>NC_045776.1:65791012-66416012 GCF_008692025.1 Phocoena sinus | reverse complement strand
AGATGAACAGGGATAAGCATTCAGACGGGCTGACTCCGCATGTTTACGTGAAAGTATAACGTTTTCAGCCCTATTTTCCAACTGAGAAGTGAGACAGACCAGGGCCAGGAGGCTGGGCCAGAAACACCAGTCCGCATGTGTGTGAAACGAGCCTCGGGCCTACGTGTGTGGCTGGGCCACACGAGAAAACGTAGTTGAGGCCAATGGTGGCCCCAGAAAGTCCTCTAAACTGACCAACTGCCTCCCCCAAGCACTTCTTCAGAGGCTCAGAGGCCACCTGCGCTGAGACTGTAAACAGCAGCTCTGAGACAGCCAGTCCCACAAGGGGCCCAGTTCCAGTGCAATGAGCTGAGGTGTCTGGAAAACCCAGCAGCAGGACAGGTCCAGCCACCCACCTCGGCCAGCTCTGGCGAGAGGGCTGCCAGCAGCTGTACCCCACAGCCTGGCCCTGCTGCTTGGCAAAGGCTACAGTAACAGCAGTCTACTTTCAATTATTTGCATTTGGTATAATTAAGTTTCTTCTTTCCCTGCAGTATTTAAGCATTTAATCGTTTCTATTTGAGGAATGAAAAGCTTGGTCTCCTGGGAACAATTCCAGAAAGAACCTGAATAGGAGTGGTTTATTTGGGCAGAAAACACACCAGAGAGCCCCTGAAAGACCACAATCTTTGCCTCAGAGGCAATATATTTACCCTTCTCCAAAAGAACCAGGGGAAAAGTATGACAGGTAACGCATTAATCATTGGTCAGGTTCTATGTAAATGATTTCCACACCTAAGATCTCAGTCAATCCCCCTGACACCCTTTTGAGGTAGAATTACCTCACCGTATGTACAGCCTTGCTCAGAGAGATCAAACAATTTGCCCAAGGTCAGTGTTAGTGGGTCTGCATAGAGCTGGGAAGGGCCCCACCCAGACCCTAGAGCCCAGGCCTCACCTTGTACTCCCGGAACTTGTTGACAATGGGTTCATGGAGGAGGAATCTGATGTCTTTGATAAGGTAAAAGGTTCGGGCTGCCGTGGAGCCCTTGTTGACCTTCTTCTTGTGTTTGGGTTCATGGGGATAAATGCCCTTCAGGATGCACAGCCGCCTGGAAGACAAAGGCCACTCCTTCTATCAGCAAACGTGCTGAGCACTGGGCACGCTGGGCCTGGAAAACTGCAGTGAACAGAGAACACAGGAGCCCTGCCCTTTGGAAAACTCACATTCTAGTGCAGGAGTCCGACAGTGACAAGTTCCCGACAAACATAGTGCAGACAGTCCCAAGCACCAGAAAGGAAACAATCAGGATACTGACAGGGGCCAACTGGTAGGTACCTCTTTTAGCAAGGAGAGTCAGGAAAGGCCTTGCTGACAAATCAACATTTCAGCCACACGGAGGTATACCTCATTTTATTGAATTTCACTTTATTGCACTTTGCAGGTAATTGCATTTTCTTTTTTTTTTTTTAAACAAATTGAAAGTTTGTGCAACCCTGCATTGAGCAAGTCTATCAGCGCCATTTTTCCAACATTTGCTCACCTTCATGTCTCTGTGTCACATTTTTGGAATTCTCTCAATATTTCCAAACTATTTCATCATTATTATATTTGTTATAGCGATCTGTGATCAGTGATCTTTGATGTTGCTATTGTAATCATTTTGGGGGCACCACTAATAGCACCCAGACAAGATGGTGAACTTCATCAATAAATGTTGTGTGTGTTCTGACTGCTCCACCCGATCTGCCATTCCCCAGTCTCTCTCCCTCTACTCAGGCCTCTCTACTCCCTGGGACACAATATTGATATGAGGTCAACAAATAACCCTACAGTGGCCTCTAAGTGTTCAAGTGAAAGGAAGAGTCCCACATCTCTCACTTTAAATCAAAAGCTAGAAATGATTAAGCTTAGTGAGGAAGGCATGGTAAAAGCCAAGACAGGTCGAAAACTAGGTTTCTTGCACTGCAGCCAGCCAAGTTGTGAATGCAAAGGAAAAGCCCTTGAAGGAAATTAAAAGAGCTATTCCCGTGAACACATAAACGATAAAAAAGCAAAACAGCCTTATTGTTGGTATAAAGTTTTAGTGGTCTGGACAGAAGATCAAACCAGCCACAACATTCCCTTAAGCCAAAGCTTAATCCAGAGCAAGACTCTAACTCTCTTCAATTCTATGAAGGCTGACAGAAGTAAGGAAGCTGCAGGATGAAGTCTGAAGCTAGCAGAGGATGGTTCATGAGCTTTAAGGAAAGAAGCCATCTCCAGGACATGAAAGTACAAGGTGAGGCAGCAAGTGCTGATGTAGAAGCTGCAGCAAGTTATCCAGATCTAGCTAAGATAATTAACTAAACAACAGATTTTCAATGTTGATGAAACAGCCTTATATTAGAAGAAGATGCCTTCTAGGACTTTTCTAGCTAGAGAGAAGTCAATGCCTGGCTTCAAAATTTCAAAGGACAGGCTGACTCTCTTGTTATGGGATAACACAGCTGGTGACTTTAAGGTGAAGCCAATGCTCATTCACCATTCTGAAAATCCTGGGGCCCTTAAGAATTATGCTAAAATCTACTCTGCCTGTGCTCTATAAGTGGACAACAAAGCCTGGATAACAGCACATCTGTTTACAAAAAACAATGTCAGGGGCTTCCCTGGTGGTGCAGTGGTTAAGAATCCACCTGCCAATGCAGGGGACACGGGTTCGAGCCCTGGTCCAGGAAGATCCCACGTGCCGTGGAGTGGCTAGGCCCGTGAGCCATGGCTGCTGAGCCTGTGCATCTGGAGCCTGTGCTCCGCAATGGGAGGGGTCACAACAGTGAGAGGCCTGCGTAGCGCAAAAAAAAAAAAAAAAAAAAAAAAAAAAAAAACTGTCACAGCCAGCCCAGCCTTCAGCAACCACCCCCTTTATCAGTCGGCAGCCATCAACATCGAGGCAAGACCCTCCACCAGCAAAAAGATTACCACTCACTGAATGCTCAGATAATGATTAGCATTTTTTAGCAATGAAGTATTTTAAATTAATGCATGTTCATTTCTTTTAGACATAAAACTACTGCACACTTAATAGACTACAGTATAGTGTAAATGTAACTTTTATATGCACTGGGAAACCGCTTCATTGTGATATTCATTTTATTGCAATGGTGTGAAACTGAATCCACAACATCTCCAAGGTCTGCCTATAAAGGGCAGAGGGAAGAGAATCTTAAGAAGGACAGCGGCTGTAAGAGTGGGAAGTGCTGGGTGCGTTTGGAAGATGAAAAGTGAGCCAGGCAGCAGGACGCAGGCTGTGGAAGAGTCTGGACTGGACTCTCCAAGGAGCTGAGAACCACAAGCTGCAGGATCAGGGGTCACTACTGCCAGAAGGGAGAGGATGGGTGACAAAGACCCAGATAAGAGAGCAGCAGTGCATTGTACCAGTGGGCCCATTTTGATGACTCAGGGTGACATGACCCAGTTCTCCAGCTTCCCCGTGGACCACACCTGGCAAAGCACAGCTCACTAAAGCAAAGCCAGGTAAGAAAGAGAAGGAATAGCAGAATCCCAGACAGAGTTTGCAGCAGTGCAGTTAAGAGAGGGATGTGGCTGAGTTTTCACTGGCCAGGCACCCGAAGTCCCCCTCTCCTCTCCAACCTCACCTGAAGTCGGCCAGGCTCAGCTGCAGCTTCTTCCGGGCTTTGTTTCGGGTGATGTAGTTGGTAGCAGAGCCTCGTTCATACTTGGGGAGGATAAAATCAATTCTCCATTAGCAATGATTACAATGACGGAGAGCAACCTCTGGACATTGCTCATGCAAGAGGCGACTATCACTCTGGATAAATGGCCAAGAGGCTGTGGGGACGGAGCGCTCCTGCACTGTCCCTGCAGTTGTCAGCACAGAGGAGGACACATACATCTGCACGATGCAGGACCATGAGGTTGCTGTGGATCAGGTGCTATGCCAAGCACTTAGTAGTGGCTGTAAGTACTGACCATTATGATTACTGATTTGCACACATTATTCATTTAATCCCCACAACACTGTGAGGTGGGTGCCATTAAAATTCTCATTTCACAAGGGAGGAAAACAGGCTAAGTAAAATAATCTGCCCAGGTCACATAGCTTTTTAAGAGCTGGGGCTGGATTCAGACCTAGGTCCAAGTCCAGAACCTGAGTGTCTCATCCACTAAGCCAGTGTTCTCAACTTCTTTTTCATTATAACCACCCCTCCACCACCAGAGGCCTTTTTAGACCTTTTCTCCCCTAAAATCACCCTCTCTCACAGCCCCATAAAATGTTAATACCACAGGTACACTGTAGATGTTTCTGTAATGTGGTCCTTCTGAGGCTACACATCATTGTAATGTCTAAGATGTCCCCCAACCAATTTCTGTTCCCTTCGGGATGACACCATCCAGTTGAAAATGCACACTCTAAGCCACACAGCCTCTCTCCTTGCTCATTCATTCAACAGACAATCACAAGACCTCTACTATGTTCCAAGTGTTTAGCTAGATGCTAGGAGGTAATAAAGACAAAAGGCCTGGTCTCTACCGGCACCCAAAGGGCATGTTGTGTTGTGCAACCATCTGGACATCTGTGGTGCTAAGACGCTGCCTCACACTCACACGTCTGTATCCCTGATAGAGCAGCAGTGCACTGTACCAGCTCCCTGCAATGCTAACCAAGCACGTCCTTCCCAAACGAGGTCTTCCTCTGGATTAAGACAGCATAGGCCTCAATGGCCAGGTCCAGCTCTAAAGGGACAAACCTGTAGCCTTCTGAGGGGTATGTTTATGAATAATCCCACAGTCACGAAACATGCCCTTCATTCATTCTTCCCTTTAGACGTTTATTGTCTACTGGGGATCAGGCCCGCGCCAAGTTCTGAGGGTACAAAGACGACTTTCAGACTGCCTTAGGGAAGTTGCTTTCATTCTTTCATTAAAATTGTTTTCTATTGCCCTACACTGTCACCATTCTTATTCTTTCAAACATTAAAGGGATAATTAAAGTCAACTGGGGTGACTTTACTCCCTGGGTGTATGGCGGTGTATTCAGCATTTTGGGCTGTTAGATGCTATTGGCACCTAGGGGGTAAGAGGCCAGGAATGCTGCTAAACATCCCACAACACACAGGACAACCCTCCCCACAACAGTTATCTGGCTCAAAATGTCAAAACAGTTGTGAAACCCTGCTTTAAAAACTGTCATGATTTGTTGGGACTTCCCTGGTGGTCCAGTGGTTAGGACTCCGAGCTTCCATTGCATGGGGCCCGGGTTCCATCCCGCAAGACGCTGGGCGTGGCCAAAACAAAACAAACAAACAACAACGACAAAAACCGTCATGATTTGTTTACATATCTGCACCTGTACCTCAAAGTCAGGTTTTCAATGTTATATCTTTGTAGTTCCAATCACTAGCACTTAGCTCAATAGCTGGATTAAAAACAGATTGGCAGCAGGAACTTTCCAGCTGACAGAGACAATCGAGGCAACTACATCTTCCTCATCCTCATCCCCATCCCCTCTCTAATCTCTTCATGCCATCAAGGTGATTCTCCATACAGCAACAAAAACAACTCCTTGAAAAACGGATATTACTCCCCCTTCAGTTGATTCTTACTGCTTTTTGAATAAAATCAGTCTCACTGTGCCTGACAGGCCTTGCATGACCTGGTCCCTGTCCAACCGCAACTTCACCAGATGCCACTCTTCTCTTGGTTTACTATACCCCAGCCAAGCTGATATCCTTTAATTTCTTGCACACAGCCAGCCTTTTCCACCCGAAGGCCTTGGCACTTAGTTTCCGCTGCCAGGCTTGTTTGTGATCGTTTTATTTCGGTATTTACTTTAGTGTCCAACTTCCCCACTAGAAAGTGAGCTCCACGAATGCAGGGATCACAACTAGTTGTTTATGTCTCCCATCCCCAATGTCCAGGACAAGGCCTGATTCAGCAGAAAAGGGAGTCACAAGTTTTAGAGATGATGAGCTCGAAATAATGGTGAGCTCTACGTAATGTTCATCACTTTCAGTAAAGTTATCCTCCGGCTCGGCCTGTTTTGGGGTGCAGCTTTGCTTGGTAATCTCAACGCTCTTTCACAGCTCTACTCCAGGATTCTTTCCCCTATTTTACAGAACAAGTACTGCCGTCCTCGCCCATCCTCGAACCCCTTCTGCCTGCTGTCTCCTGTCGCGTTGATCCCAGCCGCTTCTGCACCCACGAGGATCCAAGGCCGGAGAAAGGCGCAGTCCCCGGGCCCCATCGCTCCCGTCTCCTATCCCCTGAGGCACCCCCGTCCCCCCTGCCCCAGACCCGCCCCGGCCTCTCGCCCATCACCTTCTTCTTCTCCAGGCCTCCCATGGCTCCACGCAGAAGGATCTACAAGCACCGCGTAGACACCACCAGTTCCTCTCGCACTTGCCCTGCCTAGGGCCCCGAGGCCCCCACGCCGCCGGCCTGCGCGTGCTGTCCAAGGAGGTGCCTGAGCGAGTCTACTGAAAGATGGAATTTTTATCCCAGAGATTAAAACTAAATCCTCTGAAAAAAAAATCGCTAAGACATATCTTTTGGGCTCTTTCTCATCGGTGAGCCTGTTACAGACATTTTTAATGTTTAAGCATGGGCGTGTATTCAGGCATTTCTATAATCATCCTGATGACGAGCGCTGGACGTTATAAGCCCCGTTGCCTGTTGGGATGGAAGGGGGCGGAAGACTTAGAGGTGACGCAGCGCCTTCTGGGATGCAGAGGGGAGAAGCACTCCGAGGTGAGCGAGTACGAGTCTCCCTTGAGAGGCCGCCTCGGCGGTAAGTGAAGCTGGGAGCGCTTCGCCGGTGGCTATTGGCTTTTGCTTTTGTCCATTCGCTGTTACCGGGATAAACAGAGCAAAAGCAGACTTTTTTCTTCACAGGGGTGGAGAGACTCGAGAGGCCACTTATATTTTCTGAGCCTTAGCGGAGGGTTGAAAAATGACGAAAGACCAAGCAGAATTACAGAACTCGTGGTATATTTAAAATAAACATTTAAGACGTTTTGAGCTTTTAATATGTATACACAAATTTCGTAGTGTGTTCCTCAAAGAATAATTACAAATTTATACAAATATTCACACCAAGTGGTGTGGTCTGGGAAGCAGGTACAATTTGTAAAATTTGATGTTTTCTTCTTTCAGGCCTCTAAACTCCATTTGGAGATTGCCTCAAATTTTTATTTATTTATTATTTAAGTTATTTTTGACTGCTGCGGCACATGGGATCTTCACTGAGGCATGGGGGATCTTTCGTTGTAGCTCACAGGCTCCCGGTCGTGGTGCGTGGGCTTCTCGCTAGTTCCGGCATGAGGGTTTTTCTCTCTCTAGTTGTGGCGCTCTGGTTCCAGAGCGTGTAGGCTCTGTAGTTTGCGGTACTTGGGCTCTAGATGAGGCGCGAGAGCTCCGTAGTTGTGGCTCACTGGCTTAGTTGCCCCTCAGCGTGTGGGATCTTAGTTCCCTGACCAGGGATCGAACCTGTGTCCCCTGCATTGTAGGGTGGACTTTTTACCACTGGACCACCAGGGAAGTCACAAGTTTGCCTCATTTTTTTTTTTTGGTACGCGGGCCTCTCACATATGTGGCCTCTCCTGTTGCTGAGCGCAGGCTGCAGACGCGCAGGCTTAGCAGCCATGGCTCACGGGCCTAGCTGCTCCGTGGCACGTGGGATCTTCCCTGACCCGGGCACGAACCCGTGTCCCCTGCATTGGCAGGCGGACTCTCAACCACTGCGCCACCAGGGAAGCCCCTGCCTCAAAATTTTTAAATTGAGGCCCTGTGAATGTGACCTGACCCAAAGTTGTAGTGATAGAACTCACCCTTTAAAGGTAAATACAGACATTAAACACTGGCTAGTGCTTGTTTTGAACAATGTGCATTTTATTATGTACTTTCAATTAAAGCTAAAGTAAAGTAAAAACCGAGTGATTCTACAAACAGTGAAAAATGAAATGAAATGAAAACCAGCTAGGGGAAGGTGAGCTGGCAGAACATTGAATGAACTTGCCAGAGAGGTGTGAGGAAAACCAGGGTCATGTGGTGCTCCCAGCAGAAGACCAAGGAGTGTTCCAGAAGTGGGGCAGGAGAGAAGGAAGGATGGCAAAGATTGGTGCCACCATGAAAGTTATAAAAGGTGCAGAGGTGGTGGTCTCTATCACATCTCTGTTTAATTCATCAGTCTGGTACCTGTAGAAACTGGATTGATTCTGGAGAATGACTATAGATTACTGTGAACTCAAGCAAGTGATAGCCCTGATCACAATTGATGCGCTTGAAATTGTTTCATTGCTAGAGCAGATTAATAAGGCTTGAGGTATATGGTTTGTTGCCATTGATTTAGCAAGTTCATTCTTTTACATTCCACTTAGAAAAGAGGATCAGGACTTCCCTGGCGGTCCAGTGGTTAAGACTCCACGCTTCCAATGCAGGGGGCCTGGGTTCGATCCCTGGTCTGGTAACTAAGACCCCACATGCTGCGTGGTGTGGCCAAAAAATAAAGAGGATCAGAAACACTTCTCATTCTCATGGAACTGACAATAATATTCATTTAGTTTTACGTTGGGGCTATGTTAACTCTCCTGCCCTCTGTTATAATACTAGTCTGAAGAGATCTGGATCATTGGAACAGCCCACAGATGTGACACTGATCTGTTACACTGATATCATGCTGATCAGACAGGACATGTAGAGAGGGCTCTGAAGCAGGTCCTGGCTGCAGAGCAAACCGTGCCCCACTTGGACCATCGGATCCAGCAGACCCTATGGTGTTGCTGGAGTCAGCGGAGGGAAAGATTCAGTATAGAGCTTATGGCAAGCCCCAGTGGGAGAATCACAATGCAGAACTCTGGAATTCTTGGGCAAGGTCATGCCACCTACTGCAGAGAAGTGTACACCATTGAAGAAATACCTGCTGGCTTGTTACTGAGCCCTGGTATAAAACAGTTGGCCATTGGTCATCAAGTGACCAAGTTCAGAACTTCCAATTATGAGTTGGGTTATTTTGGACCCAGTGAGGAATAAAAGTAAATGGGCCCAGCAGAGGTCATTGTAAATATAATCAAGCCCTCCTGGGACCAGAGGACACAAGTAAGCTGCATGAGCGAGTAGCCTAGGACCCCTATTGCACACAACAGTTGCTCCAAAATCCCTTCCCTGTTTGCCCCTAAGCCTGTATGGAGGTCCCATATGACTAGCTGAAAACGAGGAGGAAAAGACTCAAGCTTGGTTTCTGGACAGTTTGGCTCAGTGCACAGGTGCAAAGCAAAAATAGACCACAGCTGGGGCTTCCCTGGTGGTGCAGTGGTTGAGAGTCCGCCTGCCGATGCAGGGGACGCAGGTTCGTGCCCCGGTCTGGGAAGATCCCACATGCCGCGGAGCAGCTGGGCCCGTGAGCCATGGCCGCTGAGCCTGCGCGTCCGGAGCCTGTGCTCCACAACGAGAGAGGTGACAACAGTGGGAGGTCCGCGTACCGCAAAAAAAAAAAAAAAAAAAAAAAAAAAAAAATAGACCACAGCTACATAGCAGCCACTTTCAGAGTTGGTCTTGAAAGACAGTGGAGATGGAAAATCTTCCCAATAGGTGGAGCTGCAAGCAGTCATCCGCTTTTTATGGAAGGAAAAGTGACCTAAGTGGAAAATACAGATAGGTTCCTGAGCAGTGGTCAGTGGTCTGGCTGTCTGGAAGGGGATCTGGAAGGAAAAGGACTAGAATGTAGAGATAAGGAGATCTGAGGTAGAGGCATATGGCTGGATGAGAGAAATAGAGAAAACACTGAGCTTCCAATATGCCACTATTCCTTGAGGAGACCAACTGGCCACTTGATAATTCAGCTACAGTGGGCCTTTCTGTCCTGGAAATGTCATCAGTTTGTCCTCAGAGAGAGATACCTAATCTGGGCAAGGGTCTGCCTTGTCTGCCTGCAGACTCAGCCAGAGCCACTATTCAGCAGCCTATGGAATGCCTGATCTACAAGCATGGAATCCCACGTATCATAGCCTTCAACCAGGGACCTGTTTTACATGCAGGGAGGTGTAGGAGTAGGTCCATGGCCTTGGGATCCCATGGATATACCACCTACTGCACCATCCAGAGACATCCAGCATCACAGAATGCTGGAACAGCCTTCTACAAGCATAGCTGAGGTACCAGCTTGGAGGAAATACTCTGTGATAAGCCAACCCGCTTACTCCCGATGACTCACTGGGAGAATATTGTGCTTCCCATTCCTGTAACTGAGCTCTGCAATGTTGGAGACCCTGATCCTCAAAGAGGACTTGCTTTTCCCAGGGGACACAGAAAGGGTTCCATTGAATTATAAGTTGTGGCTACCACATGAGTACTTTGACCTTGTGCACAGGGACCAGCAGGTTTGAAGAAGAGTCACTGTACTGGCAGGAGTAGTTGACCTTGAGCAACTGGAAGAGGTCACACTGCTCTACACAATGGGGATGGGACAACACGTGCAGAACCCAGGTGAGCTGCTTGGGAGCCTCCTGGCACTCCATTGCCCACTGCAACTGAGAATGGACACATGAATTACCCCTGGCATGAAAAGAGTTAACATACCAAGGGTTCACGACCCTCAGCAATAAAGTTTGGATTATGCTATCAAGACCTGCTGAGGTAAGAGCTGAGACTCAGGTGAGTTTAGGATGGATGGTGGAAGAAGATGAATACCAGCTGCAGCCCTGAGTCACGGATCAACCAAAGCAATGGAGGTTATGGTTTATTCTAGTAGCATCCCTTTTCTTAGGTTCCACTCAGGAAGCGAGGCCCATGGAACTATCCCTGAACCTGTGTGGAGAAGTAAATGTATGTGGTGCAAGGGGTAGACTGTAGTGGCTTCAAAACATGTCTCTCAGGCCTCCTACTGTGGGGAGCACAATTGCCCAATCGCCCCAGCTGTGCTCTGAAACCCATCGAGTGCTAGTGCAAAGGCTGTGCTTCCCATGGGCTCCCAGCCAATGACTGAGCACAGCAAGAATACTAAGGGAGGCCTGGTCCTTGGAGTCACAGAACTCCTCTGCTGGGTCACTGTTTTATGTCAGTCTCAGCCTATTATAGATAGTGATGCTATTGGCTAGGAGTGCCTGGGGGGCCTGTACTACCAGTGGGAGCCCCCCGCACCCCAGACATTTCCCCAACTGGAGCCAGCGTCATGGATGTACTAGTCCTTGTGGTTCTCACTGTGATTGCAAGATACACCTCAGCAACAACCATTAGGGAACTTTGGGGGGAAAAGAAAAGGTTTATTACAAGTCCTGGAGGGTACCTGGCACGTCTGGGGCCACACAGCAAGGTCACAGGTAGAGAGAGAGCATGCACCTGGGGTTTTGCCTTTATTGGGGTTGAGGATGAGGTGCCTAGGGTTTCACAGGTTCACTCTTTATTGGCAAATTTAAAACAGAAGAGCCAGAATTAGGACACAGGAAGGGAAAAGTGGGGTCACTCAAGCAGTCAGTTATGTAGGTTACCCAGGACTTTCTAAAAGGGGAATTTTGGGGAATTCCCTGGAGGTCTAGCAGTTAGGACTCTGCACTTTCACTGCCCAAGAGGCAGGTTCAATCCCTGGTCAGGGAACTAAGATCTCACAAGCCGCTGGGGTAAAAGAAAAAAGTGGGGGAGGGACGTCATGGGTGGGGGCAGCCTGTCTCCTTATCTATTTGTTTAACTAGTAACTGTGTCCCGCAGAATGTTTGAGGTGCGTGTCTTTGAAATGAATGCCTCAGCAATCAAAAGCTTAATGTCAGGCACTTAAAATTAAAAAAAAAAAAGCTTACTGTCAGGCACTTACACTACAGTAACTTTTTTTTTTTTTATTTATTTTTATTTTTGGCTGCATTGGGTCTTTGTTGCTGCGCTCGGGCTTTTCTGTAGTTGCGGTGAGCAGGGGCTACTCTTCGTTGTGGTGTGCAGGCTTCTCATTGGGTGGCTTCTCTTGTTGCAGCGCACAGGCTCTAGGCACGTGGGCTTCAGTAGTTGTGGCTCGCAGGCTCTAGACCGCAGGCTCAGTAGTTGTGGTGCACGGGCTTAGTTGCTCCGCGGCATGTGGGATCTTCCCAGACCAGGGCTCGAACGCATGTCCTCTGCATTGGCAGGCAGATTCTTAACCACTGAGCTGCCAGGGAAGCCCCACTACAGTAACTTTGATCCCAGGGCTTGCCGTAGGCCTTGCTGAAAGTTTCTTAAATCTCTACAGCATTAATTATTAGAGAAATGCAAATCAAAACTACAATGAGGTATCACCCTACACCGTTCAGAATGGCCATTATCAAAAAACCTAGAAACATAACTAATAAGAACCTGCTATATAAAAAATAAATACAAGAAAATTCAAAAACAAAAAAAATCTAGAAATAATAAATGCCGGAAAGGGTGTGGTGAAAAGGGAACCCTCCTGCACTGTTGGTGGGAATGTAAATTGATACAGCCACTGTGGAGAACAGTATGGAGTTTCCTGAAAAAACTAGAAATAGAACTACCATATGACCCAGCAATCCCACTACTGGGCATATACCCAGAGAAAACCATAATTCAAAAAGACACATGTGGGCTTCCCTGGTGGCGCAGTGGTTGAGAGTCCACCTGCTGATGCAGGGGACAGGGGTTCGTGCCCCGGTCTGGGAAGATCCCACATGACGCGGAGTGGCTGGGCCTGTGAGCCATGGCCGCTGAGCCTGTGCGTCTGGAGCCTGTGCTCCACAGCGGGAGAGGTCACAACACTGAGAGGCCCGCGTACCACAACAACAACAACAAAAAGACACATGCACCCCAATGTTCACTGCAGCACTATTTACAATAGCCAGGACATGGAAGCAACCTAAATGCCCATCAACAGACAAATGGATAAAGAAGATGTGGTACATATATACAATGGAATATTACTCAGCCATAAAAAGGAACGAAATTGGGTCATTTGTAGAGATGTGGATGGATCTAGAGACTGTCATACAGTGAAGTAAGTCAGAAATAGAAAGCAAATATCGTACATTAACGCATATATGTGGAACCTAGAAAAATGGTACAGATGAACCTGTTTGCCGGGCAGAAATAGAGACACAGATGTTGAGAACAAACGTATGGACACCAAGGGGGGAAGTGGCAGGGGTGGTGGTGGTGGTGTGATGAATTGGGAGATTGACATATATACACTAATATGTATAAAATAGATAAGTAATAAGAACCTTCTGTATAAAAAATAAATTCAAAAATTCAAAAAACAAAAAGACACGTACCACAATGTTCATTGCAGCACTATTTACAATAACCAGGACATGGAACCAACCTAAATGTCCATCAACAGATGAATGGATAAAGAAGATGTGGCACATATATACAGTGGAATATTACTCGCCGTAAAAAGAAACAAAATTGAGTTACTTGTAGTGAGGTGGATGGACCTAGAGTCTGTCATACAGAGTGAAGCAAGTCAGAAAGAGAAAAACAAACACCGTATGCTAACGCATATATGTGGAATCTAAAAACAAAAACAGAAAAAATGGTACTGATGAACCTATTTGCAGGGCAGGAATAAAGAGGTAGGCATAGAGAATGAACTTGAGGACATGGGGTGGGAGGGCGAAGCTGGGGTGAAGTGAGAGTAGCATCGACATATATACACTACCGAATGTAAAATAGCTAGTGGGAAGCAGCAACATAGCACAGGGAGATCGGCTTGGTGATTTGCGATGACCTAGAGAGCTGGGATAGGGAGGGTGTGAGGGAGGCTCAAGAGGGAGGGGATGTGGGGATATATGTATGCATATGGCTGATTCACTTTGTTGTACAACAGAAAGTAACACAGTATTGTGAAGCAATTATACTCCAGTAAAGATCTATTAAAAAAAAATATCTCTACAGCAGTCTCAGACCTCCCTTACCTATTTCCTTCCTTCCCTCTCTCCTTCACAGGGGTCAGACCTGCACCATAGTCTGACAGGTCCACTGGCTTCCTCAGGTTCCCTTTCCCTTTATACTCATAGAATTTTCCCCGATCAATCCTATGCACATCTAATACCATCTTGGCATCTGCTCTTGGAGGACCAGGACTAACACAACCAGTCATAGATTTATAGCTTGATTTTTCACAAACCAAATACACCCATATAAGCAGTACCCAGCTCAGGAAACAGAACATGACCAGCGTCCAGGAGCCCTCCCTGCAGTGCCCCCTTCCAGTTCCTATCCCTCAAAGAGAATCACTAATCAAATTCCCACATCATACCTTAGTTTTGCCTATTTTTCAACTCTCTGTGGACAAAAAAAAAGTCACCTGCTGTATCAGTAAATAAAAAAGGATGTTCCTGCCATCAGGCCATCAGCCACTGCAGCAGCCTCACTGGGCATCCTTGCTACGAAGTCCAAGCTCATACTACTCACTGCACGACAGGCCAATAAATTGAGAGATGAGTTGTTGGGGCAAGGAATAGCGACTTTATTCAGAAAGCCAGCAGACCGAGATGGTGGACTCATGTCACAAAGAACCATCTTGCCTGAGTTAGAATTCAGGCTTCATTTATACTAAAAGGAGAGGGAGTAAAGTCAAACATTTCCTGGTTCCAGTCAGCCTCAGGAGGAGATGTGTTAGTTTCCTCCTTCCTGTAGTCATTCACAGGTGGGCCTGGTCAGGATGTGAGCTAAACAAAGGGAGTTTAGCTTAGTGCTCATCACCTGGGACGCAGGGGTCCCAGAGGTGGGTCATTATAATTCAAGCTTATAGGCAACATCCCTTTAGTGATTAACTTGTAATAGAATTCCCTATTACACCCTGAAGGGATTCAGATGGAGAAAAACAGGATACTAGCCCTAGATAGCTAAGGTGCATATCAAAGGAATGATTTCAATGAGCCCAGACTCTTGCATCTTCCCATACATAGAAAAGCACTAAATTCAATAACTTGAGATGTCTGTTTTTTTCTTTAATTAACAGTAATCTTTTGATGTTCCAACTACCTGGGCTTTTTGTTGTTTTTCGTTTGTTTGTTGTTTCTTTGTGTGTTTTTTGTTTATTTTTTTGCAAAAACTTCTCTATGTATCCTGGCTCCTCCCTTACCTCTTCAGAACAGTCCCGTAGAGTTATCTGAGAGGCTGTATCCTGGGCTTAAGTCCTCAGCAAGTCTGCTGAATAAAACATAATTCTAGGGCTTCCCTGGTGGCGCAGTGGTTGAGAGTCCGCCTGCCGATGCAGGGTACACGGGTTCGTGCCCCGGTCTGGGAAGATCCCACATGGCGCAGAACGCCTAGGCCCGTGAGCCACAACAGTGAGAGGCCCGTGTACTGCAAAAAAAAAAAAAAAAAAAAAAAATTCTGCATGGGGGAATTCCCTGGCAGTCCAATGGTTAGGACCCTGTGCTTCCACTGCAGGGGGCACAGGTTCAATCCCTGGTCAGGGAACTAAGATCCCTGTGTGGCACAGCCATAAAATAAATAAATAAATAGAAATTGGGGATGGGGTCAGTTGACTGTTTCTGTCTATAAGTCTTGTTGAAATCATGAAAGCTGGAATAGTCTGAGGGCTGGAGAAGCTGGGGGCTGGCTGGACATGCTTCTGTCTCTTCAGGTAATCACAGGGCTTCTTCAGGTAATCATGTGGGTTATTTTCCTGGGCCAATTTAGGCTTCCACCCAGGATAGCAGCCTCAGGGTGGTTGGACTGTTTACACAACAGCTCTCAAGTGTTGCCAAGAGCAAGGTGGCAGTGCATTATCTTTTCTGACTTGAAGTCATATATTATCACTTCTTGTATATTCTGCGACTTACAAGCAAGTCACAAATCTGCCCAGATTCAAAGGAAGAGGACTTAGACTTTGTGAATGAATGACAAAATTATAGAAGACCACAGTGGGATGGGGTATTGTTGCAGCCATCTTTGCAAAATACAATCTGATATATGCTCTTTGTCTCTATTAATGCTTTTTGCCTAAGACTATTTGATCTGATAATAATATAGCTAAGTCAGCTTTATTTTGGTTGATATTTTTCTGGTATATCTTTTTCTAACCTTTCACTTTTATTCTTTTTGCATTTTTATGTTATAGGAATTTCTCTTGAAAACAGAATATAGCTGGGTATTTTAAAAACCAACCTGATAGTCTTCGCCCTTGAACTGTTTAGTTTAATCCATTTACATGGATTGTGATGGTTGATATATTTGGGTTTCTGTCTTCTTATTTTTGTTCTACCTATTCAGTTTTTCTGGGTTTCTTTTTTCTCCCCCTCCTTTTTGTTTTCTTTTAGATTAAATTCTCCCCACAATAATTCTGTTTGTCCTTCTACTAGTTTACATACTGTTTCTGTTCTTTAAATGATTATCCAAAATTTTTAACTTACACTTAAAATCAATAGACCCTCCAGAACATAGGATTATTTATTTAAGGACACCAGCAAAATACCTTCAAAGTCCACAGAAATGATGAGATGATGATTTTAAGGACTCCTCCTTTTTTTTTAAAAGAAGTAGACCTTATTTTGGGGACTTCCCTGGTGGTCCAGTGCTTAAGAATCTGCCTTCCAATGCAGGGGACGTGGCTTCGATCCCTGGTTGGGGAGCTAAGATCCCACATGCCACGGGGCAACTAAGCCCACGTGCCACAATTACTGAGCCCACGTGCCACAACTAGAGAGAAGCCTGCGAGCCGCAACTAAGACCCAATGCAGCCAAATAAATAAATAGATAGATAGATTTTATTTTTAATTTTTCCCCCCCGCCACACCACACAGCATGTGGGATCTTAGTTCCCTGACAAGGAATCGAACCCACACTCCCTGCATTGGAAGCGTGGAGTCTTAACCACTGAACTGCCAGGAAAGTCGCCAGGACTTTATTTTTTAGAACAGCTTTAGCTTTACATAAAAATTGCATAGGTAGTGCAGAGAATTCCCATATATCCCACAGTCAGTTTTTCTTATTATTAACATCTAACATTAGTATGGTACATTTGTTACAGTTAATGAACCAGTATTGATACTTTGTTATTAATATACATTATTCAGATTTCCTTAGTTTTAAACCTAATATCTTTTTTTTTTCTGTTCCAGGACACCACGTTACATTTGTCATGTCTCCTTAGGCTCCTCTTGGCTGTGACAGTTTCTCAGACCTTCCTTATTTGTGATGACCTTGACGGTTTTGAGGAGTCCTGGTCAGGTATTTTGCAGGATGTTTGGAATTTGTTTTTTTACTCATGGTTAAACTGGGGGTTGGAGGGACTTCCCTGGTGGCCCAGTGGGTAAGACTCCACACTCCCAATACAGGGGGCCCAGGTTGGGTCCCTTGTTGGAGAACTAGATCCCAGATGCATGCTGCAACTAAGACCCAGCATAGCCAAAATAAATAAATGAAATAAATAATAAATAAATTTTTAAAAAACTGTGGGTTGGAGGAAGAAGACCACAGAGGCGAAGTGCCATTTTCATCCCATCCTATCAAGGGTGTACGCTGTCGACATGATTGTTCACCTTGGCTTTGGTCATTTGGTTGATGAATTGCTTGTTGGGCTTCTCGATTATAAAGATGCTCTTCCTCCCACCCACTTTCCGTACTGTATTTTTTGGAAGGAAGTCACTCTGCACAGCCCACACTTAGGGAGTGGGGAGTTATGCTCCCCCTCCTTGAAGGCAGAGTATCTACATACATTATTGGGAATTTTTCTGCATGAGAGATTTGTCTCTTATCCATTTGTCTTAGTCTGTCTGGGCTGCTATAACAAAATACCATAGACTTGCTATAACAAAATACCATACCATAAGTAGCTTGCAAAGAACAGAAATTTGTTTCTCACAATTCTGGAGGCTGGAAAGTCCACTACCAAGGCGCCGACAGATTGGGTGTCTGGTGAGGGCTTGCTTTCTGGTTCATAGACAGCCAAAATTTCACTGTGTCTTCACATGGCTGAAAGAGTGAGGGCTCTCTCCGGGGTCTCTCTTTTTTAAAAAATTTTATTGAAATATGGTTGTTTTACAGTGTGTTAGTTTCAGGTGTATAATAAAGTGATTCAGTTATTTTATTTATATAGATATATTTATATATATATATTCTTTTTTTTAACATTCTCTTCCATTATAGGTTATTACAAGATATTAAGTAGTTCCCTGTGCTATACAGTAGGTCCTTGTTAGTTATCTACTGGGGTATCTTTTATAAGGAGTCTAATCCCATGCATGACGGCTCCTAATTACCTCCCAAAGGCCCCACCTCCAGAAAACATGGCATGGGGATTAGGTTTCAACACATGAATCTGGGGGGACACAAACATTCAGTGTATGTCAGTGTTTATTTATTTGTTGAATCATTTATTTATATCAGTATGTAAGCATGGATATTTATTTTTTACTTTGGGTTATAGTCTAATATCACTTTTGTTGCTCAAATCAGCTTTGGCCACTAGGGGCCCCCCTTCAGTTTGCTCATGTATCCCTTTGACATGATCAGTGTGGGTCCACGTGTGCATGTGTGTACTTCCTTACCTTCTGGACCTATAAGATGCTCCAGGCTCATCTTGCATATTTCTTGTCCCAGTCCTAGTATCAGTCATATTAGGGGAACCTGGTTCCTTTTATTGGAGAATGGTTATTATAAATCAAAATCTGGGCACTCAGTAATCTTATTGCTACTGTGCTGTCTTTGCTTCTAGACCCTCTCAGCTGACAGCAAAAAGTATGTTTGTGTATACTGTTCTGTTGTGTACACACATACCTATAACTATTTCTGGATGTAACCATCTTTGTCTGTATTTAGCTAAACATGAATTCATGCTGATGTCTCCACCACTACCGTCACCACACAGATCATTCTAGCCTCCTCCCCTTGCTTGTCTGTAAACCCTGACTCCAACAGTGAGAAACCTGACTTCTGTAACCTGCCATCCATTTGCTTAATTGTTCAATTCCAATACTCATGTCTGCTAGCATCAGAATTATTAACTCTCACCCTCATGATATAGTGCTTATGTGCAGATCTTCTTGCCTTTATTCTACAGACCCGACTCATCATCACAGTTTCTTAGGCCAGCACTCTTTCCCCCACTCTTTTTTTTTTTTTTTAACAAATTTATTTATTTTTGGCTGTGTTGGGTCTTCTTTGCTGTGTGCGGGCTTTTCTCTAGTTGCGGTGAGTGGGGGCTACTCTGTTGCGGTGTGCGGGCTTCTCGTCACGGTGGCTTCTCTTGTTGCAGAGCACGGACTCTAGGCGTGCGGCCTTCAGTAGTTGTGGCTCGTGGGCTCTAGAGCACAGGCTCAGTAGTTGTAGCACACAGGCTTAGTTGCTCCACAGCATGTGGGATCTTCCTGGACCAGGGCTCGAACCTGTGTCCCCTGCATTGGCAGGCGGATTCTTAACCACTGTGCCACCGGGGAAGTCCTCCCCCACTCTTTTGGTGAGGTTGCTTCATACATTTGTAATACAATTAGATTGTTTGTCACATTCTGCATTCTATCCTGGGATTCCGTCGTCTCCTGAATAATATTTTTTTAATTTGCATGTGTTAGGTTCACTGTATGTGCTGTAAAGTTCTATAGGTTTTGACAAATATGTAGTATTATATATCCACCATTATACTCTCATACAGTTTTGCCATACTTGCTTCACCTATTCAACCATCCCTTCCCCTACTCTTTCCCCCCAGCCTCTGGCAACTACTGATCTTCTTACTATTTACCATAGTTTTGCCTTTTCCACAATGCTGTGTAATAGGAATAATCGGAGACCTTTCAGTCTTGCCCCTTTCTTCCCTCGGCAATATGAATTTAAGTTTCACCCCTGTCTTTTTGTGGCTTAATAGCTCATTTATTTTACTTTTTTTACTTTTAAATTTTTTTTGGCTGTGCCACTCAGCATGTGGGATCTTAGTTCCCTGACCAGGGATCAAACCCGTGCGTCCCCTGCATTGGAAGTGTGGAGTCTTAACCATTGGACAGCCAAGGAAGTCCAACAGCTCATTTCTTTTAATTGCTATTTTCAGTTATATAATATTTCATAGTATATATGTACCAGAATATGTTTATGCATTCACCTATGGAAAGACACCTTGGTTGCTCCCAGTTTTTGGCAATTATGTATGAAGTTGTTATAAACTCTCACATGCAGATTTTTGTGTGGACATAAGTATTCATATCTGTTGGGTAAACAGCTAGGAGCACGATTGTGGAATCTGATAGTGAAACTATGTTTTGCTTTGTAAGTAACTGCCAACTGTCTTCCAAAGTGGCTGTACCGTGTTGCATTCCCACCAGCAGTGAGTGACAATTCCTGTTGTTCCACATCCTTGCCAACATTTGGTGATGTCAGTGTTTTGGATTTGAGCTATTCTAATAGGTATATAGTGGTATCGTTGTTTTAATTTGCAGTTACCTGGTGACATATGAAATGGAGCATCTTTTCATATGCTTATTTGCCATCTATATATCATCTCTGGTGAGATGTCTGTTCAGGTCTTTGGTCTTTTTTTAAATTGGGTTGTTTGTTTTCTTATTGTTGAGTTTTAAGGGGTCTTTGGATAACCATCTTTTTTTTTTTTGCGGTATGCGGGCCCCTCACTGTTGTGGCCTCTCCTGTTGAGAGCACAGGCACCGGACACACAGGCTGAGCAGCCATGGCTCACGGGCCTAGACGCTCCGCGGCATGTGGGATCTTCCCGGACCGGGGCATGAACCTGTGTCCCCTGCATTGGCAGGCAGACTCTCAACCACTGCGCCACTAGGGAAGCCCCTGGATAACCATCTTTTATCAGATATATCATTTGCAAATATTTTCTCCCACACTGTGGCTTGTCTTCTCATTCTCTTGACAGTGTCCTTAGCAGAGCAGAAGTGTTTTTTTTTTTTTAAATGAAGTCCAGCTTAGCAATCATTTCTTTTATAGACCATGCCTTTGATGTTATATCTTTTTTTTTTTTTTTTTGCGGTACGCGGGCCTCTCACTGTTGTGGCCTCTCCTGTTGCAGAGCACAGGCTCCGGACACACAGGCTCAGTGGCCATGGCTCACGGGCCTAGCCTCTCCGCGGCACGTGGGATCTTCCCGGACCAGGGCACGAACCCGTGTCCCCTGCATCGGCACGCGGACTCTCAACCACTGCACCACCAGGGAAGCCCTGATGTTATATCTTAAAAGTCATCACCTCTTCCAGAAGTTTTTTAGTTTTGTCTCTTACATTTAGGTCCACTTTGAATTAGTTTTTTGTGAAAGGTAAAAGGTATATGCCTAGGATTAATTCTTTTTTTTTGATATATCTGATTGCTCCAGCACCTTTTGTTGAAATTACTGTCCTTTCTCTATTGTCAGTTGCCTTTGCTCCTTTGTCAAAATACTGGTTGACTATTTTTGAGGTAGTCTGTATATGGGCTCTCTATTCTGTTCTGTTGGTCAGTCTGTTGATTTTTTGACCAATAGTACACCATTTTGACTACTGCAGCTTTATTGTAAATCTGGAAATCAGGTAGTGTCAGTCCTCCAACTTTGTTCTTCTTCAGTGTTTTGCTGGTTATTCTGGTTTTTCTTTGCCTTTCCACATGACCTTTAGGATCAATTTGTCAATATACACAAAATACCTTACTCGGATTTTGATTGGGATTATTCAAAACTATAGATCATGTTGGGAAGAATTGACATTTAATAAAATTGAGTCTTCCAATCCATGAACACAGAATGCCTCTCCATTTATTTAGAACAGTTTTGATTTTTAAAAAAAATTTTTTTTCCAGGGTTCTTTTTTTATTAAAGGATAGTTGATTTACAATGTTGTGTCAGTTTCAGGCATACAGCACAGATTCAGTTTTATATATATATATATATATATATAACTGAATATATATATATATATATTCTTTCTCAAACTCTTTTCCCTTATAGGTTATTACAAAGTATTGAGTATAGTTCCCTGTGCTATACAGTAGTTTCTTGTTGGTTATCTATTTTATATATAATAGTGTGTATCTGTTAATCCCATACTCTTGATCTATCCCTCCCCTTCCTTTGGGATTCTTTGAGGTATAGGTTTGAAGTACATTATGAAAGAGATATCATTTTTTTCTGCCATGTACCAGGCTGATTTTTAAAATATTATTTATAATAATAATAATAAATCACTTTAGTCTTCATTATCATTTATTTATTTATTTATTTTCTTTTGCGGTACGCGGGCCTCTCACTCTTGTGGCCTCTCCCGTTGCAGAGCACAGGCCATGGCTTACGGGCCCAGCCACTCCGCGGCATGTGGGATCTTCCCGGACCGGGTCACGAACCCGTGTCCCCTGCATCGGCAGGCAGACTCTCAACCACTGCGCCACCAGGGAAGCCCATAGTCTTCATTATTATTGAAGGTCTTAACAGTGGGAATGGAAGCGCTCCCAGAAAGGCAGGAGCAACAGCAGAGGAAGGTCCCTTGGCCACTGCTTGCCATGACCTCAGTCAGTTGTCTCCTCAGAGCCTCAGTTTCTTCATTCACAAACTGGAGGATGATGGAGCTGTTCTGAGGGCTAATTGAAAAAGATGTATGTCTGCTGGTACAGGGGCCACTCAGTTTTTATATCTTGAGTCAGAATCTGTTTCATGAACACAGACTGCGGGCCAGTTTCTTGACCTACTTGAATCTTCATAAAAACTCTCCCACATGTGGGTATTGTTATGACCCCTTTAGAGATTAAAAAAACGGAGGCTGAGAAATTAACACGCCCAAGTCCACACAGAAGTAAAGGGCATATTCTGCATCTGAGCTCAGTTGGTCAGATGCCAGGTGTCCTTCTAGCTCAGCCATTGCTGGCCGCACCGTGCAGCATACGGAATCTTAGTTCCCGCGACTGGGAATCGAACCTTCGCCTCCTGCAATGGAAGCACGGAGTCCTAACCACTGGACCACCAGGGAAGTCCCTAGCTCTGCCATTTCTGATCACCAGGACCTGGAGGCATTGCCTCTTCCACTGTTTCCCTGCCGATCCTCTTTCCTCAGCTACCTCCAGCCTTTATACATGCTGTTCCCTCTGCCTGGAATACTCTCCTTGGCTGGATAAGTGGCCAAAGGAAAGGAAGATGAGCCCTATATTTACTTTGAAGCTGGACCCAGACCTCTGCAAGAGTCGCCTGTAAATTCAGAACAGTTCCAAGGATCTGTCTGAGCAGCTCTCCTGGGACCTGCAAGTAGGAATCCAGTGTGTCCCCTCCTGAGGTCCTGTCAAGACTGCTAGCCTTTGAAGAGGGAGGGGGAATGCAGGGGAAAGAGGGGAAGACTGTCGGACAGGATTACTCCAATCCTGCCACAGCATCATTTGATATTTCCCAGCCTTATGTTGGGGAGAAAGAATTTTCCTCTACCCTTCAAAGGTTCTTTTGGCTGGTCTGATTATCAAATTGACATGAGACAGAGTAACAGAAAATCAAATTTAATTTTGTAAGTACGAGAACCCCACATACATGAGAGGTTCAAAGATAGAAAGGTAAAATGAGGTATTTATGCCATCCTGAGCTAAGGAATGGGATAGGGACCTGGGGCTTCAACAGGAAGGAGGGCCATTCACAGGAACAAGAAGCAAAAGAGCAAACATTTGGTAATTAGATATTTGCCCTGCCACACAGATGGGTCACTCAGATAAGATTCATCTCTGGTAATAATTCTCATTTTGGGAGAGACTTCCAATGTAAGTGCTTCCAGGTAGTTAAGGGAGGGACAGATGTTTCTCTTGAGCCCACAGGGTCTTGATTTCCTTTAGCTCAAAAGAATCCATATGCCATGGCATGTTTGGGGGAGGCTGGAGCTGAACCTCTTCAGTTGCATGGCTTAAGATGGTCCAACAGTCTTGTGTTACATGCAAGGCTGTTTTCTCTTACTTAGCTGGAATCCAGATCCTTAGAATTTGGAAACTTGCTAAGTGGACACTGACTGTTCCCTGTAACATTCTTTCCTGGATTTTGACAGATAGTTATTGATAAGAGCTGAAAGTGTTATGAGCTCGAACCACACACTAGGCACCGGTGGTAAGCATTTTATAAGCGTTCTCATTTGATCCTCATGAGAAACCTGTGAGCACAGTGCCACACGCCCATTTTATAAGAAACAGGCTTAGAAAGGGTGTCTCTTGCCAAAGGTCACAGAGGCAAAACTAGAGTCCAGGTCTGTGGGATGACCCCTTTTTTGGTGTTGCTGTTGAGATTTAATAATTTTTTTTTTGCCTTATCAAGGACATTCTTAAGTGAAACCAGCTTTTCCCCACCCTGGAGTGCACGGGGGTAAAGAATACAGTAACTACTAGTACAGTTTGGTGTCACTGCCTTGATTCCTGCTAAGACACTAGCAGTTTTAGATGCCACTGCTTTACACCATGAGTGCAAATACCCAAAAAGCAAACAAGACAGATAATGTTTTAGTATTTTCTAAAGTAATTTTGAACTCACAGACCCCCTAAAAGGGTCTTGGAGGCCTCCAGGGATCCACAGACCACACTTTGAGAACAATCCTCTGGGATATGGGACTATCAGTGATTTTCTGGTTTTTCTTTCCCTCTTCTTCCTCTACCTCCTTCTTCTCCCTTAACACATTTTCTGATTTTTCATGCAATCCACATATCTTACTTATATAATTTTTAAAATTTAAGATTAATTATGAACATCTTTCCACATTAAATGGACTCTAAATTTTAATATATTTACATTTTTAATTAAGAAAATGGATATTCCATATGTAACGATACAGCCATGTATTTATTATATTCTTCTCATGCCACCTTCACACATACAATTTTTTTTCACTTCACCTTTTTTTTTTTTAAAAATTGAAGTATGCTTGATGTACAATGTTATATAAGTTTCAGGTGTACAACATAGGGGTTCAAATATTTTCAAGGTTATACTCCATTTATAGTTCTTATAAAATATTGGCTATATTCCCTGTTTTGTACGATATATCCTTGTTCATGCATAAAATTTAATTTTTTTCCTGTTGGATTCTTTCTTAGGCTGTATCCTAGTCTAGTCGTCCTGAGACCACCAAGCACAAACCTTTAGTCTGACAGTCAGCTCAGTTGATCCACTGCAATGAGGGAGAGGAACTGAGGGCATCTGACTACACAGAAGGCAAGGTGATTACAGGATTTGGGTGAAGAGTGGGGTTAGGTTAGGTGAAATGTAAACCAAGCAGTGCTTTTCTTTTTTTTTTTGGCCGTGGCACGTAGCATGTGGGATCTTAGTTCCCTGACCAGGGATCGAAACTGTGCCCCCTGCAGTGGAAATGTGGAGTCTTAACCACTGGACTGCCAGGGAAGTCCCAACCAAGCAGTATTTTGATAGACTCAACACAGCACAGGGCTGTGTGAGAAGTGTCAGCTTCAGGTTTGGACAGCAAAGTATCCTGTGTAAGTGGAAACTACAAAGTTGAGGCAGGCATGGAACGTTGAGTCCAGGAATTCCATACTGGGGCAACTTCTCTGTGTCAAAGTGACTTGGCGCCTCTGGGGTTGTTTCTTTCTTACTAACATAATTTCAGACAGCAAATTCCTGATAGTTTGTGATTGTAGGGGAAAAAAGAAATCCCAGTAAAAAAGTACAAGTAATAGTCACTCACACAGCATGGTTATCGGGACACTTTACAGTTGTTGTAACGTGACCTTGGGAGAAATAATGTTTCCTTTTTACATTGCAGCTGGCTTTGTCCGTGCCTGTCTGGACAGGCAAACTTTTACCTGCTCATTCCAAGCTAATCTTTACTTTCTCAGCTATAGACCCCCAAACAGAAGTCCTGAACCAAATGATTTAGTCGTTTTTCTTTTTCACTTCCCCTGACTGCATTACCTGAAACAAACAGTCCAGTTCCACCCCCAATCAGTCACTCTGTTTCTGATAGCTATGGAAATGCACCTCGTCCCCACTGGTCACTGTGGTACATTCGAGTCCTCAGGGATCAGAGGTGACTCTCCCAAGGAAGCTGCTTCTCACCAGAGGCTGCTGTCCTGGAGATGGCAGGAAACAGAATCATTGCCACTGGCCACAGGCAGAGGGTTGGGGAGCGGGGCAGTCCCATCCCAAACTAAGGCAGCTCCATTGCCCACAAATTTCCAAGGCCCCCGTGGAAGTCTGAACCCAAGAACCTGCAGAAGTTGGGCCTCTAGCTGGCATCCCTCCTTCTCTGGAACTTCACCCTGATGGGCCATGCCCAGCCTCCTTGCACTAGACGATCTAATTTTATATTTATAAGGTACTTCCGTAAACAGATGCAGTCTCTATTTATTTATGTCTGTATTTATTGGCTTGTGATAAGTCAGGCACAAAACTGGATTATCTTGAAAGACTGAACTGTGGCAATTTGCCATAAAATTATTTCAATAAAAATTTTATTTAGAAGTGATTAGAGATGTTTTAAGGTCATAACATCTTCACAAGTTGAGCTGGAAGGGAGCTTAATTAGAATGATCTTCTCCAACCCTTTCAGCTCACACAGGAGAAACTCTTTCAAACTCAGAGAGGTTAAGTCACCTGGCCAAGGTAACACAGCACCTCCAGAGCTAACTCTTGGACATAGATTCTCCTGTGGGCCTAGGCAGGTGGGGAATCCTTTGTTCTCTCTCCTCCTTGAAGAGAGTTTTTTTAGGTTACTTTCCTAGTCCTGACAAGTGGCCCTGCTAACCATGGCTTTGTGTCTCAGATGATTAAGTCTTGTTCGTTAAATGGCTTTGTTTTGTCTCCAGGAGGCTCCCAGCTTTCTGGTCGGTTGAGAAAACTGGCCTGTCTGGTCCGGTTTGGCTGCACTCCACACACCCCCACCCCCACCCCACCGCCGGGGCGGGCCGGCAGAAAACAGCTGACTCCAGCCGCTGCTCATGTGACCGTCACAGCTCCCTGTCCTGCTCCCTGTCCCAGGCCAGGGTGGACACTTTCAGGGGCTCCTTCTGGGAGGGGTACCAGGTAGGCACCCCAGCCCTGCCCGTCCACCGCTGGAACAGCCAAGGGGATACAGGACAGGAGTGGTCGGACAGACTTGGGCAGATCAGAAGTCAGACCTCCTGCACTGGTCCAGGGCTCTTTGGGCAGCAGGGACAGAATGTGGTTGGCTTCGCAATGTCGCACACCACCGCTGCTTGCCCTCCCCCTCCCCCTGTCCCCGACCTCCAGGAAGGCCTGCTCTGCCCTGCCCTTGCTTCCTCTGTTCTTTGGCCTTCCTTTCCCCTCAGCTACAGACCTTTTCCCCTTTCTCTCTGCTGACGTAGCAGCGTGCCGCCAGGGCGTGGAGGGATTAATCAGTGACAGGAGGCTGCCTCTTTCAGAGCAGTGACTGCTGTGGTCAGGAGAGCCTCTGCCAGGCCAGCCCTAGGAATCTGTCCTGCTCCCCGCCTGCTGCTTACCCCTGCTTCTGCCATGGGGTGCCTTGGGGCCCTCCTCTTCCTGCTTGGGGGCCTGGGAGCTCTCGCCCAGATCTGCGGTGAGTACCTGGCTCTACGTGCCTCTTGCCTGCTGGGTCCTTAGGAGAGAGGACCATCTTGTCCAAGCCCCTCATTATATAGCTGGAGAAACAGGCTCAGATGTGTGTGTGTGGCAGGGATGACTTAGCTGCCCCTCTGGGCTCCCACAGCAGTTTGGACTTAGCTGGACCTCAGTGTTGTAGCACATTGTATTGAGATGAATTGTATGTCTGACTCTCCGCCAGACAAGATCACTTCCATTAATTCAGTCATTTGTTCATTTATTCATTCAATACACATTGCTTGAGCCTTCTCTGTGCCAGGCACCATGTTAGGCTTTGGGGAAAGAACAAAGAGCAAGACAGGTCTCCCCCGCTCCCTCCTAGAGCTTCCATTCTAGTGAAGGGGATGGTGGTCAAGAGGCAAGTCAGTGCTGTGTTGGGGGCTGTGATGAGTGCCAAAGGAAGCCCAAGGCCTGGAGAGGGTGGGGGAATGCCAATTCAGGGAGAAGGGGTGGGAAGGATTTCCAAGGACCAGGGAGTGATGCAGGAACTAAGACCCGAAAGAGGAAAAGGAGCTGGCAAGGAAAGGAGTGAGGGGCGGGCACCCCGGCAGAGGGAAAGCTAGCGTGTGGAGACCCTGGCGGGTCACGGTGGCGGCAAGGCGTTTGCTTTACATTCCATACAGGGGCCTGCCTGCTCCGGTGCCCCTGGGAGTATCTCGGGAACTCTTGGGACCTGTCTGGGAGTTGGAGCGCATAGGCTCAGGGCTGCTTGTGCCCCGGAGCCCCACGGGAAGCAGAGGCAGGAAGGGAAGGTGGGCCGCCTGCCTCTCTTCATTCCTGGTCGTTCTCTGCCCACAGCGTTTCGCTCTGCCTACACCAGCAGGGTCTCCTGTGACCCTTGCAGAAACCGAGAGGCAGGTTCAGTCGTGTGCAGGTGACTCATGAAGCAGTCAAGGGTTGAAGGGGCCAGGTGACCTGCCCAAGGCGCCCCAGCTTTCCAGGACTTTGCTGGACTCAGTTCTCAGAACTCCAGGTCACGGTCTTCCCTGGGCACCAGGAGCCTCCCGCCTGGCGTGTTCCACAAGTGCCACCAGACCACTCAGCGCTTGGCTCTTGGTTCCTGTCCAGGCAGTCCCCAGGGGAGACCCGGCACCCTCAGCGGGTATGAACCTTTCAACAGTTGGTCCATAGGCCTGACCCCAAAAGAGCCCTGGACTGGGTTCGGGGGTGCAGCCCACTGCTGCTGGGCCATTTAGTCACTCCCAGTCTCATTCACTCACTTGTAAAATGGGCTAAGAATGCTCCCCTGCCTTCCTCCTTGGTGTGATGCAAGGATCCCACCACCTGCTTTACCAGGTTCAAGCCCTGCGTGGCTGTGAAACTGACACAGATCTGCACTAGTGCCCATGCAGGGTGAGCTTCCGTGCTTCCTCTTGTCAAAGCCAGTCCTCAGCTGGCAGAGCTGGGTGGCCCTGTGAGCTGGAGACCCTGAGGGGAGGGAGCTCGCCCAGGCTCAATTTTATTACCCCGGGTGAATCTTAGCAGCTCCTTCCTGCTAAGGAAGCCGAACTGTGTTTACCCACCTCTCTTTACAGCACCAGCTCCTCTTCCTATCCTGCTAATCCCAGGGCTGACTCACCTGCTGGAGGTCAGAGCCCAAGGTGGGAGCGGGGCTCCCTCTCCAGTTTGAAGAAAAGGGAGAGGAAAAGAGAACTGTGGAGGGAGAGATAAGGAGAGAGACAGGCTGAGAGATGGAGAGAATAAGATAGATCCAGAGAGAGAGAGAGAGAGAGAGAGAGAGAGATTCCTACAGAAATGGGGACAGGCACACAGAAAAGCACTGAGAAAGAGAAAGGAAAAGAGAAACAGCCCCCTCCCCAGTTCCTTTGCTCCATCCCCTGGGGGGGCGACCTGCCCAGCAGCTGGAGCCCCACAGCAACTGGGAGGCAGTAAGTGGGGAAAAGTCTAAAGTGGCTCCAAGGCCACCTACTCAGCTCAGGTTCCCTCCCTGCGGGAGGAAAGCGCCAGTCAGCCGGAGCTGGGAAACACCCCTAAGGGCTTCTGCTTCCCTCGTGGGTAAATCCCGAAGCACACAGATAAATGGTCGCAAAGGATGATGGCTTTCTAACAATTCACCTCACAATCTCAGGTCCTTTTCACCTAAACTGAGGGGGCAGGAAAGTTATTCTGAGATCTGCCCAGAGGAAGTTCACCAGGCAGCCCCAGTTAGCCAGTGGGCAGGCTGCAGTGTTTTTGTTTTTTTTTAATTGGAATATAGTTGATTTACAGTGCTGTGTTAGTTCCAGTTATACAGCAAAGTGAATCAGTTATACATATATATCCACGTTTTTTGAAGATTCTTTCCCCATATAGGTCATTACAGAGTATTGAGTAGAGTTCCCTGTGCTATACAGTAGGTCCTTATTACTTATCTATTCTATATATAGTAGTGTGTATATGTCAGTCCCAGTCTCCTAATTTATCCACCCCTCTTCACCCCTGGTAACCATAGGTTTGTTTTCTACATCTGTGACTCTATTTCTGTTTGAAAACTGGCTCTGTAACCTGTTCCCAGTGTGAGTTGAAGTTTTTGTAAATGGGTGGAACACTCCCACAACTTTGGACTTCTGTTTCCTCTTGTGTGCAATGCAGTGATGACGGTACCTACGTCACAGGGCTGGCCTGAGGACTGAGGGAGGTGGGGTGCAGTGCCTGCGGCACCCCATGCCGCTCGGCATCCAGTCTCTCTGTCACTCCTGATGGGCAGAGTGGCTGCCTGGCACCCGCTTCCTCTGCCCTGGGCCCACCAGCTCTCCCTGGCCCACTCCGGCCACTCTTTCAGGATACCGGCTTTTCCCGTTACCGCTGCCTCTCGTTACAGTCGGACTCCCGCATATGAGTAGGGTGTGTGCCAAGTGACAGTAAGGTGGGGATGTTTATTCCCTGGAGAAGACCCTGGTAAGGTGTCACTGGTGGCATGGCCCTGCGACCTCACTTGGCCTGTTCTCTTTCCTAAGAAATAACAGAGGTGGACAGCACGCTGGTGGAGAGGCTGGGCCAGCGCCTCTTGCCCTGGATGGACCGGCTCTCCCCGGAGCAGCTGAACCCCAGTATCTACGTGGGCCTGCGCCTCTCCAGCCTGCAGGCTGGGGCCAAGGAAGCCCACTACCTGCACAGCCTCAAGCTCAGCTACCAGCAGAGCCTCCTGAGGTCTGGCCATGCTCTCTCTCCTCTTTTCCCCATGGCGTGCTCCACATCCTAAGAGACAGGAGATCTGTGTTCCAGTTTGGGCCTGTCACTGCTTTGTTGGGAGACCTTAGGGCAAGTTTCATCTCCTCTGGGCCTTTCTCCATCTGTGGAATGGGGTTGGTCCGACTAGACTGGAGATGCCAATCCGGGGCCCTTGGGTGGCTACTGTACCCTCCGGTACCTGAGGCAGACATTACTAATCCATGGCCACACTCTTTCATACTGAGCCCAACAGCAGTATTGGACTATCCGTGCTCCCTTTCCAGGGGGCATTAAGAGGAAGCCTGTTCTGAGGTCCAGCACAGGAGTCTGAATGAGAGGTGAAGGGTCAGGACCACCATGGAGCATCTCCTGCTTGGACTCCCTCTTGAGAAGTGGATGCAGGGCAGGGAGAGGAAAGAAAGGGGAGAGTGTATGGGTGAAGTGTGACCAAAATGGTGGGGCAAACAGGTCATTTGGATGCAAGAGCCCTCAGAGTTTATCCTTGAGTTTAATTTCTCATCTTTATGAAATAAGCGTGACATACACAACTTACATAACTACATCTGCTTTTGGCAGGTCTTGGAAACGTTCCAACTGCTAGGATTTTTTCCGCTTTGTAGTGGTGGTGGTGGGGCACCCCAAGCCAGGCTTACCAGGGTGGCACTTTCTCACTGAAGTGTTGTTAACTGGCGTTGTCCTATGTCTGCCTCCAGCAATGACAACAGTGACTCCGAGGCCAAGCCCTCCATGGGCCAGCTGGCCCTCTACCTGCTCGCTCTCCGGGCCAACTGCGAGTTTGTTGGAGGCCGCAAGGGGGACAGGCTGGTCTCACAGCTGAAGCGATTCCTGGAGGACGAGAAGGGGGCCATTGGTGAGGAGGCGAGGTCTGCCGGGCTGGGGGAGGGCACATCAGACAACATTGTCTGGTGAAACGTCTACATCAGAACTTTGGGTTTTCTCCCCAGGCCTCTTTCCTGCCCTCCATTCTGCCTGTCTCCGTATCTGCTAGAGGCTTGGGCCTGTCCCGTAGCCATTCTTGATCAAGCCTTTCCTGCATTCCACATACACTCTGTTGGCAAGCCCTGCTGCTCACCCACCAAGACTGACCTGATTACCCCTCTCTGGGACAGCTGCACAGCCTCCCTACTACTCACTCCTTACCTCTCTCCACTAACTTTCCTGCCTCCTACCTCAATCTGGCACACACAGAGCGAGCCTTTAAATATAAATCTGATCTTGTTAGTGCTGCTTAAATCCTCCAGCAGCTGCTGCCTGCTGTGTTCACAGCCCTCAGGCCCAGCCCTGCCCACCCACCCTCTGGCTCACCCACTCGCCCGCCCCTCCGTGGGCTCCGGCCACCGTGGCCTTCTCTCAGCTCACAAACCAGCGTCTTGACATATGTCCCCTCTATCTGGAAGGTTTCCTTCCCCTTCTAGCTCACTCCTACTCCACCTTTACCTCTCCCCCGCCCTTTCTCCCCAGCATCCCTGACTCAGAGAATCCTTCCCCGGCTCCCCAGCTACTCAAAGACCTCTGTTATTTGGCCACGTGGACCTCGGTCCACAGTTCAGTTATAATCACGATCTCGTGAGCGTGGGTTGTGTTATTTCCAGAGGCCCTGGCTGCACTGTGCCTGGCCTGTCATCACTGTTCATACCTCCAAGCACAGCGCCTGACACTTAGTGGGGTTTCAGCAAGTATGAGTCAAGGGAATGAAGGAAAGATGGATCCCACGACCCAAAGGACGGTGTTGGGAAGTACAGGCAATGGGTCCAGTGCTGGCTGTGCTGGTTGCTGGGAGGGGACAGAAAGGTCACCCCTCAAGCCCAGCATGACAGCCCCACCCTGTGGTTTTCTCCCTCCCAGGGCATAATCACCAGGGCCACCCTCACACCAGCTACTACCAGTACGGCCTGGGCATCCTGGCCCTGTGTGTCCACCAGAAGTGGGTCCATGGCAGCGTGGTGGGCAAGCTCCTGTATGCTGTGGAACACGAACAGCATCTCCAGCAGGGCCACTTCCCTGTGGGTGAGTGGGCCAGACCCTGAAGGCCAGGCTGGCACTCCTCCAACCCCCCGGCCCCAAATGAAGGCCTCCACCCCTGGTCCCATGCTCACCTTTCCTTGGGACCCCTCCTATCGAGTCCACTAGGAGCGCAATGGTGAGGGTTTGTTGTGGTGCAAGGGCTGCGAGCCAGCGCTGGGGCTGGACTGGCTTCCTGATCCCATCCTCCATCACATACTTACTGTAGGTCACCCTGGACAGATCAGCTGGCCTTTCTGGCTCAGCTTCTCTGGTAAAATAACACCCCAGCAGCATCTCAGTAAAAGATGCTTTACATGTAAAGGGCATAGCATGGTGCCCAGCATGGAGAAAGTTCTGGATACACGGCTATGATGTTCTCATCAAATGAGCTGAGAGGCCTGAGGCCTGGATACTGGATCTGCTTCCTCACTGTGTGACCTTGGGTTTCCAGTGCCCTTTCTTGTCATCATGATTGCAAGGTCTCTTCTAGGCCTGGCTGTGTTCTGTGAGTGTGTGTGCCTCGCATAGGGCGGGGTAGGATGGAGTAGGTTGGAGGTGGGGAGGGTAGGTACCCCGAGAGAAGAAGGCAGCAGGGCCCCTGCCAGCAGAGAGCTTGTTCTGCCTCAGAGGCTTATAGAAAACCCACTGTGGACACATTAAATCATCCCAGGGTGGGGAGCTTAAAACGCCCCAGGGCCCAAGCAGCTCCCTGGACCTAATAAACCAGACCACCTGGGGGTGGACCCAGGCACCTGCTCCTTTAATAATCTCCTGGTGAGGAATTCACTGGCGGTCCAGTGGTTGGGACTCTGTGCTTTCACTGCCGAGGGCCCAGGTTTGAGCCCTGGTTGGAGAACTAAGATCCCACAAGCTGTGTAGCACGGCCAGAAAAAAAAGAAAAAAAAAAAAAGAAAAATCAAACAAACTCCCCTGGTGATTCTAAAGTGCAGGCAGGTTTGGGAACAAGTGTGTAGGCTAAAGTCCTCTTGGCCCTCCCTCCTCCAGTCTCTCTCCCCAACCTCTAACCCCCAGGCAGCAGACAGGGATATGGTGACCACCCATCCCAGTTTGCCATCCTGGAAACTAGGAAGACTAGGCTGTTGGTCCCCCTAGCTGGTGGAAACTTTCTGAAATGCTGCTCTGACCATATTGTCCCCCTACCTCCAGCCCTCCTGTGGCTGCCCATTGCCCCAGGGTCCTGCCCGGGCTGACCCCACTTGGCTCTGTCCCTTGTAGACACACTGGCCATGGCGGGCTTGGCCTTCTCCTGTCTGAAGCTATCCAACCTCAACCCCAGTCAGAGAAACCGGATCACTGTGGCCCTCGGGAGAGTGCAAGAGAAGATCCTAAAGGCCCAGACCCTAGAGGGCCACTTTGGGAATGTCTACAGCACCCCTCTGGCACTGCAGGTGGGAAGGAGAGTCTGGGCTGGGCTCCACCCTGGTGGCTGGTGGGAGGTGGACTGGTGGGATGCTGGAAGACCTGGCCCCTCCCCGCTGGCTGACCCACCTCCTCTTTGCCATTCCATCACCAGTTGCTGATGGCCTCCCTTAGGCCCACGGTGGAGCTGGGCACAGCATGCCTCAAGGCCAAGGCTGCTCTGTTGGCCAGCCTACAGCACAAGGCCTTCCAGAACCCTCTCATGATTTCTCAGCTGCTGCCCATCCTGAACCAGAAGAGCTATGTGGATCTCATCTCTCCAGACTGTGAGGCACCAAGAGGTAGCCGGACCTTTCATAGAAACCCTGCTCTTTTCAATCTGCAATGAGGTCTGCCTGTCCCAGGAAGGGAACTTGCTCCATCTTGATTTGCTGAGTCAACAGGGGTTTGCAGGTGTGCATGGGACACACGGGCAGCTAAAATGCAGTCACAGATGCTAGAAGCTCACAGCGTGGGGAGGGAGATATAAAATGGTGAGCTCTGGGCAGGCCATGAATCTCCAGCCCCTTGTGTGATACCCAGTACAGAAGTGTTCGAACGAGTGAATGGCAAGAGACACATTTTTGTTAGCTCTGATACATCATAATGAGTCCCAGTTAGCTGCTTGAATCAGGGCTTCATCTGGGGGAGGGACTGGGGTGGGTGGGTGAGATTTGCCAGTGGAGAAGAGGGGAGGAAAGGCAGAGCAGGGAGGGGGCAGCAAGGGCAAAGGCTCAGAGGTGTACAAGACTGGAGTTGGGCGGAAGGGTCTCACTAAAGAGTGGGGTTTGAGAGAATGTGCTGGAGTGGCAGGCAGGAGGGTGAAAAGGAGGGGAGGCCCTCAGAGATAACATGTATGTTCTAGAAAGAACCCTGGGTGGGGGGTGCTTGTGGCAGAGAGGTGGGAGGGGGGTACTAGAGGCAGAAAAACCAGTGAGGGGCCTGACCTTGGGTGGCGAGGGTGGTGGGAGCTGAGGGACAGGGGAGGCTGGGAAGGCAGCCAGGTGGTGGTGGTGTTGACCGGAATGGGACCGAGGGGAAGGAGGAGGTCTCGAGTGTCTTCCAGGGAAGAAAGGAGGACTAAGGCCTGGCCCGCTGCCCTCAGATCAGCTGCCCCTTCCCCTCTCCCTGGCACAGTCCTGTTGGAGCCAGCTACGGAGACCCCTTCACAGACCCAAGTCCCAGAGTTCATCCATGTCACGCTGAAGGTCTCCAGCATCTTTCCTTCGTACAGACACTCCGTCTCTGTCCCTGTCAGCTCCTCTTTGGAAGATGTCCTGAAGAAGGCCCAGGAGCACAGCAGATTCAGGTGAGACTGCCCCCCCCACCCCCCACATCTCCCAGCCCTCACCCGACTCGACCCCACATCCCCAAAATGGGACATGGATGGGGCAAGGGATGGAGAGAGGGTTCCCTTGGGAGAGGCCCGGGCTCTCTTCCACCTTCTCCGCTGCCGACTCACCCACGCTGTGGCGGAAACAGGCATCATGATTAGGAGAGCAGGCTCCCGAGGCAAACCCTCCACATCTGGAATCCCAGCTCCGCCGCTGTCCAGCTAGGGACCAGGCCAGTTATTTTCCTGCAGCTCATGAGGATGGCAGTTGTGCTCCCCGCATCCACCAGAGACCATGCAGGAGTCCAGGAATTAGTGCACAGAGAGGACATGGTACATGCTTTTTGTGTGCAGGGTCCCGCACTTAGAAATGCTCGATACATGTTAGCTTTCAGAAGAATAAGAATTTTTATTATCAAACGATCTTGGTCTAATCCCTGTGATTATTTAATTACCTGGGCAACAAGCCCTCTGCAGAATGTGGAGGTGGGACAACAGCCTTAAACTTGCTTCTCACCCTGAGATTTGACCGATCTGAGGACAAGCATTTCCAGAGCACTGCTCTGTGCCAGCTGTGTCTGTGCCTAAATAAGATGGGAGGGATCACCAATGGGGATCTGGCCCAGAGAATGAGTACCTTCACCAGACCCCACTAGACCCCAGACTTCTCTTCTAGAAAAATGTGCCTCAGTTTGAGAGGGTCCCAATTTCCGTCCCCAACTGGAGCCCCCAAAGGACAGCATCCTGCTGCCAGGGAGGACCCACAGCTGGCACCTTGGGGTCATCTGGGGCAGGGAATTTCAGGCCAGAGATATGCAAAAGCCCCTATAAAGGCTGAAAATTTTCCCAGACCCCCGGTTATTTCTGTAATAATATGACTTAGATGTGTACTAATGTTTACTATTTAAAGTCCTTTCTCTTTTTGGCTCTTAGACGGCTATAAATCCTAAACAGCTTTGCAAATTAAGTACAAAGAAAACTGTGAAACCAATAACATTCAAATAGGGACTGTCTGCCGAGGAGCAGGTGTACACACCAGTGCCAGTGAGCCTGACGTGCTCAGCACTTTCTTGGGTTTGAGCTGCTGTCAGGCGGAGTTTGCACAGGCAGCTGCAGCTTGTACACTCTTCCCTGGCCCCGAACATGCCACTTATTACCAAGCCGACCTCAGTCCTCTGGGGGCCACACACCCTTGGGCACCCTTGGGAGACCTTAGTCCGGCAGGCCCTGGGATTACCTAGAACCTGTTGGTATTCGTGTTTGGATATTGTCATCAAAATGGAAAAAAATTTGAACTTAACATTTTTATTCAGAACTCCAGGACCTCTGAGAAAACGTCAGGGATACCAATCTGAGAAATGATTCTCTTGGTGGTGGAGGGGGTGTGGAGGCGCATTTGAGGCATGTAAGTGCACAGCAGAGAAAGCTGGATTCTAGAAGGAGAGAGAGGAAAAGAGACAGAGAGAGATGGAGAGAAAGAGACAGAAAGAGGAGAGAGAGAAACGGAGAGAGGCCGGTCCAGAGCGGTTCTCCGGGCAGCCATGTGGCCCCGCACTTAAGGGAGGACTGGGGACGGGCTGCTCCCTAAAACCTTCCCTTTGACCAGGTCACCCTGAGGGTATTTCTGTTTCTTAAAACTATGAAAACCCTCCCTCTCTAAGAACAACACCATTGATAAGGAGACAGGAAGGACAGGGCCACAGTGTTTTAAGAGGATCCCTTTGGGGACTTCCCTGGCGGTCCAGTAGTTCAGACTCCAGGCTTCCACTGCAGGGGGTGCGGGTTTGATCCCTGGTCCGGGAACTAGGATCCGGGATCCCTTTGTGTTTGTGGCAGTGGTGTCAGGGAGGGGTGGCGTGAAGAAGGAGTCTCTTGGTTGCAAAAGCCAGGAATCTAATCCAAGCCTCTCTGGTAGTGGGGAGCATGGGGTGTGTACAGTCGGAGAGAAAACTGAGCAACACAGCCATAAGGATGGGGGTGCCCCTGAGCCACAGAAACTTATGGAACCAGAGACCCAGAGCCACCACTGGGCGTCTCTGCCTCTGTCGTGCCTGTTCCTGCTTCTTTCTCACACTGGCCTCCCTGTCTGTCGTGGGCCGTTGTCAGCTTCTGATTCCCACCCCCTGCAATGTCAGCCCCCAGAGGGGATGCAGTCCCCCGAGTGGGTGGTGTCCTTTGGGCTGGAGAGGAGGCGTGGAGGAGACACCCATGGTGAGGTGGCCCAGGAAGGGTTTGGCTAGCGCTGCCCTGAGAGCGAGGGCAGGACTTGCCTTGTGTGGGTGGTTCTACTTCTGCCCTTGGGTCGAGGGGAGCAAAAGTCACCTTTCCTCCCTCTTTGCCTGTCGCTTTGGTAGGTATGGAACACAGGCCTCCTTGTCAGGCCCCTACCTGACCTCTGTGATGGGGAAGAAAGCTGGGGAACGTGAGTTCTGGCAACTCCTCCGAGCCCCCGACACCCCCCTGCTGCAAGGTGAGTCTGGTGGCCAGCCCCCTCCGGACGTGTCCCCCAGCCCAGCCCTGTCCCAGCACTGAGGCTTTGTCGACTCACGCCAGCTTTCCCCTGAACCTTCCTGGGCCTCAGCCTCAGATAACCACTGATGCTCAAGTTTGCATATAATATATTTAACTGTATTCTGAAGAGTTTTTATATACGTTATTGTGGCAACTCTAGGAAAGCAGATAGGCAAAAAAGAAGAAAATTTAAATTGCTCGTAATCCACTACCCAGAAATAACTTCTTTTAACTTTTGGTGTATTTTCTTCCAGATAATTTTTAAAATATGTACGTTTGTTTTTTCATAGAAACGAAGCCATACTCTATAGCAGTGCTCTCTGATAGAAATAAAATGTGAGCCACATGTGTCATTCTAAATTCTGAAGTTGGTGAAACTAACATTAATAATATATCTTATTTAGTCCAATACATCCAAAATATAATTCCAAGATGTAATCAATGCAAAATTATTAATGACATATTTTGCATGCCTGTTTTTTGTACTTTTCAAGTACTCAGTAGCCACATGTGGCTGATGGCTGGCATATCGAATGGCACAGCTCTATATACTGTTTTGCAATTTATTTTTTTCAGCCATAACATATTGTAGCCATCTTTCTATGTTGCTATATGTAGGTCTTCCCCTTTCTTTGTAATAGCCACATAGGATATCTCATCCAGCAGGGTGCTTTGGGCTGCAAGTAACAGAAATGTAATACAAACTAGCTTCCACGACATCCATTGGCTCATCCATTGGCTCATGTGACCAGATTCCAGTGGGAGCAAGGACTTCAGCCTCAGCCCCACCTTCCTGTGACTCTCCTCCTCTCTTTGCTGGCTTCCTACCTCCAGAGAGGCTACTCTGTGTCTTCCTGGGGCTGCTCCCTTTTATGACTTGGGAAACTTGTCTCTGAATCCCCCTGCAAATGTCTCCTGGCATCCTGAAGGCGGACTTGGGACACAGGCACATTCCTGGACCCATCCCTGTTGCTAGGAGATGGCCCAGGTTCTGCACCCATCATTGGCTAGAGAGAAGGGACCATGGCAAGACTGGCTTAGGCCAATTAGGGCCCAGCCCTGGCATGGAGTGGGATGGGTGGACCACAGCTTATCAACTCCTGCTGGACCTTTAAGGTGTCTCCAGTTTTAACTCTTATGCCCCAAGCTGTCATAAGCATCCCTGAGCATCAGACCAGTTACCAGACAGACTCTTAAGGGTCATCTGTCCCCACTCCTGCTACCTGAAACTGCTAGTGGGCATTTGCCATGGGCCGGGCATTGGGCCAAGTGCTTTACAGAAGGTGGGACTTGCTGAGGGAGCCCAGTAAAAAGCATTCTCTTTTCCTGCCTGGCTTCTGGACAAATGGAGAAATAAAACCAAAAGGTGACAGATGGAGAGACCAGATCTGGCCTCTATTACTGATAAAGGCTGGACAGAGGAGGTAGCCGAGGGGGAGAGCCCAATGGACTCAGCCATGAGGCAGACGTGGGTGGTCGTGTCTTCTACCTACTCCCTTCGACTCCCACTCCAGCAGGAAGCCCACTCCCATGGGGAAAAAGGAGGGCCCGGTTGTTGATATCACTATTATCCTCATTTTAGAAATGGGAACACCAGCATTCAGGTTAAATAACCTGCCCAGAGTCACACCCCTAGTGAGTGCAGAGCTGGGGCTTGACCAAGGTGTCGTGCTGGAGCCTGGATTGTCCCTAGTAAGCAAAGGCTCACTTCACTCATGGTCCCCAGACCACACCGAGCAGGTCCCTCTTCCTGATGGCCCTTTGGGGGACTATGAAGACAGTGACCCTGCCGGTCAGGTGTTGTCAGGGTCTCTGGTTCTTTTGGCCCTATGTTGGTTATCTGGCATGCTGTCCCATACCCTCTGGGGGTCCCCCACTGCAAAATGAGCCTGTGGGTCTCAGCGACCCTGAGGTCACAGCTGAGTTCAGAGTCTCCAGACTGGCTCTGGACAGGCCCCCAGTCTCCCTCCACCAAGCCCTGAGCCCATCTTACAGACCGTGGCCTCAGGGCAGGGGTCCAGAAGGTGAGGTTGGTGGGGGGAACACTCCGCCCTGTTAACTCCCAGCCCACAATATTTCTGCAGGTATTGCTGACTACAGACCCAGGGATGGAGAAGCCATCGAGCTGAGGCTGGTTGGCTGGTAGACCCCAGGCTCACCACCCCAGCTGCCTCCCACACTTCCTGGGCTTCTGCCCTCCCTCCAGACATCCCTGTAACAGGCACACGCCTGACCCTGCTGCCTCCTCTTGTGCACTTGTCCCCGGATCGCCACAGCCACCACCCCTGCGCGGGTCCTAAACTACCACCCACCCTGGAGCAGGGAGCCCAGCGCCTTCCGCAGCAGGTCTGTCTGCCCACGTCTGGCCCCACCTGGCCCCGCAGGTGTCCCGTGAAGGCCACTCATAGGCTGGAGGGCGTGAGCATCTCAGACTCCTTGGCAGGAGGAGGCCACCGGCCGCTGGCGTTGTGAGTACCGCTTGCTCTGGGATGGGGGTCCCGCAAGGAGAGCTCTGTGGCCCTGACCCTAGCTTTCCACTCTTCACTCCATCGGGGCTGCTGCCCCAGAGCCGACTGCGGCATAGCAGCTGGCGAGGGCTCTGCAGCGCTGCTGTCAGCCCACTTCCAAAGTGATTAAAGAATTGATTGTGCACATGCCCCAGGGTCCTGATGTCTCATGCTTGGAGCCAGTGCGGGGGCTGGGAGCAGAGGAGGAGGAGAGAGGCCCGTGGGGAGCAGAGGAGGGGGGTGAGCATTCTCCTGGGTACGGGTGGGGGGTGCACAGGAACGGTGCTGGCAGTGGTGACGCTGATTACTGTTCAGGGAGCGTGTACTTGCTGGACGCTCTCTTGCACAACTCTGAGGTTGTTGATGTTTCTGTTTTCCTCTCTGCTTTACAGAGGGAGAGTGTCTGGTGCGGGGGGGGACGTGGCTTAGGAGACGACAGACCTGGCCTGGGAAGGCCTCCTGGTTCCTCCACTCAAACACTGAAAATCAGGGGCTTTCATGATTGTGTCGACTTAAAAAAACAAACAAAAAAAAGCATAACATGAGAGTAGCAAGTTAAGTTTTCTTTGGGGCAAAATGAGGACTATAGCCCAGGAGACAGCATTTCAGATAGCTCGGAGAAACTGCTCTGAAGAGGTAGGGGAAGGGTCAGCACTATATATGATCTTAGCGAAGTGGGTACATGTGGTCAAACACACATTTTGGCAGAGACCTGCTGCTCGTCTCGTGAAGGTTACTGCTAGTCACCAGGAGCAGATGGCTCCATTAATAATTTTAGTCCTTTTCTAGATAAGAGAAGATGCAAGAATTGGGCTCATAAAATCTTCTCCTAAAAATATCTGCCTGTTCTGCCTGTTTTTCCCAGAGCACAGAGTGCCTCATTCCTGATCTCCACCCTGAACTCCTTTCAGGGTGTGTTGAAGGTCAGCGGCTACAGGAGCTAGTGACCTAATCCTTGTAGAGGCAGATGGCGGGTGACAAGTTTTAGTTGGCAAGTGTTAGGATTACATGGCAGAGTCCAAATGCAACTGGAGGCCCAGGACCCTAGAGCTTTTCCCCAAGGCACAGTCAGGCGCCACCCCAGGCCTCAGCGGCCAGTGGGGTGGGGACCCTGCCTCTCTGTGGGAGGGCCTGGGCTCTGGGCTGCCCTCTGGGAAGTAGGGTTCAGGCCAGGCAGGCACCCCACAAGCCCCACCCCACCGAGGTTAGGAAAGGGGTCTGCCCTTGGAGGGGCCCTCTGGCAGCATGTCAGGTTTCAGAGTGACTCTCACAGGGCCGTCTGCGCCATGGATTAAACATGTGCTTCTTCCTCCGATATTTAGGGTCTGGGCAAGTAGGGGGAAGTAAGCGATTTAAAAAGTGCTTTACAGGGCTTCCCTGGTGGCGTAGTGGTTGAGAGTCTGCCTGCCGATGCCGGGGACACGGGTTCGCGCCCCGGTCCGGGAAGATCCCACATGCCGCGGGGCGGCTGGGCCCATGAGCCATAGCCGCTGAGCCTGCGCGTCCGGAGCCTGTGCTCTGCAACGGGAGAGGCCACAACAGTGAGAGGCCCGCGTAACGCAAAAAAAAAAAAAAAGTGCTTTACAGACATCCAAGTACCTAAAAGCCAAATGAAAAAGCCACCTCTGTTTTTTTTTTTTTTGCGGTACGCGGGCCTCTCACTGCTGTGGCCTCTCCCGTTGCGGAGCACAGGCTCTGGACACGCAGGCTCAGCGGCCATGGCTCACGGGCCCAGCCACTCCGCGGCATGTGGGATCTTCCAGGACCGGGGCGCAAACCCGTGTCCCCTGCATCGGCAGGCAGACTCTCAACCACTGCGCCACCAGGGAAGCCCGCCGCCTCCGTTTTGAAGGTGAAATGTCTGCTCAGATTCCCAGAGTGCTTGTTCGCCTGTCCTTTCTTAATCTCGGCCAAGGGCACTTTAGAGAGGATTCAGGGCCTGCCCTGGGACCCTCTCTTCACAGAAGGGTGGAGGCTCAGAGTGACCTGCAGCTTCCCTCAGGTCACACAGCCTGTGGGTGTCAGAGCCAAGGTCCCTACCCATTGACCCCAGCCCTTTCCCCTGCACCGCCTTGCTGCCTCCCCACCTCCCGAGGAAGCCAGGGCCCTCCCATATAGGGGAGGCCAGCTGTGGCAGGTCCCAGGCCAGGCTAGGGGGAGGGTGGACTTAACTGAAGGGAGCACCCCTGCACTGGGCTTTCAGCGTCCATGGTCTGGATGTGAGCCTCCCTCTGAAGGAACTGTCTTAGTCGGGGTGTGTTTGGCTCTGAGCAACAGGGAGCTACTGAATCCTGCTCAAATCAAAGGATATTTGCTGATGGACTTCCCTGGCGGTACAGTGGTTAGGACTCCATGCTTCCACTGCAGGGGGCATGGGTTTGATCCCTGGTCAGGGAACTAAGATCCCACATGCTGCTCGGGGTGGCAAAAAAAATAAAAATAAAAAAGGATATTTGCTGAAAAGACTCAGCGCACCAATTTAAGGGCAGCCAAGGGCAGTAGGGAAATGGAAGTTGGGGCTCAGGGCTCCATCCCTCCACTACCCTCAGGCTCTCTCCTCTCCGTGTCCTCCCCCTCCGTCAGCTTCCTCTGAACGTGGCCCCAGCAGTGACTCTGCTGACTTCCAGTTTAATTCCCCAGGCCCTCTTATCTTCTTAGCCTGTGTCCCAAAGCCTGGAGAGGGGTCTGACCGGCACAGCCCGCTTCTGGGCCCTGGGTCATGTGTCTAGTCTGGCTCCATTAGCAGGGACCCCGAGAAGGGGCATGGGTGGGAGGACAGTCATGTGCACAGTAAGAGTTTGACAAGCAGTGGCCGCTCTGGAATGGGGGCCCAGGTTTGCGTCTGGCCTGCATTTAGAGCTGTGTGACTCCAGACAAGCCCCGTCCCCTCACGCAGCCTGTTCCTAACTCACAACTGTGGGGTGGCGCCTTGGTTTACATTCATGCCTGTGAGCTCATCGTAGATCACAGGTGGGGAGACTGAGGCCCCGCAGTGAAGTGACTAGTCTAGAGACATGCAGCGACAAGAGAAGAGACCCATCCCAAGCCTCTGCAGCTCAGTTGCTGGAAATGGGTTCTTCTTCCCTCCTGGTGCCTCTCAGGGTCCCGCCCCGAATCACCTGCTTCCCGCAGCAGCGGTGGGGGGTGGCAGGTGAAGGGCCGCACTCAGACCGGAGGGATATGAGAGCCTGTGGGCAGGGGCAGGCTGCTAGGGGCTGCTCTGGGCATTCAGGTGGACCCCAACGGGTGTGAAGGAGCCCCTGCTGCCCTGCCCTCTGTGAAGCTGGGTGCCCACCCCCACCATTCTCCCACAAGGGAACATCCTATGGAGAGTCTTGCTGCCTGCAGGTCAAGGCAGGTTAAAAACTGGGGCTCAGGAGCCAGGTAAATGTGGTCTGAATCCCCCACCACCACTCAAGCTGCACGATCCCTGCTTTGGGCTCTGCCCTCAGCCTCCCCCTCGCCCCCCCTCCTTCACAAGGGTGTACAGCTCTCTCCCTCCCACCAAGGCCAACACAGGCCTCATCTTGGTTAATCCTCGTTCCTCATAGCTCACCCCTCACCAGGCCGGGCAGGTGGGAGTGCTTTTTGGCAGTCTTGGAGGAGGTGTAGACACTGCCTACCACTCCGCAGTAGCTCAGCTCTTAGAAGATTGGGGGGTGTTTATTTACTATTTTTTAATTCATTGCTGTTTTTTTAATTAAAGGAAGCTTAACTGGAAAACTGACAAAATCTCAAAAAGAATCTAACCCTTAGGGGCCCTGATTCCTCCTCTTCAGGAAATGTGGTGCTAGGGGGCTTCCCCCTTGGCTGGCTCAGTTTCCCTCCCACAACCACTCCTGGAAAAACGCCATCTAAATACCTGCATATTTTGGTCTTTCACCTGGAAATCTCCTGCCCTACAGTTTGGACTATTCAGCAGTGATTTGCAGGCTTGTGCGGGTGTCAGAATCACCAGAGGCAAATGAAAAAAATTCACATCCCTGGGCTCACCAGAGGGTATCTGAATTCAGCAGGTCTGAAACAGTAGTGAGGCTGGGGAATTTTAATCCCAGTCCAAGGATTGTGATGGGGATTAGGGGACACTTGCAGCCATTCTGTGTTCTGACCACCAGAGGGCGCCGTGGACCGAGATGAGCGGTCTCCCTTTGCGGTCTTGTTCCTCCAGACAGGTTGCTGGTTCCTCCATCAAGGACTTGCTGGTCAGACGACAGGCTAGGGGTGAACCGTGTCCCAGTGGGAAGGAGCTTCCACAGAGAAGGAAGCTGGACGTCAGGAAAGAGGCTCACAGTGGGCAGTGATTCTTGCACACTTGGACTCCTGAGCTCAGAGAGGCCAGGGCCCAGCCTGGAATCCCTATCAGCCTGTCCTGCTCTGGGGTGTGCTGTTTACCCAACACCGATGCAGGGGCAAAGGCTTAGTGGCAGCTGCTCTGGCTCCCAGCCCACCTAGGGCTCTTTGTCCTGTCAGGGATGGGGGCAGAGGGTGGACCCCAGGAATTTCAGCTGTGAGTCAGCTCTGAGTGCCCAGGGGATGGGACAGGGGCTGCTGGCCAGGGATAGATGCTGGCCGGCGGGACCCTGCTTCCGCAGCTGTGGGTGGCCTTGGTGATTCAGCTTCCCTCTGCCTGCCTAGAGGGGGCCCGCCCTGAGCTGGGAGAGGGAGGAGGTGTTCGGGTTAGGGAGGGGCGAGGGAGGGGTATTAAGGGGCCCCGTGGTCCAACTCTTCCGGATGCAGAGGCCCCATGGGATAACTGTGGCCAGAGATTGGGTAGTTCCGAGACTGGTCCTAGGATGAGGTCTCCTGTGGGGAGGGTGTCCTTGAAAATGAAATCTCCTGAGAGGCTAAGGCTTTTTATTAGGCTCCCTCAGAAAGATACCCCAGGGTCTCCCGCCCTGTGTTCATGTCTATGGGGGGCCTGCCTTGGCGCTGCGTGGGGAGGGGCCTGATCCCCCACCGGTGTGGGGAGGGGGGACAGACAGGCTGACCACTCCAGCTAGGAGGAGGTCTGCTGACGGAGGTAAAGCTAGGCTGATGGAGGAGGAGCTGCGAGCGGGCGGCGTGGGGGAGGGGCGAGACATCCCTCTCGGCTTCGGGGGCGGAGCCTGGACGGAGGTGGCGCCTGGGGCTCAGCCCAATTTTCCGGGTGAGGCTCGAGGGGCGGCCGCTGAGGCGGGGCCTAGAGCTCGGAGCCTCGCTCTCCGCCCGAACCCGGCGAGAGACCCCACAGCAGCCTGACCCGCCGGGAGCTGGAGCTGGCGCGGAGGCCCTGCCGGAGCCGAGCTGAGTCGAGCTCGCCGCCTGACACCGGCCGCAGCGCAGGCCGGCGCGTCAGCCCGCCGCAGGGTCTGGGCACTGTCGGCGGTAGCGAGCCCGACCACCGGGACCACCGGCACCACCGGGCGCGGGAGCCCGGATCGCCCTTGCAGGCCTGACCTGAGCACGCTGGAGGACCTGGGGTTTGGACTGAAGAGAAGAGGGGTGGAGGATTCCATGTAAGCATAGCGTGGGCACTAGGAGGGGAGAAGAGTGGAGACTTCGCCTGTCACGGGGCAGAGGTGTCCGGCGCTTACTAGGCCAGGCTTGAACACCAGGGAGCCTGGCATCCCAGCAGAAGCGACCTAGGCTCTGCCCTGCCTGAGCCGGGGACACAGCATAGCTTTTGGACCTCGGCTGCCGCAGGCCGGGCACAAGAAGCAGTGTCCTCACCTGAGACCGAGCGGGATCTACAGTGGGGCTCTCTGGTGGCCCAGAGCTGGTCGCTGGGGAGCCGGCCTCCTGACCCGGCCCCACTGGTACGGATGTGCCGCTGCCCGCGGGAGCGCCATGACGGCAGGATGACCTCAGCTGAGGCAGTGGCGGTGGCTGGCGGTGCTCGGTGGGCCGGGATCCCCACCGAGCACCCTGACACCCCGCAGGCGCTGCGGCGGCCTGGCCGGGCCTGGGTGGCCGTGGCAGCGCTGGTGTGGCTACTGGCGGGAGCCAGCATGTCGAGCCTCAACAAGTGGATTTTCACGGTGCACGGCTTCGGGCGGCCCCTGCTGCTCTCGGCACTGCACATGCTGGCAGCTGCGCTGGCATGCCACCCGGGGGCACGGCGCCCCATGCCCGGCCGCACCCGCCGCCAAGTGCTGCTGCTCAGCCTCACTTTGGGCGCCTCGATGGCCTGTGGCAACGTGGGCCTGAGCGCTGTGCCCCTGGACCTGGCGCAGCTGGCCACCACCACCACGCCACTGATCACGCTGGCCCTGTCCGCGCTGCTGCTCGGCCGCCGCCACCACCCACTGCAGTTCGCCGCCATGGGCCCGCTCTGCCTGGGGGCCGCCTGCAGCCTGGCTGGAGAGCTCCGGACACCCCCAGCTGGCTGTGGTTTCCTGCTGGCGGCCACCTGCCTCCGTGGGCTCAAGTCCATTCAGCAGAGTGAGTACCCAGGACACTGGTCGAGGAGTTGGGGATTGGGGTGGGAGTGTGGCCTGGGTGGCCCTGTGAGGGGCTATGGCCATTATCCAGTTTTACAGATAAAGAAACTGAGGCGCATGGCTTGGGAAGAGTCAGGAACTGAGGCTCAGAAAGGGCCAACCGCTCAGTGAGTTCCAGGCCCCAGACTTAGGCTCTAGAGTCCCAACCAGCGTTTCATCCAGCTGGCTGCCATAAATCTGTGGTCCATGTTTTGTCAAGCCTGGATCTCCATACCTGATTGAGGAAGTCACTGTATTGTCCCCATTTGACAGGTAGAGGGGCTTGCCCTGGGCCATGTGAGCAGCAGAGGCAAGATTTGAACCCAGGCAGGCAGACTTCATGCCGTCCGAGTGATGTGGCATAAGGCTGTGGACCCGAGGGAGGCCTGATAGTGGAGACTAGGGAAAGAGAAAGAGGGCAAGGCCATGAGCTGGGATTTGGAAGTCGAGGGCTTTTGCTAAGTCTGGGAAGGGCTGGTGTTTACTGGGAGCTCCAGTGTTTACTGGTCCCATGCTAGGTGTTGACCTTGAGTCTTCATGGCAACCACCACCTTCATCCCCATTTTACAAGATACTGGAACTGAGACCCAGAGAGGTTCATGATTTGCCCACAGTCACACAGCTCCTAAGGACTGGAATCCTAGTCCATGTGACTCTGGACCTCAGCTCTGATGAAAGGGGGTTGGGGGCTCTGGACAGAGGGTAAGATGGAGGCTCCAGGCCTAGACCCTGCTAAATCACTCTGCCTGAGGGTGGAGACCACCTTCCTGCCTGTCCTACTGAGGGTCCTTTGAGTCACAGCCTCCACCATCTCTCTGCCTCAACCCAAGGGTGCCCACTCAGGTTGGGGAGGCCTGGGTTCCAGCCACACCTGGGCTCGTGCTTCCTGGGCAACCTTGGGCAGAAGGGGAGATCTGGATCTTGTCTGGGCCTCAGTCTCCCCATCTGTTTGGTGGAGGAGGCCAGAGTTGATAGTCCCAGGGCTTTCTTGGTCTCCCTCCCTTTCAGCTCTGAGATCCTGTGACCCAGGCCTGGGAGAGAGAAGGGGCTGCTCCAAGGGCCCTGGGCTGGGGTTAGGGCAGCCTGCAGCCAGAGAAGGTTGAAGTCAGAGCTCAGCCCTGCCTTACAGTCATCGGAGCCAGGACCCAGAGTCCCTGTACGCATCCTCCAGGGCCCTGAGGTGGGGCCAGAGCCCAGTTCTATTTTTGCCTTCAGGTTACATGAGAGCTGGGACCTGAGCTCTGGGCATGAGTCAGTGGGAAACTTGACCTTGTACCCTGCCCTGGGCAGGGCCAGAAGGCTGGGAAGGCCCCAGCCTCAAGGTTCACATCACGCCTGCTAAGGCCCAGTGCTTCTCACACAGGAGGAGCCCCAGCCTGCAGGACAGGCTATGGCCGGCCAGGCCTCGGGCACATGGACATGGGGTGGCAGGTGCCTGGCATCAGGCTGCTCCTTGGCTCTGCCAGCTCTCTCCTTGTCTCCTGCCTGTCCCTGAGGCAGGTTGGTTGCTTGCTCCAGGTGCCCACAGCATCCTCTGCTTCCTCCATCAGGACTCCACATGCCTTGTATTATAGCCTCTTGTTTACCTGTCTGCCTCCCACCAGACAGGAGCTCTGAGAGGGCATGGCCTGGTTTTGAGGCAGCTCCATGTCCCCAGCACATAGCCTGGGGCCTGGCCCAGGTAAGGTACCCCTTAAATGGTGGGTTTATTAATGGTCTGATGGCAGAATTGGCAGGCTGGTTAAACTCCTTGGCTCAGGGTGCTAAGGAGGGAGCTTAGGAGGCTGGAGGCCCCACCAACAGAGATGGGAGCCCAGCAGAGGTGGGGAGGAACAGACTAGAGATAAGGGGTGAGATGGGTTTTGGACAAGAGGAGGTTTCTACTGCCAGACTTTCCAGGAAAGTCATCGGGGCCAAATTTAGACTAGAGTGTGAATGGCTGACACCAGCTCCTTCCCTGAGGGCAGACTCTATGGGAGCAGGGGATGAAGGTCCAAAAAGAGGAGTGCCCAGCAGCCACAGGCAGGTCCAGCAGTTTCTCTCCTTCCTGGGCCAGTTGTGGACCTGGGGGGCTACACGGGGAGAGGAGTGATGCCACCTTCCCACTCACAGAAAGGCTGGGAAGTGGGGTGCCAGTGTGCTGAGACTTGTCCTCAGCTACATCCACCTGCATGAGGGAACAGCCTGACCCTGCCCACTGAGCTCTCAGGCTGGTGAGGAGAAGTGGAGATCACAAGGCAGGGGAGAAGTGCTAGAGCCAAGGTGGGCATAGCTGTGGTTGGGTGGCTACTTCTAGGGGAAACCAGAGAAGGCTGCCTGGGGGAGGAGGCAGGCAGTGCTGGTGACAATAATGTAATATATAGTGGTGAACACTTGCTGAGCCCTCACTGTGTGCCCACACCATGCCCAGCTCTTCATACAGCCAGAGTAGGAAAGGGCGTTCTGGGAGGGGGAAGCAGGGCTTGCCAGGGCACGGGTGTCAGCCAGCCGGGGCAGCATGTGGGGGATGGTGACAGCTGCCATGGCCAGCAGTTGCTGCTGGGCTCCAGGCCCTACACTCAGCACCTCACAGGCCCCCGTGAGGGGCATGTTGTCACCTTGCCCATGCTCCCACAAGAGGACAGGCATAGAGAGAGGGCGGCTTGTGTCATATCACACAGCTCGTGATGGAGCAGAGACGGGATAAGCCAGAAGCCAGCGGAATGGGGTCTAGAGAACATTTGTCCACAGGTGACTGAAGCTTGGCGTGTTCAGATGCTGAAACAAAAGTGTCTTTGGAGGAAGAGAAGTTGTTTGTTTTTTGTTTGTTTTTGGCCACACGTGTGGCATGTGGGATCTTAGTTCCCCAACCCCACACCCCCTGCATTGGGAGCACAGAGGCTTAACTGCTGGACCGCCAGGGAAGTCCCAGGAGAGGTTGAAATGCAGGGTTTGGTGGGAGCTGGCAGAGGAGGGGTCGCTGAGGAGGCAGTATGACAGGCTGGCATTTTGGGGCCCCGGGTGGGTGGCCTCTGGCAGAGGATCCCTGCTCTTTCCCTGGACTGCAGCAGAGGGAGGCAGAGGGCTGGGTGGGATGCAGAACAGGAGCAAGTGGCAGGGGGAGGAAGTTAGGACCTTCCTGCCTGGCTGCCTCTCAGAGGGTGAAATTTGCCAAAGGTGAAGTTCACCTGAAATCCTAAACACCTTCCAGTGATCGCACCTTTAACAGGCAGGCCACAGGCAGCTCGTAATGGTGCTAAATTTGGAGCGGACGAACAGGAGGCATTCCAGTTATCTGTTCATTTCTAGAAATGCTTGACAGAAGGACTGTTGCCTAGAGAACAAAGCCAAAACATCAGAATGAAATGGAGAGAGAAATAAGATTTCCTATTCTAAGCATAGCCTATGAGTAAGCACCTCTGTGGTTCTTTGGAAAGTGTGTGTCAGAAAATGCATAGAGGCTCAGAGAGCCCTGGGAGGGGATGGGGAGCCATGACTCATCTCTCGCCACGAAAACTGTCTCGTTGCCTTCATGCAAGTACTATCATTTCATCTGAGCTGGGTGTGATTTTATGATGGGCACCACTGGTTTTGTGAACCAGCTGGGTGGTAATATGAATACACACACACAGGCACACATGCGCAAGGTGGTAGGATCCTCTCTTTCCTTGCAAAGACTAAGGTTTCTTCTGTGTCCTGGATTCATCTTGACAAGCCCCAGCGTTGGTAGCAAAAGATGCTGATTATCAGTGATAAACAGTGAGTGACAGCCGGGAGCAAACAATGACCTTGTTGTTCCCTGTCATCCCAATGGTCATAAGTGATCGAACATTTGATTCAAATGGTTTTTAGTATTTCAAACTCTCTATCTTTTTTAAGCTAAAGGCCACATAGCTAGTAAGTGGCAGAACTGGCCTGTTGGTGGCCTGTACCTGCTCTGGCATGGGAGCTGCACTGTGGGGCTGAGGGTGCGAGAAGGGCTGAAGCCAAGAAAGCTGGGTCGGGGCCGCTTGGTTCAGGGCCTTCAAAGTTGGTTAAGAGCCCAGGATGTTTTTCTCCAGGGCCTGGGGAGCCCCTGAAGAATTTTTTTTTCACGTTTATTGATCAGGGGGACATCACAAGCAGATTATTGTTTCAGCCTGTGGGAGGAGTAGGTGATAACGCTTATTTGTTTTATCTGTTTACATTTACTGAGCACTTACCTTCTAAGGGCTTTGTGTACATTATCTATTTTAATCTTTACAACAACCCTGCATGTTTAAGGTTTTATTATCCTCCGATTTTGCAGGTGAGGAAACCTAGGCCTATAGAGGTTAAGTGCCTGGTCACAGGTAGTCAGGAGCGGACCGGGTCACCACTCAGGCAGTCTGACTCTGGATTCTTGACCTTCTTGTTACAAAGCGGGAGCCACTAATTCCGCCTGAGGGGTTGGGGCAGGCAGGCTTCCTGGAGGATGGGCCGAGGAGGAGGTTGTGCCGGGTTGGCCTCGTGGGGGTTGTCTCGCGCCGGGTGCTGATGGCTGCTGTCCTGGTTGCAGGTGCCCTGCTGCAGGAGGAGAGGCTGGATGCGGTGACCCTGCTGTATGCCACCTCGCTACCCAGCTTCTGCCTGCTGGCAGGCGCGGCCCTGGTGCTGGAGGCTGGCGTGGCACCGCCGCCCGCCCCCACCGACTCCCGCCTCTGGGCCTGTATCCTGCTCAGCTGCCTCCTGTCTGTGCTCTACAACCTGGCCAGCTTCTCCCTGCTGGCCCTCACCTCGGCCCTCACTGTCCACGTCCTGGGCAACCTCACTGTCGTGGGCAACCTCATCCTTTCCCGGCTCCTGTTTGGCAGCCGCCTCAGCACCCTCAGCTATGTGGGCATTGCGCTCACCCTTTCAGGAATGTTCCTTTACCACAACTGCGAGCTCGTGGCTTCTTGGGCTGCCCGCCGGGGCTTCTGGCGGAGAGACCAGCCTGGCAAGGGTCTCTGAGACCTGAGGGAGCACAGGGACCACGCGGGACTGCCTCAGCCTGAATCCAGCCTTGGCCCATGGCCACGGGAAAACGGGGAGAGTGGGCAGCCTCTGGGGCTGTCGGGGGAGATGGGTCTTCCTGCAGGGCCACCTTGGAGGCTGGAATGGGGACTCCCAGAGAGACCCACCTCCTGTCCCTGCCTGCCTCTCCTCATCACAGACCCCACTCAGCACTGGATGGTGGGTCCAAGCCCGGCACAGTCCCTGTGCTTGTCAGAGTAATTATTACGATTAGTATCAACTACTACGCCGAAAACTGCTGGCCAAACTTTGAAAACCTCACCGTGTTCTAATGATGAAGATGATGATGATGGTGACGATGATGATGATGATTCTTGGGGGTCGCACAATCCTTCCTCCAAGAAATTGGGAGGCAGCTAGGAGGCCCAGGGAAGGGCTTCTTTGCTGCTGGGCTTCCCTAGGGAGTTGGGGTCGTCTGTGCCAACTCCAGGCAGCTGCTGTGGCCTCAGCCCTGGGCCCCCCAATTTTGGGTCTTCCGTCCTCAAATAAACTATTTTTGCTTGTACACCTGTGTCATTCCTCGGGGTGGCAGCCAAGGGCCGATAGCTGCCAGCTGCCCACAAGGAAACGAGGACCCCCTCCCTTACCAACCGGGGCCTGGCCAGGCCCCCACCCCAGCCCTCTGCTCCGGACCCTGCACGCCATCTTCCCGCAGCCCCGGGGGCATCTCCTAAAACACACTCTTTGTGTGGCTCCACACTGCTCTTGGGACAAGGTCAGAGCTTCCTACCCCAGACCATAGGGCCCTCAGGGCCTGGCCCCACAGCTTCACCAGGCTCCTCTCCCCTCTCCCCTCTCCCCTCCTTGGGCTCCACCTTCCATCTGCACCCGCTTCCTTCAGGTCCACCCGCCTCAACCCCCGACCCCAAGCCTCCCCACCGGAGCCTCTGCACGTGCTGGTCCCCTGTCTGCTGTCCACTTCCTACATCTGCTTCTCCCTTTCTCATGGCGAAACCCTTGCCTGGGGGTGAAAACCCAAACATGCAACCCTCCTCTAAAAAAAAAACCAAAAAAGAAGCCTGAGGAAGGAAGGGCCTGGACGAGGGGCCGTGCCCAGGGCTGTGGGCGCAGAGGGCAAGGAATCGAGTGGCTCCATGGAAGGAGGAGCACTGGGGGGCGGGGGCATCTGGAGGGCTGGCCCAACTCAGCTGCATCACGTCTCACATCCTTCCCTTGGCTGTAAGCACTTAACGCCCGTCACCTACCTGCCCCTGCTGGGGGCTGCCTGTTAAAAACCATAAGGTCCCTGCCTGGGTTAGAGAGACCTGGGGCCTAATCCTGCTCTGCCTGCCTCACTGTGTACCTGGGGTATGTATCTCCCCTCCCTGAGCCTCAGTTTCCATATCTACAAAATGGGCTGATGATCCCCATGGAGAGGATTCCAGTGAGGAGCCTGGTAGGCGGGGCCCGGGGAGGAGAGAGAACGATGGGGCCAGTGGGCTTGGTCCCTATCTTGGGCTAGTCATCCACTCTCTCTGAGGCTCTAGGCTCATCTGGAAAATGGGAGGATGGGAGCTAGACCAGGCCGGGGTTGGGGTCTCGGGGGCCTGGGACTCAGGGAGGAATCATGCATTCCTTCACGTAGCCAGAATTCGTGGAGGACTGCTGTGCCAGCCAGTGGTAGACAGGGCTGCATGGAGGGTCAGCCCCAGGCTGTGGGTGGGGGCAGTGAGGGCCTGGGAGGCACCCGGCCCAGGCAGGACAGGCGCAGGGTTTCCTGGCTCTGGCCTCAGCGCAGGCCCGTCTTGCGGAGGGGAAGTGGTCCTAGGCTGAGTCACTCACCACCCACCCTCCCTGTGACTCAGAGATGCTACCGGCCCAGTCCCGTCCTGGTGCAGCCTGGATACCTCCGGGCTCCGCACTGAGGCTTGGCCAGACAGGACAGAGGATAAATGGCTTCAGGTGGGTAGGGCCTCCTTGGTCCTCAGGACCCTTCCCCATTCAAGGAGGCCCCTGCCATAGTAGGAGCCTCCTGCAGCGCCCTGGCCCTGGCTCCTGGGCCCCAGGGAATGCTTGGCTTTAGAGTGAGCCTCCCATCAGATCAGAGCCAGCCCCTGGCGGTTGTGGGGGCAGAGTGGGGGGAATTGGAGCTGTGCTTGACCTGGGGGCCACCCAGCATTGAGGTGATTCCCTCAGGGTCAGAGTTAAAGCCCTCCCTACCACCCCTGCCAGCAGTGGGCACAGTGAGCACTGGCCTGGCAGTCAGAAAGCCTGGGTTTGTGTCCTGGCCCCCTTTCTCACCTGTCTGACCTGTCTGGTCTCTGCCGGCTTCAAAGGGATACTCACAGGGAAGAGCTTATCAGGTGATTCCCATTGACGGCTCTCTGGACTCTGCTGCTTACTTGTTCTGTTTCCTTGTGCGAGACACTTCACCTCCCCAGCCTCCCTCCTTGTGCCCAGTCCCTGCTGGGAAGCGATCTCTGGATAACAGATGTCACCTTCCTTTGGGGGCGGGGGGTGGGGGGTGTGTGTGTGTCTCTTCCCTACCCTCACCCCTCCCCCGCCCCATGCCAGGCTGGGTTGAAAGCCACAAAGCTCACGCCAGCTCCCTGCACCTCTCCAGGCAGGGCCCTGAGCACATCCCACTCTCAGAACTGCCTGCTCACCGCTGTCTTCCCAGCACCAGCACAGAGCCTGGTGTGGATGGAGTAGGCGGGAGAGAATACCAGTCAAGAGCAGGGGTTGGACCCAGGTTCAAACCCCAGCCCTGGTGTGTCTGAGCTGTATGACTTTGGGTGGGAGTCTTCCCCTCCTGTGGCTCTGCGTGTTAAGTGGGGGCAGCGGCAGAGCCTCACCCGTCTGGTTCTGGGAGGCGGCAGGAGCTAACATACATGCCCAGTGCTTAGCGACAGTACCTTAAACTTGTGGATGAAAAATTAACCAGTCGATCTAAGAAAGAAACGGAAATTTTATTAGAGCCAATTTGAGGATGATAACCCAGGATGAGCATCTCAGAAAGCTCTGAGAAACGTTCCGCCTGTTAGCAGACCAGGCACAGTTATGTAAGGTTTTTTTAAGACAGAGGGCTGTACATCAAATGACATATTATTGACAGTTTACATAATCCAGATCTAAGCATCATCGCGGTGGGTCATGTGACCCCTTACAAGATCAGGAAGGGGTGTTATCTTTTAAGGAGTTGCCTGGATGCTGGAAGAACGTTGCTCTTTATGGTTGAGCAGGTATTCCTGCCGATGGGGGAGGTTTGGTCGATGCATAAATGCAGATACACAATGCACAGTGTGGGGAGAGAGGAGGCCAAAAGGCAGAGAAGAATTTTATATGTTTAGGTTTATCCTGTCTTGCCATTAGATATGAATTTTATTTCACAAACCTAACAGGTCCTCGAGCCATGTTAGCAGACTGACTCACTACAAACGCCTCCCAGTTCCTCTCCCAAGATTTCTCTTGCTGCCCCCACCCCCAGGCTTCCCTTGCACATCGAGGGCCCCAGGGCATGCTCTTGCCCCAGCTCCCACCCCCTCATCCGCCTTGGAGGAAGCTGGGTCTGTGCTGGGCATCCTGCCATTGTGGATTCAGAACAAAGCTTCTGCCTTGTCTCAGCCCCAGCTGCCAGGGGGCCCCGCCCACCCTCCCCAGGGGGGCCTTGAATTGTCATTCCAGGGGGCCAGGGTAAACAAGGACTCTTGCTCCCAAATCAGCTCAGGGATGCCAGGGACTCCACCATCACACTGTTCCTGCTCAGTTGTAAATACTTCTGAGAAATAACACAAAATACAGTGGAGAGCCATGGAAGGTTTTGAGCAGGCAAGGACTGTGATGGAACAACAAATGTTTTTTGATAATGGCCCTTCAGTTTGGTCTGGATCCTACGTGGAGGAGAAATTGAAGGGGCTTGGGACAGGAGGCAGGGAGACAAGGGAAGAACTGTTTTTGTGGCCCATTGAGCAGATGACAGTGGGGCCCGTGTCTTGGGCGTGGTGCAGAGTAGCATCACTTGTACTGATTTGGGGTAACAAGTTATCCCCAAACATTATGGCTTAGAGCAATGAATATAAATTATCTCAGTTTCTGTGGATCAGGCATTTGGGAGTGGTTGAGTGGAATAGTTCTGACTCAGGGTCTCTCATGAGGTTGCAATCAAATGTCAGCCAGGGCTGCAGTCATATAAAGGCTTGACTGTGGCTGGCAGGTCCACTTCTAAGATGAGTCATTCACGTGGCTGTCGGCAGGAGACCTCAGTTCCTTTGCCATGTGGGCCCTTCCACAGGGCTCCTTGAGTGTACTTATGGCATGGTAGTTGGTTTCCACCAGAGTGAGTGATTCAAGAGAGCAAGAAGCCACAATGTCCTTTTTGATCCAATTTCAAAAGTCACATTCATTTCTCTAATATCTTCATTTATTAATTCAAAATTATTGTCATTTTTCTGATGTCTTATTGGTTACAAGTCAACCCTATTCAATGTGGGCCCTCCCACCTTGACTACATAAGGGCAGGCACCAGGAGGAGGGGATCATGGAGGTCAGTTGAGATCATTGAGGTCACCTCTGAGGCTGGCTACCACATCAGCTTGTTCAGTGAGTGAGTGAGGACACAGCCTGGGGCCATGCAGAATGAGTCTGGGAGCTTCCTGCTCCAGGCTGGATCTCTTCAGCTACACTTCTGAATCCTTCCTGACACAGTACTATACAATCCTGGCCCACAGCAGGCACTTGGCAAATGCTTGTCTCTGTGACAGCTGGAGGCTTCTTCCTCTGGTCCCCACTGCAGACAAGGAGAAGGCCTGGGCTCCTGGGTCTGGTAGGTAAAGCTCTGGTTCTCTGATGTTTCCAAGCCCACTCCCCATGACCTCTCCAGCTATATGAGGCCACCCCTGCTCCCTGTGCCTGATGGAGCCTTCCAGTACCTAGGCCTCCTTCTGCCCCCTCCTGACTGCCACAACCCTCATGTGCCCCCTCTCTCCCTCTCCAAACACTGCCAGCATCCCAGTGGGTAGATTCTGGCTCAGCAGTACCTGTTGCCTGGGCTGGGCACTTCTCTTTATATGTTTAAACTTTCTTTGGTGGAAGAACCCTTGTCCATGCTTCTTATGCTGGAGCCCGATATCAAATAAGCCAAAGCAGAGTTGCCCTAGATGAACCAGGAACCCCGCACACCTCTGCCAAGTTTCCCAGGTGAAAACCATAGATCTTGTTCAACCCTTTTACACATAGAAAACTAAAGCCCAAAGAGATGGCCTTAGTCCACTAGGCTGCTATAACAAAATGCCATAGACTGGGTGGCTTATAAACAATGGAAATTTATTGCTCACAGTTCTGGAGGCTGGAAGCCTGAGATCAGGGTGCAGGCATGGTCGGGTGAGGGCCCTCTTCTGGGTCACAGGCTTCATTTATAAGGGCTTCATTTATAAGAGCATTAATCCTATTCTTGAAGGCTCCACTCTCACGACCTCTTCACCTAATTACCTCCCAAAGGCCCCACCTCCCAATACTATCACCTTGGGCATTAGGTCTCAACATATGAATTTTAGGGAGACACCAATGTTCGGACCATAGCAGCGATCTTGCACAAAGAGGGAGCAGCAGGGCGAGGTCTTCATCTCCTAATTCTTGCGATTCTGCTGTTCCTTGCTCCCCACTCTGTTGTGAAGAACAGAGCCAGAGTGTGAGGTTATAGGGGTGTGTGGGGTCCGGCCCAGGTTCACAGGGGGTGTCTGCCGGATTTTCCCCAGCTCAGTCAGCAAGACATTTTTTTCTTCAGGGGAAAGGCATTATAGATTTTTCGCCAAGGGAAGTCTAGAAAGATCTGTGGTAAGAGGCTTTTATGTGTGTTTAAAGCTTTCTGCTTTTGAGTGTCTCTTGGCACCTGTGAGAGGGGGAGTAGGATGGTGTATTAGTCCAGGTCCTCTGAGAAGCAAGCACCAAGATGGGATTAAAAGTGCAAGGATTTTATGAGGGCAAACATTTGTGAGAGAAAATGGGAAGGGGGCTAGGAAGGCTAGGAGAGCCCATCAGACTGTGATGCAAGTGGAGGAGAGAGGGAAGGAAGTTTGGCGGGAAACATTCTTGACCACACAGCTGACAGCAAGGAAGCCAATCAGAAGAGTCCATGTCTCCCAGGACTGGGCCTGCCTTGGTATCCCTGCTATACTGGGGAATTGGCTAGGAGGAGCCTGAGGGAAGTCTAGTCTCAGCATAAACATGGCGATGGATTTCAGAGTGTCACGGCGGGGCCCTTGTTCGGTATTGCATCCTGTAATCGGAGGCCTGTGGGACATGTTCTATGGCCACCCCAGATGGCATGGTGACTCCCATTTTACAGGCAGAATTCCAGAAAAATTCCAGGGTCTGCCTGAAGTCACAAAGCAGGATGAGAGTCTTCACCTCTCGACTCTCATCCCAAGCTCCTTCCTGTGTGACATAAGTCCGCAGTCCAGAGGTGGTTGATGGATTCTTAGTGCATCTGGACTTAGCATCCCAGTAGGTAAGCAGGGCTGTGTGCTTCAGGGTCAAGAGCTACCTGTCCCTAGATTTGTAATGAGATCACCACCTCAGCAGAGGTTGTTCAGGAAAATCCTCAGGGCCACCGTTTATCTGGCAGGGTATTATGGACTTCACAGAAACGTCTCACACCGAATTTAATTGACTTTAATTCATCATAAAGAAAGAAAGTGATTCTGTACTTTTGAAGTAGGAAAGTTAAAAGTTCATGAAATCAGAGGCTTGGAATCTCTGCTCCAAGCCAGGCTGTTGGGCTGTGAGGGACATTTCATTCTCCCCTCTTACAGGATTGCGTTAAAACTCCAACATGACAGGAATTCCAATGGTCAGGACTCTGCGCTTCCACTGCAGGGGGGCACAGGTTTGATCCCTGGTCAGGGAACTAAGATCCAGCCTCTCTACTCTGAATCCAGAGGAACAGAGTAGACTGTTTGCAAAAAAGGACTTGGACCCTCTCAAGAGGTCTCAACCTCAACTTCTTCCACTTGGGATGTGAAATGCTGGTCCTGCCATATCCAAATCTGAATATTGAAAGAATAATTTTAAAAGGAGGATCCAAAATTATATTTCCTCAACTATGAACAAAAAAAAAATGCATAGAAAGAAGGAAATATACCACAATACCTAAGTGTTGACTTGATTACTGCTTGAGGATAATATTGTAGATGGACCGTATTTATTTTCCTTTTTCCACAAATGAGTATGTAGTTTTAAAAATACATTTCTTAGGGTGCCAGTTCTGACTAAGATAGAGTAAACATAGTCTGTCCTTCCCACTGAATGCAAATAAAAACTCTGGGCAGAATGCAGGAAGCAGCTCTCTGAGGACTCTGAAAAAGAAATGGTAGCATGTGGACTGGGAAAGGGAACCAGAACTTGGAGTATAAACAATCTGGTGGCGAGTCTCCTGTTTTGCTTTTTGCTCCTGTATCTGCTGGCCTGGTCTCAGAGGCAGCGTGACTCCTGGAACTGTGCAGTGGACATGGAAAGAAAGAATTCCAAGAGCAGCCCTGTCTTTCTGGTCTAAGGAGTAGGAAGGAAGGCCTCTTCAGGACAGAAAGAGTGAGGGAAATCTCTTTTTTTGTTGTTCTTTTCTCATATAGTCCTGTCCCCGGGCAAGCCTCTTACTGAGGTTGAAACTGGGCAGCAGAAGTAGCAGTAGCAGTGGAAGCTGGGAAAGCCCCTAAAACTCGGAGGGGAATCCTTTTGTCTGACCAAAAGAACTGTGGCTTGAAAGGTGTGTGTGCTGGGGAGGAATCCCCTTGCTTTTTTCTCTCTGTTCGTCCTGTCACCTGGTCCTAAAGCAGAACCGGTCACAGAATGTATGCAGGAGAGCAGGGAGACTAAAAGCCCTGATTTCTAGCTGGAGGACCAGGGAAAGGGTGGTCTTGAAAACTGGGGAGTGTGGGAGAAACTGTGGAGAGGAGGAAGCTTGAGAAATGGATACCATAGGCTCACGTGTATGGATCTGACCCTAAACATTACTCCAATGACTTTGAGAATGAAACTACTATGCAGACCACCCAGATTTCAGACTGGGACCTGGGTGGCACAAGCTTAGGGCAGATTTGACTTACGTTGCAAAAGTTTCAAAACTGATAATTGAACTATGGCCCTGTTAAAAAAAATTCAACTGCGTAAACTTAAAAAATCTTATTGGCTTTATTCAGTGATTCATGAATTGAGAAGTATCCAATCTAGCAAACATAAAGAGCTCTGAGGAGCTGTACAAAGTGAAAGACTTTTATAGGCAAAAGGGAGCAGAAACAAGGAAGTTATTCTAGGCAGAAAATAGCATTGGTTATTGCAAGGTTACTTTCCTTTAGGGGATGTCAGGGGTCTATCAGGCAGATTACCTAGCTAGTGCTGATCAGGTGATTCCTGTTTGACTGGTTTAATATTCCATTTCTGGGTTAGCTGAAACTAGTTAAGTCTCAGTTTGGTGATGTGGGGCTTAGCATAAGTGACTCCATTTGGGGCCTGTTGTCTTGTTTTTAACAGACCACAGGAGGCAGACCAGAACTGATCCTAAATGGATCAAATGCCTCCTAAAACAAAGACTCAACATTTTCCATAGGATTTAACCAAGACCTAGAGTCTCACAATATAATATTCAAAATGCCCAGGATACAATCCAAAATTACTCTGCATACAAAGAACCAAGAAAGTCTAAACACTGAGATGACCCAAATGTTGGACTTATCAGAAAAAGACCTTAGAAATGAAAAGATAGAAAGTCTCAACAGAGAAATAGAAGATATAGAAAATAACCAAATTAAAAATTTTAAACTAAGAAACTACATTAATGAAAATTTGAAAATATATTGGATGGCCTTAGTAGCAGAATGGCAGAGGAAATTCAGCGAACTTGGAGTCAGATCCGTAGAAATTATCTGTAGTGAGCAGAACGTCCACCTCTGCCAAATGCCCTGTTCCCTGGAACATGTGACCGTTACTTTACATGATAAAAGAGAGTCTGCAGATGTAACTGACGTTATGGACTTTAAAATCCAGACTATCTAGATTATTGGGTGGGCCTAGTCTAATCACATGAATCCTTAAAAGCAGAGATTTTTCTTTGGCTGGATTCGGAGGTGCAGCAGAAGGAAAAGTCAGAGGTATTCAAAGCTTGAGAGGGACTCAACCCACTTTTTTTGGAGGGGCCACATGGAAGGCATTAAAAGGAATGTGGGCAGCTTCTAGGAGAACAGACTAGACCCCAGCTGATAGTAAGGAAGTGAGGTCTTTTTCAACTACAAGGAACTGAATTCAGTCAACAATCTCAATAAGCTTGGAAGCAGAATCTTCCCCAGAGCCTCCAGTAAAAAACACACATGATTTCAGCCTTAGGAAATGCCTTGATTTTGGCCTTGTGAGACCCTAAGCAGAAGACTCAGTCAAGCCCAGCCAGACTTCTGACCTATAGAAATTGTGAAGTAATAAATAGGTGCTGTTTTAAGCCACTAAGTTTGTGGTAATTTGTCATAGCAGCAAGAGAAAACTAATACATTTCCCAATATGAATAGCAGTGAGAAGTAGTAAGATATTAATTTAAGTGGATTATGAAAAGTTATATGTATATTATAATCTCTAGTGCAACCTCTAACAGAAACTATACAGAATTAAAGTGGAATACTTAAAAATATTAATAATTCAAAAGAAGGCAGGAAAAGGGAAATAAAGGAATGAAAAACAGAAAGGACAAATAGAAAACAATAAAATGGTAGACTTAAATCCAAATATCAATATTTTGGGCATAAACACACCAATTAAGAGACAAATTGGATGTATTAAAAAAGACCCAACTACATGCTGTCTACAGGAAACACACTTTAGGTTAAAAACAAATGGATATAAAAAGATGTATCACGTAAACACTACTTAAAACAAAGCTGGAGTGGTTATATTAATGTCAGACAAAATAGACTTCAAAAAATTAAGAAGGATAAAGAGACAGTGCATATTGATAAAAGGGTCAATTCACCATGAAGACATAACAATCCTAGGTATGTATGCACCTAAAAACAAGGCTTCAAAATACATGAAACAAAAAATAATAGAATTGAAAGGAGATGTACACAAATCCACAATTTTCGTTGGATACTTCAACATTCCTCTCTTAGTAATCAATAGAACAAGGAAAAAGAAAACCAGGAAGAGTGTAAAAGAATTGAAACCACCATCAATCAACTGGTCCTAATTGACATTTATTGAACACTCTATCCAAAATAACCTTTTTTTCCCCCAAGTGCATATGAAACATTCACCAAGACAGACCATATCCTACATCATTAAGTAAACATTAACAAATTTAGAAGAAATGAAATCATATAACATATGTTCTCTGACCTTGATGGAATTAAACTAGAAACCAATAACAGAGAGATGGTTGTAAAATTTCCAAATACTTAGAAGTTAAACTATACATTTCTAAATAATACATGGATTAAGGAGGACATTACAAGGGAAATTAGAAAATGTTTTGAAATGGACAAAAATGAAAATGCAGTATATAAAACTTTGTGGGATGCAGGTCTCAAATCAATAATCTAAGTTTCCACCTTAGGAAATTAGAAAAAAGAGCAAAATAAACTCAAAGCAAGCAGAACTATGGAAATAATAAAGAGCAGAAATCAATGAAATAGAAAAGGGAAGAACAGTAGAGAAAATTAAAGACACAAGGTAGGTAATTCTTTAAAAAGATTTTTTAAATTGATAAACCTCTAGCCAGACTAACAAAGAAATAGAGAAGACAAATAATCAGTGTGGAGAATGGAAATGTGATGTCACTATAGACCCTGAAGTTAATAAGGATATTAAGGGAATACTATAAACAATTCCACATGCATAAATTTGACAATTAGATGAAATGGACCTATTCCTCGAAAATTACAAACTACCAAAACTCACCAAAGATGAATAGATAATTTGATTAATCCTTTAACTATTAATGGAATTGAATTCTTTGTTAAATCCTTCTGAAAAAGAAATCTCCAGGCCCAAATAGTTTCACTGCTGAAGTCCAGCAAACATTCAAAGAAGAAATAACACCAATTCACATATCTCTTCCAGAAAATAGAAGAGAGAATACTTTCCAACTCTTCCTTAACCTAATAAAGGGCAACTACAAAAAGGCCTATAGCTAACATCATAGTTAATGGTAAAAGACTGAACACCTTCTAAGATTAGGTATAAGGTAAGACTTACTATAAAAGCTACAGTAATCAAGATAGTGTGGTATCGGTAAAGAGAAAGACACGTATCAAACAGAATGAAGAGTATGCAAAGGTGCAAAGGCAGCTCAATGCACAAAGGACAGCCTTCAACAAATGGAGTTGAAACCATTAGACATCCACATGAAAAAATATGAACCTCAAACTAAACCTCACACCTTATACAAAAGGATCATGGAAATAAGTGAAAATTTTAAACTCTCAAACATTAGAGAAAATCTTTGTGATATTAGGTTAGGCAAAGTGTTCTCAGACGTGACACCAAAACAACTATCCATAAAAGGAAAAACTGGTAAGTAGCACTTCATCAAAATTTAAAACTTTTGCTCTGAAAAATACACTTTTAAGAGAAATGAAAAGACAAGCTAGACTGGGGAAAAATATTTACAAATCCATATCTAATAAAGGACTTGTATCCAGAATATACAAAGAATTCTCAATATTCAATAGTGAGAAAACAACTCAATTTAAAAATGGGTAAAAAAGTTGAATAGACACTTCACCAAAGAGGGAATGTGGAAGGCAATTAAACACACAAAAAGATGCTTAGGGCTTCCCTGGTGGCGCAGTGGTTGAGAGTCCACCTGCTGATGCAGGGGACACGGGTTTGTGCCCCGGTCTGGGAAGATCCCACACGTCGCGGAGCGGCTGGGCCCGTGAGCCATGGCCGCTGAGCCTGCGCGTCCGGAGCCTGTGCTCCGCAACGGGAGAGGCCACAACAGTGAGAGGGCCGTGTACCGCAAAAAAAAAAAAAAAAAAAAAAGATGCTTAACATCATGAGAGAAATGCAAATTAAAACTGCAATAAGCTAATACCACACACCTATCAGAATGGCTGAAATAAAAAATATTGGCAGTTCCAAATACTGGCGAGAAATTGGATCTCTCATAGTGGAAGGCAAAATGATATTGCCACTCTGGAAATCTGGTAGTTTCTAAAAGTTAAACATAACCTTTACCATACGACTGAGCAATCCCACTCATAAACTTATGTTCACATAAAAACCTATACACAAATATTTGTAGCAGTTTTATTCAAAATCGCCCAAAACTGGAAACAACCCAAATATCCTTCAACGGGTGAAGGTAAAACAAACTGTAGCACATCCAACAATGGAATACCACTTAGCCATAAAAAGCAACATGTGTGAATCTCAAAGACAGACAGAAAGTAGCCAGTCTCTAGATGTGACATCCTCTATGATTCTATGTATGTGGCAATGTGGAAAAGGCAAATCTATAGGGGATGGAGAAGAGATAGGTGTTTGCCAGAGGTTGGTGTGGGGCAAAGGTGTGACTGCCAAGGGGCAGCGTAAGGGAATTCTTTGGTTGATGGAACTGCCCTGTGTCCTGATTGTGGAGGTAGTTACACGAATGTGTTAAAACACAGAGAACTTTACACAGGAGAAAGTTAATTTTATGGTATGTTAATTAAAATTTTTTAAAAACTGAAAAAAAAGATATTCAAATAAATTTCTCTTTAAAAATGTTTTCAAAGAAATTTTCCACCTGGGTTTCTTCCTGATGGGTTTCTTCTCCTTTGGGGGGGCTCTGCCATACCAGCCCTGGTGTTTGTGGTTCTGTTTATTCATCTGTAAAATGAGATCAGTCTTGAGTAGCGATTTTCCTTCTCCCCCAACCCTAAAATTACACCCCTGGGCAGGCCCTTTGTGGAAGTGAGGGTGGGGCAGGTTTGGAGAAAAGGAGCATTTGGCCTCCAGTGGGCTCTGACCCACGAGCAGTTGTGCTCTTGACTGGCCCATGTACTGTTTGTCTGAAAATCTCTAGATTAGAATAGCTGCTCTTGACCCAGATCCACACATACCTCGGGGGTTTGAACAATCCTGGATTTCAGGGCCTACTGGTAGGGCCCACTCATTTATCCCTTTGGCACATACCCCACTGGACCCCAGCGGTCAGCCAGACCAGGGCACTGGCTCTAATGATCAGCAATCTAAACAAGGCCCTTTGGGGAAGCTGGAAGTGTGCTCCTTGTTCTAGGAGTCCCAGATTGCACATGGATTAAACATTGTCCTTAATCCAATGGGAAGTCTGAAAAGGCTTTGAGGTCTAGGCCTCCTTAAAGGCAGGGTCTGAAAGGACCGAAACCATTTTTCTCCCACACAGGATGACTTTTTGGAAGAGCACTTTCTAAGCAATAAAGGGCTGTGCGCAGGCGGGGAGCTGCTGTTGTGAAGACGACTTGCTGACCCGGGGCAGCAGGGCCAGAGTATCATTCGTGATGAGAGCTGCCAGTTACACCAAGCACCAAGCACCTACCATGTGCCAGGCACCGTGCTAAGGAAGCACTGAATCTTCACGACAACCTTGTGAGGAAAGGGCTGTCATCGCCTGGACGAGGAAACTGAGGCTCCAAGAGGCCCCACATCACACAGGCAGGAGGTGACAAGGCTGGGTTCCGGTCCACAGCTCCAGCCTTCTGAGCTGAGGCCTGTGAGAGAAACCTCTGAGCCTGATGTCAAGCCTGCTCTCCACACGTGCCCCGAGATACCAGCTTTCATCAAAGGCTGGTAGGGGATCTTGCCACGTACAACAGCGCTCAAAAAGAAATGTTTTTTAAGAAATTTTATACAATGGAATGGTTCCTTTGAAAACTATCTTATGCGTAAGTCCAATCTAGAAGACCAGGGTTGAAGGTGGAAGCAGGGTTGGCTTGGGGCCCCCAGGGCTCCTGGAGTACCGCTTGAAGGCTACTCATCCAGTAGGTTGGCACTTACTGTGAGAAGCATGGGAGGTGCCATGATGCTTAAGGCCGGCTTCGTGTTCAAAAGAATGAGGCGGGATTGTGGCAGACCCATTCCTGGGTTGGTCGGTCGTGGGGAGGGCTGCAGAATACCAAACTTGCCATATGCGCAGGGTGCTGGTCCATTTGGTTCACTCTTCCCTCTGGTCAGCAGCCATGAGCTGTCACTCACAGGGTAGGAAACTTATCTTCACCATCTTACATTTAATAAGCTGAATCTTTAAAGTTATGAATTATAAGATTAAGAGCTGCAGTACCCTTCCTTTTTACTTGCCCTTAAAAAAGGCATCATCTGGTTTTTCTGTATCAGTGAAAGTAGAATGTTTTAAGTACAGATCTTGGTGTAGGATCAATGGCAGATCTGTACTGACCCTGGGGCAGGGGCTGGTGGAATGGCTCACAGTGGAATCATCAGACGGACCTCCTTCTCATAGATGTCAGGGATCACTCCCATGGGGGAGGTGACCATGTGCACAGTGTTCTTGCCAAACAGCTGGAACTCATAGTGGATGAGCTGCTCCCAAAAGCCATTGTTGGGCCGGATGATGGGCCGGCATGACTTGGTCCATGTGTGGGCATCCAGCAGGGACATGGCGTGGTATTTCATGAGATAGGCAAGGCAGAGGGCAGCCGAGCGGCTCACGCCGGCGGCACAGTGCAACAGGGTGCGGCCCTGCTTCAACTCCACGCTGTGGATGTGGTCTGCAATGGGGTCGAAGAAGTCACAGAGACGTGACGTGGGTGTGTCAGCCACAGGCACCTGCACATAGTGGATGTCCTCATATAAGGTGTTCACCACCTCCACTGAGACGTTGATGACTGTGGTGATGTGGTTGCTGGAGAGCATGAGCTTGTTGTTGGCTGCTACCCCGTTGCTGATATACAGGCTGCTGGTGATCTGTGAGAGGCCGCTGACCGAGGGCTGCCGGAGCTGAACCGGGAAGGCACACGGAGATGCTGTCATCGGGCTGGTGGCTCAGCGGCCAGTGAGACATAGATGCTGCATCTTCCTGCTAGGCTGTGTCTGTAGAAAACTGCAAGGAGGGAGAAGGGACAAATGAGGAGCCAAAGTTCTGTCCCCCCACTTAACATAATTCAGTGGCTGCCCACTGTCACAATGAGATGGAGCCCCTAAGCTTGGCTGTCAAGGCCATTTGTGGCCCAGCTCCTGTCCACCTCTTCAGCCTCCTGTTAACCTTTCCTGCGTCCTGAAGGGCCTTGGCTGGGCTGAGCCACTTACAGTTCCGTATGGAGGGTGGTCCTCTCTGGCCCAGGGCCTTTCCTGCTCTCATCCTAGAACCCCCTTTCCTTACAAGCCTGTCAGGTCCTAATCTGTTCCATTCAGCTGTTGAGCATTGGGATCTTAGCCAAGGGTCACTTCCTCAGGGAAATCTTCCAGAACTACTCCCCTCCCCCATATTTGATCAAGTTCCAGCTCCAGGCAGGCCCTATGTGCCCTGCTTCCTAACATTTCCTGAAGAAGTGCTTTTGCCGTGATCTGTCTGTGAGTTCTCTTGGGATATCACTGTATCTATCTTCACTCCTACTATGTCACCAGTGCCCAGCTGCGTGTCCCCACAAGTAGGTGCTTAAAAATATTTGCTGAGTGAAGAAATGACTCCAACAACCACAACTCTGCCTCCTGAGAGGTTTTCTGGAAAAGATGAGGTCTCTGGCCATGTTTCTCTAGAACTTTGGGGAGGAGCTGGGTGGAGGTGCGGGTGGTTCTTAGGCTGCTGGAGAGGAAGGCCAAAGGCTGCATCGACAAATCCTACCTGCCAGTACCCCAGAGTCCAATGCAATAGGCTCACCCCAGGTAGGGCAGATGGGGTTGGTTTGTTCTAGAAGTCTTGTGAGGGTAGGGGAAAAGCCCCACCCCCAACTTCACCCAGTTGGAAGCCTAAATGCTAAGGAATGTTCCAGATCCTCATCATCTGAAAACCCAGAGAGAAGTGGACTGAGGGCCCCCAAAACTAGTACCTAGTGGGCAACAGGAATAGGAGAGACTGCTGTTCATCACAGGGACAAAAACTGTGCAGAGGAGATACTGCTCTGCAAGGTGAGGGTAGTAATGAGAGGAAAGTCATTTTCATGGTAGTCAAGAAATATTTATCAGGTACTGTAGTGGGTGCTGGGGATACTGAAATGTACAAGTCAGCCATGCCCCCCCCCTCAGAGCTCAAAGTCTAGTGGGAGAGACAGACATTAAATAGGCGATTATGGGTGCAACAGAGTTGGAAAATAGGGATAACAGTGCCTCCTTATAAAAATCTTCTGAGAATTAAATGAGGTAACCAGGGTAAAGTGTTTAACAACAGGGCCTGGCACATTTATCTACAAATGATAACTACTGTTGCTGTTGTTAGGAAAGTTAAAATGCAGGGCATTATGGGAATGAAGAATAATGGTATTTATTTCAGGCTGGGGCTACGGAGTTGCGAAGATCGCCTGAAGAAATGACACAAAGATCTGAAGAACGTTTAGCGTGAGGGAGAGGGAGAAGGAGAAAGAGCGACTCGGCAGCATCTCAGTTTCACCATTTTATAGCGTACAAAGCCTTTGGTTCGATCTCCAAAACAGCATAACGAGCCGGTGTCTGGAGTTAATATCTCCATTTTACACGCGGGGAAGGTGAGGCGGAGTGGGGAAAAGGACCTGTCTAGGGGTCACAAAGCAAGGTTCAAAAGCCGGTCTTTCTGGTCTCATTATGTGTGGGGAAAGTGGGTAAAAACCGCGGAGTTTTCGTTAATACTGGGTTATAAACGTGGAACAAAGTCCAAGGGTTGACGGGAGAAAGGGGCCGCTTCCAGGGGTGAGTCAGGTAGGTTTCCTGGGGAGTTGGCGTTGGAATGGGCTTCTTCGCCCGCTCAGTGTCAAGACCTCGGTGTCTTACCTCTCTCTCGAGGGCGGGAGGGCAGGTTAGTTCAGGAAACAACCTTGGGCAAGGGTCTCCAGGTGAGAGAAGACCGGTCACGACCCAGGAGCCACAATCCCCGCCGGCCCGGTGCTCCAGTTTCCATAGCAATGGTCCCTCGTCCCGGGGAGGAATGGGCCGTGCTGGGTCTCCGGAGAAACCCAGGCCTCGTCTCCCCGTCCCGGAGCTGCCCCGCCCGGATTCACCCGGTTACCCGCCCTGCGATCACGCGGGGACTACAGCAGTCCTAGTCAAGAAGTAGGGTCTGCTCTGTGCGCTGCACCCGGCAGCCTGTCCCCAGCCAGTTTCCATGGCAACGCTCCGGGCCGCACCACGGCAGCCGCCGAGGGACAATCCTGCCGCGTCCGCAGCCTTCGGGGCTTTGCGCACAAGGCCCGCCCCCAACCCCCCACCCCGGTCCCGCCTTCCTCTCGCGTCTCCCGGGCAACGCGCGGTGTTCAGCTCCTCGCGTCTGCGCAGAGGCTCGCTCCGCGTCTGCGCCCCTCACAGATCTTGGTTACCGACCGGGTTCCCGTTCCCGAGTCGCTCCCTAAGGTGGAAGGAGAGAATCCTGCAGTTAGCCAGCAGGCCAGGCCCTCCGTCACATGGAACCCATTGCTTGTGCGGTGGCACCCCCGGGCGACCACCAGTTCTGGCACCAGCCCGGCCTCGGCCTTCTTCCGGCGCAGCCGGAAGGCTCGGTAGCCGCGCCGACAGATCTGCTTCCTGCGGCCGCGGACCGCTCAGTCGCCGGTGCTCTTCAGGTGCGGCCCGGGGGCCCAGAGCGTTAGTCAGAGCCCGGGCCCCCGGGGGGAGCCGAACTCCCTCAGACCCCTGCTCCCTAAGCCGGCCGCGGGGACCTTGGCCCTGGCTCTTCAGAGCCTCGGGCCCCTCAGAGCCCAGCCCTTTCTTAGACCCCGGGAGAGTCTGAGTTTCCCGGCCCAGCGCCTCGCCCGCCGTGGAGCCCGAACGCCCTCAGTCCAGACTCCAAAGGAGTCTGGAATTCCCACCTCCAACCCACGTATCCTCCGAAACGCCGCGGACCCGGCTCTCTAGTGTACCAGGTTTGACGTCGTGTATCCCGAGGGTCCCTAGCGCCCTCTGGGCCGAGCCTTGAACTTCCTTAGAGCCTGATGAGGCACAGGTCCCCTCAGGCCTGACACCCCCTCCTCAGCCTCTACTTTCCGCAGTGGCCCAGGGAAAGCCCCCAGTTCCCTCAGCCGGGCCCCAATCCCCACAGACCCCAGTTTCCCCTCCCCTCCTCCATTTCACAGCCCCCTCACAGCATCCTCCAGGCTCCCACAGAGACCTTGCTTTGGAAAGCAATTTGGTTCAAAATGATCATTACTTATTACTTGAAAGGGAATATTTCCATAAAACTGCCTTTTCCCCTCTTCCCAGGAATTAATGGTAAATTTGGTGCACCACTGAGTGGGTGAAGACTGTTTCATGTGTCTTTAAGTATTTTAGGTCTTTTTTGTTTGTTTTTATAACGGAATTTGGGAGACTTTTGTGAGCGTCTTGATCTCTAAACTAACCTTTTCCAACACCTCATGTCTTTGCTTTTAGAAAAAACGTAAATGGGAGATAAGGGGTGTTTATTTCTACTAGTTTGTAAATGTAAAAACATTCATAAAACCACAGTTCCAAACTGGCTGAAAATGAATTAGGAAAAATTTTAATCCTTCAAAATGTTTTATCCTTTAAAAATTGTCCTATCAAAATATACACTTATAGAAAAATCAGGCAAGCAAAATGAATGGCTAGAGACAATCACTATTACCGTGTTGGTGTATATTGTTCCAGATCTATTCATATATATGTACTGCAACATGCTTACACATTTTTTTTGCGGGGGCTTGGGGAGGTATATGTCACAAAACAGTTTACTATTTTGTAATCTTTTTTCCCCCACCCAATACACTTTGGATGTCTGTTTTACTCATAACTGCATAATATTTTATTGTATGACCTAACCACAATTTATTCATTTGCTTCCCTATTGTATATATAGGTAGTTTCCAAATTTTAGGAAGAAAATATTATGAATAATTATTTTTAAGTGGGAAAAGATATGTAGTTGCAAAACCACTTCACAGTGTCACCAAATTATCAAAAAGTGAAAACTTAAGGCCTGGTATTATCCATTTTTGACCAATTCCTCATTTTGACCAAATTGTTATCTCTAGTTTGGCCTGGAGCACCTGGCTCCATTCCATCACACTCCATCCCATCCCAACTTGACCTCTCACCCTCCAGAGTCTCCTCAAGTCCTTGTCCACCCCAAACTTCCTTCACTTTTCCAGACTTTTCCCAAACCCTTTTCCCTTAGAATTCCCCCATCAACCAACCTAACCTCTGTCCAAACACTTTATTCTTTTTTCCTGTTTCCCCTGACCTCCCCCACCCAGATCCCCCTTATACCTAGGCTTGAGCAGTGCCCCCCCCCCCAACCCCCCTCAGATTCATCCCTCTGACTTTGCTTCTTTCATCTAAGATCCTCGCCTCCCATTTCAAACTGTGTTTTCTTAAGATGACTGCTCCTGTGAACAGTTCTGAATCCCTGTTGACACTTCTCTTGTGGATTACTTTGACCTTTCTACATCCTTCTCAGGATGGTTTTTCCCTCTCAGCATCCAAGAAACACCCATTTAGCGCACATTTCCTACAAGAAGAAACCTAGGCCTACTCCCTTGCTCCTCTGACAACTATGACAGGGTGGTGCCTCTCCCAAGAAACTTGGGGAAGCCTCAGCCACTACCCCAGGATCCCATCAGATCAGGTCCTGTCCTAGCCCTGGCCTAGCCATCAAGCCTGTACCACCTTGTCCTCCCTCTCCAGCTTAATGAATTACAGTGAAGCAGCAGTGAAAAAATTTTTACCCAAGAGCCACTTATCTCGGGTGATTATTCGTGACAACCTCAGTGCACAATGAATCTATGAGATGGAGGTAAAGTTGTCACAAGCTTTTGCATTAGAGGGTGTTAGTGGCTTGATCCATGTTCATTTCACTCTCCCCAAAACCTTGCGGGGAGATCACAGATCTTAGAGGTTATAGGAAGCCATCAAAGTACTCTAATACAAGCCCATTTTACAGAGGAGGCAGTTGAGACTCAGGGTTACTGATTTGCCCAAGGTGTCACAGCTGTTCCTGAGCTGAGGGAACCAAGGAAGACTCCATGTCTCTTGTCTCTGGTGGCATTTTTTTTCCCTCAAAGTACATTAGCTTTCTATTTAGGGACTCCCTGAATGGATTCCTACTATCTCCCATAAAAAGAAGTCTTGGCTCTTAGAGCTTGAAGTGGCATTGACACCATTTGGTCATTTTTTTCCTTCAGGGATTATCCCTCACTTTCCACATGAGAACTGAGGCTCTTCTACTTTTTGTTTATGGACAAGAAGGGTTTGACCTGCTTACCCAGAAGCCCTCAGAAGAAGAGGGAAACCGCAGCAGCATCAACCCACAGACTCTGATTAATTCATTAAATACATCTTTGGGGCCTGCTTGGGACAGGCACTGTTTTGGGCACTAGGAAGAGGCTAGTGAACATGATGGACTCTGAGAATGTACTCGTTTCTTCCAGCGGAGCAGGCAGCCCAGAGTTGAGCTGCTGTCCCCTTCTTGACTCTGTTGAACCTCCCTCCATGTTCCAGGACCAAATCTGGATGGCGCATGGGATTCTGATATTGAAAACAGTGGGAAAGATGTAAGAGATGGTGTCAGATCCTCTTAAGGGTCACAGAGACCAAAAGAAGACTGGAGGCCTGGGTGTTTCTCCCTCTGCTAAATTTCCAGTGGCGTGGTGTAGTGGAAATAGGGTGGACTTGGACATGGGCAGGCCAGCTCTGTGTGAACTTGGGGAGTCACTTTTCCTCCAGGACTCTTCTCATTTGTAAAACAGGATCTATTGGGATCCTCTCAGTTGCAGGTGACACAAACTGAACTTGAACTCGTTCAAGCAAAATAGAGAATGATGATTTTACATAATCAAGGGTAGATAGGGCAGGGTCACCAATGTTTGGGATGAGTGATGTCAGGGACTCCAATGCCATTGGATGTGTCTTCCACTCTCCCTATCAGCTCCCCTTCTGCTTCTTTCTGCATGTTGGCATCGTTTTCAGGCTGGCTGTCCCTGGGGAGCATGGCCACAGGAAACCCTGGCCTGTAGCCCAGAAAGGAAATGGAGTGCTTCCATTGTTGGTCAAGTTAGACAAATCCTGGAGAAGGACTCCAGTTGGCTCAAGTTGGGTCACGGGCCCATCCATGCCCCAGTCACTGTGGTCAGGTAGTGTAGGCTACTCTGACTGGCCCAGGATGGGTTGGGGGCCAACCCCTATAACCAGTGGGTTTGGAGATATTGCACCTCTGGTAAGTGGGGTGAGGATCTGTGAGATATAACTGGAAACTCTCGAGTTGGCTTTATATGTGCCATCCTCCAGCCACCCAGAAGTTCTCCTTTTGAAGCTGTATTGAACCCTTACATGTTTTGGGTACACAATGTCCATTATGTATTATTACCTCATTTAATAGTTCACCAAACTGAGGCTCAGAGATGGAGTAACTTCACTAAGGGGTGTCATTGTGGACTTGCAAACCCAGGTCTGACTGACCATGGTGCAGGATGTTCTCCCTAAGGACAGGGACTGTCTTCTCTGTAGACCCAGTGACTTGCTGCGGGCCCAGCTTGTAGGAACTCAGTAGATTTGAGAGGCTTGAGTGGCAGCGTGACAGTCTTTCTCTCTCCCCCGCAAAGTGCTCCCAGCTTGGCTAGCCACTGGCTTCTCAGGGCCTCCAGGAGGGCAGCTGAGATCTAGTGTCTTGGAATCCTCTGAGCAATGCTCTGAGAACAGTGCATGATGGCCGGTATCCCTTTATCTATGGCCACAGTTCTCAACCAGGATGGCTTTGCTCCTCAGGGACTCTGGCACTGTCTGGAGGCCTTTTTGGTAGCACAAGTGAGAGTGGGATGGTGCTACTGGCATTTAGTAGGTGGAGGCCAGGGACGCTAATGCTGCTAAATATCTTACAATGCACAGGCCAGCCCCCTGCCACAAAGAATTACCTGGCCCCATGTCAGTAGTACCAAGGTCAAGAGACCCTGATCCATAGTAAAAGTGCTATCACTCTGTGCCTTGCTTAGAAATATCTGGGCATGTGTCCCATCTTCCTGACTAATGTTGTAGTTGCTGTGAAGACCTGCAGCTGATTTTTCATAGTATCCTCTCCACAGCTACCTCATTGGAATAAGTAAATGAATAAGACAAAGGATATGCCTTCCAAAAGCTAGCAGTCTTGTTGGGGACAGGATAGAAATGGTAGAATAGAATAAATAAGTAGAGTTCAGTGTGACATAGGGGGTGTCACCAACAATATGTGGGGGGCACCAAGTGAGTAATAGGGACTGGGTGATACGAGTTAAGGAAGGGGGTTTACAAGATGCACCCTTTCTCCTCCTCCCCTCCCCTCTCTTTCTCACCACTCTTCAAATAGAGATGTTAGGTCAAAATCAGGCTCTGAGGCTGCAGACTGTCAGAAGGTACCATGAGTACCAGAAGGTACTCAATGCCCTCACTTTAAAATAGGGAAACAGAGGCTCCCTGTGAGCCAAGTTATTGATGAAATATTGGGTTCAGCTGGCTCCTTTTCCACCCTCCTATCAGGAGCACAGGTGCCTCTCTTACTGTGAAGTAGCTTCTTCATCCTAAACTCACCTTTGTTTTTTGTAAGACAAGAGCTTCAGACAAGACCAAGAAAAAGATGGGCCACTTGTATGACAACCTGAAAAAAAAATTCATGACAGACCAGCTCAGAAAGCTGGGGCACTTGGCGACGGGAATCCATGAACGTCTGGCAGTACCTGGATAGCATCCGAGTGTACAAGGAGCCTAACAAGAAAGACCAACCACCCTAGTCAAGGCAGAGTGATCTGCCCTGGGGCCATGACGACACTAGGCTGATGGGAGAAGAGCTGGAAGGGAGCCAGTCTATACCACTGTAGAACAACAATAAATGAGACTAGTGGACAGTGGAGCACAAAACCCCTCAGCAATTCTAATATTTCTTGCCCTGTCCCATCCCCTCTTTTCTGGTGAAGGTGATTCTCATAGTCCTGTAGCTGCCCAAGTGGAAATGGCTGAATCGAACCAGCTTCCAAGGTTAAGGTATGACCTTTGGTACCCACATGTCTGGTACAATGCCAGGCCAGGTGCACTGGGACAGTGGTACCTTGGATGAGAAGGGCTCGGTAATGCCGCTGCCTGGCATTCCAGTGGTAAGGAGTCAGGGTGGGGCATCAGGCAGACCCGGGTTAAAGGCTATTTCTGCCATCCATCAGCTGTTTGACTTTGTAACCTCTCTGAGCCTCTGTTTCCTTATCCTAAAGAATGGGGAAGTAGTGCGGGAACCTACCTCCAAGAACTGGCATGAGGATGTGGAGCGCCTGTCCCGGGGCAGTGGCTCTCATCACGATGCCTGCAGTTAGCTTCCAGCCTTGTCAGTCCCCACTTCCTGGCCTGCCTGCTGTCCCAGCTGTGCCCCGACAGCCCACGACATGCCTTTACTTGCTCAGGCTCCTCATCTAGAATGCCTCTTCAGCCCCTCAGGTCTCTCAGGAAGCTCTCTGCATCCTTCAAGCCTTATCTCAATGCCATCACCCCCACCCCACAAGCTTCTCTGACTGTCTTCTGCCTCCTGCCTGCCCCTCCCCCACCCTGCCCAAGCCACATGGGTTCCCCTCCACTCTGAACTTGGCTTACCTGTGGTGGCTTCATCTGCCTTCCGTAGTAGATGTTTGGGTATTTGTCCCAGCCCTTGATTAGACTGTACATTCTTTGACAGTGGGGGCCAAGGATCCCCCAAGATTTAGTTCAGGCCTCTTCTGTGCCATTTCCCCTACCCAGCCCCACCAGAAAAGGCTGTTCCTTCCTGTGCCAACACATCTGTCTGCACTGAGCATGCAGTTGGCCATTTCTTGTTGCTCCCTGTCTCCCTGACCACATTGTGAATGTCTCGATGGCCAGGATGCTGACTCGTTCATCTCCGCAACCACAATGCCCAGTAACATTGAATAGTTACTCTATGTTTTTTGAATAAATGTTCATTCCTTTGTTTAATTACAGCTTCAGCACAGTGCACAGAGTAAGGGCCTGGTACATATTTTTTTAAGTTAACCAAGTCCTCTCACTTTACAGATGAGGAAACTGAGGCCCAGAGAGGTGACCTGACTTGCCTGAGGTCATGCAGCAAGTTAGTGGCAGAGAACTAGAAGCAGGTTTCCCGACTGCCGAGGAGTGGTCATTCTGCATCACCACAGTTGCTAGGTAAGGACCTCAGTCCTCTTGGTGGCTTTCAGAAGCCCTCTTCATTCGTCCTCGTCCTCATCCTCATCCAGGTGTGGGGAACCGGATGTCAATGATGCTTTTATTTTCCCTTTTTTTTTTTGGCCCACTGCATGGCATGTGGGATCTTATTAGTTCCCCAACCAGGGATCAAACCCACATCCCCCTGCACTGGAAGTGCCAGATTCTTAACCACTGGACCGCCGGGGAAGTCCCCTATTTTCTCTTTTAATGGTCTTCTTTTGAAAACATGATACTTTTCAGTGGGAGCCCAAATAGTCTTTTTCTAGGTTTTTGTCTGTTTTCTTGGCTGAACACAACTGATTAGAATAATTGACTTTAAATATTTAAATTTTATTATACAAGCAATATGACCACATTTGCCCAAAACAAAAATTCTTCTATTAGATCAACCATTGCTAGCATTTTGATGTGTTTCTTATATTTTGTGTATTCATTTCATTTCAACAACAGTCTTTTTCCTTGGCACTGTACCTAGAGAAGGGGAAAGGAAGGCTTTGGGGATCCTGGTGTCTTCAGAAGGCCCACAGAGCAGCCCTAGCCCCTCTTTTCTCCAGAGTGTCCCCAGGAATTCTCCACCTACTAGATCTTTCCTAATGCAGCCTCTCTGAGACTCACCCCAGTCTAGCCTCTGGCCACATGCACCCTTCTTCCCTGGATGGCTGGCCTTGGCAGAGGGTCTTTGCATCCTCATGCTGTGGCCCAACGGACTGGGGGACCCCTGGGAGTGGGGCAGGTGGGGGAGTTGGCATGTCAACCTAATAAGTTACTTTATAAGCCACTAACTCATCTCAGACTGTGTGGACTTAGTCTTCCCATTTTTGCATGAAAAAAACCAGAGGATGTTGTATTTAAGTAAGGAACAAGAAGTGATGAAATTCTGGAGAAACCGCCTAATTGTTGAGAGAAAAAAAAATAAAAGGGAAGGAAAATCAGTGAAGGAAGAATGGAGGAGTATTGGATGGGAAGATATTATCTGAGAAATAGAATCCTGAAGCTAAGGAGGGCCTTAGGGATTCTTTAGTCCAGAGGACACACACACACACACACACACACACACACACACACACACACACACACGGAACTCTTAGTTCAAATGAAGTCTCACCTGGAAGCCCATTCCAGTAAAACCACTGACATAGTCACATTTATTGAGCACTCATATTCCAGGCACAAGGCTCAGCTCTTTGCAGACATGAGTCATTGATTCCTCCAACAACAAAGTAAGTAATTTTCTTAGCCCATTTTATAGATGAGAAAACTGAGGCTCAGAGAGCAAGAATTCCACCTAAGATTGGGCAGCTAGTAAGTGACAAAGCCCACCTCAAGCTGTCTCATCCAAAGACCATCTCCTAAGTGCCATGTGATAAGCTCCCAATCTTTATCACTCTAGTTGGAAGTGCGAGGCTAGGGACCCTGAGCCCTCGGGAGCATCGAGCATGGAGTTCACAGATGGTGATTGTGGAGCCTCAGCTGTGTTGTCAGCTACCTGAGGTTAGGTGTTTCACAGAGAGCTGGACTAAACTCCAGGTCCCCCTTCTACCGGTAGCTAAGGGGAACTTGTCACTCCATTCTGTGATGGACAGTCTGTTAGGGAGAGTTAGGCTGCGTTAGCTGTGGATGAGGCACATGCCCACCCAGGAAGTGGAAGAACAGAAACACAGGAGTCCTGACCATTGCCCATTAGCTATGTAAAGAGGTTTTCAGTTTTGTCCTCAGGAAACCTTTGTGAATATCCTTTGTGTCGAAGAAACCGTGCTGATGGCAGGGGGCAGATGAATGATGCTCTTTAATGGGATTGAGTTGTTTTGGGTGTACCTTTAATTCTTGATGAAGACACATTTTCCTTCCCTCCTCCCTTTCACCACATGCACGTCACTCCTTTAGGGTACTTTGAAAAGCCTTCCCAGTTTAAAAATCTTGCTAGGTGCCACAGTGGACCTAGTTCCTTCTCCAGAGTTCTCCATGACCTGGAACAAAGGGAGGGAACTTCTGTTTACCGAGCACCCTGTTACACGCAAGGCATTTTATATCCTACCTCATTCAGTCCTCACAATTGCTACTCTCAGGTATCACGCCCACTTTTAAGGTGAGGAAACGAGGCACAGAGAGGCTAAGGAACTTACTTGGAGTCTCTAGGTTTGAACCAGGGTGTGAGATGCATAAGGCGTTACTCTTTTCCACACCACCCGGCCCCAGTGATGCTTGGCTTCATTGCAAGGCACGCCCTCATTTCAGCCATTGTCGGTCTGCAGGAACTGCTCTGTGAGGGATGCCCATTCATGGCCCTGGGCCCTAACTTTCCTCCTAGGCTACCACTGTTGGCCATGTGGTCAGTGACATGGCAGGAGGAATTCTTGGGTGAGGAGTCGTTCCCCGCATGGCACATCCCAGCTCCAGGCTGTCAGGCAGGGCAGTGGCTTCAGATCCCAGCAGGTGGATGTGGAGCAGCCTACCAAGGGGCTAGGCAGCTAGAATTATAGGTGGCAGTTAGTCAGGGAGCAGGGGAGGCAGTTGCAACTAAGAGTGATCCCAAAGTTCTTACATATCCACCCCATCCATCTATCCACATACCCATCCACCTATCCCACTCACTTATCCATCTGTCCATGTGGCACTTCACCCCACAATCAGCAACACAAAGGGTGGAGAAACTGATTTTCTTGTTTGCTGTGCCACCTCTCACTTCTCCCAATCATGCTTGGGGAGGAAGTGGGGTGACCTGCTGACTGGGAGTGCCTCTGCCCTGATTCACTCCAACCTTGGGCAAGTCACATCTCCGCGCTGAGAGTTCTGGGGAGCTGGAAAAACCTTCAGAGCTGCCTCACGCAGGCCCTTCCTCTTAATTTCATCAACGGGTGACAGAGGCAGAGAGTGGGGAACTGTCTTGCCAAGGTCAGATAAGGAATTAGTGTGGATTTGGGACTGGATGCCAGGGCGCTGCTCACTCATTTGTATAAGTGGGAATGGGAAAATCCTGGCTCTCCTCACTTTCCTGGGATTGTAGGGAGGACCCCACGAGATAAGTGGTGGCAAAGTGCTTTGAGAAGTGAGGTCACCAGGGCAGAAAGTCCCAGAGGTGCAACCAAGGCCCCAACTGCTGGGCCAGCACAGATCCCACAATGACCACAAGGGGTCAGCAGACGCATGTGCACTCAGCTGGGATCTGCTGGAAGGCGCATACCTGTGAGCCAGGGCCTGGCAGGGAGACCAAATCATTTAATTCCTGGAGACCCCTAGCACAAACAAGAGGATGGATGCATCCCAGCCCAGCCCATTGTTGAATCGGGAAGTGTTATTCGGGTATTACAATTCAGAGCCTGGTCCAGCCGCTGACTCAGGAACTCTGCAGGGCTTTGAGGGCTCAGGGGGCTGGGCCAGGAGCAGGCCTTGACTGGGACCCCCTGTCTCCCCCAGTAACCTTTCTCTGGGCTTCAGCTCTCTAACCTGCAACTGTTCCAAGGAGGGTGGTGCTGGTGGCTGATGTCTGCACTTCCTTCTGTTCTCAAGCCTGGGATGTGGCACGGAGCTTTGCACACAAAATGCTCCATAAATGTCTGCTGAGTAAATGGGAGCAACTCCTGCCCCGAACAAAGCCAGAAAAATCCAGGTCAGCTTGTGGCCACAGATACAAATGTAGATGCTGGTTTTTGTCTCCTTTACCCAGGAAAAGAGATGCACAAGCTAAGAGGGAGGCAGGGCAGCATGTAGCTAAGAGCACAAATTTGGAAGGAAGGCCTCAGTTCAAATCCCAGGTCAGCTGCTTTCCAGCTCTATGCCCCTTAGCAAGTGCCCTGTAAAATAAGCCGGTGTAGATTTCCTCTGCTGTTATGCAATTAGATCTGGCTTACCTCTTGTCCCTTTGTCGAATGAGAATATCTGGCTGGAAGCTCTGCGTGGGGCAGAATGAGAAATAGCAGAGTCAGGAGGGCTGTGTTCTGTGGTGCCAGCATCCACTATGCATGCCCTTGCTGACCTCAGGTGTTTCATTCAGTTTCTTTAGAGAAGAGACATGTTTTCTGCCTGGGAAAATGTTACCTGCACTTTGCAAACTTCAGTGTAGAGAGGGGTAGGGCAGTGGGTTGGAGCAGTTATCCTCCCACCTCCCCCCCACCCCCCGCCCCCACCGTCCATGCTCCAGGTTGTATGTGAGTCTGTTTATTATGCACTGAGCAGATATGAAAGGATATTGGGAAATATGTGTACGGCATACAAATAATACAAGAGACCCATGGGCTCACAAACCTGTTTGAGGAATAAAATTCCCCATTTTAGTTCCCTGTTCTCACTCCTACCCTCTGCCATAACCTGTTGACTTTGAGCCCAAAGCTTCCCTGGATTCTCTCAAGCCAGCTGGCTCCTACCTCCTCTTTAGCTGGCTTAGACAGTGTTCTCAGCTGCTGCTTCCACCTGTTTTGCTCATAAGAGTTCTCATCCTCTTTCCATATTCTAAGCACTTGTTGAAATCTCTCATTCATCAGTGATCCATCTTTCTTTCTTTCTTTTTTTGGCCATGCCGCACGGCGTGCGGGATCTTAGTTCCCCGATCAGGAATCAAACCCGTGCTCCCTGCAGTGGAAGCTCGGAGTCCTAACCACCGGGCTGCCAGGGAATTCCCTCAGTGATCCATCTTTATTTAAAATTGAAACGCTCCCAACATGGCCTTCCCAAGCCCTCTTAACTGTTTTTCTCCATGGCATGTCACCTTCTAAATGATTTATTTGGTATATTTGGTATATTTCTGTCTCTTCTTACTAGAATGTAAGCACCAGGATGGCAGGAATTTTTGTCAGATTTCTTTCACTGCTCAATCATCAGGGCCTAGAAGAAGACTTGGCATATGATATGAATTCAATGAACATTTGTTAAATAAAGTCTTCTTTCTATTTCTATTGCTGTTGAATGCTTAGTACTTTTGGAATTTTTAATACTTTTGTTTCAGTGGGGTCTCTTTGGGTCTCAAGAAAGATGGAAGGCAAACATGGGTTCTTGTCAGATACCCTGAGCTAAAAGTCTCAGTGTCAGTGGTCCTTAATGTGGAGGGATCATGGACCCCTTTAAGATTATGATGAAACCTACCACAAATCGGCACTTACACTTAAAATTTACGTATAATTTATGAAAACCATACACTTCATCTTAAGGACCTGTTCTCTTAGAACATTTCTGGAAAGATGTGTAGAAACTATCAACACACTAGCCCCAGAGAGGAGGAAGAGGGGAGTTCTTCTTTCATTATATATCCTGTATACTTCAGTTCTATATAGTGCAAACATTACAATTTCAAAGTTTTAGAAACCAGTTAAATATTTTAAAGAAACCTATGTTCCAACCCTTTGGGGTGATCACAAGCTCACATGTGTTCAGGGGCTAGGGAGGTCAGTGCACGTGGCTTTAGGACAATAGGCAGAGGTGGGAGATGTGGCTAAACGGAGCTTGCACACCCCACCCCAAGATGCTTAAATGCAAATGGCATGAAAAACATGGTGTTGATCAAACTTTTCTGGACTGTTTTTTTAAAAATATATTTATTTATATTTATTTTTGCCTGTGTTGGGTCTTCATTGCTGCCCGTGGGCCTTCTCTAGTTGCGGAGAGCGGGGGCTACTCTTTGTAGCGGTGCACGGGCTTCTTATTGCGGTGGCTTCTCTTGTTGCAGAGCACCGGCTCTAGGCGTGCGGGCTTCAGTAGTTGTGGCACACAGGCTCCAGAGTAGTTGTGGCGCACAGGCTTAGTTGTTCTGCAACATATGGGATCTTCCCACACCAGGGCTCTAACCCGTGTTCCCTGCATTGGCAGGCGGATCCTTAACCACTGTGCCACCAGGGAAGCCCGGGATAGATTCTTTAAAATCAGTGATGTTTAACCTTTCTGGGATCACAGACTCCTTTGGGAATCCCATGGAAACTAGGGACCTTCCCCCAGGAAAATGCACAGACAGGTAAAACTCCACAGGCTACTGCAGCATCTTCACAGACCGCCAGCTAAGGTTACCCAGGCATGTCCAGGAGCTCCAAGAACTTCGCTTTTGGATGCGTTCCTTGTACTAAAACGCTCGGCTTACTAAACTCTTTCTCTATTCCTTTAGAGAGCCTGAACTATGTTGCCACTTGCGGCGAAGTGCCCTGGCCAAAGCAGAGGCCAGCTGGCCCAGGTGGTGGGGCGGTGGCTTCGGGCCCCTGAGCCTGGTGGCAGCGGGAGGGACCCATAGACAGGTAATGGCTGCCATGGGGGGTGGTGGGCGTCCTCCTCAGCTTTTAGCGTCATCCGGCTGGGCCGCTGCGCTTCGGGCGCATGTTCTGGGTTTTGGGGAGCGAACCTGCCTGGGTCAGAGGCGAGGAGCTCCGGCGCGGGGCCCGCGAACAGAGCTGCGCTGGGAGCCGGCGGGCTCCGCATTCATCATTGTTCCCACAGCGCCTGGCACGGGTTGGGGCGCAGGCAGGGATGGTGGTTCGAAGCGCGCCGTCCCTTCCGCGTCGCCCGCTCGCCGAGCTCTCGCCCCACAAGCTTTTACTGGGCGCCTTCCAAGCGCCAGCCCCGGAGCCGGGAGCTGGCGACGCAAGGGAGGGACGAGGGTCCAAGTCCAGCCCGCTGCACGCCTGGGTGCAGGAGCATGCTGGCGAAGGCGGCGCGGGGCGCACCGGCAGCGGAGAGACCCGCGCGCGTCCCCGCCGCGCGCTCGTGACGGTGCCCCCGGCCCCGCCCCAGGCCTCCGCCTCTCGCTTCCCCCCTCCCCCCGGCTCGGCCGCGCTCCGGTCGACGGGCTCCATGGGGAAAGCGGCCGCTCTGTGCCGAGGCGGTGGCTGTGGCGGCCGCTCCCGCGGGCTCTCGTCGTTCTTCACGGTTGTCCCCTGCCTGTCCTGCCACACGGCGGCGCCGAGCATGAGCGCTTCCACGCCCGGCTCCGAGCCGGAGCCCAAGCCTCAGCACCAGGCGGTGCCCCAGCCCAAACGGGATCTGGTGTCAGAACAGGTGTCGGAGCCAGTTTCTGAGCCGGTGCCAGGATCGGAGCCTGAGTCCAGGAAGATGTCTGAGCCAAGGCCAGGGTTCAAACAGGAATTGGAACTGCTGCAGGGGTTGGGGACAGGATCAGGTACCCTGGAAGAGTTGGGCTCAAGCCTGGGGGCTGGGCCCTTCCCCAAGGCCCCATCCGAGCAGGTGCTGGCGCTGGGGCCAGTAGTGGGGAGCGTGCCCTTGACCAAACTCCAGTCCGGGTTGTTGCCGGCATCAAAGGCCCCGCGACCAGGGCAGGTGAAGACACATCTTGGGGCTCCAGTGCCAGGGAGTGGCACGCCCTCTGCTCTCCCGATGGTCTCACTTCCTCTGGACAGCTTCAAGGGCTGGCTTCTCAAGTGGACCAACTACCTGAAGGGCTACCAGCGCCGCTGGTTCGTGCTCAGCAACGGCCTCCTGTCTTACTACAGGTATGGAAGTGTCAGGGTGGGTTGGCTGAGTTTGGAGGGTGGTGATGCTGCAGCCATGGTGACAGAGGGCATCCAGAGTTGGAGGGCACTGCCACTGGCCTGGAGATGTTTGGGAACTCGCACTCCAGCAGGAGAAATAATGCCTCTGGCCAACCTTCAAGGGCTGGGGCCCTGACCTCAGGCAGGGGAACCCCTGTGGACAAGACCTCTGGCAAGCTTGGGTCTAGGGAGTGAGCAGTGACGTTGGAGTGAGGGAGTGATTTGGGACCTCGGGACCCCTCTGGTCCTGGTAGTTGTGGGACCTGGAGCAGCCAGCCAGAGTCAGCCCCCAAAGTCCTTGATTCAGGAGCTTTCTGGTTCAGGAGCTAAGATCACTGTATAAGGACTGAGGGGGACAGTAACCTTGTTCAGTCCTTGGGACCCACTCATGGGAAGGGCTCCTGCTCCCTCCTCAGTTGGTCAGACTATTTCCCACTTTTCCTGGTGCCTGCTGGTTGCTGGGCCTTGGCCTGGGGGCACAGCAGGCTCACAGACGCATCAGACATGGCTTCTGCCCTTCAGGAGCCCATCTTGGCATTCAGCGGAGAACCAGGAAGCATCCCACTGTGGCCTTTCTTATTCTAGAAGCAGTGTGGGATTCAACAGTGAAGTCCAGTGGTGAGATAGCTAACACTGTGTTCCACTGAAATGGATTGAAAGGGGGAAAGATCCTGAAGGCCGTCTAGGTATGTTTCCTGGGGATGGTTTAAACTTTGAGATCTCTGATCACTCTATACTATCAATTCTCAAACCTGAGTGAGCACTGGAATTCCCTGAAGGGCTTATTGAAACATCAAGTGCTCAGCTCCCCTGCTGAGTTTCTGCTGCAGTGGGTGTAGGAGGGGCCTGAGATTCAGCTTTTCTAACAAGTTCCCAGGTGATGCTGCTCTGGACCACAGTTTGAGAAGCACAGCTCCATTGTCATTGCAAACAGGAGGGCCCTGCCATTCTGTTTGCTGAAGCTCGGGTCACTTTGCTCACTTCACTCTGCTGGGCAGTATCTCTTCAGGTCAACCACCAGAGCATTTATATGGTCCTTCCTCGCCTTTTTGGAGCACAGCTTCTAGAGGATAGTTGAATCTGTGATGCCACTGAGAATTTGGGAGCTCCACTGAACTTAAGTGATGGTTCCCACTCAAAGTGGGGATCACTGTCTTTAATTCCTGGCAGGGGAGAAAGCTGACCTGTGTTTCTATAAATTTATTTATTTTATTTATTTTATTTTTGTGTTGGGTCTTCATTGCTGCGTGCAGGCTTTCCCTAGTTGCGGTGAGCGGGGGCAACTCTTTGTTGCAGTGTGCGGGCTTCTCACTGTGGTGGCTTCTCTTGTTTTGGAGCACAGACTCTAGGCGCGAGGGCTTTAGTAGTTGCAGCACGAGGGCTCAGTAGTTGTGGCTCGCAGACTCTAGAGCACAGGCTCAGTAGTTGTGGCACACGGGCTTAGTTGCTCCACGGCATGTGGGATCTTCCCGGACCAGGGCTCGAACCCGTGTCTGGTGGATTCCTAACCACTGCACCACCAGGGAAGCCCTGACCTGTGTTTCTAATGTGTTTCATCTCATGTGGTGTTGTTGGTGCCCCTCAGCCCACTTGGCTGCACCATACAGATCACAGGACAGAGTGTTCTTAGAATTTGGCAACTGAGCAAAAAGAGATCCTTTTCCAAATGGTGTTTTTATCCCACTTCCCATACTCCGTCAGGCATACAATGATAGGGATCATCATGATTTGCTATAAATAAGTGTCACTCTGTCTCATAGGCAAGGGACATAACACATAGGGCATGTCGACTGTGGACCACACTCTCTGCTTTATGTTATGTTCATTTATTTCATCCTTGAAATCACACTGTGAGGTGGGTTCCAGGATTGTACAAATGAGGAGTTCTGAGCTTTGCCAGAAGGATGTGGCTTGTCCAAAGTCACTGGGCAGGGTAGGCAGTAGAGAGAGATTCTGACCTAGGCCCTTTGTACTCCAAAGTCTGTGCCTGTCCCAGATGTGTGTCCTAATGCCTGTTCATCCTTGAGTTCAGCATTTCTGAGTTATCTGCATTTTACCAGGTACTACTAGGGGTCAGTAGGTGAGGTCAAGGTAATGTTTATGAGTCTAGGGTCCCACAGTGGCAGGAAGGCCTAGTTCTAGTGGAAGTAAAATCTGACCTTATGTATTTTTGTTTTATTTTAATTGGAAGAGCAAAAAAGTCCCTCTTTTTTTCTTAAGATAACTATGTATAGACAGCTAGCTTTTCAAGATTATCTCAAAAGTACAGATTCTCTGGGTAATTAAGAAAAATTCTTCTTGCTTGCTGATAAGGTTGTGGGGACAAATACTGGTTTTGGGGGGAGAAGGGGTTGGGGACAAGTTTTCTTGTTGTGTGCTTTCACAGTCCAGCTCTGTAGTTTCATTTGTGGACATTTCTAGATTCCAGGGTGGGCAGAATTGTTGCTCGACTCACTTGGGTAGGATGAATGATCCCTGACATTTGTACAGCCCTCTCCCTCCTTTAGCCCCATGTGAGGCCGGCCACGAAGATGTCTTCATTTCCATTTTAGAGGAAGGGAAACTGAGGCCGAAGGAGCAAACTTTAGTGGTGTATCCTGAGGCACCCAGCTTGCGGACTGGGCCTCCAGTGCCACAGGAGATGAGTCAGTCTCCAAGTGTAGAAAAGGCCCTTCTGAGATGGAGCTGGAATCACCACTTCTCCCTGCACTCCAGTTCTGCCTTCTAGAAGACGGCTTTGGTCTGCTCTTTCTCGGGCCTCGCAACACTTCAGATGTTTGACACCACTCTCCTGTCCCTGCTTCTGGTCTGAATCCTGCCTTCCAGACCAGGCCTGGCTGTCCTGCCTGCTGGGCTCAAGGACTGAGCTCCCTTTGGGCCTGCCACTCCCAGTCCTGACAGCGCAGGTTATCCTGGGTTCCATTTGCACCCAGCGCTGGGCATGGGTCACCTCCTCCAACCTGCCCCAGACCCCCAGTTCTCAGTAGTTCTACAAGTGTGTGTGCTTGGAATAGAGGCAAATTCAGGTGCTCGGAGCTGCAAACAGAATGAGAGAACTTTTATTCATGATCTCCTTTCCTTAGGGGTCAGGTAGAGTCAGCTTTAGTCCTGGGATGACAGCTGGGGAAGGAATCAGAGCTGCTTCTCTTGCTAGCTTCCCTTTTGGAAAGACCACTCTCTAATTTTTTTCTTTTAATTAAGCGAAGTCTGGTGTTTGGAGAAAATGCGGGCACGTGTCTTGTGCTCCCTCCCTGATCCCATCTTCCAGCCTTCCCCGCTCCAAGATAACCATCATCCCAAATCCTGGTCACTGTCCACTTTCTTTTCTTTTTATTTAGTTTTAGCTAACCTATATGCAATTTTTTAAAAAAAACACATTGTTCATTTCAACCATTTGAAACTTTATAAAAAAGCATATTGTACAGCATACGATTTGGGGGGACTAATTTTGACTGCTTTATAACAGCCCAGGACGTGAATGCAGTTTTTACTTATTCATGCTCCTCTTGATGGGTGACTACAAAAATGCTTGTACACGTGCAGGCGTTCCCCTTGGGTGAAATCACTGGGTTGTGGAGAATGTGAAGGCCAAACTCTTTTCCAAGGCAGTTGTGTCAATTTATAGTCCCACTGGCACGAAATAAAGAGATTTTTGTGGATCTCTATCCTTTGCAGAACTTGGTATTGTCAACATTGATTTTGCCAATTAAATGGTTATTGCACTGTAGTCTTGAGCTGCATTTCAATCCCCATTATTTTTACTTTGATAGATAATCAGTGGGGGTTTGGATTAGAATTTCTCCATTAAGTATCACTTCCTCGAGTGCTTCTGCCCTAGATTTTGCTGGAAAAGCTCATTCGATTGCTCAAGTTTATTCTAAGGGAGAAAGTACATAGTGCCAACAGCTGGGCTTAGTAAATTTATATTATCAAGAATAAAAAGATGCTCTTTGTAAATACTGTCAGATATAGAAAGTATTTCTGGGAGGTATGGGTAATTGTTGGTAGGTTTTTACTTCTTTCTAACAATGTGCTAGGAATATAAATACAGGAGACGAGGTTCTTATTCCATTGCCTGGCACTCTTAATCCCATACCTATTTGAATATTTGAATACCAATAAGGGGAATATGGTTTTGTGGGAATATGGTCTTTTTTGTTTTTTCTTTTTTGGTTGTTAGTTCCCATTTAAAAAATTTAATCCCCAGTTCTCATCTCCCAGGGAACATGGAAGAATTCATAAATGATGCAGAAATTTCAAAGGTATTAGCCCCAGCAAGTCCTTACAGAAAGAGTGTTTCAAACATAAGTTTTATCCACATTAATGACAAGATTGATTTGATTAAACAAAATTCTGTTTTGTTGTATACAAGTTGCCTGTTTGGTGACATTATAAATGACATCTATTTCCCAGGAAATGATTTCAAACAAAATATGAAACAAAAATGTTTTGTTTTAATTTATTATTGTTCAGACTGATATATGGGTAGGAATGGCAAAGCCAGTTAGCAAGGAAGGGCTCAAAGAAATTAGTCTGGGTCTATAAGAAAGAAGAAGTGAAAGTAAGTTTTGAAAGTCCTCTGGCTGAGGAAGCCCACTGAACATATGGTGAGCTGGGCCCATTTTGGGGTGGTGGCCAAGACATCTTTGCCTCTAGAATGGATCAAGTACTCCTTCCTCCAGTGGGGCCAACTGTCAAAGTCAAACTGTCATGGAGACAGTATTTTTTTTTAAATAAAGTTTTATTGGAACACAGTCATGCCCATTCATTTTGTCTGTGGCTGCTTTTTTTTTTTTTGCCGCATGGCTTGTGGGATCTTAGTTCCCTGACCAGGTATCGAACCTGGACCCCCAGCAGTGAAAGCACAGCGTCTTAACCAGTGGACCACCAGGGAGTATTTTTAATATCAGTTTAGGTGGTGCTTGAAGGATGGAGATGGAAAAGACTATCCAGTTGCAAAGTGTCCGTGAAAACATGAAGTTGAAGGTGCAAATCTTCAGGTTAAGCCACTGGGGTTTCCACCTCAGAAGGCGGCCTTATTATATTGGATTCAGCTTTAATTTGAAACATCATCCAGTGTTTCATACTGTGAGGCCAGACAGGAGGCTGAAAAGGAATGCCCAAGTTGATAATGTGTAAACATTGGTTTGAAGTCCGTTTCTTTAACGTTTAACACGAGGGTGTTGCAAAGAGCCTGCGAGTGGACTGGCAGAGTGTTTTGGAGAAGCACAGTGCATTCTTAGCAAGGTCTAGTGACATGAATTATGATTTTCCCCCACAACCCGCTCCTCTTCCTGACCTTCTTCTTTCTATGAATAGCTGAAAACCTCTGAGTCATGCTTGCTGCCTCCTACCTGCTTCACCCCACATCAGGTGGAACTGCTGAGCTCTGCCTGTCTCCTTCCTTTCATCCATCCTTCCTCCCCATTCCTAGCGCCACATCCTGGCTCAGATCTGCCTTCTGCTGAGCTGGTGCCCCAGCCTCCAGCTGTTGCCCTGGACAGGGTCCCCGGTGTGGTGCCACCTCCCGCCCTGAGGGCCCTGGATTTGCCTGTCTTCTCCAGGCATCTCTTTCATCAGTTCCATCCCCTGTGTTAGCAGTCCCCCACTTTGGGTTTTTCCCATTTGAAATATCCATAGTAGCCCCAGACTGACCTAAGGACCACACCTTCCTCCTTTGGGAGTTTACAGGGTTTGTGTATGGGCATCTCTGCAGACAGCTTTGTGCCAAAGGGACACCGTGGCCAAGTTTGGTATCTTCTTCGTGTTCTACATGAAGCCTAGCACGGTGCTTTGCCACTGATATGCCCTCAGTAGCTTGGTTAGTCTGAATGGATGAGTGAGTGAATGAATGAGAATTGCCTGCAATTTTATGGGGTTTCAGAAAGCAAGTATGTTAGTGCCAAACTCGGACTTTTCTTAATTTGTTTTCAGTTTTGAAAACTTGTTTGCTGAAATAAGATTGGGAAGATGAGCTGGAGGTTGCCAGCTTAGCCAGGAGTGCTGGAAAAGTGATAGTTATGAAATGCAGATTATTTGGATATGTTATGTTGACAGATTTGAGTGTGTTGAAATAGGCTCCTCCATGAACCAACAGCCTTGTATCTGTGGTCCTCATTTGTATTTCCATAGGGTTACAAGGGTTTGTGCATGTTGTCTCTGTGTTCCTAAGATGATTTGTCACTTCGTAAAGTGTGGCAGTGACTGGATGAGTGGGGAGTAAAGATAAAGCTTTTAAAAGGGCTTTTCACAATCCCAGAGCTCTTTAAACTAGTTTCATGTGCACCCGACAGTTTGCTTTGCATGTGTTATATGTGCAGGACCCTGTGGGAAGCAGGCTGTGTGTCAGAGGTGAGGCCTCTGCCCTAAAATGTTAGGTCTAACTGGATAACGGGCCCTCACAAACATGGGATTCTCTGTGATGTCAGAGCGATTTCCAGTTCACGCTTGCGGTGAGGAGTGCAGCCTCTTCCTTGTTGTCCTATTACATGGGGGAAGAAGTGGGAACTCGTGGGCAGCACCAACCTGCTGACTCAGCTGGTGCTAAGGCGCCCACCCACCTCACATCGGGGAGACTCCTTGCTGGGGTGCCATGTTGGGGTCTCCAAGACTAACCCAGATTCAATGACCCCCTGAGAGGACTCCCAGTGCTCGGCTCGATGTGTGCTCGCAGCCTACTTTATTACAGTGAAGGGAAGCAAAGCACAAGCAAAAAGGGAAGAGGGGCAATGGATGAAATCTGGGGAAGTGAGGCACAGGCTTCCAGGGCTCCTTTCCCAGTGGAGTCATGCAGGACATGCTAATTCCTCCAGCAGATGGTTGTGACACACATGTGAAAGATTGCCAAGCAGGGATGTTCGGTAGAGACTCAGCGCTCAGGGATTTTATTGGGGGTCTTGTCACGTGGGTACCCTCTGCCTGACACGGTCCCAGAGTCCAGGCTCCCAGAAGGAAAGCAGGTGTGCAGCATGGACCACACATTGTTTGCACAAGCAGTTTGGGTGTAGTCAGTCACGCTTACCAGTTAGGGGAACCCCGAGGTGTTGCAGGAGCTTGCCAAATCCAGACTCTTAGGGCCAGCTTTGGATGCAGGCCTTTCAAAGGATGAGCAGTCTCCAGCTCACCTCCTTCCTCCCTGCAGACTTCAGTGACGTCAGTCAGGTCAGGGCCGGCGCTCACTCTGGTTCAAGGAGAGCAAGTGCTTACACTTGGCTCTGAGTGGAGAGGGGCTTCTTGTTTCCTGCCAGGCTTGCAGAGCGTCTCACACAACTCATGGTCCGCTGCTCTGTGTGCTGAGGACCTTCTCTTTGGGGCCTCCGCCCACGTGGTTGGCCCTTGATTGCTTCTCAGGCACTTTTCTGACCTAGACCTCCCCTGAGGCCCTTTGGTGGCCCAGGTTTGCAAGTGACAAGGGTACACTCGCCACATGGACCTCCTTCCTCCGCAGGACCTTCCCTTTTGTGCCTTTGGTGGAGTGTCTGGTGTGAGTTTTTCAACTCCTGCTGACCCTTTTACCTTCTTCAGGGAGGGTCTGTTATTCTAAGATTGGGGCCGGCGAGCAGTCTAGAACATTGTGTCAGCAAGCGTACAGCAGCTTTGGTTGTATCAGTCATTGAGGGCCAACAATGTACAAGGCAGCTTGGGAGACAAGCACATGTACTGTCATCAGCCCACTGGGTGGAGGAGGAGGAGGAGGAGGGAGGCCTGCATCCATCTTGGCCCATCAGTAAGAGCCAGCGGGTTCAGGTGCAGTGCCGTGGGGCCTCCCAGGGGCTGGGTATTCAAGCCTGCGGCTTTTACACCTCCTGTAATCTTCTGGGATGCAGTTGGCAAATGATGTCAATAAAGAAAGACAGGCCTGTGAAAAGGATGTGAGGTTCCTTAAACCAAAATCAATATCTCCTTATCCCAGGGAGGAAAGAGATACGGAGGAAATGGGCCTGTTTCCTGGAAGACTACTCTGGATACTGACACGTGGAGAGGAGGAGATGGTAGGAAACATCCCTGAACTAATTTGAAATTGGCAGCTTCATGTGTGGTGAGTCATGTGCCAGGTGTCACCCACAGATGTGGCTTTAGGAGGCTCATCACACACACGAAGCAAACTGTCAGTGAGTTTTAGGGTCATGCTGGGAGCTGTATGCTTTTCTTCTTTGACGAATGACTCTTCCCCAGGTATGTTTCCGTTTTTAAGTGTTCTCCGAGTCCTGATCACTTAGCTTCACTCCTCTTAGCACCTCGTCATGTGCTCAGCCACAGCTCTGCACCTCAAATGCTGATTTAACAATCTCGACTCACACCATTTGATCTGCATTGCTGGGCCGTTGCCTAAACCAAGAAGAGGGCAGGTGGCATTGCTGTGCTTGCATCGGAACCTGCCAGATTGTGTGGTCCTTTGAAGCAGCAGTAGGTGCTGTCTTCCTAAAGTATAAATTATAGTTTGTGGCTTCCCTGGGCTCACCACTCACTGCCCTTCCCAGTCGGGTCTCCCCACCCTCCTTCCTCTAGCCTTGACTCTTCTTCTGCCCAACTCGCCTTATTCCCCCTCTGCAAACCACATGCCTTTCACTCTCTCCTCCATCTTCTGCCCAACTCGCCTTATTCCCCCTCTGCAAACCACATGCCTTTCACTCTCTCCTCCAGATCCCTGCACCTGCCACCCCCTGCAGCAAGGAGAACCCTCCTCATTGCTGCAGACATCCTAGCCGAGCAGTCTAATTCCAGGTCATCTCAGCCTAGACCTGCCTGGATTCCCCTGCCATTAGCTGGACTGGAAGAACCATCCTTCCTCTGATGCCCCTTTGTGTGTTGTGTCATTTGGCCGTGTACCCCTGTTAGCTGGATGTTGGTCTGTCTCCTCCCCACCAGAGCATGGGGCTGTGTCTTCCCACTGTAGTGTCCCCTGAGGGGCTGGGCATAGCCCCTTGTACTTGTAGATTCTCAAATTTCAGTGAGGTGTTTTTTTTTTTTTTCCCATAGAAGACACTTTGTAATTTTAATCTTTCTGCATGTTTTAAAGACCATGAACATGCAGTAGCTCAGGGGGAGTCACTGAATTGCCAGGAAAATGGAGTGACCACGGTGGGCTACACATGGCCCAGCTTTTCAGCTCCTTTTCTGAGGCTTATCCTGATGTGATGACATTGAGAGCTCACTGTTTTCATTTACCTTTAAAACTCTGTGTTATAAAGAATTTAAAACATATATAAGAGTAGCCAATAGTATAATGAGCCCCCGTGCACCCGTTATCCAGTTTCAACAATTATTAACTTCCTGGCCAATCTTGCTTCATCTCAGTGCCCCCATCCCACACCAGTTTGAAATGAACCACAAATATCACACATCACCTGTAAATATTTCAGTATGTATCTCTAAAGGATGAGGATTTTAAAAAACACATCCACAACACCATTGTTACAACTAAAACAAATTAGCAATAATTCCTTGTTATCATCAAATATCCAGTTAGTGTTCAAAGTTTCAATGGTCTCAAATGTCATAAATTTAAAAAAAATGTTTTATTTTATATCGGAGTACAGTTGATGTTATGTTAGTTTCAGGTGTACAGCAAAGTGATTCAGTTATACATATACAAGTATCTATTCTTTTCCCATTTAGGTTATTACAGAATATTGAGCAGAGTTCCCTGTGCTATACAGTAGGTCCTTGTTGGTTATCTATTTTAGATATAGCAGTGTGTACAGTACATGTCAATCTCAAACTCCCAATCTATCCCTCCCTCCACCATAAATGGTTTTTTGATACATTTGTTTGTATCAGGACCTAAATAAGGTCTACCTATAGAATGTCCCACAGTCTAGGTTTTGCTGATTGCATCCTCCTGGTGTAGGTTAACATGTTCCTATGTCCTCTGTAGTTCCTTAATTTGGTAGATAGATCTAGAAACTTGATCAGGTGGTGATGTATTCTTCCATCAGGAGCTCATAATGTCTGGTGACTTCTAGGTCTATGACATTAGCAGGTGGTAACAATCAGTCTTAGATTAACGTAATTCTATCATTCTTCCTCATTTATTAGAAGGAATACTTCTATAAAGAGAAACTTACCCTCATCTACTACTCATTGGTTACTCAGGGATACAGTTCACACAGGAAAGGCAGGATAAATGCCATGTAGCCCTTAATGATGCTCGTATCATCCTGCCTTAACTTTGCTTAGTGGAGGCGTCTTCAGTTGGCTCTGGAGTCCTCTGAAAAGGACCCTGATGGTATTGATAGCTTCCCACGTCCCGCTTGAAAAGATGTTCTAGGCTCTTCTTGAACTTGTCTTGGCTCAGCCCTGGAGTCAGCCATTTCTGACTATACTCTGACTGGGAGGCTGCCTGGTGCTAGGATGAAGCATATGGAAACAGGAATTGGCCTTGACACCAGCCTACTTTGACTTGCAGGAATCTTTGAAAAGAAGGGAGACAGAGGTATGAAACCTCGCTGTTCTATTTGCCACATGTCCTCTTGAGCTGGGCAGAGGCTGTCCTATCTATATTTAAGGTCTTTGGTTCATCAAAGAAAAATTCAATGCATGAGATGAAAATGGTGATGGAGACCATACCCTGTATTTTTTCTCTGTTCTATCTTAGATTCTAATAATGACCACATTTGAACAGTGCTTAATGGTGTATAAGGTGCTTATGCGTGTGTCATCCCACTTGATAACCATCCAGGGAGAAAGGTAGTTATTATGTCCTGATGACAATTGAGAAAGCCAGGGTTTGTCCCACTGCAGTGGCATCGCTTAGTGGGTGGCCTAGCTGAGATCTGAATCCAGCACTTTCTGGAGTTCCACACCACCAGAGCCTGTCCTTTTAGTGTCAGAAGCTCTGACTGTCTTCCCACTCAAACAAGCCACCCCTCCAGCTCCCCCTGGGGTAGATATGTCCCTGGTCCACTTGGAGACCTGTGAGTGGGCAGCCTCCCTCAAGAAGGGATGGTTGGGGGGCCTTTGCCCCCTCTTGATTCCCCACCTGTTACCTTCATTCAGGAGATACCCTGTCTGGCTCGCCTGTCTTCAGGATTGGGCCCTGCATGTGACCACACAGCAGGAGTGCTGGCTCTGGAGGCCTCATGAAAAGCTAGTCTCGTCCCATTGTGATCAGGTACTTGCTAAACAGTGAAACTGTTGGCAAGGACAGCTACCCCTGTGCACTAGGCTTATCTGTTATCTACTGCTGCATAACTTGGAGGCTTAAAACAACAACAATGGTTTTATCATCACTCACAGTTTCTCTCAGTTGGGAATTCAGAAAGGGCTTGGCTGTACAATTCTGGCTTGGGCCCTCTCAAGGGGCTACAGTCAGCTGGTGGCTGGGGTCGGAATGGCAGGTTCTGGAGCATCTGGAGACTGGCCGGGCTTCTCTCTCAATCCACAGAGTCTCAGGGCTTCTCCTTGTGCTCTGTCCACATGGCTGGTTTGGGCTTCCTTACTGCATGGTGACTTCTGGAGGCTGGCGTGCCTCAGAGGGAGTGTCCCAAGGAAATGGGGCAGACATGCACAGACCTGACCTAATCCAGAGACTACATTTTCAGCAGTACCGCTTTGATCACTGGACCCACAATTGAGGTCAAAGTGGCTTCCTAGTAATTTTTACCCTTCAAATCAATAACATGGGACATATTGAGCCCAGGAATTAAGTCTACAATTGTCTTGATTTCTCAGGCTTTTTGATTGCAAGTAGCAAAAGCTTTCCAGAGCAACTAGAGCGATGTGTGTGTGTGTCTAAAAAAGGCTTTCTTGTGAGACCACAGAATGGTTTTACAAAGCCTGCCTGGCAGTTTGCACACTTTTCTCACTTTCATCACTTCTGATGTCTGCTTTACTTCTTTTTTTTTTTTTTTTTTTTGCAGTACGCGGGCCTCTCACTGTTGTGGCCTCTCCCGTTGCGGAGCACAGGCTCCGGATGCGCAGGCTCCGGATGTGCAGACACAGCGGCCATGGCTCACGGTCCCAGCCGCTCCGCGGCATGTGGGATCTTCTCAGACCTGGGCACGAACCCGTGTCCCCTGCATCGACAGGCAGACTCTCAACCACTGTGCCACCAGGGAAGCCCTGCTTTACTTCTTATTTTCCTCCCTGTAGTCCAGTCTGTTTTGTTTTTTTGCTCCTTGGGCCATGTGGCAGAAGATGGCTGCTGCCTACAGCTCCTGAGTTCATGAGTTACAGGTATAACCATCAATACAGCAGAGGCTGTCAAACTACCTTAACCCAATTTCTATGAAGGAAAACTGGATTGGTTCCATTTTGGTCAAGTTTAATCAACTGGAGTCTGGGAACAGGTCTGGGTCAAAAATCACTGCTCAGGCCACCTGGGAGTGGGGCTGGGGCAAAGTTCCAAGTAGGTTTGTCAGATTTAGCAAATAAAAATATAGAATACTCAGTTAAATATGAATTTCAGATAAATATCAAATTTCAGAATAAATAAATAAAATTTCAGTATAGGTATATTCCATGCAATATTTGGGGTATACTAAAAATTATTTGTTGTTTATTTAAAATTCAAATTTAACCGGGCCTCCCATGGTTTTGTTTTTTTTTTAAATAAATTTATTTATTTTATTTATTTATTTTTGGCTGTGTTGGGTCTTTGTTGCTGGGTGTGGGCTTTCTCTAGTTGTGGTGAGCGGGGGCTACTCTCTGTTGCGGTGCACGGGCTTCTCATTGCGGTGGCTTCTCTTGTTGCAGAGCACAGGCTCTAGGCGCACAGGCTTCAGTAGTTGTGGCACGTGGGCTCAGTAGTTGTGGCACGCAGGCTCTAGAGTGCAGGCTCAGTAGTTGTGGTGCACAGGTTTAGTTGCTCCGCGACATGTGGGATCTTCCCAGAGCAGGGCTCGAACCCGTGTCCCCTGCATTGGCAGGCGGATTCTTAACTACTGCGCCACCAAGGAAGCCCCTCCCATGTTTTTTTAATTGTACTATGTATTTTAGCTTAGGACTTTGTTTTTTTCATCCTGTATTTTATCTGGCAACCCTATTCTTTCTTTTTTTAAAAAATTAATTAATTTATTTTTGGTTACGTTGGGTCTTCGTTGCTCCGTGTGGGCTGTCTCTAGTTGCGGCGAGCGGGGGCTACTCTTCGTTGCGGTGTGCGGGCTTCTCATTGCGGTGGCTTCTCTTGTTGCAGAGCATGGACTCTAGGCGCCTGGGCTTCAGTAGTTGTGGCGCACAGGCTTAGTTGCTTCGCGGCATGTGGGATCTTCATGGACGAGGGCTCGAACCGATGTCCCCTGCATTGGCAGGCGGATTCTTACCCACAGCGCCACCAGGGAAGTCCCTGGCAACACTATTCTAAGAGGAGGACAAGGGAAATGCCACATAGTGTCTGCTACAGCCCTTCCTTGCCTGTTCAGAAGCTGTCAACAGTATGATCTTAAATATGTATCCTTAGAGGGCTTTATTTCTCATAATAACATTTGTCATATTTAATATGTGTCAGGCCCTGTGCTAAGCACTCTGTATGGGTTATTTCATTTTATCCTTTGAACGAGCCTAGGGGTTGTTGGTTCTATTATTATTGTCCCTGTTTTACAGATGGAGAAATGGGTCTAGAGAAGTTGAAAAGACTTGAAGATTTCACGACTAGTAAGTTGCATAGCCAGATTCAAGTCCAGGCCAAGCTAAGTCCAGAGCAATTGTTCTTAGTTACTTCACTGTCCTGATCCCCTTTTTCCCCAAAAGTTTTGAAAATAGATGTGTTTGAATTAGAGGTCCATGTAGTTTACCCTTTGTCTGTTCTAAGGATCCAGTTGTCTAGCTGCTGGATAGAAAGTGAGAGGAAACACATGAAAATATCTACTAGGACTCCTCTTGGGTCCCAGGAGTTCTCTCAGTCCCAAATTATCCAATTCTTAAGTATTAAAATATTTCCATCAGATCATGTATGAAACCACATCTTTCATAATCAGGGTCTAGCCACTGTTAGATTTGATAATCTATAGGCTATAAAATCTATAGGCTATCAAGCTCACCCCCGGCCCTGCTGCCTTTTTTGGTCATTAATTAGCAGTGTAATTTTTAAAATTATGGTAAAAACACATAACATAAAATTTACTATCTTCACCAATTTTAAGTATACAGTTCAATAGTGTTAAGTATATTCACATTGTTGTGAAACAGATCATCAGAGCTTTTTCATCTTGTAAAAATGAAACTCTTTACTTGTTAAACAACTCCCCTTTCCCCTTCTCCCCAGCCCCTGGTAACCACTATTCTACTTTCTGTTTCTATGAATTTGACTACTTTAGATTCCTCATAAAAGTGGAATAATCACAGTATTTGTCATTTTGTGACTGGGTTAATTCACTTAGCATAATTTCCTCAAGGTTCATCTATGCTGTAGTATGTGACAGGATTTCCTTGCTTTTTAAGGCTGAATAATATTCCGTTGTATGTGTAGACCACATTTTGCTTATCCATTCATCTGTCAATGGACATTTGGGTTGCTTCTACCTCTTGGCTATTGTGAATAGAACATGGGTGTGCATCTCTTTGAGACCCTGCTTTCAAGTCTTTTGGATATATCCCCAGAAGTGGGATTGCTGGATCATATGACAGTTCTATTTTTAATTTTTGAGGAAACTCCATACTGTTTTCCATCATGGTTGCACCATTTTACAGTCCTACCAACAATGCACAAAAGTTCCAGTGTCTTCATATCCTTGCCAACACTTTGTGTTTTCTTAATATTTATTTATTTAATTTATTTCTTGGCTGCATTGGGTCTTCATTGTGGTGCGTGGGCTTTTCTCTAGTTGTGGTGTGCAGGCTCCAGAGCGCGTGGGCTCTCTTGTTGAGGCACTGGAGCTCAGTAGTTGGGGCATGTGGGCTTAGTTGCCCCGTGGCATGTGGGATCTTAGTTCCCCAACCAAGGATCGAGCCCAGGTCCCCTGCATTAGAAGGCGGATTCTTTCCCTCTGGACTACCAGGGAAGTCCCTGTTTTTCGTTGTTTGTTTTTTTTTTTAATAATGGCCATCCTAATGGGTGTGAAATGATATCTCCTTGTGGTTTTGATTTGCATTTCTATGATGATTAGTGATGTTGAGCACATTTTCATGTGCTTGTTGGCCATTTGTATATTATCTTTGGAGAAATGTCTAGTCAAGTCACTTGTCCATTTTTTAATCTACTTGATTTTTTTGTTGTTGATTGTAGGAGTTCTCCATATATTCTCATTATTAATCCTTTATCAAGTATATGATTTAGAAATATTTTTCTCTTATTCCATAGGTTGCCTTTTGATTCTTTTGATTGTGTCATTTTATGTACAAACATTTAAAATTTGACGTAGTCCCAATTGCCAAGTCCAGAGTCATGAAGCTTTTCCCCTGTTTTCTTCTAGGAGTTGTATACTTTTAGGTCTTAACATTGAGGTCTTTAATCTATTTTGAGTTAATTTTTGTATACAGTGTAAGTTAAGGGTCCGATTTCATTCATTTGCACGCAGATATCGAGTTTTCCCAGCACCATTTGTTGAAGAGAACTGTCCTTTCCCCATTGAGTGGTCTTGGCACCCCTCTCAGAGATCATTTGACCATGTATGTGAAGGTGAAAACCAAACCCTTTTGAAAAACACGGACACTCATTGAATATGACAGCATGTCATCTTCAAGATCCAGCTACAACTCTGTCATCTGGGACCATGGGAAGTTAAATCTAAGAAGGCAGACCGCTAAGGCCCCTTCTCACATCTCTAGGCTTCTGTGACTAGCTACAGAGTCCTCTACTCACAGAAAGAGTGTTTGCCATAGCCTAAGAGGAGGTGGGTGGAGATCAAGAGCAGACACTTAGGTTGCCAACAAGACTGCTGACAGCCCTCTGCGTTTTGATACTGGAGCCTCCTTTTCCACCTTCCCTTCATCCCATACCTGTACAACCCACCCACCCTCAGGACCAGCCTTATCTCTGCCTCTCCAGGATCATCTCACCTCTTCCTCCACGGTCACACTCTGATGACAGTGGGCTCTGTAACCATCCTGACAGGAGAGGGAGTTAGAACTGGGTCCTCAGCTCACTCTCCTCCTGGATCAGGCAGCTCCAAAACAAATCACCCCCAAACCCAGAGGGTTAAAGCAAGGGGGGATTTATTCTTGCTTGCATATCCGCAGGTGGCCGGGACAGCTCTGCCTCAGGCAGCGGCACCTGGGACCCTCTTCCACCTTGAACAAGTGGGCTGAGTGATATGTCATCTGTGGGCATGTGCAGCTGCTTGAGGGCAGGACCAGTAGATCATATTTCAGTTGTTTCCTCCTAGAAGGCCCATTGCATGTTAGATCAGTGTTCAGTAACTCTTAGCTGGCCACACACTGGACAGACCTGTCATCGGTACCTGGGAAGCTAGTGGTGGGAGAATGTCTAGGTAGGAACGGAACTTAAAGGTCATCTGATCCAACCATCTGTCTGTTCATTGACTTCTTCCTATAGCATTTCTGGCCCCTCAGCACGAGCCTTGGGCAAACCTCTCAGGTGACAGAGAATAAACCTTTATCTCCAAGACAAAATGGTATTCCTGAGATAATTCTGAAAGTTAGAAAATTCTTCCTCTGTTGAGCTGAGGTGGGTTTCCAGGCAGCATTTGTCCTGATTAGGGTGTTTTTCTGTTCTGCACAGCTGGACTTATCCCTTCCATGTGACCATACTCTTCATCTTCAGAGAGGCTGGCTCGGTGTCCCTGTGTATTATCTATTGCTGCATGACAAATCACCCCACATTTAGTGGCGTTAAGAATTCATGAGTGAGGGACTTCCCTGGTGGTCCAGTGGTTATGACTCCATGCTCCCAATTCAGGGGGCCCAGGTTCGTTCCCTGGTCAGGAAACTAGGTCCGCGTGCTGCAACTAAAGATCCCGCATGTTGCAACAAAGATCCTGTGTGCCGCAACTAGACCCAGCACAGCCAAATAAATAAGTATTAATTAAAAAAAAAAGAATTCTTGAGCAGGAGTTGGAGGGATTCTGGCTGGGGATGATTTCATGAGGGTGACACTCATCTGAAGGCTTCACTGGGCCTGGAGGCTCCACTTCTAAGGCAGCTCCCTCACTTGCCTGGCCAAGTGGTGCTGGCTGTTGACAGGAGGGCTCCGTTCCTAGCTCTGTGGACCTGTCCAAAGTGTCCTCACAATATGGCAGCTGGCTTTCCCCAGGGGGAGTGATCCAAGAGAGAGCACGCAGGAACCACAATGCCTTTTCTGACCTACCCTTGAAGTCATACTCTGTCATTTCCACTGTGTCCTCTTAGTTATACAAGTCAGCCCTGCCCAGTGGGGGAGGAAGGCTCCAAACCTTTGTGACCTTCACTTTCCTCATCTGTAAACGGACCTACTTGGCTGTCTGAAATAAACTGTGAAGAAGCATTTGGTAAACTCTTTCGTAAGTGAAGGGGATGTTCTGAATGTCAGGATTTTTCTAACAGTGAATGCGTAATGAGTGAAAACCTCCTGTTGAACCCCACACTCCTGTTTAACCAGTCCAGTCAAGGAAGCAGGGCTGGATTTGCCAGAGGATGAAGAAGACATACTTGAGGTCTCTTCAGGCGTAGTCACGCCGGGGACTATCTTTCTAGAGTTGAGGAACCGTGTCGGGGGGAGACCCCTCTCTGCTGACAGGGCCCTTCCCTTGTTCAGTCCAAATGTTGGAGGGGAGACAGAAGGCACACTCTTGCTGGATGCTGTGAGGGCCCAGGAGATAGACTATGCCACAGAGGCCCCGACCTCATCTGTCTTGCTCACTGATCTGACCCCAAGGCCTGCCCTGCCACGTTGACTGAACGAAAGAATGAACGTGCCCCGTAGGGGTGATGGTTGTTTTAAACTCAGCCTCCGTTTGGGAGTCTGTGACTGTGCTGTCGGGACTTTGGTTTTGCAGGCTGCTGTCACGGTTTGACAGGAGCTGAGCTGCTGTTTCTGCTTCCGTTGAAGCTTGGTGGGAGTCACTTTTACGTAAGATTATTTCATCTAATATTAACGTCAGTGCCTATAATACCGGAGCCCATGAAGGGAAGTAGAATTCCTGAATAAATTATGTCTCACCATCAGCTCTGTAAACTCGTATAGTAATATGTGCATTTAAATTTGTAATTGTCCTTAGTGTGTTAAATTTCGACTTCAGTGTCTCCTTAATTGACCTCTAATCCCTGGCATTTTAGTCTTTCTCTTGTCTTGGTAACTGATTTTCTTTTTTAGAGCCTCCTTTGCTTGGTGTAACATTTTTAGGGGGTATGTTTTAGTGCTGCTGAACATTTAAGCTCACAGATCACTTGTAAAAGGAAGAATCTAGGTTGCTGGGACACCCTGTAGATTGTGGCTGCAGCTACAGAGATTGTGTGCTGATTTAAAAAAATCAAATCCGTTCAAGTATCCTGAATGTGTAGGCGCAGGACAGTGCTCAAAATAGATCCTGCCCTGTGCCCTAGGGACCCGTCATCTCGTTTCTTGATTCCTGAGACACTCAGCACATAGCCTTGTGCGCTGGCTCACAGGGGCTCGTCACCAAAGTCCTTCATCGCTGCTGTTGGCTGTCGCTGTACACAGGGAAGAATTTAAAATGCGATAGATTTTAAATGGATTTTATTTTTTATTGTGGAAATTTTCAAACGCATAAAAGTAGATGATGGTCCATCACCCAGTTAGCAAGTCTCACTGTAAGGTCAGTCTATGGTCTCCCCACCCTCAGTTAACTTGAAGTAAGTCACAGACATCTTTTACTTAATTCTAAGAAATAAGTTAAAAAATAAGGTAGGGCTTCCCTGGTGGCGCAGTGGTTGAGAGTCCGCCTGCCGATGCAGGGGACACGGGTTTGTGCCCCGGTCCGGGAGGAACCCGCATGCTGCGGAGTGGCTGGGCCCGTGAGCCATGGCCGCTGAGCCTGTGCGTCTGGAGCCTGTTCTCTGCAACGGGAGAGGCCACAACGCTGAGAGGCCCGCGTACCGCAAAAAAAAAAGAAAAAAGTTAAAATAAATTTTAATAATAAAGAATATTTGTAAATATTTCATTATGTATCTCTTTAGAGATGAAAGTTTCTTAAAAATTAACCTAAATGGCATTAAAATGCCAAAATATTTAACAATAATCCCTTAATATTATCAAATATCCAGTCAATATTAAAATTTCTCCATTGATTTCTCTTTAATAAAAAAAAATTTATAGGCATTCAATAGATATTTATTGAATGAAAGTTTCTTTAAATTCTATAGTGCTTTACAATTTTCAAAATTTTTACATGCATGATTTCATATAATCCCGTAATAAAATTTCCCCATTAATTTAAAATTTTTTTAGAGTTTCCAGAAATCAGGATCCAAATAGAGTCCATTCATTGCAATTGTTGATATTTCTCCTCAGTTTTTTTTTTTTTTTTTTTTTGGTACGCTGTAAACACTGATACAAAGCTACCATCCAATCCGTGGACCCTGTTCATATTTTGCCAGTTGTCCCAATAATGTCCTTTCGAGGATCATAGATTGCATTTGGTTGTTGTGTCTTGTCACTTTAGTTTCAGTCTGGAACAGTCTTCCATTTTCCCTTGTCTTTCATGACCTAAACGTTTTTGATAAATTCAGGCCAGTTACTTTGTAGAATCTGCCTCAATTTGGGATTGCCTGGTGTTCCCTTATGTTTAGATTCAAGTCCTGCATTTGTGGCAGATATACCACAGGATGCATACTGTGTCCTTCACAGTGCATCGTATCAGGAGGCACATGATGTTGATTTGTCCTACCACTAGTGATCATCATTTGGTTAAGATGGTGTTTGCCAGGTTTCGCCACTGTAAAGTTAATTGTATAATTACTAATTAATGACTAATTAGAAAGTATTTTTATGGGGAGACACCTTAAGGCTATGTAAAACCCTGTTCGTCAACAAATCTCCCCACTGATTTTTAAAAAAATATTTATTTATTTGCTTGCACTGGGTCTTAGTTGTGGTAGGCAGGCTCCTTAGTTGTGGCATGCATGTGGGATCTAGTTCCCTGACCAGGGATCAAACCTGGGCCCCCTGCATTGGGAGCTCAGAGTCTTATCTACTGCGCCACCAGGGAAGTCCCTTCCAACTGATTTTTACCACCCTCTGGTGATTCTTGCCTGAATCTATTATTACTTTGATGGTTGCCAATTGGTGATTTTCTAATAACATCATTCCTTCTATATTTATTAATAGGCATTGTATTATAAAGAAGAGCTTTTAGTTTATCCATTTATTTATATAAGTGTGAACCCATGGATTTCTAGATTATCCAATGGGTTGTTATCTGTAATTATCATTTATTTTGACACTCAAATTGTCCTGGTTTTGGGTAAGAGGAGTCCTTTTAAACTGGCTCCTGTGTCCTTTTGACATTCCCTATTTGAACCCTCCTTCCTTTTTTTGTACAACAGAATGATCCTGGTTCTTCTGTACTGGAATCTGCCATTTCTCCAATGAGCCCTGGTTCCTTTTAGTGTAAAATGGTATCTAGAAGCCAAACACTGAGTGCTAGATGGGCTCATTGTCATTGGGACGTTATTGCTTCTAGACTCTCTTTGTGGATAGAGGTAGTTTTTTCTTGCCTTTCTCTTCCATGTTTCCAACTTCAGACTCTGACAGTAAGAGATCTGGCTCCCATTATCCTCAATATATTTACTTATTTGCTCAGTCCCTTGTATGAAAACACCCTCCTGGTCACACTGGACAAATCTCCTCTGTTCCTGTGCAACCAGTCATGCTGGCTGAGTTATCTCGACGTTGGTATTGCTGATCTTGGTGGCGGTCTTGGCCAAACCCCTCTGCCACAGGGCCTAGCTGCACTGTCTGAATCCCCACAGCTTAGTTTCTCCTGGGAAAGGGGAAGGGGCTCCCCAGTTTCTCTTGATTTATGGGTTCTTCTTCTCTCTTTCTCTTTTTCCCCTTGCAATTTATTTGTTGAAGAAACGGGGTCATTTGTTCTGTAGTTTCACACAAACTGGATTTTGCTGATTGCATCTCCATAATGTTATTTATCATACTCTTCTATCTTCTTTATTTCCTGTAAACTGATAGCTAGGGATTCCATCAGAGTAAGATTAAATTATACTGGCAGGATGGTTCATGGATATATTGAAGAGGGGCATGTATTGGCTGGTTCTTTCTTTCCTCCCTTCCTTCCTTCCTCCCTTCCTTCCTTCTTTCCTTCCTTCCTTCCTTCCTTCCTCCCTCCCTCCCTCCCTCCCTCCCTTCCTTCATTTCTTTCCCTCCCCTTCCCCCTCTCCCTCCTTCTCTCTCTGTCTCTTTCACACACACATATGCGCACAAATATCAGAGGCCATTGTTGACAATTTTCTAGACCCATTAGTTTATTACAGTTTGCAAAATGCTGATATTCTATTATTGCCTTTTTCAGTTATTAGAGGGAATAATTCTATAAAGAGAAACTTCCCCTCATCAACCATTAGGTTACCCAATGGTTTAGTTAATATGGAAATGGTAGGAAAATGCCCCATGCTTTCTTTTTTTTTTCTTTGCGGTACACGGGCCTGTCACTGCTGTGGCCTCTCCCATTGTGGAGCACAGGCTCCGGATGCACAGGCTCAGTGGCCATGGCTCACAGGCCCAGCTGCTCCGTGGCATGTGGGATCTTCCCGGCCCGGGGCACATACCCGTGTCCCCTGCATCAGCAGGCGGACTCTCAACCACTGCTCCACCAGGGAAGCCCCCCCATGCTTTCTTTTATTCACCAATTATCAAACAAATAAATGGGTCCCTAGCATCCCTCCAAGGTTACTGATGACTTACTTTTTCAGCTTTATTATGAACTCCTTGACTTGATGTCTTTTAATGTATTACAGCTGTTATTCTTGTTCTAATCTTTGAGAGATAATTCACATACCATGCAAATAATCCATTTAAAGTGTACAACTTAATGGTTTTTAATATATTCACAGATATGTACAACCATCACTAAAGTCAATTTTAGAACGTCTTCATCATCTTCAAAAGAAACCCCATACCCTTTAGCTACCACTCCTGTGCGCTCCCAGCCGTGTGCTCCCAGTCCTAAACAACCACTCCAGTCCTTTCTGTCTCTCTGTATTTCCCTATTCTGGACATTAATATGGATGGAATTATACAATATGTGGAATTTTGTGCCTGGCTTCTTTCACTTAGCATAATGTTCAAGGTTCAACCAAGTTGAACCCCATTGTATGAATCTTTTTTTTGTCCATTCATTCATTGATGGTATTGTTTCTACCTTTTAGCTGTTATGCATAATGCTATTATAAATGTTCGTGTACAAGTTTTTGTGTGGGCATATGTTTTCACTTCTCTTGGGTGTATACCTCAGAGTGGAATTGTTGGGTCATGTGGTCACCCTATGTTTAATTATTCTTTAGTGTTTTTGAGTATGTCTCTTTGGATAACTTTTTTAGTGGTTCTTCTAAATATTACATTACATATACATGACTTATCACAGTCTGCTGATGTCATTTTACCAGTTTTAGTGAAGTATAGAAACCCTACCTCCTTGTAGGTTCCTTTACACTCCCCCATTTACAGCATAATTGTCTTAAATATTTCCTCTACACACATGTAGAACCACATCAGACAGTGTTTTAATTTTTGCTTCAGCCATTAAAACATTCATCCATTTTCTACTTGACAAGACCTTTTTAGTCTAAATTTGAGATCTAAAGCATTTGTGCAATATTCTGTGACAGGCTTTCCACTTAATAATCTGAAGAACCACCTTAGGTGTCACTGAGTAGTTCATGATATTCTGATATTTTGATGGAACCGCAAAAAGCGTCTAATGGATTTTCAGTCAGTGATGTTGATGGAGTGGGGTGGTGTTACCCCCATTACTCCACCTTTAGCATGTGAGGTTGGCAGAACTTCCGGTGTGGGCCGAGCCTGGATCATCTCCTTGGGTTTGTTCCTCTGCATGTAACACGCATGCGTTAATTCACTCTGCCAGCCCAACAACTCTGAGCTCCCACCGTGTGTCACGTGTGTGGGGACAAGACAGGCCAGGTCTGTGGCTCATGGAACTTATGTTCTAGCTTGTAAGCGGCAAGTACAAACAATGACCGGGTAAAGCAGAACATTTTTTCTGGATGGAAGCCCCAGTTTTCTCCTTGAGAAGAGCCCTGTGCTGGTGGCAGAGAAACTGAGTTCTGGTGCTGGCTTTGTTGTTTACCAGCTCTATGGATGGGGGCACATGATTTACCTTTTTCTGGCCTCCTCTCTTTTCCTGGATATAAAATGAGGCTAATTTCCTCCTACAGGTGACTGCCATATAGAATATACTTGCTAAATATTTGCTGAACAAATCAATGTCTGCTTTGCCCACTTTCTGGACCCTTGCAAGGATCAAAAGACTCATGTTTGTGACAGACTCTTACAGAAAGTGAGGTACTACCTGGATATAAGTTGTCTTGTAAGTGTGCTGTCTTTTATAAATTACTGTCATCCTCCATTTGTGTAAAAATGTAGCCTCGTGAATTTCAGTAACTGGAGGATGGATCCTGAGTCTCCTTTTTAGTTTTTATTCTAAAAATTACACTAGAAATATCCTTCCTGTAGAACTTGTAGCAGCATTTATTTAACATTTCTCAAGGGAAACTCTAAATGGCGAAGAATGAGGCCAGAAGCAAAATGAAATGGGGTCAGGTCTCGTAGTGATAGTCTCATCTCTGGAAGCAAACACTGCACTGTAGATGCTTCTGTTTGATGGGCCACGTCTGACACTTGCCATGTCGAGCATTTTCTAAATAGAGCCACCAGCTTTGGTGACTTTTGAGAGCACACGTGAAGCCTGGCGGACAAGTCTGTGCAGCCCTGTGGGTAAGAGGCAGGGCTGTGGGTGGGTGGGGCTCGCTCTAGTGGTGCGGTCCCCTTTGGGAGCTCCACTGAGCTGCCCACATCTCCGAGGCTCACCCTCCGCATCTGGAACAGAGAGGTGACATTCCTGCCTTTCTTGTCACATCTTAAATGGCTAACCTGTGTGAGACACTTCTAAGGTAAGCCCTCGGGATGGGGTAGTTAGAACAAACAGCTGAGCTTCATTACTTAGACCTGGAAGGGTCCTAACAGCATCCCCTTGGCCCAAGAGACAGAAGAACCGAACTCTGCTGTTTTCTCCTGCCCACGTCTCTTACAACCTTCCTCACTGCCCTCCCCACCTTCCGACATCCCTTCTGTGGCTGCTGCTCACGTGTACCAGCAGGTTCTTAGTTGAGAATAACAGTAAACCAGCTCTGGATATGTTAAACCAAAAAAAAAAAAAAAAAAGGTATTTACTGGAAGGATCTTCATTTGCTCACAGAATCCCTGGAAAGGCAGAACAGAGATCTCAGAGGAGAGGTGAGAAGAAGGCAGGCTGGGCAGCCAGATCCAGGCTCAAAGTCGTGTCACAGAACCATCCCGGCAAGGACATTGCCACTGGGGCCCTGCTACCTCTACTGCCGCTGAGAAACAATTGTTGCTGCTGCCACCACTGCCAGCAAAGAATTCTCCCCATTCCTGTTCTTTTCTTTTGGCCATAAGACTTGCAGGATCTTAGTTCCTAGACCACAGACTGAACCCGGGCCTTCAGCAGTGAGAGCACGGAGTCCTAACCACTGGACTGCCAGGGAATTCCCCCCATTCCTGTACTTTTAAATGTAAACTTTTAATAAAGTACAATATACAGAGAGGAAAGTGGGCAAATCACAAAATGAACACACTGAATAAGCTCTGCCCCGCTGAAGAAATAAAACATGACCAGCCCTCCAGGAGTCCCCCCATGTCCCCTTCTAGTCACTGCTCCCCCAAGGGTAACTGCTGTCTGGACTTCTCACCCCAGAGCTTTCTTTTGCCTGTTACTGTACTTTTTATCAGTGGAATCACACAATACGTCCTCTTGGTGTCTGACTTTTGCTCAATATTATGTTTGTGAGGTTCTTGCAGGTTGTTATGTGCAGTTCTAATGCTTTTATTCTCATTGCTGTATAATAATACATTACCATTGGATAAACCACCAAACAAATATACCACCATTTGTTTATCTGGTCTAGTGTGGACAGATGTGTGTGTTGTTTTCAGTTCTCGGTTATTAGGAAGATGCTGTGGAAGTTCTGGAACATGTACACGTGTGCACATCCCGAGTGGGGAGTTCTGTAGGAGCAGAATTGCTGGATCGTGGGGCATGTGTATGTTTACTGATAACTGATGACATTGAGCACTGCTTTGTACGTTCATAAGCCATTTGGATATCCTCTTTTGGGAAGTGCCTGCTTAAATCTTTTGCCCATTTTTAAATTGGGTTGCTGGCCTCTTTATTACTGATTTTAGGAGTTCTTTGTATTTTCTTGACACAGGTTCTTTGTTGGGTACATTTATTGCGAATAACTCTCCCAATCAGTGGCTTGCATTTTCCGAGTGTATGTTTTGCATCTCTAGATCCAGATTTTAAAAGCTCTGCAAACACACAGGATTTGCCTGGTTGCTAGGGAGCCCAGACAGCAAACATCACACCTTGTTTGCAGTCACAGGATGGCATTCCAAGATGATGTAGCCTCTGGGGAGGTGCCTGGGTCAGGACTCAGCCACGCACAGCAGACATGACTCTGGCTAGTGTGAGCAGAAGGCTGTGCGGCCAGGGACGGGGTCATTTCCCACTCGCTGGAAGGGCTGGAGGAGCAGGCTGGAAGGAGTCAGGAGCAGTCTGGGCCCGCAGACTCTCACCACCTCTGCTGTGATGGGGTGAACCGCTGATACCACTGCAGGGAGCCCTGGAATCGGGGGCTGCCAGAGCACACGCCCTCTGTTGCAGTTCCTGCCACCACGATGGGTGCCTTTCCTCTTGCTCACTTCCACATTTATGTTTTGTGTGAATGCATGTCGTCGCTGGAAACTGATTCCTTGGAATCTTTGATGCAGGTCGTTTTTGGCTGTCTAGCCACTATGGTGTCGGAAGAGGGGAAACCTCCGAGCAGGACGGGCAGCTTTGGGGCAGGGCTGCTCCAGTAAGGAGAGGAGCCGTGCGGGTACCGTGGTGCTGCGTATTCTAGGCGGGAACTGTGTGGAGGGTGAGGTGCAGCCCTGTGGTTGGTGTGCTCAGCTGATGAACAGGCTCAGCTGCATGTGAGGTTCCAGAAGGTCATTCCTCCACCCATCTGTTCAGCCATTGTGTTTAGTGTCCTAGGCTGCTGTGATAAAGCACGAAAAAGTGGATGGCTTAAAACAAAGGAAATGTATAGTCTCATACTTGTGGAGGCTAGAAGTCCAAAGTGAAGGTGTCAGCAGGTCTGTACTCTCTCTGAAGGCCCTGGAGGAGAGTCTATCCCAGGCCTGCCTGGCCTCTGATGTTGGCTGGTGATCCTTGGCATTCCCTGGCTTGTAGATGCATCATGCCCATCTCTGCCTCCCTCCTGTTTCTGTGTCTGTTCCTCTTCTTATAAGGACATCAGTCTTATTGGACTACGGCCCACCCTAATGACCTCATCTTAACTTGATTATATCTTCAAAAACCATATTTCCAAATAAGGCCACATTCACAGGTGCTGGGGGTTAGGACTTCAATAAATCTCCCTGGGGGACACAATTGAGTTCACTTTTATGCCCATCATCAACCCAGGCCTTGGCTGGACCCTCTCCTTTGGCTGCTCCGGATCCCTGGGCTTTCCCAGAGCCACAGCCCCCATGCCGCTGCTCTGGGTTAGCCTGACCCTCCTCCTAGTCTGTGCTTGGGCAGAGTCCCTCACTGTTTGAGACACTGCTCCAGTGTACGCCTTGACCCCTCTAGGACAAGAAAGGGTCATTCTGTTTCTTGAGACCTAACCACCTTTCATTTTGATTTTAAAGCCAACTTTTAATTGACAACTGATATGTATGTAGCATACAATACATTGTATGTGTGTAACAGACACATAGAAAAGTAGGTAAATTACAAGAATGTAACTCAATGAATTTTTATAAAGCGAACACCCCCTTTGTTTTGAATTTATTTCCCTCTGCTTATTAAATAGTACCTTGCAGTTTATGGACCTGCCTCTTTCACAAAGCGGAATGTTCTTTGAGGCCAGAAAATGTGTCTTATTTACCTTTATATCTACCACCTCTCCAGTTTCTAGCACAATTCCTGTATATGGTAACCCATAGGAAGTACTTGCCAAATTAGAATTTAGAAGATCAGAGAGGAATTTACCAAGTGAATCAGAGTCAGCCTGAGCAGGCGTTGAACAGAAGTCTCATACAAGGCTGAGTGCTTTGCTCCAAATTAGTAGCCTTTGTCTTTCTATGTGTCTGAGTTAAAACTTGTTGCCTGTCAATTTTTTTTCTTGCCTGTGGACATTTTTGTGTGTGTGTGAAGGTCCTCCAGAACGCATAGCCCAAGGCAAGGATTAAAGAGTTGACACTTTCCATCGACAGTTGAATGGATAAAGATGTGGCACATATATACAATGGAATATTACTCAGCCATAAAAAGAAATGAAATTGAGTTATTTGTAGTGAGGTGGTTGGACCTAGAGTCTGTCATACAGAGTGAAGTAAGTCAGAAAGAGAAAAACAAATACTGTATGCTAACACATATATATGGAATCTAAAAAAAAAAAAAAGTGGTTCTGAAGAACCTAGGGGCAGGACAGGAATAAGGACGCAGATGTAGAGAATGGACTTGAGGACACGGGGAGGGGGAAGGGTAAGCTGGGACGAAGTGAGAGCGTGGCATGGACATATATACACTACCAAATGTAAAATAGTTAGCTCGTGGGAAGCAGCCGCGTAGCATAGGAAGATCAGCTTGGTGCTTTGTGACCACCTAGAGGGGTGGGATAGGGAGGGTGTGAGGGAGACGAAAGAGGGAGGAGATATGGGGATATATGTATATGTATAGCGGATTCACTTTGTTATAAAGCAGAAACTAACACACCATTGTAAAGCAATTATACTCCAATAAAGATGTTAAAAAAAAAAGAGTTGACACTTTGAGAGATGCAGTCGAAGGGCAGTGAAGCAGAAATGGGGAGTGGGAAGATGGAAGTGACAATGATACAGTGCGTTTCCTTTGCTGGATGTTGCTTCACAGCGAGCAGCAGAGACACAGCGGGCCTGGCGCACATACTCCTCCAGAAGACACACGAGGAGAAAACACACCACTCTGCAGTCCGCAGAGGCGCAAATGGAGGGAGGATGTATCTGCCCCATTCACTCCCATCTCCCGTTTCCCAGTGTCATTTTACGAGAGTCCAGAAGTGGAGGGACAGTTGGGCAAGGAGGAGGCATCGACTGACAGAGGAGGTGGTCGAGGGAATCTGGGGAGGTGCACAAGGTTTGTGTCCAGCACGCTCCACACCTTGCGCTACTCAGGTCCGTGCATGCCTTCATTGGTATCTGCTCTCCCACTGCAATGGGGGGACCACCACCCTCTGAGAGAACAAAGACACGTTGACCCCTTCCCTGGGAGGGGACGTGGCGAGTCTAGTCAGCGACAGGGTCCCCTTCCTGGTGGCCAGCTGGGGTCGCCTGGAAGACTGAAGCAAGAAGGTTGTGAAACAGGCTCCTTCGGTGCTGCTGTGGCTGGTCCTGATGCTGTGATCGACATTCATCCTCTTCTTCCTCCACCACCCCTTCTGAACCCTCTTCACTCTCTGCTAGCACCATGCAGATTTTCAACTGCACAGGGGGTTGGGTGCTTCTAACCCCTGATGTTGTTCAAGGGTCAACTGCATATCATCTTCCCTAAGGAATGTAACCAAAGCAGGAGAGAATCAGAAACAGTAGTTCAAATGAAAGATAAATGTCTTTCTGAGTGTCAAGTCATCTGACTTTGGAACTGGTAGAAGAGTCAAGGAAGTAATAACAGATGATGAACAGCCAGGGAGTGTAAGTGAGCATTAAAGAGCAGCAGAAGTGCCAAATGAGCTCCGGCACTGGCAGGGTTACGTGCTGACCAGTTGCTCTTCCTTTTCCCACATCCTCTGTGGAAAGAGCTTTGGTACGTCGTGGGGGAGGGTGGGGGAAGAGTGGTGTCTGAATTTCCTTTGAGTGTCTAAAGGAGTGAGTTAAGTAGATCCAGTCATGATAGTTGGATCTCACTTTTCAGACACTGGTCACAGTTGGAAATGGCCCACACTTTAGTCACCTCCGCTTCCCCTTACCTTGGTACCATTAGCTCCATGACCTTGTAACCAGCCAAGGGTCAGTCCCTTGTCGCAAGGGGTACTGTGTCAGCCCAGCCATTGCCTTCATCTCCTGGGGCCAGAGGAGAATGGTGGCATCCTCTGCCACTCTCCCCACTGAGAACCGCCCCCCACAAGCCAAGCCCCTACCAATCAATCCCGAGAGGCCTTATTTCCCATCTCCCGTGCCAGCTCCAAGGGTCTGAGATTCCAAGGATGTGCCTTGAGGCTTTTATTCAGTCTAGGACTATTGAGTTTGGGAGCCTCACCCCATCCCTTCTCTTGCATCCCACAGAAATCAGGGTGAAATGGCCCACACCTGCCGCGGCACCATCAACCTGTTCACTGCGCACTTTGACACGGAGGACTCTTGCGGTATCGTGCTGACCAGTGGGGGCAGGACCTACCACCTCAAGGCCGGTTCAGAGGTGGAGCGGCAGCAGTGGATCACCGCCCTGGAGCTGGCCAAGGCCAAGGCTGTCCGCTTGATGAGCAGCCAGTCAGGTAGCGAGTGCTTGGTGCGGTGGGAGTACGTGCAGTGTCGTGGGTCTGGAGAGAGTGGGAACTGAAAGTGTTTGGAGGCCAGTGGTGACCAGGCTAGTTCAGACCAACCTCGGAAGGTCAGGGTGCGTGTTTGCCCTTCCCACTCAGCTCCGTGCGTCCTCAACAGTGGGATGTTAGGTGGTCAGGGTGGCTGGCAGTTCTCGGGATGGAAATGTTGAGGTGGGCAGGGCTGTGTGTGTCTTTCTTTGGACAAGTCTGGTTCCTGGGCTTCAGTAGAACTTTCGGTTGCTGCAGTGAGTCAGTTCCAGAAGCAGAGTCGAGGTGGGAGACCAGGATGGTGCACTTATGCCTCAGGCCAGACTTTTTTCGAGGTCCATTTGGAGATTGAAAACCATTTAGCCGGAGATGCTGTCTTTGCCAAGATGGAGGGTCAGCTCAGAAGTCCTGAGCAAGACATTTTATTTTTTACTTTAATATATTTTTAAAAATATGTATTGTCTTTATAAGATTCATAAACCAATGGTTTCAAAGCATATGCAGTGAAGTCTGCCCTTGACTCTTATCCCCAGCTACCCACCCTGTTCTCCCACCCAGGGGCAACCAGAGCTACCAGTATCTTATGTGTTTACATGTGTATTCAAATAAGTACTTATAGGAAATTCAGTCTCCCACCTTGCTTTTTTTCCATTTGGCAATAGTATATCTTGGAATTTTTTCCTATAAATACATAAAAAGCTTCCTCCTTGTTTTTACAATAGTACAGTACTTCATTGTACGAAAGTACCCTAGTTTATGTAACCTATAGCCTGTTGATGAACATTTAGGTTGTTTTTTTAATTTGCTATGACCTGCCACGCTGCAGTGAGTAACCTTGCATTTCATTTCAGGTGTGTACAAGAATAAATGAAACGTACGTCCCAGGAAGGGGGGTTGCTGGGTTGGTGGGACTGTGCATTTGTAATTCTGAGATACTGTCACTCTGCCTCCCACCTGGGTCGTACCAGTAGATGCCTCTGGCCCTGTGTAAGAATGCTGGCCTCCTTAGAGCCTTGCCTGCCCAGAGCAATAGCAGGTTTCTGATGGGTGAAAACTGGGTCCACACATATGGAGGGGAGGACTGGGAAGCTGTGATCCTTTTGAAGTTATAAGCACAAGGTGTGTGTTTATTATAGACCTGTGTGGGTTTTTTTTAATATAAATTTATTTATTTATTTTAGGCTGTGTTAGGTCTTCATTGCGCGCGGACTTTCTCTAGTTGCGGTGAGCGGGGGCTACTCTTTGTTGCGGTGTGCGGGCTTCTCATTGTGGTGGTTTCTCTCATTGTGGAGCACGGGCTCTAGGAGTGTGGGCTTCAGTAGTTGCGGCACACGGGATCAGTAGTTGTGGCACACGGGCTCTAGAGCACAGGCTCAGTAGTTGTGGTGCATGGGCTTAGTTGCTCCGCAGCATGTGGGATCTTCCCAGACCAGGGCTCGAACCCATATCCCCTGCATTGGCAGGTAGATTCTCAACCACTGTGCCACCAGGGAATCCTAGACCTGTGTGTTTTTTAAAGAGGCAGGGCTCCAGGTGAGAAGGAGTCACAGCCCCTGTTCTCCAGGATTGTCTCCAAGGCTGGTCCGGGAGATGGTGAGTCCTGTGGAAGGAGCTCTAGCACAAAGCAGGCGGAGGGGCTAGTGACATCAGTCATTGTGCCCCATACTCAGTCTCCCTGCATTGGGGTCTCTCCCCCAGCACTAGCTTCTCAGTGCACATGGAAGGTCATTGACTATCAGTCTGACCTTCTCTTTTAGTTTCACCCATTTGGATCATGGGTCCCTCCATGATGACTCTTTTTCTTGGGGTCAGCACTCTGTGGCTTGGGTGTGTCAGCAGTGATGCTGAGCTTGGCCAGGGGTCCCCAGGGTACCACTCCATTTCCCAGTGAAGGAGGGTGTTTGGGGGCATCTGAGATATGGGCTGCATTGAGACCCCCAGCAGGACCTGTGGTCTCAGTTTGGATGCTTATAGCAAATGATGTAGCTGGTGTTGTGGCTGGGGTCGGGACAACCCCATTGGCCAAGTGCAGGGACATTGCTGGTTGTGGAAGAACTAGCTTCCTCTTAGTAGCTTCTAAGTAAAATCAATCAATCAATCAATCATTGCCTCATTTTTAGGAACTTCTTGAAAATAATGTAGCAGGTAGCACCTACTGGATTCATCATTCTGGAACAATTTTCCTGGGACAGCCAGCAGCAGGGGTTTCTTTTGCAGCTGGTACGGAAGTACTGTTAACTCAGCTGACAGTGCTAGGGATTGCTAGCCTGCACTTCCTCTAAGAGAGTCTGGAACCCCTGAGGGAGCAGCCTCAGGCGCACATTCCTTCATTTCATGTCCTTTAGGCATGGTCAGAGGCTGGAGATGCACCACATGTCTTGTGTTCCCAAGAGGTTAGCCTTCTGGGTAAGGTCACAGGACAGACATTCAGGTACAACTCAAAGTAACACATGCTACGTGTCAGTGAGACATGGTAGGATTCCTCTCCTTTTGGTGTCTTGAAGCACAAATAATTTCACTGAAGAGAAGACACAGATGGCAAATAAGCACATGAAAAGGTGTTCATTATCATTAGCTGTTAGAGAAATACAAATTAAGATCACTGTGAGATATCACTACACATTATTAGAACAGCTAAAATAAAAAATAGCGATAATACTAAATGCTGGTGAGGATCCATCATAAGTTACTGGTGGGAATGTAGAATGGTACAGCCACTCTGGAAAACATTTTGGCAGTTTCTTAAAAAACTAAACATGCAATTACTATATGACCCAGGAACTACACCCTTGCATATTTATCCTAGAGAAATGGAAACTTATGTTCACGCAAAAACCTGTACACAAATGTTCATAGCAGCATTATTTTTTAATTAATTAATTAATTATTGTCTGTGTTGGGTCTTCGTTGCTGTGCTCAGGCTTTCTTTAGTTGCGGCGAGCGGGGGCTACTTTTCGTTGCGGTGCGCAGACTTCTCATTGCGGTGGCTTCTCTTGTTGCAGAGCAAGGGCTCTAGGTGCTCAGGCTTCAGTAGTTGTGGCACGTGGGCTCAGTAGTTGTGGCGCATGGGCTTAGTTGCTCCTTGGCATGTGGGATCTTCCTGGACCAGGGATTGAACCTGTGTCCCCTGCACTGGCAGGCAGACTCTTAAGCACTGTGCCACCAGGGAAGTCCCATAGCAGCATTATTTTTAATAGCAAAGTACTGGGAACTTCTCAGATGTCCTTCAGTGGATTGAACAAACCCTGGTACATCCATCGAGTGGAACGCTATTTGGCAGTCACAATGAATGAACTATTGATGTGTACAATAACTTGGATGGATCTCAGAGGCATTATGCTGAGTGAAAGAAGCCATTCTCAAAAAGTTGTATGATTCCATTTATATGACACTCTGGAAAAGGCAGAAACTAGAGATGTAGAGCAGGTCAGTGGTTGCCAAGGGTGAGGGGTGAAGGGAGGGAGTGATACAAAGTTGTAGTAGGAGGAAGTGTTTTGGGGGTGATGGAATTGTTCTGTGTCCTATGGTGAAGCTGTGTCATGAGTCTATACATGCGTTAAAATGCATAGAACTGGCGAATTCCCTGGCAGTCCAGTGGTTTGTACTCGGTGCTTTCACTGCCCTGGCCGGAGTTCAATCCCTGGTCGGAAAACTAAGATCCCACAAGATGAGAAAAAAAAAAAAAAAAGCATAGAACTGTGCAGCAACAAAAAAATTGCTGTGTGTTCATTTGAAAATAAAATGCAGTTTTGACTTCTGTCCCTTCTTGGTTCTCCAGCTTTCCCTCTCCTCATTGGCACACCATCTTGCTGCCAGGCCGGCTTGCAAGCTGAGCCTCCTGCTTACAAACCCTCTTCGTTAGCACCCAGCCCCTTCCCACACCCTGCTTCCTCTTAGGTCTGCTTCCCCTTCAAGGAGAGGCCATTCTGGAAACCCTCTCTGAGCTGGCCCCCTGCCTGGGCTAGATGCTTGCTCTCTGCCACTGGGCTCAGCCCCTCATGCGTATGCACAGTGGTGTGCTGGTTAGTGTGTGCATGAGTTCCCGGAGCCTCAGATTCTCTGTCGGTCAGTCCACCAGAGGCTTTGACTGTGTGCCTCCCAACGTCCTTCCAATTCAAAGATTTCTAAGTCAGTGGGAGCCACCTTTCCTGCGTTCAAACCACGGCTTAGTAACTGTGTGACCCTGGGTGAGGTGCTTGCTGTCTGTTGCCTCTTTCTCTCCTCTGTAAAGCAGGCTTAATCGTAGAACCACCCCTTAGAGGTGCTGTGAGGACTATCTTAGACAGTGCATGAAACGAACTTAGCACATGGCTTGTCAAATGCTCAAGAAAAGTCAGCGGTAGTTATTGATAATAGTCACCTTGGCAGCTTTAAAATAATACAGGTTCCCAGGTCCCCCTGCAGGGATAAATCTGAATGAATGAGAGCATTGGGGATGGGGGGGGGGGCGGGGGGCAGGCACCTGCATTAAAAAAAAGTCTTCCTGGATAGGATTGCCAGATTTAGCAAATAAAAGGTCAGGTCACCAACTTTCATTTGCACTTCAAACATACACAGATGTTTTAGTGTAAATGTGTCCCATGCCATAGTTGGGACATACTTACACTGAAATTTGTTTATTGTAATTCAGTGTAAACGGCGTCCTACATTTCATCTACCTGCATGTAGCCGCATCCTGGGGGACTTTGATGCTCAGCCCACTTGGGTGGGTGTGGTCCAAAGTGGAACTTCTCAGTCAAAAAATAGAGAGTATCCTTTCACTTGACACAGGGGGGAGCAAGAGGGTAGTTTGTTTGCTTTCCTTGCTCCTAAATGAGTGAGTAAGGAAGCACCAGAAGTTCAGCTGGCTTGCGAGCTACCTCTCAGAATCATTTTCATATCTTCAGGTCCGCCTCCCAGTGGGGGCTCCAGGAGGCTGTGAGCAGTGAACCCAGAGCCGGACACCTCTCTCTCTTGGGCCTTACCTCCAGGGGGGCTAATCCAGCTCCTCAGGGGCTCTCTCTCTCTCCTGCCCTGCTCCCCCAGGCTGACCTGCCCCCACCTTGAGGTCATAGCCCTATTCTGATATCACAGCCCAGCACTTGGAATTATCCCAGGCAGCCCAGATTCTGCCCTTAGGGCAACCAAGGCGGCGTTTGAGCAGGGGGTGAGGGGGCCGTTTGTGGCTGGTGGCCCTAGGGGCTGACCCTAAAGACCATCTGGGCACCCTGCCATCCTATTGCTTCAAGATGAAAATCCTCTAAAAGTTAGGACTTGGAAGGCTTTCCTGCTGTCCCTATTGGCCATGGTCCCCCAAGGTAGAAATAAGTCCCTGGGGAGTGGTGGGGGGTAATCTGGCTCTGGATCAGCTCGTGGAAAACCTGCTGCCTTTGTGCCTCAGCAGGCAAGTGGCCTGGAGAAATGGTGGTCTTGCCTTGGTCCACTCAGCACTCTTCCCATTCGAAGGAATGGCTTCCTAAACTGGGGGTTTCTGACTTGTTGGGGAGAACTGTTCCTTAGTGCTCAGAAAATCCCTGCAAGCACTGAGCCATGGCTTCTCCCGTGGTCACCCCCAGAGACTGGGTGGAGACAGGGGTGTGCTTGTCTCAGGACAAAGGGAAAACATAGCCACATTCAAGCTATTAACCCTTGGACCCCTTAGTCCCAAGGAGGAGGAACCCCATCCACTTAGCTGGTCAGAAGGTGTAATGAGGTCTCTTGTAAGCTCATTAAGTTAGTAAAATATTGAGTGGCATGGATTAAACAACACATACAAACCCTGGAAAACTTCTCTCTAACTTTGGTGGGCACAAAGGCTGCTGGGGTGAGTGCATTAAAATTCTTAGGGGAGGACCACCAAGATTCTGATGAGATGATCAGATGGTGCCCATTAAAAATGGTCCCGGGCTTCCCTGGTGGCGCAGTGGTTGAGAGTCCGCCTGCCGATGCAGGGTACGCGGGTTCGTGCTCCGGTCCGGGAAGATCCCACGTGCCGCGGAGCAGCTGGGCCCGTGAGCCATGGCTGCTGAGGCTGCGCGTCTGGAGCCTGTGCTCCGCAACGGGAGAGGCCACAACAGTGAGAGGCCCGCGTACCGCAAAAAAAAAAAAAAAGGTCCCCATTTTTAATATGCATTCCATGCAGCGCTCCTGCTGGCCCCCCATGGATCTCATTTTGAGAAACATGGTCTGCTCAGACTCCTGGATGGCTTGCTGCAGCTGCCTTGCTTCCCCCATTTCCAAATTCTGTGTTTTCCATGGAGTGGGTTTAAAAAATTATTTTTATTGAAATATAGTTGATATTTACAATGTTGTTTTAGTTGGAATGGGGGTTTAATTCTGTTTTACTACCATGTATTTTTTTGGCTGCTTTGGGTCTTCGTTGCTGCACGTGGGCTTTTTCTCTAGTTGCGGCAAGCGGGAGCTACTCTTTGTTACAATGCGTGAGCTTCTCATTGTGGTGGCTTCTCTTGTTGCGGAGCACGGTCTCTAGGCACGTAGGCTTCAGTAGTTGTGTCTCACGGGGTTTAGAGCACAGGCTCAGTAGTTGTGGCACATGGGCTTAGTTGCTCCTTGGCATGTGGGATCTTCCCGGACCAGGGATCGAACCCGTGTCCCCTGCATTAGCAGGCGGATTCTTAACCACTGCGCCACCAAGGAAGTCCCTACAACATATTTTTTTTTAATTCACTGGAACCACAGAGACAAAAGGGATAGTGTGGGGCGTTCACCAGGTGCACTTGTATCCGAATTCTTGTCCCCTTTCTTCTAGGTATAGGTGCAGCCTTTTTCTCCACCTAAGAAGAGGGATTATGTCCGTATTGGGAGTGCTATACCCTTCACTCATCAGAGACTCTCTCTTCATCGTCCTCACCTTGACTGAGAGAGTGGGACAGTGGGTGTGAACTGTTGGTCATTGAAACTGATAGTGGTGAAGGGTGTTGCTGACCAGAGGGGTTGGCTTTTGTTTCTGTGGTGGCCCCGGGATGAACATTTAACGGTACCCCAGGAGGGGAGCCATTGCTCTTTGATGGGTCAGCAGCTCAAGGTGGGAATTCCCTGCTTGCTTTGGCTATGAATTCGGGGCTCCAAGAGCATGAATGCCACACAGCCCTCTGAACAGATAAACAGATCTATGTCTAGTTTGGAGGGGAAGTCGGTTTCTGGTTTTGAGTCCTTTGGATTAGGCAGTGTCCAGCCTTCAGGTGTTCAGGCCTGGAGCCCCTTGTGATCTCAGCACTTCCCTCCAAGCTTCTGGCCCAGGTGGGAGGCATGACGTGTCCTGGCCCTTGGTCCTTGGCTCTCAGGTTGCAGGACAGAGGGGTTGACCTCACCCTACCCCTCCAAAACATGGATGGGTCAGCCTCCCTTCTCCTCAGACTCTCCTCTGCCTTGACTCACACCTGGGCCACCTCATCCAGACCAAGGGAGGAATGAGGGGCAGTTAAGATTTCCCCTCAGCGATGCCAGGACAGGGAGCTGAGCTCACTCCATTCCACGTGCCCACCCTGGTGTCTGGAGAGAGAAAAACCTGTGCCCAATTTGAGAAATGAGGCCTTGAGGATTTTGTCAAAATAGAGGACCAGCCTCTGCATCCCGAGAGCTTGTTGCACACAGGCCAGTGGCTTTTACTTTGCAGCTTCAGCAGCACCTTGTGTGGAGTTGTTGCTCACTAAATGTGTCAGTTGAAAGAGGTCCAGGTAAAATCCTCACGTAGGACAGTTGGACTCAGGGTTGCTGCAGAACCCCAAGGATGGGATTTTTTTAAATCCTTTTGTTGTTATGGAAAATTTATGACATAAACAGAAGCGGACAGAAGTCTCAGGAGCCGGCACATACTTGTCACCAGCTATCAACTCAGTCTTGTTTCTGTGCCTCTACCCTCTTCCCTAATCCTGTGTCATTTTGAATATTCGTCAGTATTTCAGGATGCATCTTTAAAAGATAAGGATTCCTTTTTTAAACATTTAATATTTAGTTCAAGGTACTGTTATCACATCTGCAAAATTAACAGTGCAGTGGACTGAAGTTTGTTTAAAGGAAACTTTACTCTCCCTGGTGACTTCGAGGGTGTGAGGGAACTAGAAAAGGGGGTGCAGTGCCTGAGAAAGGGGGACACACATGTGCTTCCAGTAGAGAAGACTGGGCTTTATTCAGAGTCTGAAGGAACCCAGGGGAAAGTTAGTGTCCCTCAGCTGGGAGAGAATTTTGGCCCTTCCTGAAGAAGCGGGGCTTGGCACAGAGGAGGAGGTCCTGGAAGGCTGGAGACCTCTGATGGCTCGGCCTTGCCAGGGAGCCTGCAGGGTGGGGTGGGGGGGTATGAGTTGGAGTCAATTTTTAAGAGTCCACATTAGCAAAGGCAAGAGCCACCAGAAAGGAACTTAGCAAAAGGATGGTATTTTGTTGTGCAAGAGGTGTTGACAGTTTGGACTTAGATGTGATCCTGTGACCCATACAGATGGCAGAGGCTACCCCTGAGGGACTCGTGTAAATTGGTGCTAGTTGAAGAGGCTCAGGGTAACTGGGTCACCAGCGAGTTCAAATGTATGTGCACAGTTCGAGCAGACTGACGCTCAGTTCTCAGAGAAACTGAGTTGGATTTTTGCAGCAAGGGCAGTGTTTGTTCTGACCTCGCCTCTTCCCACAGGGCCCTCTGCCAGCCATCCCAGAGGTGGCCCCCCTATTTCAGTAGAAAAATAAGCATTCTGAAATGTTTGTATTGGAGGTGGTCTTCATAAGAGGATTAGTAGGTCAGAGTCATTTGACCAAAAACGTAGATAAAAAAGTCACTTGTCTACATTTGGTACATTCTTACCATTAAGATGCTTTAAGCAAGAGGGAGGAGATATGGGGATATATGTATATGTATAGCTGATTCACTTTGTTATAAAGCAGAAACTAACATACCATTGTAAAGGAATTATACTCCAATAAAGATGTTAAAAAAAAATGCTTTAAGCATCATTTTCCTGCCAGGGCAATTACCCTGCTTCCTTTGTAACTATAGCACTTACCTTTGTAATTACCAGATTCAGAAGGCTTATGCTTTGTTGCCATTTAGATGTTAACCTGCTCGAGGATCTGTGGGCATGAGTGCCAAGCCTCTGATGCAGGTGGGGCTGGCAGCTCATTGTGTCACTGGTTCCAAAATACTGCATGTGTCCTGAACCCAAGGTGAGCAGGGCTAGAATATCTTCCTGGGATCCTCCTGCACTTAACTTCGCCAGCTTGAGCTTTGATTTGGAGGTAAACTTTGAAAGGTCAAGGCTAGGTATTCTGGGCTGTGGAACTGGAAGGTGGGGCTCTGTTCCCCTCCCCCCCACAACCCTGCCGCCCTGGGCAGTTGTTGAATCTCATTTGCATGATGGTGTGAAGGGGCATGGCTTAGTAAAAGCAGTGCAAAATTTGGGATCCTGGCTTTGCTTTGAGTCATTGTGTAACTTTTTAAAACAATGTTTTTATTGAAGTATAGTTGATTTACAATGTTGTGTTAGTTTCAGGTGTACAGCAAAGTGATTCAGTTATATATATGTATCTATCTATATATATCTGTATATATCTAGACATATATGTTCTATTTCAGATTCTTTTCCATTATATATTATTACAAGATATTGAATGTAGTTCCCTGTCCTGTACAGTAGGCCCTTATTATTTATTTTATATATAGTAGTGTGTATCCGCTAATCCCACACTCCTAATTTATCCTTCTCCCCCCCATTTGCCCTTTGGTAACCATAATATTGTTTTCTATGTCTGTTTCTGTTTTGTAAATAAATTCATTTATATCTTTTTTTTAGATTACACAAATAAGTGATATCATATGATATTTGTCTTTTTCCATCTGACTTACTTCACTTAGTGTGATAATCTCTAGGTCCATGCATGTTGCTGCAAATGGCATTATTTCACTTCTTCATGGCTGAGTAATATTCCATTGCATATGTATTCCACATCTTCTTTATCCATTCCTCTGTCAGTGGACACTTAGGTTGCTTCCATGTCTTGGCTATTGTAAATAGTGCTGCTGTGAACATTGGGGTGCATGCATCTTTTTGAATTAGAGTTTTTGTCTTTTCCATTGTGTGACTTCGGAAGAGGCCCTCAACTGCTCTAAGCCTTAATTTTTTTGCTCCTCAAAGGGAGGAATAATGCCTATGTCCTGAGATGGTGGTGAGGGTAAATAATAACAGCAACAACAACAATAATAAAAAAACCTCAGACCCTGTCCCCACCCCCCACCCACACCTGAAGGGACCAGGGCAGGGCTGGCTATCTGCTCCAAGCTGCCCTAGGAGAGGGACTGTGTGGCACAGCTGAGCAATACCAGTCGTTATTACCACCCACCAACCCCGGCTCTTCAGCTGGCTCCTTAGTCCAGTACTGGTCCGTGGCCTGTTAGGAACCGGGCGGTGAGCGGCGGGCGGGTGAGCGAGAGAAGCTTCATCTGTATTTATAGGGCTCCCCATTGCTCGCATTACTGCCTGAGCTCTGCCTCCTGTCAGATCAGCGGTGGCATTAGATTCTAATAGGAGCGCAAACCCTACTGTGAACTACGCATGCGGGGGATCTAGCTTGCGTGCTCCTTGTGAGAATCTAATGCCTGATGACCTGAGGTGGAGCTGAGGCGGTGATGCTAGCGCTGGGGAGTGGCTGCAAATACAGATTATCATTAGCAGAGAGGTTTCACTGCACAGAGACCATAATAAATCAACTGCTTGCAGACTCACAAAACCCTATCAGTGAGTGGCAAGTGAAAACAAGCTCAGGGGTCCTACTGATTCTGCATTATGGTGAGTTGTATGATTATTTCATTATATATTACAATGTAATAATAATAGAAATAAAGTGCACAATTAACAATGCACTTGAATCATCCCCAAACCACCCCCCCACCCCCACCCCGGCCCGTGGAAATACTGTCTTCCATGAAACCGGTCCCTGGTGCCAAAAAGGTTGGGGACTGCTGACTTAGTTGACAGTAGGTCTGCCTGCAGTGGTATCATGCCTGTGGGGATGTCTCCTCACTGCACTGGAAACGCCTTTATAGACAGGGACCTGTTTTCTAATTCTTTTCTTTTTTCATGGTCTTCTATTCAGGGTCAGTTGGTGGCAGGGAACAAAAACCCACTCAGGGTGTCCTCAGTAAAAGTAGAGCTTATGCAGCACCCTACAGGGACTCTCCCATGTCCCCTCTGTTACCTTTCCTTCTATGGACTGGCTTCTTTGTTCCTCTATATCTTCGTTCTCCCAGGAGCTCTGACCTGCCCTGGCTGAGCTCGGCCTCGTGGCTGCTGTCTCTGTGCCTCAGATTCAAATTCTTGGGCAAGGGAACCCGGAGCGGCTTGGAGCAGGTCTCCAGCCCTGCTCACATCAGGTGCAGCTTGGGGTGGGGGTCATGGCCACACCTGAGGGGCGACCTGAACGTGTTTAATGAGGGAGTGTGAAATCCTGCCCACTCTTCTGGGTCTCCCTGAGATGTGACCTCTTCTCTGAGCACCTCTAACCTCTGTGGAGTGGTCCCTCACTGCCACCCCCAGGAGTTGGCTCAGGAAAGAGAAGGTGAGGGCAAGCAGCAGCTGGATGGGCTGTTCGTGCTCCACATGCTCTGTGGCTGCTCTCTCCTGTGCCCAGCCCAGGCCAGGGGGCTGTGGAGAGCCAGGACCCAGCTCTGAGGGAGGCGAGGTGGGCAGGCTGGTGTAACAACCACAGATTGTGGAAGGGAATCCTTGGGGGATAAGACACGTCCCCTGGAGGCAGGGGCAGGAAGCACAGAAGCTTCAGAGGCCCCTCACAGGTAGGTGGGGTTGCCAGGGAGGCCCTGTGAGCATAGGAAGAGCTGGGCCCAATGGAGGCTGGTGCCCCATCCACACACAGCACACTGGGCACAGAGCACCAGCGACGCAGGGCCTTGATGTGATGCCTGCACCTGGGGCCAGGTGAGCTGCCACCCTGCTCAGGAGAGGGTGCCGGTGGGTGGGGCTCCGGGCTGTCCTCCTCCCACCGTGTCTGCCCCAGTAGCTTTCCTTGTCCTGTGTCTGCTGGTCTCTTTCAAATAGGTTTGTAGAGAAACCTGTACAAAAGATTTGAAAACCATTGGTGCAGAGCTTTCACCTGAGATCGGAATTGGCTTTGAAATGGAGGCTGACCTGAGGGTGGCAAGGGCTCGGGCCAAGGCAAGGGTCAGGGCCTGGCCCTTTTTACCATCTCCCCCCTCCCCCACCCCCACCCCCACCCCCAGACACACACACAAAAGGAAGCCAGTGGGGACAGCTCGCTGGAAGGCTTCCCAGACTCAGCCTGGGTTTGCACTTGACCGTGTTTAGCTGACATTGCTCTCCAGGGGCCACCACATCTTGGGTCCCTTCTCCTCCCACAGAAAGGACTGAGGCTGTGCCCGTGCACAGGCCCTCTGCGCCTGGAGGCAGAAGGAATATTCTGTCCAGTCCCCACGTGTTTGGTGTGCACAGACCATACACTTGTGAGCCACCTCAGTCCAGGTGAGAGTGGGTTAGAGCAAAGCTGGGCCAGCATGTAGCCACATGCCGAGAGAGCTGGGCCCAATGCAGCCGCCCAGGCAGGAGTCGGCCTTGGACACCTTCCTCTAGAGCAGGAGGAAATGCTTGTAATGGGTTGGTGCGGGACCAGGGCGGAGTCTGCAAGCTGGGCTTCCAGTGGGCGAGTTCTGGTTTTAGATGAAAGTGGTGGGTTTTTCTCTCCCACTGGCACCCACCTTACATATTTCTTTTCTCTGGAAGACAGTCGGAAACACTGGGTTGCTCGGAGATGAGGTAGCTTCTCTTGAGGAATGGAATTTCCATTTTAATGAGGCTCCTGAGTCAGGGCCTTCTGCCTGCCTGGGGTGAAGTGCCACTACTGTGAGCCCATCTTTCCTCATGTCCGTTAAAGCACCAGGAGTGGGGAGGTTGCACTGGCCCATGGGACGTCTTGTCACTGATGAGGCAGCTGTGTTCGCAGAGAACTCTTCTTTTTTTTTTTTTTTTTTTTTCTTTGTGTGTGTGTGTGTGTGTGGTATGCAGGCTTCTCACTGTTGTGGCCTCTCCCTTTGCGGAGTACAGGCTCCGGACGCGCAGGTTCAGCGGCCATGGCTCAGAGGCCCAGCCGCTCCGCTGCATGTGGGATCCTCCCGGACCGGGGCACGAACCCACATCCCCTGCATCGGCAGGCGGACTCTCAACCACTGCACCACCAGGGAAGCCCCGAGAACTCTTCTTCATAGACGTTTTGTGAGCGCAGCCAGAAGTGTCACCTTCAGGACTTGGCCACAGAAACCCTCGAGCCCAGACGTCCCGGAGGCAGCCCTGCCGGCTCCGGGCACACCTGTGACCGGTTAGGCCTGGCTTTGAGGCCGTTGTGAGGTCTGGCTCTCCCTCTCTTCCGCTGAGTGACGTCCTCTCTGGACTCACGTTCCTCTCTGCAGAGGGGAAATGACAAGAGCCCCTGGGCAGGTGGACAGCAGCATGAGCTCTGTGCACTGTGAGGTCTCTCACACTCGATGGCTGTTCTTATGTCATGAAGCCTTTTCTCCAGGACCCCCTCCTGACTCCCCAGCCCAGGTCTGCTTCCCACCCACCGTGGGTGCCCTCCTGGCCCCTGGTGCTTCTCCTTTGAGCATTCACCATCGTGTCGGTATTATTCATGGTGCTCTCATCTGTTTAACGTCTGACTTCCCTGGTCATCCCACCGCCCAGGCCGGGCTCATCTCAGAGTAGGCACACAGAACTGTTGGGTGGATAAAGGAAGGGATGGAGGGAGGGAGGGAGGGAGAATGAGCGAGAGAATGAGTGTGAGGAGTGGGTGCCTGGTGCTTTGGCCAGGCCTGGTGGCTCCTTTGGTCCATATACTCTGGGTGCAGGTAAATTGTGGGGGTCCTCGCAGAGCCAAGTTTGGAGAGCATCCTTCCAAAGGGCATTACCAGGAGCGTGAGAGGTCAGGAGGGACTATGTGTGACTCCAGGCAGCTCAGCCGGAGACACCACCACGGGAGCAGCTGTGTCCTTCGCAGTGGGCTGTCCAGCAGCAGTCACTGTAGTTATCCCTCCTCTGGCTGATGTTCACGTGATCTGAGTGGCGGCTGGAGATGTTTGGCTGTGTGTGATAATGCAGGGGTCTGAGTTGCACCTGTGCAAGGTCATGTGTAGTGGTCTTCGTCTCCCGAGTGGATGGCCAGCCCCAGGCCCCAGCGCCTGGGTCCTGACCCCCAACAAAGGGTGGCTCCTGGGAGAAGGAAGGGTGCCCTTGGGCTGGTCCTGCCTTGGCTGCTCAGATGTGTGATGTAGGCAGCCCCCCGGCTTTCACTTCCTCATCTGTGAAGTAGGGACGGTCCCAGTCCTGGCCCAGGCGACTTCACAGGGTGGCTGAGAGAGGCCGGATGAACATGTGCAGGAGAAAGAGTTGCAGGGGTCATTGTTGGGGTTGTCATCATTGACAGGGGTGTCCAGGTGGGCCCTCCTCAGCCCCCCCATGGGGAGATGTACACTGCAGAGGGCGTTGCCACTGAGCAAGTGCCCGGGTGTCAAGCTAGCCAGGTGGCTTTTGTTAGGAATCTGCCATTTTCCAGGACCATTCTATGAGAATGCAGGAGGTAAAAAGGGTGTTCTTAAACATTTCTGCCTTTTAAGAAAAAAATCTTTATTGTTTTGTAAAAAGACTGAATGGAAAAAGAAAACTGCAAATCATACTGGAAAATGGACCAAAGGGAGAAAAATCTCAATCTACTAACCTAGAAATGATCATTGTTAAACCTCTGCTGAACAGCATTCCAAACATTTCTTTATGGGTATATATGCATTTGGATCTAGATATGTAATTTCACACCACTGGGAAAAGTCCCAATATGCAGTTTTGTAACTGGCTCATTAAATTCAACATGTTGTGGGCATTCCATGCAATAAATATGCATCTGTGGCATCACTTTTTATTATGGAAACTTTCTAATGAGCTATATACATGTATATATAACATACTTGTACACATGTAGAGTCCCATGTTCTTATCACTTGCCTTTCAACAATTATCAATCTATGGCCAATCTTATTTCATCGCACTCCATCATCTGGTTCCCCCATTATTATTTTTTTTTGTGGTAAATACACATAACATAAATTCACCATTAGTGACATTTAGCACATTCATAATGTTGTGCAACCATCACCTCTATCTAGTTCTAGAACATTTTCATCACACCAAAGGAAACCCCATGCCCATTAGCAGCCACTCCCTATTCCCCCCTTCCCTCTGCTCCTGGCGACCACTAATCTGCTTCCCTCTGCCATTATTTTAAACCAAACTCCATCTGCAAACATTTTATGTGTATCTCTAAAAAACAAGGACTCTTTTTAAAGCATCAATTTGAGACCACTATCACACCTGAAATAATAATTCTTTAATGTTATCACCTGTTTGAATATCTAATTATAATGTCATTTTTAATGGTGCATGATATTCCATCAAATGGATATAGCATAATTTAATGAAACATTTTTTAGCCAATCAGGTTGCTTGCAGTGTTTCCCTATTATCTAGAAAGCACTGGACAAGCATTTCTGTGCTCATTTTTTTCTTTCTTGTTCTTCTTCTCCTCTTCCCCCTTCTCCTCCTCCTCCTCCTTCCTCTTCTTCTTCTTTTTTTTTTTTTTCTTTGCCCTGGTGTGATTATTTCCTAACAGTAAATTCTTAGAGAAAGGATTACTGGGTCAAGTGCATGCTTTCCATTTTGATGCTGTTGGCGAGTTATAAAGGTTGTTCCAGTTAACACTCCCTTAGCAGAAAATGCATGGCGTGGTTAAGGTACGCCCACAAATACTCTCCTGTGAGCCTTTGCCATAACTTATCCAGGAGTGCTGCAGCTCTTCCATTTGTGCAGAAATGCCCCCGTTGCATTGGGCTCAGGGTCTCCCAGATACGATCACAGCTCAAGGCCATCAACTGATAACCGAATGTGGGAGAAAAACGCTGTGGCACCTACAGTGAGAGCCCACGTGGCCCTTCTGCTGAAGGAGGGCATGGAACTGTCAGGGTGAGGGATGACCGCAGCCTTATGAGCAGGAAGACAGAAGTCCCCGTCAGTGGAGCCAGGCTGGTTCTCAGACACACTCATCAGTCTGGAAACTGGGGAAGCTGTGGGAGGAGATCCATACTGTCTTTTGGAGAAGAGGGAGGAAGAGGGAACCGGTGAGAAAAATCATCCGCCCCTCTTACTTAAACTTGACTTTCTATGCTATTAAAACATTACAGTGATAGCAAAGGCAATTTAAAAGAAGAAATGAAAACATTGCCATGATCCAGCCATTGCCATTCCTTTCCTGCTCACACCGCACACACCCACACACAGCAGAGAGCCCACCTTCCGCTCGGCTTTACAGCATCAGTATTCTGGGCGAATGTTCTGCAGCCTTGCTTGTCATTTTTTATGCTTGGCTTCTGTTCTGTGGAGAGCCTGTGGCCCCAGTTTTCTTACCCTATCGTCCTTTGGCTGGACGCTCAGGCAGCTTCCAGTTGTGGCCTGTTACAGATGTAATGCCCCATGGACCATGTCATGCATGTAGCTCCCTCTCTTCTCTAGTACCTTCCTAGGAAAAGTTGCATTGGGTAGGGGTGCGATGGTGTTGTGGCTCTTGATTCCACTCTCCTCTAGCCTCGTTGTTTCCAAGAAGGGGATGAGTGCCGGCCCCTCACCCAGAGGGCACATGATCATAAAGCATAAGTCAAGTAGCAGTAGCACAGCATGTGTGTAATCTAGAAATTATTATTCATATACTGGGGGCGCATGATCAAACTTTTTCACATGGGGTGCATGATCATAGCCGCTTGGTGGTTTGGCCTGTGGGTTCTTTGAGGGCCAGCATGACCTTCTACTCACTCTCTGTGCCCGCCACCAGCACATCCCACAGACATTTGACAGATGCTTCCAAAAGGTGGTCCCAGCCAGCTCTGCCACCTTCCTGCCTGAGCCGCCTGGGCCTCCCTGCGCTTCCAGGGCTGCACTTGTTGCTGTGGGAGCTGGACAGATGTGACTCCAAGTAACGGGAACGCACATACTGCCCTTTCCTAGGAGAGCTGCGGAAAGACAGGCAGCACTTTTTTAAAAAAAGCGTATCCAGGTTCCTTCCAGAATGAAGTAGCAATAGAGCCAAGGGGACAGAGGAGAGTTCAGTCTTGTGCTTGGGGGTTGGGAGCTCTAAGGCAGAAGGACCGTGGCCCCGTTGGTGGTCAGGTGCCCTGCCCTGGCCCCCCTGTGCAGTCCTGCCCTTTGCTTCTTATCCGCCTCGCGTTCCCGCCCAGCTCCTCTGTTACACAGAAACCAGCTCATCCCCACGCTTCAGATGTGCCTCTTGCTCTTCAGTATCCCTTGGCTCATGATTTTTCCTCTTACATGTGTATTTCACGTGTGCCAGTCAGATTCTCATTTAATATGAAGCAAAAACCCTTAATCTGTGTGCAGTCTATTTAAAACCAAATGAAGGTGCCTGAACTGAATGATGGCTCAGGCCGAGCACTCAGTCCTTACGGGGCTCATGGCCACTCATGGTGAGAAGAAAGGTGTGGTTATTTAGTGTTATTTAAAAACTGCGAGTCGCCCAGTATCGTTTTTTTCTGGATTCCAGTGCCAGTGCTTTGGCAGTAAACATGCCTCAGTCATCCGTCTCCTCTCAGAAAATGGCCATGTGATTATCCTTTAGCTGGTCCTGGGGACACATTCAGTCACCAGTGGGTGGCATAGCTGCTGAAACTCTCATCAGTGCGTTTTCCTCAGCTCAGCCCCTACCGCGTAACGACCCCATCAGTTGTGAGATGGAGACAAATGCCACAGGGTTGTGACTGCCATTTTCCACATTCCACTGCAGTGCACCCAGGCCACTAAAATACCGTTAAACCCTTTTAATTTAATCCCTTTTGTATTTATGGATCTAACTTCTGTCACATCACCACACTTCAAGCAACCCCAAAGTAAATGCCATGTACCAATTTTATTTTAATATTAAAAACGGATTTTTTTTGTCCCACTAATACATACACATAGGAAAGGAGGAGTGAAAATAGTGCTAATAATGGAAAACAGTGCCTCACTCTCCCTCACCCCCCACCCCCTGCCTTCCATGGTTCCTGTGTTTAGTTAATGCTGTGGTCCCTGCCACACACTGAGTCATTTGTCCTTGGGCTCAGACCCCAACTTGAGTTGTGGGTGTGGAGAGGCGGGTCCTGGATGGGGTCTCTTGGCCAGGGTACCCACCGTTCACCTCTCCACTGGAGCCTGCACTTCCCAGACACACGCTAACTCTTGGTTTCTTTGTGTAAGATGACTGATTGCAAGTGGGTTGAAGCATTCTGACCGGGCCCACTTGGAGGGAAGGAGACCCATTAAGGAACATACCCCATTTCCTTTCCCCGCACCCAGATACTGAGGGTGACCCTGGGCGGTCTGGGTCTGGTGCAGGCACGGCTAAGGCACCGGCTCAGTGAGTCGTGAACAGTCCGCTGAGAGGAAGGCACGGACACAGGGGCAACCTCAGCGCCTTGCCTGAGATCACTGTTAAAAAGTGGTGACGCTTTGATCAACATCTGTCCGCTCAACTAGACTGTCGGCTCCGAGCAGAGTGCAGGGCCTGCAACACAGTAGGTGCTCAGGAAATGAATGAGTGAATGAATTGCGGTGCCGAAATTCAAATGTAGACTTTTGCAGCTTCAAAGCTGTGCCTTGCTGCATCCCCTGGATGAGAACACAGTGCAGAGCAAAAACAGGCAAGGATTGTTTTGTTTGTTATCTGGTGGGGGCATCCAGGAACAGGGAGCTTTGCTTAGAATCTGGCCCTGGAGCATGAAAGAGTTATTGCAGCTTCCCCAGAGCCCAGGTACGCCACCTGCCTTCTTAGAACAGCCTCCGTTTTACTGCATTGAACCTCAGGGAGTGGGAAATAGAGCATGTGAGTGGGATTTTTATTGGCTGTAGTGCTGGTGTCTCTTTGCCTAAAAGCAGCTAAAGAAGATAATCTGCAATCACAAATTGAATTCTATCTAAAGAACACCTCTGCCTCATGCAACGGTCAGTCCTGGCTGGTTGGGTGGGGATTCCCTGGGGAACGTGAATGTTGGCCATGTGTGGCCATGACCAGCGTGGCTGGTACATTGGCCTTGTGTGGGCTGACAGGGGAGGCAGGGTCTGCCCAGTTAGGGAAGGTGGGGCCCAGGGGACAGCGGGGCCTTCAGCAGTGGCATGTGGGAGGTCTGACCACACAGAGGTGACAGGTCTCGTGGCCTTGGTGGCTTGCAGTAGCTGCCCCAGCTGGAGGGTGTGGAGCACAGGGTTTCTCTATGGACAGCCTCTCTCTCTCTCTCTCTTTTTGTAATATTTATTTATTTATTCATTCATTTATTTGGCTGCACCGTGTCTTAGTTGAGGCATGCTGGATCTTCGTTGCAGCGTGAGGGATATTTAGCTGCAGCATGCGAACTCTTAGTTGCGGCATGTGGGATCTAGCTCCCTGACCAGGGATTGAACCCAGGCCCTCTGCCTTAGGAGCGCAGGGTCTTAGCCACTAGACAACCAGGGAAGTCCCTCACTTTTTAAAAATTAGCTTTCCTTTTTAAAAATTGAGATATAATTAATATATAACATTGTGTAAATTTAAGGTGTACAATGTGTTGATTTGACACATTCATTTATTTTTTTTCTAGTTTTATTGAAATATCATTGACATACAGCACTGTATAAGTTTAAGGTGTACAGCATCACAGTTTGACCAACAACCATTCTTTTTTGTCTTCTGTGTGTGTGTGTGTGTTTTTAAAACATTGTTACTGAGCATAATTGACATGCAGTAAACTGCCTATATTTAAAGTGTACAAATTGATAAGGGTTGGCATATGTATGTACCTGTGAAACCACCACCACAGTCAAGATTAGGGACAGTATCCATCATCCCCGTGCCTTTTTGTAAATCCTCTTGAGCTCTTCCCACCTCTACCTCCCCAGGCCACACTAACCTGCTTTCAGGCACAACAGAGTTTGCATTTTCTGGAATTGTATACAAGTGGACTTGTCCAGTATATTTCCTTTCCATTTGACTTCTTTCACCCAGTATAACTGTTTTGAAATCCCCTCATGCTGTGCATATGTCACTATTTTTTTCCTTTCATGGTATTCTATCATGGGATGTGCCACAGTTTATCCGTTGCCTGTTGGTGGACAGTTGGGGTGTTGCTGGGTTTTGGCTGTTGCAGATAGAGCTGCCATGAACATTTACATCCAAGCGTTTGCGTGGACATGTGCTTTCTTTTCTCATGGGTAAATAGCTAGGGGTGGAATGCCTGGGTCATAGGGTAGATGGATGTTTAACTTTTTTAATTAAAAATTTTTTTAATTTATTTTATTTTTTTGGCTGTGTCAGGTCTTAGTTGCGGCATGCAGGATTTTTCACTGTGGCACAGGCTTCTCTCTAGTGTGGCGTGCGGTTTTTTTTTCTCTCTCCAGTCATGGCACAAGGGCTCCAGGGTGCGTGGACTCTGTAGTTTGTGGCATGTGGGCTGTCTGGCTGAGGCACACGGACTCAGTAGTTGCGGCAGACTTAGTTGCCCTGCGGCATGTGGGATCTTAGTTCCCTGACCAGGGATCAAGCCCACGTCCCCTGCATTGGAAGGCTGATTCTTTACCACTGGACCACCAGGGAAGTCCCAATGTTCAACTTTTTAAGCAACTATCAAATTGTCTTCTAAAGTGTTTGCACCATTTTATACCACCACAAGAAGTGTGAGAGAGTCCAGGCTTGGAGAGGCCGAGTCAGCCACCCAGGACAACCTGAGGAAGTGTTGAACACAGGTTTTCTTGGTGAACACACTCGTTTTGCATTTTAAAAATGATTGCATGTTTTCTCAGGCATTACAGCGTCTTATATGTCCTCTTTGCTTTAAAGAACAGGGGACCTGTGTACAGGTCGTATTCATCAGTACCCCTGGCATGGGGGGTGGACCACTGAAGGCAGCTCACTGTAGATACAGGTTCTGCCTCTTTTCATTCCCTCGGGGCCTGAAATACCACATCTCAGTGGCAGGGAGGCTTGTTCAGAGATCATATTTCCATCTAAAGGTAAACGAATAACGCTGCAGTACTGCCAATACTGTAGCTCCCAAAATATGACTGATCATGTAAAATCTTTGCCTTTGGGAATGTTTGGAAAAGAATGCAATTTATGGAGATTCATTACTTTTGGAAATATATAGAAAAACCGTGGCACCTTGATGCAAAATGTGCCTTTTCTCAACCTGGTGTTCCTTGCCAACATCGCCTCTGGGGCCCAGAAGCTTCCCAGAGCCCTGCCTACTTGGGTCAACCAGGCAGTGATAGAGTGGACAGCTCTGTCTGAGAAATGACCACCATAGTCACTCAGGACTGCATTAATTGAAAGTGACCCTCAGAGTGTGAGATCTGCAGAATGACTATTTCCCCTCAGGAAGCTGCCTCAGAAGCAGGGACAGCATTTTTAGAATTCAGGTCTGTGGTTGCTTATTTAAATGTTGTAGGTGAAAAGCCTTGGTTTTCATTCTAAAAACCAGAATGCTGTCTCCAGAAATAGATTTATGTACCTATGGGAATTCACTTAGTGATAAAGGTGCCATTTGAATCACTTGGGAAAGAAGGGACTGTTAGCAAGCGTGTTTTAAATTATATCCTCTGGAATTTGTTTTCGTGCAAGGTGTGAGGTAGGCATCTAATTTTGTTTTCCAAAAGTATATCTAATGTTCTCAACAGAATTTATTCTGTTTCTGAACACTCTGGTCTCCACTGATCTCTTTGTCAATTCCTGCACCCGTATCCCACAGTTTACTCCCTGTAGCTTTATAGTCTAGTTTGACAGCTGATAGGATAAATCCTTCCTCGTTCTTTAATTTCAAAAATTTATTGGGATTTTCCCCTTCTATGTAAATTTTAGAATCAGCTTAAGTTTTTTTTTTAATGTTTTATTTATTTATTTTTGACTGCATTGGGTCTTCGTTGCTGCATGCAGGCTTTCTCTAGTTGCGGCGAGTGGGGGCTACCCTTCGTTGTGGTGCGCAGCCTTCTCATTGCGGTGGCTTCTCTTGTTGCAGAGCACGGGCTCTAGACATGCAGCTCAGTAGTTGTGGCTCGCGAACTCTAGAGCACAGTCTCAGTAGTTGTGACGCACGGGCTTAGTTGCTCCGCGACATGTGGGATCTTCCCGGACCAGGGCTCAAACCTGTGTCCCCTGCCTTGGCGGGCAGATTCTTAACCACTGCGCCACCAGGGAAGTCCCTTTGAATAGTTTTAATCATAGATCTGGAGCAGCCAGTGACTTCCACATGTTAGTGCTTAATATTTCTGAGTTAGAAAACTTGCTTTCATGCTAAATTTTATGGAGGTTATTATATTTTATTATACAGTTAATCCTTACTGCACATCTCTCTGTGCCAGACAGTGTTAGGAGATAAAGATACAGTGGAGGGGCTTCCCTGGTGACACAGTGGTTAAAAATATGCCTGCCAACGCAGGGGACACAGGTTCCAGCCCTGGTCTGGGAAGATCGCACATTCTGTGGAACAACTAAACCCGTGTGTCACAACTACTGAGCCTGTGCTCTAGAGCCCACGAGCCACAACTACTGAGCCCGTGTGCCTAGAGCCCCTGCTCCACAACAAGAGAAGCCACCGCAATGAGAAGGCTGTGCACCGCAATGAAGAGTAGCCCCCGCTTGACGCAACAAAGACCCAACACAGCCAAAAATATGTTTATTAAAAAAAACAAAAAAAGATTCAGTGGAAAACAAAATGAGTCTCTGCAGCCAGGGGCATTACTGCCTGCTGTGGGGAGGCAGACAGATCCACAGAAAATCATGGTGGCTTGTGTCTGATGCTTCACCCTGGCAAAGGAAGCACGAGGAGGAGAACCTAACCCAGTCTGGATGGTCAGGGAAGGGTCCCTGGAGGAGGTGATACATAAGTTGAGACCCAAAGGGCAAGGAGGAATTATCCTGGTGAAGGTGAGTGGAGTACAGTGAAAGTGAGGCCCAGAGGTGGAGGAGAGCATGGCCATCCTGAGCTGCAGACAGTTCTCAGGTGGCAGGAGCAGGGAGGGGTGGTGGCGGGAAGGGATGTCCCAAGATGAGACTGGAGAGACCAGCAGGGACCAGATCATGGATCGTGAAAGGCCTTCCCAGCCGGAATCCCCGCTGGGTCCCAAGGGCTGCCGGCTGGAGTCTGGCACTCTCAGCTCTGTTCCTCTGGCTGCAGGGTGGAGAATGTGTCAGAGCGACGCTGGACAGTGGCAGAGGGGCCAGCGGATCCAGGTGGCAGGTGGCGCTGGCCAGAGGTGGAGGCAGTGGGGAAGGAGAGAAGTACTGGGATATGAGAGAGCTTCAGGGGGCAGAGCCAGGCTCTGGGTCCCGTTTGTTCCTCATGGTGTCTGTAGTACCAGAACCCAACTGAGCTGGGTTCCCAGCCATGTCACTTTCTAGCCACATGACCTGGGACAAATGATCTAACCCAGCCCCCCTTCCCACTCAGCCCCGTTCATTTATTTGAAGAATCGGGCCGTTGTGAGGCTGTGTACAGTGTTAGCACCGTGTGTGGCCCGTGTGGCACCAATACAGGTGACAGTGGTGATGGTGATAGTGGGGACAGTTTGATCAGCTGCAAAGTGTCCTGCAGGTTAGGAAAAGGGAGCGAAAGGAGTGACACCGGCCCCTTCAATCCTCTGTTTCCCCAGTGCCTTGTCAATCCCTCTGAAATCACTGCTGAGGCACAAGGTGCAGAATCCCACCCAGTTCCCAGGGAGCCTTTTCCTCCAAGGACCACCTTCAGTAGGGAGCCCCCAGCCCTCTGCAGCATGGTAAGCAGGTGGTGGATGGTGTGCTCAGAGCCGGGCCCTGGCCTCTGGCCACATTCTGCCCCTTTCACTCGGGGGGCTCTCTGTCCGAAGGCCGAATGTGCTCTGGGGTGGCTGACAAACCAGCCAAGGCCTTTGGTATGATTGACTCTGACAGACTCAAAGGGGAGCATAAAATGATTTTGCTATGGCTCAGATTTGCAGAGCTCCTGCAATTACACGTCCCCTTTCATGTAAAATTAGATTAGCACTGCAGCTCCAGTATAATGAGTCTCTAATGCCAGGGGCCATGGTAATTAATAAATTGTAAATGTTGACTTTTGATTCAAGGCTTCTTGGGGGGTAGTTAATTTTTAATAGCTTTGGATGAATCTACATGCAATATCATGAAAGGGCGAAAAAATGGCTTGGCATCAGCCCATTTACGGGTATGGAACTGTCTGCTGACCACCTCTGAGTCTGCGCCATAAAGGAAAAGTGAATGTGAAGGGTGTGCTCCTGGTGTTGAGTGGTGACACATCAGCTTCTGATTGTTGTAGCCGCTTGAAAGAGCTGCATTGTTTTTAAACATGAAAGGAGGCTCTTGGAGGGTTTACTGTGCCATCTCTGAGATGCATCCTGGAGATTGCAGGGAGAGGTTCTGGAAGGAAGCCCAACCCTGACCAGAGTGGGAGGGCCTGAGTCTGGCAAGCAGGTGGGGACCACATCCTCCGCAGACACAAAAGCCTGGATTTCTGGGCAGTGAGGTCGGCCCTCTCCTGGAAATGATCTGGCCCATCCTCTTTCCAGATTGCACATCTTCCACTGTTTCCAGGGGCCAGTGGCTAACACAGGTGAATGAGGTTTCCTTTCCATTGACCCTACCAACTCAGCTCAGATAATTGCAGAGAGAAAAAAGTCAGCCTACAGAGCACACAAAAGTCAGGAAAAAATGGTGAAAGAGCCCTGGGACAACCCATTGCCTCTCTGGGGGATTCACCACATAGAACAGGCATTTGCTTGGGCTCCCGAGTCCATTGGAGACCCTCAGGGGAGAGAAATGGTGTGAGTGGAGGTGGTTTGGGTCCAGCCCTTACGGGAGGCAGTCCCAAGGACCGGAAGGTGGGACAGACCTCAGTTCTGGCCCCAAGAGCAGAGTGAAATTTTCTCTCCTTGAGATTCTTTCTCTGTAACAGCTTTGCCACCTCCTCAAGTGGAAACTGTGTTCCCATTTTAGAGTGTAGCTTAATTTGCTTTTGTGCCATGTTGTTTGGGGGTAGGAGGGATGTGAATCTCAGTGAGAACGTGTGTTTCTTGTGCACTTCTCCATACATGGCGACACTGGCTGTCATCTAAAAGAAACAGAGGTGGTGAGGGTGACTCTGTCTTACTCTTTCAGATGATCGGGCCCCTGGGGTTGACAGACATGTAGTTTTGTTGTAGCCAATGTTGTTTTTGTCCATTGGCTGTGGGCTCCTTGGGCTGGAGGCAGAGGTTGGCTGGGTGACACCCAGGGCTTGTTCTCAAGTTTCATCCTCAGCCTGCAGGCATTCCTGGGTCAGGAAAGACTTTGGTTATGTAGCCCCACGTGACAGTGTGGTTGACCACCCCCCATCTTTTTAGGGAGAGAGAAAAAGAAGGGGTAGAAAAGATTTGACAACTTGAAATGGTGTCACACGCTTTTTAGAGGTTTTGGCTGCTTGTCTAGTTTGCACACACACGTGATCCGTGTGGATGGATTTGGAGGGAGACAGGAAAGAACAAAGCCAGAGGCCCCCTGTTAGTCCTGAGAATTCAAGATCTCAGTTTGGGAGCTGGATTTGGAGTGTGTGTGTGTGTGTGTGTGTGTTTCCTTCAGTTTCCGCTGCTGCTTGTTCTCATAGCCTGTGTGCCTATAGCTTTCAGGCAATATAAAATAGCAAGATTCCAGGCGAAATGCAAAAAGCAACCCTGAAGGGATGCAGCAAAGTGCATTTTTACCAAAGAGAGCGGGAGAGAATTGGGGGAAGACTCGATAGGTTAAATTGTTTTTGTTTTTGTTTTGTTTGAGATGTAGTAACTTTCTGAGAATCCGCTGCCAAATGCGGTTAAGGGTCTTTTCAAGACCGATGAGCTTTTGGATAAGCCATTTAAAAATCAGTTAAGGGGTGTTTCTTCTGTTATCTCTGTGCTTGCCTCATTGCATCACATGGCTACCCTGAAACTAAAGGGAATAGGATCTGATAATTGGTTTTTAAATTCCATTGCTTGGAAGGACTTTGACAGTCAAGGCCAGTATGATCCCTGTTCCAAATACTGCCCTTACCCGTGTTGCGAGAGCTTACACATATTTGGGGATTCTACATACAATCAGTCCTGTGTCTTTACGATATCTGTTCCACAGTCTTGTGAAATATGTTGTCAATTTTAATTCTACTTTGTGGATAGAGAAAAATGTATGGAATGGCAGAGGGCCTTAGCTAGCCCAGAGCAGCGAGACGGGGAAGGTCACAGTCATCTCCCAGGGCTGGTTGCAGGTCAGTGGGGATTTCAGGAGCCTTTGCAGTAAATGGTTCAATTCAGAACCCAGCTAGCCTCCTACTCTGTCCCCAAGTCAATGGGTATATAGATAGATATCACCAAAGTACAGCAAAAGAGTCAGAGGGCTGACGATTAAAAAAAATCCATAAGCATTTATCAAAACAGCAAGAAATTAAGTGTTTAAGAACCATGTACAGAAGCTTCAATCACCATGGTTTGCATGATAAGAAATAGTTTATGAATACAAGTATTTTTTTCATCCACCATCTGCAGTATCGTTTACTGAAGAAAGTGAGGTTATAAACCTTCCTGCAGTTGCTTCCTGCAGACATCTACTTGCAAGCCCAGGGATAAAAAAGTTTGCATTTGTATTTTTTAATGAATAGTCTCTCTGGGATTTAATTAGTCATTGTGTCTATGCATGCATCATTCATAATCTGGGTTTGTCACTAGCACATGCAGTTAAAGTCAGATGAACAGAAATAATATTTTCAAGCAAAATGTAAAATACTCTTTGGCCAATTATCATTGGTTGACAACATGTTTTATAGAGATAAAAGTTGACTGGTAGCTGTTACATAAGTTTTGGTTTGTCTTCTTGTCTGTTGGGGAGAAAACCAGTACATAAGCCTCAAGGATCTTCACGGCACTTTGAGGACCCAGAGTCTCTAATGCTCCCCAGCCCGCCTGACATCAGAGAGGCGCCCCGAGCTCGTGAGAATAACGTTAATAATCGCTGCCATGTTCGCCTGCTGTGTGCCTGGCATTTCTACATCCTTTATGTGTAATCCTCCAAGTAACTTGCTCACACTAGTTGGCACTGAGTTAGTACGTGGCAGAGCCTGGCTTTTGGACCCAGGTCTAGCTGACTGCAGGCTTTCTGCTCCATCCTGTCTACCATGTTGTCTGAAGGCTGAAGGTAAGAGTGATTGAGATTGTATTTCAGCTAAAAGGATGATTTAAAAAGTGATTAAAGTTGTACACCAGTATTCGCAGAAGTGTTATTCACGATCACCAAAAGGTGGAAGCAATCCTAGTGTCCATCAATGATGAGTGGAAAAACAAAATGTGATATAGTCACACAATGGAATATTATTCAGTCTTAAAAAGGAAGGAAATTCTTTTTTTTTTTTGGCTGAGCCACATGGCATGCAAGATCTTAGTTCCCCAACCAGGGATCAAACCCCTGCTCCCTGCATTGGGAGTGCACAGTCTTTAACCACTGGACCACCAGGGAAGTCCCAAAAGGAAGGACACATGCTACAACACAGATGGTCCTTCTCTCTCATTTAAAAATTCTTAATCAAGCATTTTTTAAGATTTCATTCTTTCCTCTCATTTGTACCTTTTTTCATTCTTTTAATAAAAGAGATTATAATATGAATCTTTGATGTATTATAGTCTAAATTAGTACATTTACCACTTCCCAAATAATTTAAGAACCTCACAAGTTAAATTCCATTTATCCACTCCCACGCTTCATATTATTGTTTTTTTCAATATACAGACATGTTTATTGACAAAGCAGTAATTCCTTTAAATAATTTGTCAACATAAATATGTCAAATGGGTTTTAAAATCATTTCTCTCTCTGTTCCCCAACTAGAATTACTCTACTGATATGAGCTATATATTGCTGTTCACTTACTGCTAAACCTAAACTAGTGAGATGATAATGGGTAACTGTTATACGGCACATGAAAACTAATTTGAGTGGTAATAATGAATGTTTAATGATCCTCCTTTCGGGCATGAACATAGAACTTTTCATGTATACCTTACCAAAATTATAACCATTAACCTAAAAATTATACTTGCAACTGAAATAGTAGCCAGGAATTATAGATTATAGCCAAGTCAGAATATTGCATAAATATTCCATATGAACACAGATACAGGGGGCACATAGGAAGCACCAGCATCCTGTTTTCATTCAATCCAAATCCTTGTTTTGAAACTTATGAAAGTTGTGATTAGTAGAGAAGATATTTGAGTCCAGATATTAAAAGGCTCTTATTTCTATCAAATAAGTATAATAGTCAAGGTCATTTTCACTTTTCACTAGCTCACAATTTCTAAACAAAAATAGCATGTATATAAAAATGTGTCCCCTATATGGGTAATATTTTTAGAATATTTAGATCAAGGAAAGAGTGAACATAAAATTTATCAGAATTGCAGAATTTTATACCTTCAATTTCATTTTTTATATGTAGGTGATTTTCCAATTGTGTCCCTCTATCAGGCTATAAATGTGACATTGTGAAAAGGAAGAAAGAGATCTGAAAAATGAATAAAGTGTTTTAAAATGGTCTTTTTTGACTGACGGAAAATATCTTTGGTTACATTTCCAAGTTATATTGTTCCTGGTATTCAATTAAGAGCCTCATTTCATATGCCTGCGATGTTGCAAAGAAACACCTCTGCCTCCTTTCGGGTTGGGTTTGCTTTCCTTGTTACAGGGCAATTGAAAACCAGGGCCATTGCAGTCACAAATATGCAATTTTACATCAAATCCCAGGGCTGTTATTTTTTAATTGTTTTAAAAGACACATTGTGCTTATAAAATTCAAGAGAGAAAAACCCTAATAACATAAAAAAGAGTAGCCAGTAAAATCTGCAGTTTTTCCCAGTTATGATCCTCTTTATCAGAAATTAATGTCCAGTTGAATGGTGCATCATACTGGCACCAGCTCATCAATATGATTCTGCCTCTTTAAAACTCCAGTTTACAGGCCAAGGTGGCATGTGTTGGGTCACATTCTCCAGCTGTGTACATACTCACTGAACACATTTCTAAATGAGCAGGCATTCTTGACTAAAGCTAAGGCAAGATCAAATGAGAAAAGGAATTCCAAACGTCCTTTGTAAACTATAAAGTGCTTCAGAAATATAAGATGGCAGAGTCTCTCCCATCAGGAAACTTGCACAAACCTCTTAGATAGCCTCATCCATCAGAGGGCAGACAGCAGAAGCAAGAACTACAATCCTGCAGCCTGTGGAACAAAAACCACACTCACAGAAAGATAGACAAGATAAAAAGGCAGAGGACTATGTACCAGATAAAGGAACAAGATAAAGCCCCAGAAAAACAACTCAATGAAGTAGAGATAGGCAACCTTCCAGAAAAAGAATTCAGAATAATGATAGTGAAGATGATCCAGGACCTCGGAAAAAGAATGGAAGCAAAGATCGAGAAGATGCAAGAAATGTTTAACAAAGACCTAGAAGAATTAAAGAACAAACAAACATAGATGAACAATACAGTAACTGAAATGAAAAATACACTAGAAGGAATCAATATCAGAATAACTGAGGCAGAAGAACGGATAAGTGACCTGGAAGACAGAATGGTGGAATTCACTGCTGCAGAACAGAATAAAGAAAAAAGAATGAAAAGAGATGAAGACATCCTAAGAGACCTCTGGGGCAACATTAAACGCAACAACATTTGCATTATAGGTGTCCCAGAAGGAGAAGAGAGAAACAAGAGAGGCGGCGATAGTGAAGAGGCCCGCGCACCGTGATGAAGAGTGGCCCCCTCTTGCTGCAACTAGAGAAAGCCCTCACACAGAAACGAAGACCCAACATAGCCAAAAATAAATAAATAAATAAAAGATTACTATTAGGGCTTCCCTGGTGGCGCAGTGGTTGAGAATCTTCCTGTTAATGCAGGGGACACAGGTTCGAGCCCTGGTCTGGGAGGATCCCACATGCCGTGGAGCAACTAGGCCCATGAGCCACAACTACTGAGCCTGCACGTCTGGAGCCTGTGCTCCGCAACAAGAAAGGCTGCGATAGTGAGAGGCCCGCGCACCGCGATGAAGAGTGGCCCCCGCTTGCCACAACTAGAGAAAGCCCTCGCACAGAAACGAAGATCCAACACAGCAAAAATAAGTAAATAAAAATTAATAAACTCCTACCCCCAACATCTTCTAAAAAATATTACTATTGGGTTTCTAGTGCTAAAAATTGTTCTGTGGATTCTCTGGCAGCCTAGAGCCTCTTTCTCCCCTGCCTGCCATCCCAAGGTCATCTTGACAGGCTGTGGATTGGGGGTGAAGAGGGAGGTGGCGGCGGAGTCGGGGAGAGAGAGAGGGAAAACGTATATGTATTAGCTCAACTTCTAAAGCACATGTAAAATTATGCCATTCTTGGTATTACCGTGATGGGTTTGCTCATTCAAGAACTACTGAGCACCTCTCAAGAGTATATGAACATTGTGCTAGAAACTGACAGGCTCCCAGAAGACAAAGACTCTTGTAGGCTGTCTGGAGAGGAAGGATACCTGGGCTTGGAGCAGGAGATGGCAGTGTAGGTGGTTGGAATGATTAAGTGTCTGGTATATGGTACCTGGCAGGGCAGTGCTCTGGGGGCTCAAGGAGGTGAGGCAGAGGCCACGGTGCGGAGCTATACCCCAGGACAGTAGGCTTCTGCTTCTCATGTACCAGATCCAGCACTGCCCACTGAAGCACTTCTGGATTAAGGCTCTGCAGCTGCAGTGGGTGGGCAGGGAACCTGGATTCCAGGTGAGGATAGTGGAGCAGAGGCTCAGAGGTGACAAGGGGACAGTCAAGGTTGTTGAGGCAAAGACTTGAGATATCATGGCCAGAGCGCAGAGCTATCACTGGAGGGGCCTGGGAGTTGAGATAAAGAGCGGGTATCTGCCTGGGACCTACAGGGTTAGGCTTGGAAGTTGAACCTTACTTGGTCAGAAGCAGGGCAGTGGCATTTCAGGTTCATAACAGGGGCAAGTGACAGTCTGTACTGGGTTGTCTTAGGAAGAGTCATGTGGCCAGAGAGGAGGCAGGGCCCAGGCAGGAGGCTGCTGTGGTGGACTGGGGACAGAGGAGGAGGGCTAGGTCCGGGTCCCCAGTAGTGTCAGAAGGAAAGAATGGGCCAAGGGCTGGAGGAGCTGGGGGCAGACTGGTCGTGGGTGAGGAGGAGGGGATGCACCATGGAAGTGCTTGTGTTTTCAACACACAACAGAGGGAGCAGAGCACAGCTGGGCTGGGAGGGCAGAGGGTGGCTCTGGTTGGGATTTAATAGCAACATCAGTAGTAACGGTGGCATTCCAGGCAGGTCAGGGGTGGTTTACTAGTCACAAGCAACAGTGGCAGTCATAGTCTGCCCACCAGGATGAGAGTGTGTAGTGAGAAGGTCAAAGAGCGAGGCCTGAGCCATGGGGCAGAGGGAGGAAGAAGATCTGGGGCAAAAGTATCTTCCTGCCTTTGTGGATGAGCATCAGTGGAATGTGTTCCAGTTTGGGGGCTTTTCCAGAACCTGAATAGAAAGTTAAAATCTTGCTGTATGGCTTGGATTGTTTCTGTTAGTTCCAAATCCTGAATCTTCTGGGATCTTCAGTATAAATAAATGTGAGCATGTCATGTCAGTAGAAATTCTGGCCCTTGTGCTAGTGTGCGTGTGTGTGTGTGTGTGTGTGTGTGTGTGTGTGTGTGTGTGTAGAAATGGCCTTCCCTAGGTATCCTTCACTGGCATCCCAGAAGGTGAGGATGCAGACATGCTGGTGATTGCTGAATGTGCCATAAGTTAGACAAAGGAATTAAATGGAAGGAATCATTTGTCACAAATTGCTCAAGAAATTCCATTCCAAACAAGGAAATGTACAAAGACTTGAGACTCTCCTCATAAGTGTCAGCATGTCCACTTGGTAAATATTGGGTGTTTGGAAGGCAGCTGGGCACCCCATCCCCCTCATCTGTTGCCTGTGACCATCGCAGCAAGAAGCCCACACAACCCGGTGTTCCTGGTGCCTGACCTGTTTCTTATCTTCGGATTCTGATGGTATGCTACCTTAAGAAAAAAACAAACAAAAAAAAGCTCTTGGAAGTAACTTTCAAAGGAGAACAAAAGATGTTAAGTTAAGACTGTAGAGGTGGCGGTTTTGCTTATTTTTTTAAGGCATCACATGTGGATTGTGATTCTTCTTCCTTGATGTGAAAATGGAAGGAGCCCCTCTCCGCCCTCCCCCCCTTTCCTGAATGGCGATGTCCACTCCTGTTCCCACTGTGCCCTTTGTGAATGTGTCAGCTCTGTGCTGTCTGTGTAGCAGCCATGGTCCATGTATGTTTGAGCAAAGTCCCTCATGCCTGCTTGGACAGCATTTATTAACCTTGACTTGAACTCATTCCATTTGGTTTTCCCCCTTTAAACTGGGGTCTCAACCAAATAGTAAAAATGAAGCTGTCTTTGGACTTGAATTAATGTGACATAAAAAGTTGTTCTAAAAAGAATTAAGGGGCTTCCCTGGTTGCAGAGTGGTTAAGAATCTGCCTGCCAATGCAGGGGACACGGGTTTGAGCCCTGGTCCTGGAAGATCCCACACGCCGCGGAGCAACTAAGCCCGTACGCCACAGCTACTGAGCCTGTGCTCTAGAACCTGTGAGCCACAACTACTGAGCCTGCGTGCCACAACTACTGAAGCCCGTGCACCTAGAGCCTGTGCTCCGCAACGAGAGAAGCCACCACAGTGAGAAGCCCGCCCACCGCAATGAAGAGTAGTCCCTGCTCACCGCAACTAGAGAAAGCCCGTGCGCAACAAAAGACCCAACACAGCCAAAATAAATAAATAATAAAATAAATAAATTTATATATATATATAAAAGAAACCCCTAGAAAAATAATAATAAAATAAAAACAATTAAGGCAGGAGTTGCCAGTTTCATCCAGTGAAGAAAAGAGTCGCCTCATCTTGGACTCCAGAAAGGCCTGAGGGAGGCCATGAAGTGGGCAGGGCCTGGGGTGACTGTCCAATCTGTGCTGTCCCCTCTACCTGGCCAGACAGGCCCAGTTATCTCAGACTTGGAACCAGAAGGAACCCCACCCCACCCTCACGTCCCATAGGGAAGCTGAGGCTCACTGAGAGCAGAGGTGAGGGTGGCCTCATGGTGGTGATGTTTCTGGTTTGCGGCAGAGGCAAAGTCAGAGCCAGGGCTCCCCCATCGAAGTCTGGGACTTTCCTTGCTGGGGGCGAGGAGCAGTGGGAGGGATTTGAACAGAAATGAAGAAACGTGGAAGTGGTTCTTTGTGATGTCACCAGACTCCAAGCAGCCCCATCTGTTGGTTGATTGACATTCTGGCACCAAGGATGTGGGAGAGGGAATTGGATTCCAGGTGGGATGGGACCCCAACAGCCCTCTCTCCCCAGGTTCTGAAACAGGCTCTAATTGGTTAACTCCTTGCAACCCCAGGGTATATGACAGTGGAGAAATGAGGGCCTGAGCCAAGGCTCCCCCCGCCATTCCCCCGGGCCAGGTGAAGGGCCAAGCTTCTTTGGCCTCGATCGGTCCCGGATAGCGCCCTCAGTGCCGGCTCGGGTTCCGGGCCATGTGCTCGCGCATTTTAAGAGGCTGAGCTGCGCTTTCCGCCGCCCGCCCGCGTCCCGCCACGGAGAGCTAGCCTTTGTCTAGACTGCTGGGCTGGAGGAGAGCTAATTCCTGCTCGGGACGGGGCTGGAAGAGGCGCGTGCAGTCCTCCGGGGACTGGCGGGTGGTCTCGCGGGGCGCCCTTCGCTCTTGGAGCGGGGCCTGGGGGGCAGAGGTGGCCTCTTAAGGCTGGTGGGGAGGAGGCCGGAGGAATGAGGACGCGCCGCGCCGCTCCCCTGCTGCGCTCAGGCTGACCGACCGGCGGGCGGAGCGGGGTCTCGGCTTGACTGAGCTCAGAGCGCGCGGGCTGGCCGCTGTCCGCGGTGCTGAAGAGGCGGCCGCGGCGGGGAGGCGGGCCCGGGGCCGCCGGGCAGCACACACCCAATCCGGGGACCGCCCTCCTCCCGTGCTCGGCGCGGCGGTGGAAGCCGGCACTGCACCGAGATGGACTGAGAGCGCGGCAACGGAAAAGCGGCGGCGGCGGCAGCAGCTGCAAGAGCCCCCGCAGCCTCGGGGCCAGACCCACTTCCACACCCGGGAGCCCCTCCCTAGGGTGAGTTGGGGCAGACAGAGCAGGGATGGGGCGGATGGGTCCTGGGGGCATGGGGATCTCTTGGGCTTTAAAAATTTCCTTACCCACTGTAAATTTCTTCCAGCCCTGATCTTGAGTAGCCTACAGGGCTGAGGGCTCAGATCACTGCCCTGGTACTCCCCCAGTCCTGGGATAGAGGGCAGAGAGTTCTGCCCTCACAAGCCAGGGGACAAAGGGTTAATCCAGAAGTCTAAGGACAGTCACAAGGCATGTCCTCCTCCTAACCCTGGGTGCAGCTCACTGCATGGCACTGGGAAGGGCTGTTTGTCCAGGCTATTGTCAGAGGAACACCACCTTCCCCTCTCTGTGCAGGGGGCTGGGTCTGGGCAGCCTGGCCACTGGAATTCAGCCCAGACAGAGGCCAGCCATCTTTTAGCAGAGAAGACAGTCTTGAGCCTTCACTGGGGCTACAAGTGAGACGTAAAGTCCTTTCCCTGCCTTCCTCCAGTCTCCTTAGGCACCTGAGCTGCCATGGCCAGGGCTTCAGGGGCCAGTGTCACAGTGCACCAGGCTGTTGTGAGTGAACTGGACTCAGGCAGAGGCGCTCTGGAGTGGATACTGGGCAGCACTTCCTGCTGGAGTGTGTGTGTGTGTGTGTGTGTGTGTGTGTGTGTGTGTGTGTGTGTGTTTTCCCAGCACGCAAAGGGGATTTTAAACTCTGGTGGTGCCTGTCACAGTAAAAGCCCTTCTCCAGCCGGCCTGTGCCTCTGAGTAAGCAGTCTGAGGTCACGCTGGGCAACTTTCTAGTCAGAGGAGCCTTGGGCTTCTTCCGTCGCTAAAGCTGCCCACCTCCTGCCTCAGCCATCCGCTGAAGGGGGAGATGTGTTTAAACTTGATGGGTCACCTCTGCCTTCGATCCCACCAGCATTCGGTTCCCATCTCCATCACCTGGCAAGGTCAGACAGACCTCTTGATTCCTAAAACCTGATGGGCGGGCTGTTGGGGGGCTTTATGGCCTCAACAAAGGACTTTTGGTGTGTTGGGGAGGTGAGGGGCTGGAAAGAAGGGGACCATGTAGAAGTCTAGTTGTGCTGGATTCCAAGCTGTGTGAGGTGCCTGTTCTAACCTGATGGATGTAAATGAAGCTTCTAAATCTCGACAGACTCATGCTGGAGGACTGAGGTCTGTGTTTTGTTCCGTCTGTCTAGCCTAAGCTGTGGGCATCAGAAATGACTCTGGTGGGCAGCTTCCTTGGATCATCGGGTGCCTGACAGTGCCGATGAAATGAAAGAGAGGTGGAAAAGATGTGTGAGATGATGTGCCGATTTTAGGGTCAGTGTGAGCTGCAGTGGTGCTGCAGTGCTGATGGAAATGCATGCCAAGGATGTGCTAGCATTACTTGCATACGGCAGACCACCCAAGTACCATTTGTCTCTGGCCAGTGTTCTGTAGAGAGGAAAGGTCATAAGGGGGAAAGTATGGTAACTGCACATCTGACATATCCTCGACTTACATTATTCTTGATCGCTTTTTTCCACCCAGAAGCATTTTTGTTTTGGGTAGGTAGGTTTTTTCCTATCATGTAAACATTTTGTATTTTGGCCAGATGAATAAACCTTGGTAGAGTGTAATTGTCTGGAAGGATGGCTGACTCATAACTGTACTTTGACATCCTTGTTGACATCCTTGTTTCATTAAAATATGAAGTCCAAAACATATAATGGCAGGCCAGCTATGCAGCAGACAATTGCTTCTGTTTTGGGAAAACAGTGTATTTGAGCTTTGCATGTTGTTTGTTTTGAAAATACAGTTATAGCCCCAAAGTTTTCCGTAACTAGATCAAGTTGGGGTATATGTATATTTTTAGCATGCTTCACACCTGTAATGCAATCAGGCTACCTATTTTTATTCATAGTCTGAACAACTTAAAACCTCTTCAATAATTAAGGTGGGCTCAAGTTCTCTGTAACTGAAGAAGATAACATTTGAGGGCTGACTGGATGATGCACAGTCCTAGATTCAGCTCACAGTCTCTGCTCAGAAGTCCTGCACTTGGTTGAACACGTGCAAGCCTGCATCTATGCACAATTGTAAAATGGGCATGAAAAGTAGGAACTGAACCTTTCTGACTGGATTTCTCAAGGCCAAGGCAGAAAGTAAAGATGTAGTGATGAATATTTAGCAATAGATCAAATTTTATTTTGGTGAAACCAGTTGATCTTGGTTTCCAGGTAGAATGGTGTTAGGGATGGTGTAAGAGCTGTGCTGTGTAAAGAAGTGAAAAGAGGCGCAGCTTTGTAGATTGAGAGATCTGAGTTCAAATTCCCTTTTTCCCTCTTATTAACTGTATGCCATGATGTGGTCTCTCTGAGCCTCAGTTCTGTCATTTGTGAAATAGAGAAAGTAACAGCTCCCTGGTATGTAAACTTAGCATGGGACTATAGGTGCTCCGTGTTATCCTGAATATCTCCTGCCATAGTCTGCCACTACCCGTTATTAGGAGAATGTGAGTGTGTTGAGACAAAATCTCCACACAGTGGTGTTCAGTATCAAACCATGAGGGCCATGAAAGGACTCAGTAGTTTGCCTTGGGATAGCCTGGTCCTGCTGGAGGTGGTGTTCCCAAGGTGGGGACTGTCCCTGGGTCTGCTGTCATCCAGGGACATTGGCTGGGCAGTGGTGGAGCTTGGGCAAAAGGACTGTTCTCTCCTGGAGGAATGGAGCCTAAATGCCAAAGGCCGTGAGGGCTCTCTGTTCAGAGAAACCCCTTCCAGGAAAGGGTTTGTGGTTGCTGCTGTTCCCCCTGAGGTTCTCTCTCTCTGAGACGCGGTTTTCCTCCAACAATGTGTGTCTTCTCCTCCTGCGTCTGTGCCCCAGGCCCCGTGGTTATAGCAGCTAACACTGGGTGGGAGCTCACTCCAGGCCAGGCTTTCCTGTCCATCCTCCATCCTCATGACAGCCTGGTGAGATATGAACCATTACCACGCCTGTGATACAAATGAGGAAACCGAGGCCAGGAGAGGTTAGATCACAGGTGCCCAAGGTCTGACTGTGTGGCCCCTGTCTCTCCAGCAGGAGGAGAGGGCCATGGGGGAGCTGATGGCACAGAAAGGGGCAGTCACCCTGATCTCCAGGCTCACAATCCAGTGCTCCCTCCTCACACTGTGGCGACAGCACCCATTGCTGGGCAGCAGGAGGAGGAATGATGAGCAGGGGTTAGGGTCAGCCGGACAGAGTCCCAGTAGGGAGGGATTAGTGTCCGAGACTTCCCTTCCAGGCCTGCCAGGTTGGCTCATCCTCACACGGGAGTGGGGCTTGGGATCTGGCAACAGGGACAGCAGCACCTCGGCTGTGAGCAGAGCTGGAAGGTGAAGGGTCCTTGGAAATCAACAAGGCTGAGGCTGACCTGTTAGGTTATGAAGAGCCTGAGGCCCTGAGAGGGAATGACTCATCCATGGGAAGGGGGGGTCTTTATTCCATTTCCCAGGGCAAGGGCCCCCTAATGGACCGCTCCAGCACTGCCTCTCTGGGGAGCCTGGGATTTGCTGGTGGCTCTGTCAGAAAGGGCTTCCTAAGACCAGGGACCTCTACGATCCCAGAGATGACCCTGAGGTGGGCAGCTCCCTTGGCCCCTGGCTCCCCTGACCGGGAAGCAGCTCCATCTGGCCTCTGCTGGCACATGGGTGCATTTGCAGACTGCACTGATTTTCATTTCCTCGGGTGATGAGGTAATTTAAAGGTTATTCAGTTGAGTTTCTAGTTCCCTTGGCTTGAGGCCTTTCTCTAAAAACACCTGCTGCTAACAGCCTGGGCACCAGGCATCGATATAAAAAGACATGCTTGTTGCCCATAAACTTGAATTATTTAACGAAGTGCGTGGATCTCTTATAGCTGCTTTGCACACATGCCCCATCTCAGTGGTTTCTTAATGAGTGTGCCTGTGAGCTTGCTTTTTTAATTGAACGGCTTCATGAGGATAAACCGATCGCAGCCCCTGCGAGCACGCTGTTCTTCCTAGGCTGCCATTTGCAGTCCCTGACCCCCAACCTCTTAAGTCTTCCACCTTGAACCTCAGCCCCCATGAGCTTCGACTCCTTCCTCTCCTTGCCGTCTCAGGCCGTCCTCTGTCTGTTCTCCTACCACACTTTCTCTGGATTCTGTCCCTTCCCTCCGGCCATGCTGCCACTGCTCTGATTCAGTTCCTCGTTATCCGCTGACTTTTTGCCAGGTCCTTTGGCCAGCTGCCTCCCTGCTTCAGGCAGCCCCTTTTAGACTTGCCCCAGTGTGCTTCAGGCAGATTAACCTTTCAGGAACTGGTTCTACTCTTGTCACTGCTCTCCTGACAAACTTGCCTTGGCCACTTCTTGCCTCTGGCATGAGGGCAGATGCCTCAGCTTGGCCTCAGGCTGGCCCAGCTCCCTGCACTGCGAGTGCAGAGCCAAGGCCTCTTGTGCAACCCGGCCCTCCTTCCTCTCCTGGGCAGTGCTCCTCCCAACGCCTGGACATGTACCTTCCATCTCCCACCTCTTCCAGGCCCAGCTTCAGAGCTGCCCTCCTCCAAGATGCACTCCCGCCCAGACTTTTCATCCCCTGCCTGGACCCAGAGCACACTGGCTCAGTCATCCATTCATAGGGGTCAGAAGAGCCTTGCCACAGGTGAGGTTCAGTGCTGGGCACCAGGAATGCCAAAGTGAGTGGGTTGTGGGTTGTATTGTGTCCCCCCACCCCAAAAGATATGTTGAAGTCCTAACCCCCAATACCTGTGAATGTGACTTTATTTGGTAATAGGGTCTTTGCAGATGTCATCAAGATGAGGTCAAGAGGGTGGTCCCTAATCCAATGTGACTAGTGTCCTTACAAAAAGAGGAAAATATGGACACACACATACACACACAGAGAAGGTCATGTGAAGGCAGACACACAGGGAAAGGCCATGTAAAGATGGAGTTATGCTACCACAAGCCAAAGAATGCCTGAAGAGACAAGGGCTCCCAGAAGCCAGAAGAGAAAAGGAAGGAACCTTCCCTACAGCCTTCAAAGGGGCATGGCTCTACCAACACCTTGGTTGTGGACTTCTAGCCTCCAGAACTGTGAGACAATACATTTCTGTTGTTTGGAGCCTCCCAGAAGAAAAATAATACAGTGAGAACAAGCCCTTCCTGGCCCTAGAGGTGCTGACCATCTGCAGGGAGACAGACAAGATCCTTCTGAGTCAGTGTGATGAGTGCACAAGAGAGGTACACAGATGTGATGGGAACCCTGAGGAAGGGCCCTCCTCCAAGCAGCTTTCCATCTCCTCTCTGGGGTGACAGTAGTCAGTAAGGTTCCCTTAGGGGGGTCCACACCCCAGTGTCCAGAGGTGACAGGAGCCAGCCAAGGTGGGGGACAGGCAGGGCATCCCGGGCCAGGCGAACAAAAGCATGGGAGGGAAGAGCAGCTGGTGGAGCCGAGGAGTGGGAAGGAGGGGGTTGCTGAGGCCCACAAGGCTTCGCTCCTGGTGGGTTGTGGTTTGCCAAGGAGTTTGAACTTAAACTTGCTGCTGTGGGTATCAGGGAACCATGGAAAGGGAGCAGATAGTGTTTTCAGTAAAAGGTTACATGGCGGCATGAAGGATGGATCAGAAGGGGTAAAAGAAAAAGCTGAGACCTTGGAAGTGAGCCAAGGCATGGAGAAGAGCGTATGGATTTGCAAATTAAGCTGAATTTAACATCATCAGGACCTGGGGGCTCTTTGAATGTAGGGACTCAAGGAGAGGGAGAGACCCCAGGAGCTGACCCTCAGGTTTCCAGCCTAGTGCCTGAGGGCAGAAAAAAATGTCTGGAGAGGGAAAGGTTGTCATGAGGGAGCAGAGGAGAGATGCTGGGCTCAGCTGGGGACAGGTTGAGTGTGGGGGACATCCAGGTGGCCATGGAGGTCTGGAGCTTGGAGGGGAGGCCTATTCCGACGGTACAGATGGGGAAACATGAACAGGGAGATGGGACACGGCACCCTGGCCGTGGACACCATCACCCAGTCCCCAGCATGGAGCAGGAAGAAGAAAGGGGTAAGGACTGACAGCTGGGACAGAGGAGGCTGGAGGATAACGGGTGTGTGGCAGCAGGACCAGGAAGCAGGGGGCAGTTGGTGTGACTGGGACCAGCCGCAATAAGGGCCCCAGGAAGGCATCAGACAGAGCTGCTGTGTTCAGGGATGACTGTTCTGAGCAGCAGTGCATCCGTCACTTCTTGCCTTCCCTGCATCTTCTGTCTACACTGCCTACCACACCCCTCTCCCAGAGCAGGCCTGGCGGGGTGAGTGCAGGTGGGTGCCTGGATACCTACCTGGTGGCCTCTTCTGGGCCTCATCCCCGAGCCACAGCTAGTGTCTGTGGCAGCCTGGTAGCTGGGGTGGGGGGGCGAGGCCTGCAGCCTGGCTGGATGCCCCCCACGCCTGGTTGCAGCTGTGTCCGTTCTTTGCAGGGCCCGTCACCATGGGCGGCTCTGCTCCTCCGCCTCATGGGGATTGTGCCACGGGTGCGGCAAATGCTCCAGCCCCTCTCTGATTGCTGCCTGCCAGGTTGGTCTGTGTGCACTGATGTGATGGTTTCTCTGATGTGACTTCTGGGCCCTCCTGCCCCCAGACTCACTCCTTATGTACCTTCTTTGTGCCTGACCTTCCACCATTAGAGAGTCTTCTGTAGGGTCCCATAAGTTTCGACATGAGCAGGAGTTGATTCTGGTGTACTGTTTCCAATGGTAATTTGTTGAGAGATTAGGTTAGGAAACATAAAATTGTAAAACATTTATATGATTCTAAAATATATGACAAAATGTAGTCGTCTTTCATCACCTCCCTCCATCTCACGCCCTGCTAGAGATACACACACCCATTTGTTAACAGTGGTTCTTTCCCAGATTTCCCCATGCATTTACAAAGCCATGTAAGTCCACAGGCACCCATGCATCCATACTTACATGTATATGTGAGATCATTTCATGCATATTGATAAGCAGCTTGCTTTTCCCCTTACCAATATATTTTGGAGATCTTTACATGTCAGTACAAATAGGCGTATCTCATTTCTAAATTAACAGCATGGAACTCTGTAGTGTATCATAATTTGTTCAATCATTTTCCTCTTCATGGATAGTTCCTTTACCTTTTATTACTATTTCAGGGATGCTGTAGTGAACCTTTTTGTATATGCATCTTTATGAATGTGTGTAAATTTTTCCAAAGCATAGATTCCTAGGAGTGGAATTGCTAAGTTACAAGGGCATGACCATGATAAATATCAACAGACACTATCAAATTGTCAGCCCCCCAAAATGCATAGATTTACATCTCTCAACAGTGTGGGTTGTCAACAAAGGCTACCCCATCATTCTTTTTACTCTTTGTTACTCTGATGGGTGAATGAAAAGGCATTTCCTTGCTCTGTTTTGCATTTCCCTTATTACCAATGAGACTGAGTATACTTTTTTCTGTTTATTGACCAATCATATGCATTTTGTGACTTGTATATTCATATTCTTTGCCATTTTACTGTTTTGATGTGTGTATTTTTTAATGCTGATATGTAGGAGCTCATTTTAAGTTATGGTTATCTCTCCTTTGTTGATTATATATTTTGCAAGTATTTTCTCTTTGTTGCTTATCTGTGCCTGTGGTGCTATGGAATTTCTAAACGTTTATGATGTAACATCTGTTAATCAGAGGCTTGTTTTTTAGTAGTGGGGAAAAAGGAGCTTGGAGGTTTAAAATGTTGCATTCTTGACCCTTCTCTGGTCTGTGCTTACTCTTTGACTTTGAACAAAACCCCTTAACTTCACTAAACTTCCATTTTGCCAGCTGTGTCCCAGTGCTGTCTGTCCTGCCCGACCTCACCACAGCTGCCGTGAGGATCATGGGAGAAGCTGTCTTCAGGGCTTCACAGCCATTCTGAACTTCAGTTAAACCAATTCATTGGTGGACACTGAGAGCCAATCTTCTGACACAGGCCTCATCTAGGTCAGAAGTTTTCAGGGTTCCAGGACCCTGCCTCTGACTTTTCCCAGGTGTTTTTTGAGTGCTTGCCCTACGTTGGTGATGTCACCCTCATGACTCTGCAGAGGGAAGTGTATTAGTTTGCTCAGGCTGCCATAACCAAATACCACAGACTGGGGGGCTTAAACCACAGAAATGAATTTTCTCACCATTCTGGAGGCCAGAGTCCAAGGTCAGGGTGTCAGCAGGATTGGTTTCATCCTGAGGCCTCTCTCCTTGGCTGTCTTCTCATTGTCTCCTCACATGGTCATCCCTTGATCTGTGCCCTAATCTCTTCTTCTTTTAAGGACACTGGTCATATTGGATCAGGGCCCAATGTGTGACCTTATTGTACCTTAATCACCTCTTTAAAGGCCCTGTCTCCAAACATACTCACATTCTGAGGTACTGAAGGTTTGAGCTTCAACGTATGAATCTGGGGGCACAATTCAGCCCATAACAGGAAGACAGCCCCGTGTCTGGATGAGAATCGTGGAGGTGAGGCTCGGAGAGGCTCCTGTACTTGTTTCCAGTCACCCAGTGAGCCGGTTGCAGATCCAAACTCAGCCCCATGCATTAGACCCCTAAAGCCCACGCCTCCCCAGGCAGCTTGACTGATGTTAGGACTGTTTTGGCTTCCACTGCCTTGACTTCCTGCCCACTGGTCACTGGCCTGTGTCCCCGCCATCCTGTGGCCTCAAAACTCATGCTCCCTGGGCAGGGCACCTACTCCCAGCCAACTCTCCTGCACCGCCTTTGTCCCCTCAGGAAAGGGTTTCAAATAATAATTAAATTTTTTGAATGTAGCTTGTTCACTTTTTGTTGTTGTTGTGGGAAAGATCACACAGTGAGATAAAGAGCATTTGGAATACAGGAAACTCCCCAGTAACCTCACACCTCACAAAACTGTTTTTGATTTTTGCACTTTCCTTTCCCTTCCCACCTCTGCACATACAATTGTATTTCACAGCTTTGGTATCACATTAAAGAGGGCCCTTCAGGCTCTGCTCTTGTCACCCCACATTATCGCTAAGAGTTTCCCTGTCTAAAACAATCAACTTTAATGGCTGTGTAATATTCCATTGAGTTGAAGTACTCTAATGATTTCAATCATCCTCCAATTGTTGAGCATTTGAGTTTCCCATTTGCACTATTATAGATAACAATGCAATGAATGCCTTTGTACTGAAAGCTTTTTGCTTCTCTTGAATTGTTTCCTGAGGGAAAATTCCCAGGAGTTGGATTACCGGGTTCAGGGCAGCGGTATCATCATGGCGCGTTGATGAGCTAGAATGTCTCTTTCTGCAAGGAGCCTACGATGCTCCATGCCACCAACAACGAGCGAGCACGCCAGCTTCACTGTACTCTCACCGGCATTAGGTGTTAATTAAATTCATTTCTGACCATTTTAATATACTTAAAAGAGTACCTATCTCAAGGCGGCTTTAATTTGTACTCCTTAAATAACCAACAAAGAAGGAGGAATATTCTGCAATGGATTTGTATTTTCAATTCTTTTTGTTCACTTTCTTTTTCTTTTTTTTTTTTAAAGGAATAATTGGAGACTAGACAAATGGATATTAATCCCTTGGGAATCCCAGCTCTTCTATGGTTGTCTTGAGGGATTTGTTGGTAAAAGTAGTACTTAGACTTTGACAAGCAAAAGGCCTTTTGGTCAATAACGGACATAAGCAATGGAGTGGGGCCAGATGGGCCAGCCACTCCGGGGAGCAGAAGTGTCTGAGAAGAGGCCACGTCCTCAGAGCGACCTGTTGTGACCTGACCCTAATTCTCTGGCTGGTCCGAGGACAGGCCACCTCTTCCTAGCACATGTGCAAGGATGCAGCATAGCCCCTCGCTTGCCCCAAGGCAAAGCCCGGCAGGCTCAGCTCCCAGAGAGGTGACCCCCATCTCTTCGGCTGCCCCTCGCAGCAGAGGGCACATGTGGGCAGAGTCAGGCCGAGGCACTGTCCCTGGTGGAATCTGTCTCATCTTTACCTTCTTTCAAACTGATTTGAATGGTGCACTCTCCCCCATTCCCTTTTTCTGCTCTAAAATAATCAATGATAAATTGAAAATTTTTTTCCCCTCGGAAGTTTATTTTAATTGCTTAGCAACACATTATCATAAATTTCTCTCAAATTAATTCTTTGCCTTCATTGCAGGATCATTTATTAATGATGATGGCAGTCAGCATCTATGCATGGCTATTCTTAGAACACTGCTGTCTTAAAGGGCTTCATTCATAAGATATCCCCACAAGGAATGTGTGTGCTAGACAGACCCTTGGAGAACTTGATCCTCCAGACAACACAGAGAAGGTCAGCACCTCTCTTCTGTGGGCCTGAGCCCCTCATCAGTGGTGAGCCTGAGGCCCAGAGGGGGAACCAGAGGTCCACGTTGGTTTAAAGCAGTGGCCAACTCATGTCAGGTCAGATTTTGCCCCTGCAGGACTCCCAAGCCTGTGCTCACCTCTGCGAGGTCCAGTCTAGGTCCAGACAAGGGCAGAGGTGCAGAGGGGATGGGGCTGCATGGTGTTGTGCATTAGAAATGCCCTGTGTGGGGACAGGGAGCGGGGTCAGCAGTGGAAGGCTTGGGAGGCCAGAAGACAGTATGGGTGTGTAGATTGAGCCAAATAGGGCTCCTATGAGTGATAAAGTTGCTTTCATCGATTGATTCATTGATCAGTTGATTGATCTGTTTATTCCTGGGCTCACTCATTCAGTGCACATCTACTGTGTGCTGAGCCCCGCTGGAGGCTGAGAATAGAAAAGACCACAGTCTCTGCCCTCAGGAGTTCACAGTCTGGTGTGGGAAATAGACAAATAAACAAGAACCCACAGCAGAGCATGCTAGGTCCTGGGAAGGAAAGAAGCAGCCCTGGGCATTCTGGGAGCCCAGACTTGAGAAAATTCCCTGTGATCATATTATTTTAACATTTCCATATATGCCTAGCTTTCACACAATTATAACTATATTGCATGGTTTGCCTTTTTCCTCTCAGCATTTTGTGTTTAAGCACAGTTTCTTATTTCTGCAAAGTCATCACATATATACTATGTGGTTCCAAATGGTTCCGTGATATTCCATGAAGTTGATGAGTTAAGCATTCACCTGCCGTTAGGCTCCTTGGCTGCTTCTAGGGTTTTGCAACAAATGGCATTGGATGCAGAGCCTTGTACTCCTTTCCCCTTGTTCACACTGGGTGGGAGGTGTAGACGTGCTTGTGGTTCTTATAGACCACGGCCACGTGCCCCTCCCCTCCAGTGCCTCACGCCAGTTTCTGGGCGCCTGTTCCTCTATTGCCTTCAGTACTGGGATGAGCAACAGCTGCACCCACCTACCAACATACACGGATACGTGTGTATGAGTTTTAGTTGAGTGTGTGTGCACCATATTATTGAGCAAAGGAGGAAACATGTCGGAACTTGAGTCTGATGAACAGTGTTCCAGTAGCAAGAGGAAGTGGGGAGGCTGGCTTCTAAGACTTGCCGCTGCCACCCGGGTGGGATGTGATGAGGTAAGTGGTCACCATCAGCGTGAGAGCAAACCAAACACTTTATTTATTTACTTATTTTTTAAAATATTTATTTATTTGGCTGCACCAGGTCTTAGTTGCAGCACGCAGGATCTTTGTTGCAGTATGCGGGATCTTTTAGTTGTAGCATGAGGGATCTAGTTCCCTGACCAGGGATAGAACCTGGGCCCCCTGCGTTGGGAGCGTGGAGTTTTAACCACGGGATCACCAGGGAAGTCCCAAATCAAAGTCTTTAAAGTGACCAAATCAACTGGTCTTGATGTGGGGTCGGATAGAGCTTAGAGGGAAGGTTGCAGCTGCCTCCAGGGGTTGCCAGCACAAGGGTATTTGGGGTGAGTGGACCTCAGGAAGGTCACAGAGTTAGTGGCTTGGTTTTAGAAGGTCACATTTGAGTGTTGGGGACCATACATCTGGAGCTGTTCAGGAGATGCCCTCAATGGGTGAAGTGCAGAGCTGGGGTTCAGCCTCACCTGCACGTGGTCAGGAGGGAAACTTGCCTGGGGCCCAGGGTGGCCAGCAGAATGGATGGAATTACCCACCGGTCATCGTTTGCTTGGTCTCTTGGCCTTCTCACTGCTGGGTCAACTAAGACTTTTCAGCTAATGTATTTCCTTCTTTAAGGACAAATTGGCACCCTCTGAGTACTTGTGAAGCTAGGCTATAGATTTTTAAGTATTTCACATGAGCAGAATCTGGTCATTGTTTGATGTGACTTACAGTGTAAAAGAACTATGTAGAAAGGAGAAATAGTGCATGTGTTTGCCTTGGTAGGAGTGCATGATTTTCTCCTGTATTTTTCTTTACTATTTTAGTTTCCTCCCCCGGTATGCTTTGTTCCCTATCTTCTCCTGTCGGCCAGCCATGGCTTTAGGTGAGGGTGGGTGGACAAAGCAAACAGGGTCACTGACCCCAGTGCTCACTCGCTGTGAAGGCAATGCGAGGTCCTCAGCCCCTCTGCCTCCCCCTTTCTCAGCTCTGAGACAGAGGGCATGGCTCTGCATTTGAAAGATTCTTCCAGCTTCCAGAGTCTGGTTCAATATCCTGGGTTTACTGCACATGCCCATCCTATAAAAGCCACCTGTATGTTCATGATGCTCCTGTCTCACCTCATCTTTCCTCATGAGGCCCCTGGGGACCAGGAGCCGCATTCTGCTTAAGGGACCCCGCAGAGCACAGTTCAGGGTGTGGCCTCCAAGGTCAGCCAGAACAGGTTGGCTCCAAGCATGTTGATCCTGCACAAGTCATGGTATGTCAGAGCTTTAGTTTCCGCATCTGTAAAAAGGGTGTTTGAGGAACCTATCCTTGGGGCTTAAATGCAGAAACTCAAGGAATGCAGGTAAAGCTCACAGCCCAGTGCTTAGCACTGGTGAGCACTCTGTCACAGGTGACCATTTGCACCATTGTTATGCTCTTCATTTTGTAGCCCCAAAACCAAGGCCCAGAGTGGCTAAATGTCTTATCCTCCCCAGGCCAGTGAATCTGACACCATCGCTAAGGATTTATTCTTTAGGTGGAAGAAGTACCAGTTGCTTCAAAGGTCCAGAAGGGAAGTGTAATGACCCCACACCACCTTCCCTGAGTCTATTGCATGTTATAACAGGAACTTTGTTGTATATTTGAAAACCTTTAAATTGGTGAAAATTGATTGATTTGGTTTCAGTAAATTACACTTGATAAATTCCATGGACTGAGCTCCCAAGAGGTGGCAGTGTTGAGGAGGGCTTGGTTGGGGGTGGGGGAAAATGGTTAGAACGCAGTCCTAGGGCTTAGTCCAGTGGGAGAAACAAGACGGTAGGGCACAGTGAGGTTGGGGCAGAGGCCAACGCGTGGGGCTGGTCTCAGCTTGGACTGCTTTACTGTGTGTTCAAGCCAAAATGTCAGTGTTGCCGGAGCAGAAGGAGGGAGGGGAACTGGATGGGCCTTTTTGGGGACTTGGAGACCTCTGAGGGGAAGAGTGACAGAGTCTGACATATATTGGAATAGGTGTTCTTGGGATGTTACGCTGAGCATTAGACGGTGGAGGCCAGAGTGGAAGTGGGAGACCCTCTGGGAGGCTCTGGAAGAGTCCACAGACAGGTTGAGGGTACGTTAGGCCCAGGTGGCAGCAGCGTGGTGGTGAGAAGGGACAGGATCCTGGCTGTAATCTAAGGGCAGAGTTGTGGGGATGTGCTGACCACGTGGAGGTGGGTCTAAGGTACAGAAGAGTCAAGGATGACTCCAGGGTGTCTGTCCAGAGCAACTAGGAGGATGGTGCTGCCACTAGCTGAGGTGGGGAGATGGGGAAGGGTGGAGGCACAGGTCTAAGAGTGCCATGGGGAGCTCAGATTTGGACAATTAGGTTTATGATGCCCATCAGACATCGCATGGAGAGGTCCTGCAGCTGGACAGGCGAGTTGTGTTCAGAGAGGTCTGGGTGGAGACATTTATTTGTCCCCAGATACCCACAGCCCTGTGGTAGTAGCGCCAAGGGGGCCGGGCTCCCTGGGGCCCCGCCTGTTGCATTCCTCCCTGACACTAGACAGGTGGCTGCAGGTGGCGGGATACAGGTGCGCCAGCCTCCACAGCAGGTCTTAGAGGTGACCCCGATTTCCTGGAATCACCATCAGGCCCTGGGCGGGTCATCCCCATTTCCCACTTGCCCCTTGTCTCTCTTTGAAATAAAGCAACGCCGAGCCCGCTGCTGCAGGGGGCGGCACCTTCGCTCGGGTGTTTGTATTAGAATATGACGTTTAAATGGGGGGCCTGCCCGGCGCCTAGGTCCCAGGTGTCCTGGGAAGGTCGCACGGGCGAGCAGGCGGCGTGCGGGCGGAGACCGCTCTACCGGGGGAGGAGAGGGTGCGGCCCCCGCACTGCTCGCGCTGTGCCCGGCTCCCGCGGCGCCTATGGGGTTAACGGTCTCAGCGGGCTCCTGCACCGGGCGGCGGTCGGGCGGCAGTGGTGCATTGTGGTAACGCGGAGCCCGGACCTGTGAGCGTCCGCCGCCTCCGCCGGGCGGCCCGCCGAGCTGTGCGCGCGTCCCTGCGAACCCCCAGGGCGCGGCGCCATGTAGCGCCCGGCTGCTCCGAGGCCGCCCTGTCGCGGGGATGAAGGGACGCGGCTGCTGGGAGACGGCCTCCGTGCGCTCCTTCTGCAGCTCCGGCTGCCTGAATAAATTTAAGAAGGGTTAGTGCTGCCCGGCTTCCGCCCGGAGCCCCGGCTCCCCGCTCACGCCCGCCAGGCGCCCGGCTTGCTGCATGATCAGTCCACGCGAGCCTCTGATGTCACTCCCTCGCGGCGTGGGGAGCGCGGGGAACCCCAGTCCCCGTACCCCGCCGGCGTGAGCTCCGAACTCGCTTTACGCGCGGGGTATTTTGGAGACGGGGCTTCGGCTACAGACCTGTCCGTCTGATTAATCTCTGCAAAAACGAACCAAAATATAATCCAGAGCTTTCTGGAAAAAAGGGGGAAGTGGCGGCCTTGTTTAATCCTCCCACCTACCTCTCCTTCCCCAGGGTCGGCTTGGGGTCCGCATGCCCTGGCGCCTAGGCAGAATTGCTGCTTTGCCCGCAAGGGCTTCTTCCCTTCCAGGGGCCACCCTGGGTGTTGGCTATGCTCAGTGCATGACCCAAGCCCCTCGCCTTTGCCCTCTGAGCAAGCTGCAACAGATGAGGCGAGTCACTGTAAGTGGCCGCCTAGGTTTGAGCAAGCACGAGCCCTGAAGCTGCTGCCCCCAGGGATGGTGGTCCTGAATGACAGCTCCAGGCTGTGCAGGCGCAACCGCCTGAGAGCCCTTTGTCAGCAGTGGGGGAAAAAATCTTAGCGGTCTTATAGGCTAAAGCCTTGGAAACTCGTTAAGCTCCTTTGTGCAGTTTCTGATGCTTCAACATCATTATTGGAGATTTTGTGTGAGTGAAACTTGCTGCGTTTTCGTTAATGAAAGTTTATGTTATAATTTGAAACTGGAGAAAAATTAGGATTTTTTGTCCCTGTAGACCTGAAAGACACAGATGGAGTTAATTTCACTTAACACCAATTTATTAGAAACTGGCTCCTTTTAGGAATTAACACCCTCTGATCTGTAATAAACCTTGTCATTAACTTTGCCTGCTGACTGGTCACACTAATGGCTTCCGAAGGCCCTGGCCCAGCACCGACTCCAAGCCTCAGTGCCTGAGCCACATTTAACATTGCAGGCTCACCTGAAAACAGCATCAAAGTCGTTGTACACGTTTTAAATTTATTTCATCGGGAACTGATACTACAGCTCTGTCCTAAGGATCCTTTAAAGAAACTTGCAAGTGAACTTTGTCCAAAATATGTCTTCTGGTTTTAGAAGATTGGTCTTAATTTCCAGTTTTTATTTTGGCTATAATGTCATTTGTAATGCAGTTATGTTCTCTATGCAAAGTTTAAATGATGTTCCTGTTATCAATTTGGATGGATTTATTCTGAGGGTAAATTTTGGAGTTAGGAAAAAAACAGAAAAAGTTAGGTGTTAAAATTGTATTTTGTCTACCGGCCTGCCTGATGGTCTTCTTGGTTGCTGTTCTCCAGAAGATTTGCTGCTAAGAGCACTGGGCCTGGTATCCACTTGCTTTTTGCTTGGTTGTAGGAGGGATGTTCATCTTTGTCTGGAAGCTCAGGTGACCAGAGCAGTTGTACTTCGAGAGTGGTGACAAGGTAGCCTCTTTGGTTGCCAGAGCCCTGCAGGCCAGGCCTTCCTACTCCTCCTGTCAGTGATCCACTCTGCACGGTGGGTCTGGGGAAGAGGAACTCAGCAGGTGGTATGTCTGGTACAGTGCTTAGAGCAGAGCCTGGAGCAGGACTCGCTGTGCTGGCCAGAGGAGGCCCAGGAGCCCACAGAGCACGCAAGAGCAGCCAGGACTCGGCTCAGCGTCAGAGGCCCCATGGGCAGACTGCAGAGTGTCTTCCTTGGGCACCCTGTGTGAAGGTGGGCCTAGGAAGGCCAGAATGGAGTTTTCAGGAGAAACTGGATATCTCTCAGTTTTTAAATATTGGCCAAAAAACGTTTTTTACAAACTCTTCAAAGCCAAGCAGTATTTCTGTAGGCAGGAAAATGCCTGTGAACCTTGCTGGCTAAAGAGAGAGGAGCAAGAGAGGCAGAGATGGGGGCATTGGGAGGCCTGGTTAACTGTCAGTCCTGGGAGGTGGGAGCCTCCTGGCCCCTCACACCATGCGCATGGCAGACACAGGCAGAGGCCCCTCATCCCCAGCTTGCAGACAGGGTGAGACTGGTCTCGCACCTCCTTTCAGACACATTGAAGGATACTGAAATGAGAGGTCACTCCAGACAAATTTCCGGTAGAAAAGGGTTCCAGTGAAATTGCGTCCCTTCCCTGAGCCCATCTTTGTGTAAGCTGAAGGGGAACTGGGCTTGCTGCCTGCCCCGGGGGACTAGGGACTGAGGTCCAGGCAATGATCACTTCAGTGGCAGGACAGCATCTGGGCTTATGGAGGTTTTTCACACGGGTTGTTGTTCTAGGGGTCCCACAGTGTAGCCGGGGGGCCAGGGGACCTGGGTTATTGTCCTGACCCTGCTGCTGGGCTTTGTGACCACAGGCAAGTGCCTGCCCCTCTGTGAGCCTCAGTTGTCCCCACCCCTGTCAATGACAGCAGGAGTGGGTTGACAAGGACCTGGGCGTGGGAGGAGGAGCCGGTGAGTCCGTTGACAGGAGGCTGCTCATCAGCAGGCAGTGTCGTGTTCAAACCCCACCGCTTGCCTGACCTTCAACTAGCTTCTGAGCCGTTTTGATTCTCAATTTCTTCATCTAAAGGATGGCATTAAACTGATTTACCTGGCAAGGTGGCCGGGAGGTTGAAATTAGGTAATATGTGTCTATACCTACTAATCGGTCAGTCTGTCTATTTATCTGTGTCCCTCTCTCTGTGCTTCAGACAGAGCCAGGTGCCTCAAATGCGGAAATGCCCTTTCAGGATCTCTTGTAACATCTGAATTCAGCCCTTGGCGGCTTACTTCTTTGCCTTTGTGTGTGTACGTGTGTGTGTGCAGATGTGTGTAGGATTTCTGCATCTCTTCTGGTTGGAATGCAAAGCTCTGACATTGCAGAAAACAGGGACACCTCGCCCTGGCAAGGTAGACTTAGCAGAGGTCAGGGCCAGGTGGCCTTGTGCGGCCCGGCTCATGACACTGCTGAGGGGGCCCCACTTTCTCATTTGGGACCTCAGGGAGCCCCTGGGTGCCCACCAGCCAGCCTCCATCTTCTGATCGGCCACACTTTTTGCAGAAAGCTGAACTGAGCTTGGCAAAGACTGGCTGATGTGTCAGGGAAACAGGAAGGGATCAGAGATGAGTAGACAGAGAATCTGGACTCCCCAAGAACCTGGCTTGAGTGGAGGCTGCAGCAGGTGGGACTGGGGGCTCAAGTTCTGGGGCAGAACCCGGTGATTGTAGAATGTGGTGATTTGGGGGGATTCCTTCTTGAAAGAGGCTAAATGCCAGAGGGAAGTTCCAAATGTGTGGTTGCTTTTGAGTCAGAGTGAAGAGCAGTAAATGGTAAGAGAAAACAGAAGCATTTGTCTTTTCTATTTAGCAGAAAATCTGGCCAGTCTTTCACTCTGTGCGAAGAAATGGCCCAGCAGCTGTGCAGGACCCACAGTGTCCACAGCCAGGCGACAGGAGTTGAGCCCGGAGGGGCCGGGCATGCTGGAACCCAGCCAGCGTCCTTCTGATCCCTCACACCTGTGCCCCCCCAGGAAGGGACAGATGGTGGGGGACAGCCCTGGCTGGCCAAACTCAGCACAGGAGGAGCCGGAATGCCGTGTAGAGGAGATCTGAGCATATTCACACAGGCTGAGGCACACAGGAGTCCTTGGGCTCTGAGGGAAGGTGCTGTTGGGGGCAGAGAGGTGGGCAGGGCACCTAGCACAGAAGGCCCTCTGTGGGCAGGTAGCTAAGGGGTGGGCTGCATGCAGGCTGGCCCCGGGTGGAGGGAGCATAAGTGTTTGATTCTCTCCTGTTTGGGGGAGAATCAAACACTTGTGCGTGTGGGTGTCACTGTGTTGCGGGTGCAGGCCGACAGGTACAGAGGGTGGAGAGCTACTGGCATGGGGAAGGGAGGAGAGGAGGGAAGGGTAGGGAAGGCTATGCCGGGCTGTGAGGGCTCTAGAGGAAAGAGGGCCATGATCTGGAGTGCCTCTGCCTTGGGGAGGCAGAGAGTAGGAGCTGGTCGTCCGCTTGCGGCCGTTCCCTTGGGTAGCCGGCTGCCAGCGAGGAGGACATTGGCAGCGTGGGGATGACAAGGCTGTGACAGGCCCCAAGCTGCCCCGGCCAGGGTTCTGTTGCCATCGGTGGCCCCAATGGAATCTGGGGGATGACGTTGTCTCTCCGGGGAGCTGGTTTGTTTGTCGTTCATGGGTGGGTGTGCAGGGCTGTGATGGCCCACTTGGTGCCCATCTTTAGAAAAAGGCACCCTTTTTTCCTCAAGACCTTTTGCTTCTATGTATCCTGAGATATGTGGAAGAATCAGAATATGTTGTCATATTCTGATTTATCAGAGCAATACTCTTTTCTTTAATTTGCTGGATGTGTGTTATAATAAAAACAAATTCCCAGTGTCTGTGGTGAATGGTGCCTCCTAGAGTTGTGCAGTGCACAACCTGCTCAACCATATGCAACAGCTCTGTTTATATAAACATGTATTAGGAGCAATGTTTGGCTGGTTCTGAGGATAACACAGTGACCTTTGTCGCCTCCAGGCGAAGAGAGAATGAATGGGCTGCCCGGGTGCCAGGCCAAGCCAGGTGACCCTGCATGAGGCCTGGAGGAGGCCAAAGTGGGAGCCAGACTCAGAGTGGCCCTCGGAAGCTGAGTGGGGAGCAAAATGGCGAGAGGGGCCTCCAAGCCACTGTGGAGAGAGGGGCAGCCTGAGACTGGCCGCACGGGGTCAGGCTTGAGCCCCAAGGCCCCTCCTGCCCAAGACTGAGAGGTCTGCTGTGGGTACATCGTCCTCTGACCTCATCCAGGAGCGTCCTAAATCTTGCAGCACTGCCCTCTGTGGACACGAGTCAGTCCCCCGACACCTGGTTTTCCTGTAAAGTGCCAGTCAGCTTAGACCGGCAGCTGCATCTGATCAAATAGATGAGCAGTATGAATAAAGATGAAGTTATGGGCCTCGGGCTGCCAAAGATAAATTTCCTTTTTTGTCCTGTTTCCCTCTGACGTGTGTGTTGATTTATGCCTGACGCACATCTTCAGGAATAGTAGTTGCTCAGGCTAGGCGATGTGGCAAGGCCGGAGCATGGAACCCCACCTGGGCAGCCCTCTGCGTCCTGGCCTGGCGTGCCCTGCATCCTTGTGGCCATAGGTGGGAGCTGGTTAGAGGACAAATGTTTTTCCTCAGAGGGCAGAACTAACAGCCGGCCAAGCCCCCGGGTACATTCCTCCGCCTGGGATATTTTTACATTAGAAGCAGCACAGTTCCCATGGGGTGGGGTCCCTGGAGCTCGACTCTTAGCTTGTTAACCATCTGGCAGTTGCTCTGCTGCTTCATGAACTCCCCTCCCCAACCTCGCCTCCCCCGGCCCCCAACACACACACACTTTGTTCTTTGCCAAACTCTGAGTTTCATCTGGGCCTGTCCTCTGCATCCTGTACATTCAGTGTTTTTAAGGGTTATTTACCATTAAGGCATCAGTTCCAGATGTTCAAGATCATGGTGTTTCCATAACTTCATTACCCCTCATGTCACTGTTTTTAGGTCTCTATTTTTAGTCAGTGTTTTTCCTTTATGTGAACATCCTTTTTACATCATTGAGATACAAAAACATCACTGTTGTCACATGGCTGTACATCATAAGCTCTTTCCCATGTTATCACAGACTTAATGTGTGTCCGCTGAATGGCTGTGGAAAGGCTTTCCTTCTATTAGACGTTTCGGTTCTTCCCAGATTGTAACCAGAGCCAAGCTGCCGCCTGAGAGTCTTGTGGCATGTGAACATTTTCTCTGCTGTTTCTTTCCGGGACACACACCCAGGAGTGCGATCGCCGAGGCAAGGGGTGTGACTGCTTCCCTCTGGCACCCTATCACCCTCAGCCAAAGTGTTCTGGTCCATGATGCTCTCAGGGCTGGGTGTAGAGATCTGCTTCTCTCCACCTCCCCTGCATTCGTATTTTTCTGAGAGTATTTTTTGACCAGGCATAAAATTGTGCCTTGTTAGTCTTTTAATTTGCAATGGACTAACCAAAAAAGGATGAATTTTCCCCACAAGTTTGGTTATTATTTGTGTCTACCCCCCTGCGGCTTGCCACCTGCATCTTCTCCTGCCCTTGTGTGGAAACCCAAAGGGAAGCATAGTAAATCTTGTTGGTTTATGTCGGATATGGCTGGAACCCAAACCAGACAGGACTTCTTGGGACCCTTGCACTGCTCTGCTTTCTTTGGTGGGTGGGATTCAGAAAAATGGTCCCTGGAACTGTCATCCCCTAGCAGGCTCTGCTGTGTAACCAATGGGGGTCCCTGTTCAAAAATTATTAAGTTTCAAGATGGAGACAGCTGAGCATTAAACCAAGGGAGGGACCCTTCTGACTTGGGGCCTTATTGTGACTGCACAGGTCATATGCCTGTGATGGCTACCCTGCCCCATGCTCTGGAGTCATCTAGTTGGAAGTGGACAGAGTTTGGAAGTGGCTTGCTTGACTGAGCTGAATCCACCTGTTAGGTTTCCCAAGGGCCACTCCAGACGCAGATCCAGGTATGGGTGGGCTCCTGACATGGGGCCACTTGTGGCCACCTGCAGCCCCTGCTCCTGACCGACACTGGCCATGCACCCCTCCACCCCCTGGCCCCATTCTGGTCTATTTAGCCCTGGAGTGAGTTGTCCTTTTCTCTGTGGTCATTTCTTTTCTTTTCTTTTTAATTAATTAATTAGGCTGTGTTGGGTCTTCATTGCTGCGCACGGGCTTTCTCTAGTTGTGGCGAGCGGGAGCTACTCTTCGTTGCAGTGCATGGGCTTCTCATTGCGGCGGCTTCTCTTGTTGTGGGTTCGAACGGGCTCTAGGGCGCACAGGCTTCAGTAGTTGTGGTTCACGGGCTCTAGAGCGCAGGCTCGGTAGTTGTGGTACATGGGCTTAGTTGCTCCACGGCGTGTGGGATCTTCTCGTGCCAGGGCTTGAACCTGGGTCCCCTGCATTGGCAGGCAGGTTCCCAACCACTGTGCCACCAGGAAAGCCCTCTGTGGTCATTTTTGTGCCCACTTTCACCTCACCCTGACCCCTGGCGGCTCTTTCTGGTGGAGAGCTGGCCCTTCTGCTCACCTTTGCCTGCTTTGGTCATCTCACTGCCCTGAATATTTAACAGTTCCTGCTGTTTTTCCAGCTAGAGCTTTCACTTCTGCCTTACCCACTTCTCTCTTACCTTACCTCCGAAGCCTTCTCCTTGCCAGCCTGGGGCTAGGAGGAGCTGCTGCTTATATAGTGAGAAACTGGTAATCCCTGTGGCTGCAGATAACTGCTGATAATCAGTGAGGCTGGTTGCACTTGCTGTTAATTGGAAATGCCAGGCTGTCCCCCAGGTCACAGTCCTCATGCTCCCTCCCAAAGAGCAGCAGTTCCTCGGTGGGTGTTAACTCTGCAGGGGACGCTGGGTCTCCATAGGAGGGGAAATGATCCTGTGGGCCATCTGGGAAGTGGCATTCCTTGGGCGACGGGCACCTGGGGCTGGCTGCCCAGCCGGCTGCAGCAGCAGAAGTATCACTCCAGGAGTTACTCCCCCATGAATTGCATAGAGTTTGGAGCTTTCTTAAATGGCCCTTAGCTTGATTTAGCTCTTACTCTCATGGGAAATGTGGCCTTATACTTGTGGGGGTTTTCCACATTTTTCAATGATTGAATCAGGAAGGTGTCGATGTGAGAGTTCTCACATTGAGCTGAGAAACATTCAGTTACCCACACAAAGGAAAATCATGTAGCCATAGAATCCCTGACTGTCACAGTTGGATGAGATTATTGCCATTTGGTGGTTAAAATAACTTTTGACATTTTTTCCATATTACAAAGATAATTCATCCTCATTGCAGAAAATTTAGTAAAGAAAAAGCATTTAGAATAAAATTAAAAGTGCCTGTAATTCCATTGCATAAAAGTAACCTCAAATGACAACCACGGCGCATTGAGAACCTGTGCCATGTGTCCACGTGTCTGGGTGATCTTCTCTGTCAGTCTCTTTGGTCTCTTTCACCCAGAGCCCCAGGTGGCTTGAGATCCCCCCGCACCCCAGTTTTGCAAGTGTGAGAGCTGAGACCCAGAGACAGACAGAATTTGCCTGGTCACACAGCCTTAGTAAATACTCAAGCCCAGCGCTAGTCTCACCGCACACCCGCATCAGCATTTAATAGCATTTTGAAACCTGCTGAGAATTGGAAATGGCATCTCATTCTTTAATGGGCATATCTTTGATTTCTAAGGGGGTTGAATCTTTTTCATCAATTTATTAGCCTCTTGCAAGTCAGTGACTTCTTTGTCATGCGCTAGTTTTGTCTAGTGTTGCATCTGAACCACATTGATATGATTATTGTAGTTGGAAAGTATGTTTCCTGTGGTAGGTCGAGTCTTCCCTTATCAGTGTTCCCCCCACCAACACTTTATTATGAAAAATTGCAAACATAGAGGAAGGTTGAAAGAATTGTGTAGTCAATACCTATATTCCCACTACCTAGATTCTACCATTAACATTCTATTATACTTACTTTATCACCTATGTATCCTTCTGTCCATCCCTCTATCCATCAGCCAATCTTAATTTTTAAAATGCTTTTCAAAGTAAATTGCAGACATCAGTACTCTTTCCCCTCCCAAACACTTCAGCATGTATATCATTAATCAGAGTTCAGTATTTCATATCGTGGATTGCACTAATCATCGTTTGAGTTCTGATAAGTGTGTGCACGCACCTTTGCAACCCAGAAACTGTCAAGATACAGGACATGTCCGTCACCCCAGGGTTTCCTCAGGCCCCTTCCCAGGCAGTCCACACCCCACTGCCAGAAGTACTGCTGCTTTGATTGATTTTACCACGGATTCATTTGGCCTGTCTTAGAACTTCGCATAAATTGAATTATGCAATATGTACTCTTCTATGCAAGGCTTCTTTCACTCAGCTTAATGTTTGTGAGGTTCATCCATGTTGTCATGTGCATCATAAGTTTGCTCTTTTTCATTGCTTAGTATATTTATTTTACTGTACGAATATACCATAGTTGATCCATACTCCCGTTGATGGCCACTTGAGCTCTTTCCAGTTTGTGAGCTGTTACAAACATCTCTTAACACTAGAACTTGTCACCATCCCTCATGTGACACCAAGCTGTCCAGTTTAGACAGTCCCAGGAACAGCCTCATGCAGAGCCAAAGCACTCAGTGTGGTCCTCAGTTGTGGCACAAGGGGACTGAAAGTTTAAAGTGCCTCTCTTCCAACTTGTATTCCAGTGTTAGGGGTCCCTGGGGGTGTGATCATAAAACACTGAATTCCCTGAGAATAAGAATTAGGTCTGACTCGCATCTACAGAATAATTGAAAAATATAGCAAAACATGAGGAAATAAGAAGGCATAAACCCACAAATATACATTTTGATGTACATTAAGTGTAAGTTTTTTGCAGATCTCTTATCATGTTGGGGAAATTCCCTTTTATTCCTAGTTTGCTGAGAAATTTTATGATGAATGGATGTTGAATTCTGTCAAATACTTTTCCTGCATCTGTTGAAATTATTATCACATGGATTTTTTAAATTTGTTAATATGATGAATTATATTGGTTTTTTATATTTTGGCCCTCCCCCCAGATTCTTCTGATTCAGTAGGTCCGGGGTAGGGCTTGAAGATTTGCATTTCTAACAAGTTCTCAGATGTTGTAGCAGGTATCAGTACTTTATTCCTTTTTGTTGCCAAATAATTCCATTGCATGCATATATGGACATTTGGGTTATTTTCACTTTGGGGCCACTAGGAATAATGCTGCTGTGCTATGAACATTCATGTGCAAGTTTTTGTATGGACAAATGTTTTCATTTTTCTTGGGTGTATACCCAGGATGGGATTGCTGGGTTATATAATAACTGCCAAACTGTTTTCTAAAGCAGCTGTATCATTTTTTATTCCCATCAGTAGGAAGGTTCCAGTTTTTCTTCATCCTTACCAACATATTATTTTCTGCTTTTTTTTTTTTTTGGCTGCATTGGGTCTTAGTTGCGGCACGCAGGATCTTCGTTGCAGCGCACAGGCTTCTCTCTAGTTGTGGCATGAGGGTTTTTCTCTCTCTAGTTGCAGCGTGCAGGCTCCAGAGCGTCTGGGCTCTGTAGTTTGCGGCACGTGGGCTCTCTAGTTGAGGCACAGTCTCAGTAGTTGTGGCGTGCGGGCTCAGTAGTTGTGGTGTGTGGGCTTAGTTGCCCTGCGGCATGTGGAATCTTGGTTCCTCAACCAGGGATCAAACCTGCGTCCTCTGCGTTGGAAGGTGGATTCTTTATCACTGGATCACCGGGGAAGTCCCTATTTTCTGCTTTTTTTTTTTAAGGACTAATTATACTAAGCATTTTTTCATGTGCTTATTGGCCATCTGTATATCTTCTTTGGAGGAATGTCTATTCAAATCCCATTTTTTAATTGGGTTGTCTTTCATTGATTGATATTTAAATGTTGAGCCAGCCTTGCATTTCTGGGATAAACTTCACTTAATCAAGATGTATTACCCTTTTTATGTACTGCTGGATTATATTAATATCTTTCTGAGGATTTTTATGTCTCTGTTCATGAAGGATATTGGTCTATAGTTTTTGTTGTTGTTTTGTTTTTTTGTAATGTCCTTGTCTGGTTCTGTTATCAAATAATACTGGCCTCATAAAATGAATTGGAAAGTATTCCCTCCTCTTTAATTTTCTGACAGAGTCTATGTAGGATCGGTATTGCTTCTTCTTTAAATGTTTGGTAGAATTTGTCAGCAGAGCTGCTTTTTTAAAAAAATTTTATTTATTTATTATTTTTGGCTGTGTTGGGTCTTCGTTTCTGTGCGAGGGCTTTCTCCAGTTGCGGCGAGCGGGGGCCACTTTTCATCACGGTGCGCGGGCCTCTCACTGTCGCGGCTTCTTGGTTGCAGAGCATGGCTCCAGACGCGCAGGCTCAGTAGTTGTGGCTCACGGGCCCAGTTGCTCCGCGGCATGTGGGATCCTCCCAGACCAGGGCTCGAACCTGTGTCCCCTGCATCGGCAGGCAGACTCTCAACCACTGCGCCACCAGGGAAGCCCTGCTTGTTTTTTTCTTAATTGAAGTATAGCTGATTTACAATGTTGTATTAGTTTCTGGTGTACATCAAAGTGATTCAGTTATACACACACACGTATATTCTTTTTCATTTTTCTTTTCCGTTATAGGTTATTACAAGATACTGAATACAGTTCCCTGCGCTATGCAGTAGGACCTTATTGTTTATTTTATATATAGTAGTTTGTATCTGCTAATCCCAAACTGCTAATTTATCCTCCACCCCCCCCCCCCACTTCCCCCTTTGGTAACCATAAGTTTGTTTTCTACATCTGTGAGTCTGTTTCTGTTTTGTGAATAAGTTCATTTGTATCATATTTTAGATTCCACATATAAGTGATATTATATGATAATTGTCTTTCTCTGTCTGACTTATTTCACTTAATATGATAATCTCTAAATCCATCCATATTGCTGCAAATGGCATTATTTCATTCATTTTTATGGCTGTATTTTATTTATTTATTTATTTATTTTGCAGTACGCAGGCCTCTCACTGTTGTGGCCTCTCCCGTTGCGGAGCACAGGTTCCGGAGGCACAGGCTCAGCGGCCATGGCTCACGGGCCTAGCCGCTCCGCGGCATGTGGGATTTTCCCGGACCAGGGCACAAACCCGCGTCCCCTGCATCGGCAGGCGGACTCTCAACCACTGTGCCACCAGGGAAGCCCCTTATGGCTGTATTTTTATGGTAATATTCCATTGTATACATATACCACATCTTTATCGATTTATCTGTCAATGGACGTTTAGATTGCTTCCATGTCTTGGCTGTTGTAAATGGTTGTCAGCAGAGCTTCTGAGCCCTAAGTTTTCTTCTTTGTGAGATTTTTAACTAAAAAAGTCAATTTTTTAATAGACCACTCAGGTTATTTTTGTTCACTGAATGAGTTGGGGTAGTTTTGTATTTCAAGAATTTATTTCATCTAAGTTATCAAATTTGTGAGCACAAAGTTTTTAGTGATATTTTCTTATTATCCTTTAATGTCTGTAAGATCTGTAGTGATGTCCCCTCTTTCATTGATGTTATTGGCTATTGATCATACTGATATTTTCAAAGAATCAGATTTTGGTTTTATTGGTTTTATCTACTGTTTTTCTTATCTGCTCTTTAAAAACATATGTAATATAGATATCCTTCAAAAGGCAAATTGAATCATACTGTACATACTGTCGAACTTTTTCATTGACTTTTTCATTGACTATGTCTTAAATTTTTTTTCATATCACACAGAAGTCACATATCTGCATGTCAGTAGGATACATTACTAGAACTGAATCAGTAGATGGTTATTCTTTTTTCTTTTAAAATCAACTTTATGTATAATTTTAATTTGATAAAATGAACTGATTTTAACTGTTCTGTGAGTTTTTACAAATGTATACACCTGAATATCCACCAATCCAAATAAGATATAGAACATTTTTATCATCCCCAAAAGTTTCATCATGCCCCTTTCCAGTCAGTGCCCCCCATACCTAGCCCCAGACAACCACTGATCTCCTTTTGGCACTATAGTTTTAATTGTTCTAGAATTTCATATAATGGAATCAAACAGTAGTATGTGTGGCTTTTTCATTCAGTATAATGTTTCCAAGTTTCCTTCTTGTTGTGTGAATACATAATTTGTTCCTTTTTATTGCTGACTTTTTTCCATAGTGTGAATATGCCACAAGTATTCATTCACTCGTTAATGGACATTTGGGCAGTTTCCAATTTGGGGCTACTATAAGCTGTGAAGCTGCTGTGAACATTTAAAATTAATGTATTTTTGTGGCCATAAGTTTTTATTTCTCTTAGGTATACCTAGAAGTGGAATTGTAGGTCGTGTCGTGTTGTAAGCGTATGTTTATCTTTATAAGAAACTGCCAAACGGTTTTCCAGAGTGGCTTTACCATACTACATCCCGCCAGCAATGTCTGAGAGTTTGTTGCCCCACATCCTGTCAACCCTTGCTATTGTTAGCCTTTTAAGATCCCCTATTCTTCTGGGCATGTAATAGTATCTCATTGTAGTTTTAATTTATACTTTTCTAATTACTAATGATGTTGAGCACCTTTTCATGTACTTATTAGCCATTTGTATATATTCTTTTGTAAAGTGCCTTTTCAAATCCTTTTCCTATTTGGTGTAGGGGTAGGAGGTATATTGTTTACCTTATTAATGAGTTTCAAGTGTTCTTTATATATTCTGAATACAAGTTCTTTTTCAAGAATATGTATTGAGAAAAAATTCTCCTAATCTGTGGTTTACCTTTTCATTTTTTTTAGTTAATTAATTTTATTTTATTTTATTTTTTTGACTGTGTTGGGTCTTTGTTTCTGTGCGAGGGCTTTCTCTAGTTGTGGCAAGCGGGGGTCGCTCTTCATCGCGGTGCACGGGCCTCTCACTATCGCGGCCTTTTGTTGCGGAGCACAGGCTCCAGATGTGCAGGCTCAGTAGTTGTGGCTCACGGGCCTAGTAGCTCCGTGGCATGTGGGCTCTTCCTAGACCAGGGCTCGAACCCGTGTCCCCTGCATTGGCAGGCAGATTCTCAACCACTGCGCCACCAGGGAAGCCCTACCTTTTCATTTTTAATGGTATCTTTTTAAGAGCATATAATTTTAATTTCGATTAAATCTCTTACTAAGTTCTTCTATGATTAGTGTTTTCTATGTTCTAAGACATTTTTGGCCACCTCAGGATAGTGCTGATTTCTTCTAGATGTTTCATAGTTTTAGCTTTTACATTTAGATTTAAGATCCATTTTCAGTTAATTTTGTGTATGGTGTGAGGTAGTTGTCAAGGTTATTTTTTTTCTCCATGTGGATATTCAGTTGTTTAAGCACCATTTTCTTAAAAAAATAAAGTTTTTCCCTTATTGACTTACCTTGACACCTTTGTTGAAAATCAGTTGATCATACATGTCAGGTCTGTTTCTGAATTCTCTATTATGTTTCATTATAAATCTATACTTATGCCAACACTATACTGTCTTGATTATTATAGCTGTATGGTAGATCATGATAACAGGTTGTATAAGTCCTCCAGCTTTATTATTCTTTTCCAGAACTGTTTGGCTTGCTTTTCCATATAAAATTTAGAACTGGTTTGTCAGTTCCTACAAAAATGTCTGCTGGGATATTGGCAGGATTGCATTGAATCTATAGATCAATTTGTGGAGAACTGATAGCTTAAAAGTACTGAAGTTTCCAATCCATGAATATGGTTATTTATTTTTGTTTAATTTCTCTTAGCTATGTGTTTTCATGCACATATTTTACTAAATTTACCTGACAATATTTACTGGTTTTGATGCTATTTTAAATGGTATTACTTTAAAAAATTTTTATTTTCTAGTTGTTCATTGCTAATATTACAGAAATACAGTTGATTGTTGTATACAACCTTTTATCTTGATATATTCACTTGCTAGTTCTAGTGGCTTTTCTTTAGATTCCTTAGGATTTTCTGTATTTGCTATCATGTTGTCTATAAATAAAGGCTTTTTCCTTCTTCCTTTTAACTTGTGTGCTTTTGATTTCTTTTTCTTGCCTTGTTGCACTGGCTAGGACCTCCAGTATAATAATGAATAGAAGTGGTGAGAGCAGACATGCCTTCTTCCTGATATTAGGGCAAAAAGTTCAACTTTTCATTGTTAAGTATGAAGATAGCTGTAGGATTTTTTTTTTTTTTTTGGCTGCGTTGGGTCTTTGTTGCTGTGCACAGGCTTTCTCTAGTTGCAGCGAGCAGGGGCTACTCTTTGTTGCGGTGCATGGGCTTCTCATTGCGGTGGCTTCTCTTGTTGTGGAGCATGGGCTCTAGGTGCGCGGGCTGCAGTAGTTGCAGCACGCGGGATCAGTAGTTGCAGCATGTGGGCCCTAGAGTGCGTGGGCTTCAATAGTTGTGGCATGCAGGCTCTAGAGTGCAGGCTCAGTAGTTGTGGTGCATAGGCTTAGTTGCTCTGCAGAATGTGGGATCTTCCCGGACCAGGGATCGAACCTGTGTCCCCTGCATTGGCAGGCAGATTCTTAGCCACTGAGCCATCAGGGAAGTCTCTAGGATTTTTGTAGATGCATTTTATAATAACAAGAAAGGTCCTTTTCTTCCACGTTTTCTGAGTTTTTATCTTGAATGGGTTTTGAGTTTTGTCAAATGCTTTTTCAGTACTTATTGAGTTGATTATGTTTTTTCTTTATACTGTTAATATGAATTGTATTAATTTCAAATGTTAAACCTTGTATTCCTGAGATAAACCCCATTTGTTCATGATGTATTATCCTTTTTAGCTGAATTTTATTGGCTAATAGTTTGTCAAGGCATTTTGCATCTATATTTATGAGTGATCTTGGACTATAGTTTTGTTTTCTTGTAATGTCTTTGCCTGCTTTTGTTATCAGTGTAATACTGGTACATCTTACGATGAGATAATACTGCCTCATAAGATGATTGTGAATTGTTTCCCCTTCTTCTATTTTTTGACAAAGTTTGTATAACAATTGTGTTATTTCTTCCCTAAATATTTGGTAGAATTCACCAGTGCAGACATTTTGACCTGACCATTTTCTTTGAGGAAAAGGTCTTTAATTTTAAATTCACTTTCATTATAAAGCACTTTTTTTTTTCTTGTGTAATTTTTGGTAATTTGTTCTTCCAAGGAGTGTTCCAGTTCATCACAGGTGTCAAACTTATTGGCATAACATTGTACATAATATTTTTTAAATATCCCTTTAATGTCTGGGGCTTCCCTGGTGGCGCAGTGGTTGAGAGTCCACCTGCCAATGCAGGCGACACGGGTTTGTGCCCCAGTCCGGGAAGATCCCTACATGCAGCGGAGCGGCTGGGCCCGTGAGCCATGGCCGCTGCGCCTGCGCGTCTGGAGCCTGTGCTCCGCAACAGGAGAGGCCACGACAGTGAGAGGCCCACGTACCACAAAATAAATAAATAAATAAATATCCCTTTAATGTCAATAGAGCTGTATGATGTTCCTTTCATTCCTATTATTGGTAATTTGTATTTTCTTTATTTCTTGATTATTTTAGCTAGAGGCTTATCAATTTCATTGATCTTTTCAAAGAAAATCTTTTCAAAGCTTTTAGTTTAAGTTTCCCATTGTTACTCTTCTCTATTTCATTGGTTTTTGCTCTTTTTTAAAACCATTTTATTCCTTCTACTCACTTTGATTATAATTTGCTCTTCTTTTTCTATTTTCTTAATGTGGAAGCTTAGATCACTCATTTTAAATCTCTCTTCTTTTTCATAATAAGCTTTAAAGCTATGCATTTCCCTCCAAGCACTGCTTTAGCTGCATCATATAAATTTTTGATATGTTGTATCATTCATTTTAAAATATTTTCTAATTTTCCCTGTGATTTTTATTTGACCCATTAGTTATTTTAAAGTGTGTTAAATTTTCATGTATTTGGGTGTTTTCCAGGTACCTTTTTGTTATTGCTTTCTAATTTAATTCTGTAGTAGCCAGAGAACATATGCTTTATCATTTTAAATTTGAGACTTGTTTTATGGCATAGCATTGCTGTGTCTTGGTGAATACTTCATGTACTGTTTTAAAGAATGCGTATTCTACCATTGTAGGATGTGGTGTTCTGTAAATGTCATTTAGGTCAAGTTGATTGATAAAGGGTACTTGAAGATTCACATCTTCTAAATCTTTGTTTTGTCTCTACCTTCTAGCAATTGCTAAGAGAGTAGTATTGAAATCTCTAACTATAATTGTAGATTCCATTTCTGGCTTTGCTTCATATACTTTCAAGCTCTCTCATGAGGTACATGCACAATCAGGGTTTTTATCTTCTTAATGAATTGACTTCTTTTGTTGTTATGAAATTTCCCTCTTTATCTCTGTCCTCAAGCCTCTTTTCAGATGTTATTAAGGCCATACAGTTTTCTTGTAATTGCTGTTTGCCTGGTGTTTCTTTTTCTAGTATCTTACTTTTAGCCCATCAATGTCTTTATATTTAAAGTGCATTTCTTATAGAAAGCATATGGTTGGTTATTTTATCTATGGTTTTATATTGAAAGGGGTTTTATATAGATAGCATATAATGAGTCTTACTTTTTTATCCAGTCTGATAAAGCCTCTGACTTTTAGAGTGTTAAGACTGTTTTAATTTAATGTAGTTATTGGTATGGTTGGGCTTAAATCTACTGTTTTGCTGTTTGTTTGGTCTCATCTATTTTGTTCTTTTTTTCTCTTTGCCTGCCATCTGTGGTATTTTTTTTTTTTTTTTTTTTTTTTTTGCGGTACATGGGCCTTTCACTGATGTGGCCTCTCCCGTTGCGGGGCACAGGCTCTGAATGCGCAGGCTCAGCAGCCATGGCTCACGGGCCCAGCCGCTCTGCGGCATGTGGGATCTTCCCGGACTGGGGCATGAACCTGCGTCCCATGCATCGGCAGGCGGACTCTCAACGACTACGCCACCAGGGAAGCCCCTGTGGTATTATTTTTAGTATTCATTTTTTTCCTTTTATTAGCTCACAACTGTACATCTGTCTTCTCAGTGGCCACTCTAGGGTTTACATTATGCATATTTAACTTATCACAGTCTTCCTTCAAATCATATACCATTTCAGCTATAAGTAAGAACCTTGCAACAATATATTTACTTCTATGGCCCCCACCCTTTCTGCTGTGTCCCATTTTACTTTTGAAGATACACTTTTTTTACTTGCTCTATACAGTTACCTTTAAATGAAATTTAAAAATGAGAAAACCAATATCTTTTATGTTCACTCACATACTTATTTTTTCTGTTACCAAACCGACCTTGGGTCCACTCACCCATCACACAGCAAAGCCAGTCTACTGACACTGGTTTGTGGTGAAGGAAAGTTTGGTGCTTATTTGCAGGGCACCAAGCAAGGAGAACAGTGGCTTATGCTCAAAGACCCAAACAAGAGACAGATGGCTTTCAGGGAATGGTTTTAATTTAAAGGCAACGTTTGGGGTGAGGGCTGCAGGGTGCATGACCTTCTTCGGATTGGTTGGTGGTGAAGTAACAAGGTGATGTTTCCAGAATCTTAATCATCAACCTCCTGGTTCCAACCATTCTGGGGTCTTCATCCTTGTGTTCAGCATATAGCTACCATCCTCCACCTGGGTGAGGGTCACCATCCTGCAGAACTCAAAGATATGTGTCAGATTGTTATGTATATCCCTTGAGGAGGAACTAGGACTCTGTTTTTTTTTCTTTTTCCTTAAATTTATTTATTTATTTATTTTTATATTTGGCTGCATTTGGGTCTTTGTTGCTGCATGCAGGCTTTCTCTAGTTGCAGTGAGTGGGGGCCACTCCTCACTGTGGTGCTCGGGCTTCTCAATGCGGTGGCTTCTCTTATTGTGGAGCATGGGCTCTAGGTGCACAGGCTTCAGTAGTTGTTGCACGTGGGCTCAGTAGTTGTGGCTCACGGGCTCTAGAGCGCAGGCTCAGTAGTTGTGGTGCATGGGCTTAGTTGCTCCACGGCGTGTGGGATCTTCCTGGACCAGGGCTCGAACCCATGTCCCCTGCATTGGCAGGCAGATTCTTAACCACTGCACCACCAGGGAAGTCCCAGGGCTCTGTTTATGCTGAATATTGTCATTACTTTTCTTGCTTAACTGCTTTTCCTTTGTTTTTACATTCCCCCACCTCCCTAACTAGTAAATGCTTGTGCCTGCTCTTTGGAACTTAAGGAAGGTCTGGGGAACTAAAGCCTTTTTCCTACAAACAAGACTCGGAGGGGCTTTTGTACCTGGAAGTGTCCGCAGGGTCCTGCCTGGTGTCATTTCTAGCCCTCTTCACTCCTTTGTCTGGATCTGAGTTTCCATTTGGTATCATTTCCTCTCAGCTTGAAGAACTTCCTTTAACATTTATTGTAGGTCAGGGAGCCACAAATTCTCTCAGGTTTTATTTGTCTGAACATATCTTTACTTCATCTTTATTGTTGGAGGACATTTTTATGAACTATAAAATTCTAGGTTTTTTTTATTTCTCTCTCAGCTCTGTAAGAAGTTGTTCCTTCTTTGTCTTCCGGCTCATGTGCCCACTGCCCTGGCACATCCCCGTTCATGGCCCCAGCATCCAAATCCCAGAATCAAGCTGCCCATCAGATGACCGGGGGCAGCACCTCGCCTCACAGATCCCCAGCACCCCTGGCACTTAAGGAGGCCAGAAGTGGAGCCCACAGCACAGGGGTGTGGTGACCCGAGTTGGGGCTGCCCGGCAGAGTACTTCGTGAACTGCGGAGTGACTTTGTGTTGCCAGCAAGCAGTGACCCTCTGTTGTTGCCTGGGTCTCTGCCTCAGGCTCACCTGCTCCAGAAAAGGGGTCTTTTGTAGGACACAGCCATTCCATGGCCCCAAGTCCTCCAGCCCTAAACGGCCTGAATATTCCTCAGCTCAGCACAGCCCAAAGGCTTCACGGCCCCCCACTACCTGTTCCATCAGTCCCTCCCCCTTCCAGCCAGGGTGGGCCTAGGACAAGGACACCAGAAAGTTGTCAGCCACAGTGACCTATTTAAGGGGAGCCCCGCCAGGCCAACGTGGAGCCAATCGGAAATGGGTCTCGGGTGGAAACTTGGCCCAAAGATGTTGGATCTCTGCAGACCGTCTGGTTGTAATTCAAGCCCGCCTGGCTGTGGGCTTTCAGACTGTGTTCTGATGCCCTTGCAGACTGCGTGGTACCTTTGGGTGGGTCCAGGTTTCTCCCTCAGCCCTGTGGCCTAAGTGAGAAGCCCCTGGGCTCTGCAGTTGAGAGGAGGGTCTCAGCCAGGCTCCGGGGACCTTGCGTTGCCCGGGCTGTGAGGAGCCTCCCTGCAGGCTCAGGGAGCAGCTGCTGAGCAGGGGTCCCTAGGACTCAGGTAGAGAGCCCGCCGGCACAGCCCCAGGTGGGCAGGTGGCCCTCCTCTAGGGCTTTGCTCTGAGACAATGTTCTTCCTTCCCCGCTCCCTCACCCTCTTCCCTTGTCTCTGCTGGATTTTCCCTCGCCTGGCCTCACAGTGGCTGTCACTTCCACCATCTCACCCTCCCCACGGTTCCCTGTGGCAGTATTCCCTGCTCCTAGTCACTAAGACTTGGCAGTTGGAAACAGCTCCCTTCTATTTTTAGGGACAATCACTTGCAGTTTCTTTGCAAACACCATCACACGTTGGAATTTCTAATTTCCATTTCTTTTAGAAAACAGAAAACCAATTTCTTGATTTACAGTAAGCAGTGTATCAGCCAAGAGCCTGAGAATGATGCTTGCTGGCCCGGAAGAAAATAGTTCTCCCCTGACAGAGGCTGGGCAAGCAGATGGTCAGAGCCAGGGGCCGTTGGGGAGGCGGGGGCCATGGCTTCATCCCTGCCCTCGGGAGCAAACGGCCAGTGAAATCCCACCTCGTTTGTCTTTGGCCAAGCTCCTCGCAAGCAGGTTCCTTCCCGAATGTGAATTTTTCTGGGGCCTCACTATTTTCAGATTGATTTTCCTCCTTAGCAATCACTGCTCAAGTAGCTTTTCCCCCTGAGCCAAGCCTTGGAAGCCACCTGCCCACAGTGGTGTCTGCACGGTCCTGCTGGTAGGGCCCCTCGGAGCTGTGAGGGGTGGCTGCCCTCCTTGTCCAGCAGGTGTGGGGACAGGGCTGGGGAGGTGACGGTGGACCTGGGCAGGGGCACAGCTGACTAATGGAGGAACAAGCCGTGCAGAGGGCAGGGGCACTGGTGACCGACGCCCTCGAACCTTTTCCACTTCAGGCCTTTCCTCAGCCCTGTTTCCTTCCCCCGCCTCTGGGTCTGAGCCCCGCTTCTGACTCCCAGATCTGGGCTCTGCCTGCCTGGCTGGGATGCAGTTACTCTCACAATCAGCATTCTGCTCCATCTCACGGTGGCAGGGCCTCCATGGATCCTGGCCTCTGGCCTGGCTCCCAGGGCTTCTTCATAAATGACCAGTTCTGCTGAATCATCACATCCGGGGTGGGGTTGGGGTAGCTTGCTTGGTCACAGGGTTGTTTCTTTCTCCTCCCCATCCCAGAGCACAACTAGCAGAGAAGCCCCCAGGCCCAGGGTCAAATGCACGTACGCATTAAAGTCTGCATTAACCATAGCTGGTGGACCTTCTCCACAGAGCAGTGTGGGTCTGCCCGGTAGAGGCCCTTCCTTTCAGGAGCAAACACTGGGGCCCAGAGAAGGGAGAGACCTGCTCAAAATCACACAGTCTGTTGGTGGCCGAACCAACACTTAAGCTGAGGACCTGCCCACCCACCAGCCTCCCTAGCGACCTGGGAACATAGGAAACACAAAACAGAAGGCTAGACTGGGAATTGGAAAGCGTTGATGTCTTCCGGGTGCAGGAATGCCTTCTTTGGCCGCACTGATCCTCATCCCCAGCCTTCCCCTGTCAGTTCTGGGTCGGGGCTCCCAAGGATGTGGGTCATGAAGAGGACTGTCCACTGCCCTCCGTGTCCTCCAGGAGGAATGTTCAGATGCCTGCGAACACAGGGCCTGTTCCAGGCTCCTAGCTGCATGGACAGTGACCCAGAACTAGGAGAGGAACAAAAGGGCCTTTGGAGGAGCCAGACGGCCTCCAAAAATACCCCTACCTCCTGCCCCTTTCTCTCGGCCTCACTCTGAGCCGGGTCACTTTAAACACATTCTGCCAAGTGTACTCTTCTAGTGTTGCCATCAGAGACTGGCGGCCTTCCCTTCAGGTGACCCTTCAGGTGGCCGCCTCTGCCCACCTGGACCTCAGACTGGCAGGGAGCAGGCAGTCATGGTAACCTGGCTCCAGGTGTGCCTGGATCGCGGGGCACACGCCTTTCAAGTGACGAGAGTTCCCATCCACCCTCCTGGCCCCCGAGAGTTCCCTTGCTTGGGTGTTCTTGGTCGCCAGCAGTCATGGAATTGGAACAAGGGACAGTCCCCATTATGGGTAGCATGTGGGAGTGAGCGGGAAGAGATGCCACTGGCATCAGACAGGTTGATGAGGTTATCTTGAGGAGGATTGCTGGTGATTGTCTCTTTGCTACTTTATGCTTTTCTGTACAGGGCTTTTTGACTTTTCTACCTTCAGCGTGGCTCTTTTTTATAGCCAGGTAATAATGGCTGATGTTCGTGGCCTCACTGTGGCAGACACTGTGTTAAACACATTACAGGCATTGACCCATTTTACAGATGAGGAACTGAAGGTGAAGAAGTTAAGTAGCTGCAAGGTCTCAGGGGTGATAAATAGCAAACTGGGACTTGCAGGTCTGCTTGACTCCTAAAGGGGAGAGCGTCTTACTTGGGCATTTAAATGAAAGGGGTGGCTCTGTTCCCTTTCTGTTTAAGACACAACTTGGCCTGTCCACCCTGCATAGAGCAGACTATGAGATTCCACCACCCAGGCAGGGCCTGTGGGTCTCCTCCTCACCCTCCCCACAGAGCTTGGCCCAGAGCCAGGCCCCCACTCACCACCCACAGCAAGAAGAAGCAGGAGGGCACTCTGAGGTCTGCAGGGCGAGAAAGAGGAACTTTGCAGGGACTGGGCAGCCAAAGGGGGTGGGTCATAGGGTGAGTGGGTTGTGATTGCTGCCTTCTCTCAAGAGCCAGGGGAAAACCCTGAATCCATCACCGCTCACCTGCACACTGCCCTGGGGTTCACAAAACGCTTCCAACCATCGTTCCTTGTGGCGTCCGTTCATTCAACAGGTTTCTGTTTGGCACCTCCTGCCTGCAGGCCCAGGAGGTGGAGATCAGCCAGGCAGATGCAGCCCCTGCCCCTCCAGGGCCTGTCAGGCTCCTAGGTGGCGGGACCCCTCTCCCAGCCCTGCCCCACCCCACCCCGCCTCCTCCCCGACCCAGTCACTCTCTGTCATTGACGCCTAGAGGTGGCCACACATGGAAAGCTTTTTAGCGTGATTACGTGGGCGTCCGATGATTTCCAAGGATAAGCAGCTGTGGCTGTCTTCGGGCCAGGAAAATGTAATCTGGCAGTTTCCAGTGAGTGGCTCAACTATGCTGGCGCCGTTGGGGGTGGATCAGTGGGTTCTCGTGTGGGTCGGCAGACCTCTCTTCAGTTCAGTCCCACTTGCTTTGGCTGTGAGACAGGTGTTTGTGCTAAGCAAGATTAAACACTCCCACAGGTGGGGCTCCTTGTTGTTCATTAAAGGATCCTTCTCATTGGTCAGGGATCTCTGGACCCACAACGGGAAGCGGAGGGGGTGGGACCGTGGGGTGGGCGCCCTTCTCTGGTGGGGAGAAGTGTGAGGTGGGCTCAGTGGCCTCCAAGGAGCTGTGCTCACGGTTGGGCCAAGGGCAGTGCTTCCCCCCTGCCTACGAGGGCAGAAAGAAGCCGTTCCATGGTGTTCCCGCCACGGCCCCAGCAGCCGGTGCCATGGGGAGGCCACGGCTCGTAACCTGATGGGATCTGGGGCAGCTGCTAACAAGTAACGCCGTCGTGAAGAAACAGGACCAGAGGTGAGACAGCGACACCCAAACTGAAATTGTGTTCTGTGGACAAAGGCTGGATTTCAACATGGAAACAAGGGCGTTGTTTAATTTCCTAAGCTGGCAAGCCGAGAGAACGTTCTTCTTTTCTTTGGTTACCCAGAAGGCAGTGTAGGGCCCCGGAGAGAGGGAGCCCCAGGAGCCAGATGCCTGGAGGCCATGTGAGCCCTTCGGCCTTGGTTCCCCAGTCTGCAGAGCTGGGAGGCAGCACCTGGAGGTGGGGTGCAGGGTGTGGGGGACAGATATGGAGCGCTGAGGAAACGTGGCTGGAGCCTTGGATTATGAGGTGTTAAAGCTGGTGAGGCCTCGCCAGCATCTAACCCAGCAGTTCTCACCCAGCTGCGGTGTGAAATCTCCTGGAGAAACTTTTAAAAAATACTGATGCCCTTCCCGGCACCAAGGCACCAGGCGGTCCCCCTGACCTGGAGGCCGGGCCTGCAGGGGGCTTTCTGTGAGCCAGGAGTGAGCAGACAGGTGGGATGGAGTTTAGAGGCTTGCAGTGGAGGCTGGGGGAGCATGGCAGCCCCCTGAGGAGGCTCACTGTTGTCTAGGTGAGGCGGGTGCCTCAGGGAGGATCCACCGTGCTGAGACGCAGGTGGGTTCCTGTCTCGACATCAGCAGGTCGGAGGAAGAGGAGCGTCCGTGCTCCAGCTGCCTCTCTCATGCCCCTTAAACAAGGGCTCAGGTGAGAGCAGCGGCGCCTCGCCCCCAGTCAGCTGGCACCGGCAGGGGGTGGGCTGCAGCATCTCCACCCAAACCCGGCTGGCGTGGGGTCCAGCCCTCACGCACCTGCCTCAGGTTGGCTGAGGGGCAGCCCACCTCTGCAGCTTGGGACCTTGGGGCAAGACTCAAACCAGGACGGGGCAGATGAGTGAGTCTGGAGGTGGGGGGGCGGGATGCGTAGGACGCCAGCTCTCTGCAGTGCTGGATCTGGGACGGCACCCCATTCCTTTAGGAGACCCCGTGGAAACCCTGGTTAGGGTGGAAGCTCTGGGTGGGCTGGGCGCTCTGCGGGCTGGAGGGGGCTGTGGGTGGCAGGTTGGCTTCAGCATCTCAGAAGATGCCATAATTGGAGCCTGCGTCTCTATTTTTAGGCTCCATCTCTGCACCAGTGTTTATTTCCCTGGAGTTGGGCCCTGCTCCCAGAGCCGTCCATCATCCTGAGGTTGCTGTGTGGCCCCAGGTCACAGCCCTCTGCTGAGGAGGAAGGCACCTGGTTCTGCGGGCATCCTGGCCGTCGCTTGCATACACTTATTTTTCACCCATCATGTGGCTTGTGGCTCTGACCCTGTGCCCTAGCCCCTTCCAGTGAGAGGAAAGGGGGTTTGTTTCTTTGCTCTCTGAGGTTTTCGCCCAGCCTTCCGCTGCTTGCTGGCCTCTACAGCCAGCCCAGGGGTCCCTGGGGGTGTTTTTCCCTGAGAAGATCAGAGATTCAGTCACCACAGATACTGGCCTACAGATTCGTGTTTGTGGGATGAGGTTCCTGCCTCTGCATCCCCTGTGGACTGGAAGCAAAGCCCGACTTTTGTGTCAGCCCGGGGCACCCATCCCTGGGGCCCCACCTCAGCCTTGTTGACAGCTGTCCAGGTTGGGGTGCCACCCCTGCACCCCTCTCCAGTGGAAGCTGCTGGAGAGCCTGAATGTGGTCTCACCCGCTTCCTGGTGCCCTCAACACACCCCATGCTGATCACCAGAGAGAGAGGAGGGGAGATGGGCCCCAGAGGGCCCACAAAGGTCATATGATGCCGGTGCTCTGGCTTGTGTTTTCCATCTGCCTACCAGGGTTTCACGATTTATTATTTATTATTATCTGATTTTTCCATCAGATTAGATTCCTCCATGCCTTCTGGTATCCTCAAGGCCAAGCTTCTCAGAGCTTTCAGTCACCTGCCTCCTTGGCTGGGAAGGACGTCATTCATCCCATTTTTGGAAGTTTTTTTTTTTGAATCACTGGTTCCTTTTTCTGCAGAACCCCCTGCAGGACTAGTGTCCCACAGAATCTACTTTGGGAAAGACAGACCTGCTTTCCTTCTGGATTTCCCAGTCAGGAAGGACTGGCAGTACCTTGGTGGGGGGGCACTCCCGTTCCCAGGGGCCCCCAGTGGCTCCCTGTCTCATCTGACCTGGTTCCCGTGCTTCACTCTCCAGCGCTGAGGCCTCCGACCTGCCTCAGGGACTGCACTTCAGGGGTGCTCCTCCTCAGGGCTCTGGCCCCGTGCTCCTGGACCTCATCCCCCTGGAGCAGCACCTCCTCCTGTGTCACCCCTTGCAGGGTGTGCCTGTAAGGCAGTCACCTCCTCCCAAGGCCTCTTGGGACCCCACCCCGGGGCTCCTGTCTGAGCCCCTCTCTGTCAAGACTAGGAGACCTCTCAGCCTCCCTCTCCCCATTGCCTGAGTGGGGCCCTCCTCCAGGGCAAAGGACCACAGGAGCAGCGTCACCCCTGGCAGGGCTCACCTCCCCACTCGCCCAGTCCAGGCGGTCACTGGCCAGTACAGGCTTCACCTCGGGCTGGGTGGAGTGAACTGCTGCAGTCTCTCAGCCTCAGGGCCATGGGAGTGGCAGGGGCCATCAGACTCTTTGTAAAGACCACTCTGCCAATCCCAGCTCCACCACTCAGGAGCCTTGGGTCTTGGGCACAGTCCATAACTCTCCACGCCACCCATTCCTCTCCTGGGTGTGGTTTGTGCAGCAAACTGTGTCATAACGTGGCGAAGTCATGACCCAAGGAAGCACAGGATAGGCTGTCACTGAGCAACAGGGCTGTAGGGTCTCAGAGCCACCAAAGTCACTTGACCTCGTGGACCTGCCTCAAGGCCTGTTTCTGTTGTCAGCATCCAGCTGATTGGATTCTGCAATTGAATTTGGGCAGCTTAACAAACCTCCTGAAATCTAAATAACAGTCAGCAAACCTGCTGTAATTGAATTTTTGAGATGCTAACACTGCAAATTGGAAGTGGCTGTTTTCTGTCGAGAGTGCAGGGCCCCACGGTTCTCGCTTGAAACCAACGCCCGCTGGCTGTGCTTGTCTCCTCAGAGGGCCTGCGGCGGGGGTCTCTGCACAGCCAGACTGCAGGAAGGCGGGAGGCACTCCCTGCTCAAAGTTCTTAGTGTTCAGGTGAAATGAAAGCCCCCCATGGGGTCCTGGGGGCCCCAGGGAGGTGTGGCCACTCAGGGTCCCAGACCATGGCTGGAAGGCTGCAGGGCTCGGGGGTTAGGTCTTGTCCCCTCCCTGTCCTGCGGAGATGGAGGGGAGTAGCGCCTGTCCCCATTAATCCATTAACCATGCTGCTGGGTCAGGGAGCACTGCTGGGTCAGGGAGCACTGCTGGGTCAGGGCATGATGTCAGCATCGTCAGCTGCCGTTCTAAGTTGGGTCTCAGGCCACGGGCACAGCGGGGCCCATGCTGCACTGATGCAGGCTCCCTGCCATGGTGGAGCAGGGAGCAGGGATCCTTCCCCACCCTCCCTGTGCCCTCTCTTCTGTGGAGTGGCAGGGGGCTGAGACGGGGCCAGCCTGGGGTGAGCAGGCACTCAGACAGCATGTGTCCTGCTCCCCCCGCCCCTTTCCCACACCAGCTAGTGGCACTCCTTGGCTGTCTGCTGGCCTCCACCTGCCTTGCGCCACCCACCCATGGATGGCTGTGGGTCCCCTTGTGTGGCTGCCTCCTCCCGTGACTCCTGGCCAGTGGGACAAGGCTTCTCTCTTATTCCCCTGACCCCCTCTGGGCCCTGCCTGGTCAGTGGCCTAGTGCCTGGCTAGCAAGTTTTGTACCTTGTCATCCAAGAAGCCATCACCTTCTTTTTACATTTTTGAATGTTACTCCCATCAGCCGGAGGCAGGTCCAGGGGCAAGTGCTGGGGAGCCCAAGGGCTCAGGGCAGTGCTCAGGTGAAACGATGGGTACTGGGCCTTGGGGAGCAGCCATCTTTTTTAAAAAAAATTAATTTATTTTATTTATTTATTATTTTTGGCAGTGTTGGGTCTTCATTGCTGCATGCAAGTGGGGGCTACTACTCATTGCGGTGCGTGGGCTTCTCATTGCAGTGGTTTCTCTTGTTGCGGAGCACAGGCTCTAGGTGCGCGGGCTTCAGTAGTTGTGGCGTGTGGGCTTAGTTGCTCTGTGGCATGTGGGATCTTCCTGGATCAGGGCTCGAACCCGTGTCCCCTGCATTGGCAGGCGGATTCTTAACCACTGGGCTACCAGGGAAGCCCCGGGAGCAGCCATCTGCAGACGGAGGAGAGGAGGAAAGAAATTTGGAGAGTGGCAAGGAGGTGGGAAAGCCACAGGGTCTCCCTGGTACTAGGTGGGCTGAAGAGGCAAGAGGAAGCAAGGGCATGGAGCGCAGGCAGAGCATGACCTGGCTGGGCGAGGGCGGGGGTCCCTGGCTTCCTGGCACCTAGAGGTGGATGAGCCATCTGAATATCCCTCCCTGTTCAGAACCCTGCTGGTGTCCCTGAACTTGTCTCCTCACCTCCACAGGCCTGTCCCCTTCCACTGCAGTCCTGTCCCTCTGCCAGGACCCATCTAAGCACCACCTCCCCCCAAACCTTGTCCTGCCCAGAGCTGGGTGGAGGTGCAGAGGGAGGCGTGAGTGCTGGGCTTCCCCAGCCTTCACCTCACCTGTCCTGAGGCCCCTCCTCAGCCAGTGCTGCTGTCACTCATCTCCAGCCACAGTGTGTGAGGGGAGGGGGGCCCTGGTCATCCTGTGCCTTGACCCCGAGGAGCTTGTGGGCAGGCGAGGGCAAAGCCAGATTCCCCAGAGAAACAAGCAAGAGACAATGCAAAATGGGGCAGCCACAGGGCCACTGGCTCCCACGTCCCCACCATGTCACCTCCCCCACCTTCCAGACCAATCTGTGCAGCCTTTTGGTTTCTTGGTTTCAAAAAGCTGCCTCCCCACCCAGAAACTTGATCCATTTTCCTCAGAGATGGGGGGAAAATAGCCCACCTGGCTCGGCTCTGCTGGCTGTTTCCATGGCAACCCACTCCTTCCCAGGAGTTCCAGGTAAAACAGGGTCCCAGCCCTGGTGCGGGTGCCCAGTGGCTCCTCAGCTGCAGCCGGCTACTGAAGGGCTCAAGGAGACCCCCAAGCGGGGGTGGGGGCACAGCAGAAACACCGGGGCTCCCTCTGGCTCCAAGCCTCTATGATTTGAAGTAAACTCAAGACTGGTTATGTGCAAAAAGTGAGCTGTGCTGATGAGGGTGACAGGGATATTGGTGGGTGGGGGGCCAGGAAGTCCCAGCTCTGCCCTGGCTGCACGCTGGGAACTTAAATCCTTTTCCAGAGGAGGTATGAATATCCCCAGAGTATGGACAAGCACCCTTAGCCAAGGCCACGTGGGGTTGAAGCAGGACTGCCTGGCCCAGAACCGGGCTCCTCCACTGTCCCAGGCCACCTCCCTGAGCAGTCAGGGAGGCATGTGTGCCAGGCTTGAGGGGAGAACAGAGAGACCTGTGAGGTCTCTGTGCCCAGGTGGGAGTCTCAGTGCTTATCTAGGGAGCATCCAGGGACCACCCCTCAGGGCAGTAAGTCAGAGTACTGATCATCTTCTGGTGTTGCTGGCAATCCTTGGCTTGCAGATGCTTCACTCCAGTCTCTGTGTCATCACGAGTGTTTCTGTGTCTTTGCTTCTCTTCCTGTAAGGAGGTCAGTCATATTAGATTAAGGACCCGCCCTATTCCAATATGACTCATCTTAACTAATTATACCTGCATCAGCCCAAATAAGGTCACATTCTGAAGTTCCAGGAAGGGCATGATTTTGGGGGGACACTAGCCAACCCAGGATAAGGGTTGGAAACTCATGCACTTGGGAAGCTTGCCATGGATGGGAGGTCACTGCCGTACTCTGCTGGCCTGGCCAGGATGGACAGAGAAGTTGTGACTGCTGCCTTGTAAACACGTTGGTAACCCGAGTTTTATGGATTTATTCTCATCTAACAAAAAGGAGAATTCATTCTTGCATTTAGCTGGTGAAAATCAGTGGGTATTTCAGGAGTCGGTGCTTTTCTAGAAATGGTCGTGTCTGAGAACAGGCTTGAGCCCTTTATTCCACGGTCATTCGCTGCACGTGATCCCGCCATCCCCAGAGCTGCCTGCACCTTACCTTGAACCCCGCCCCTGGCTTGGAGGCTGGGTTGATTGTTCTTTACATGTTCCACAGTCTGGAGCTGCTGTTTGCTTTTGTCACTTTAGCCAGGGAGGCTCGGGGTGCCACTGGCTGAGGAATGTCAGGCCTGAGTTCCCCAGGAAGTCTTTCTCATTAGAAGGTGCAGGCTCGTTGGCGCAGAGTTGCCTGGGGAAGAGCAGAGTCACCTTCCCCATCTGCCAGGCCCGCTTCCTGGTCTCAGAAGCCACAGTCTTTGCAGCTGGTGGAGCAACTCACTGGGCTCCTGCTGAGTCGCTTTTCTGTGAAGGTTTGATCTGAACGTTAGAAGCACACCCAGAGCAGCAGCGCAAGACAGGCAGGCAGAGCAAGGCCTGGGGAAGCAGGGGTTCAGCACGATGGCCCTGGCAGCTGGGGCCGGGAGGATGGGAGGGCAGAAGCCCCTGCCGCCTGCCCCCTGCCTGGGCCTCCCCTTTGTCCCCTCCAGCTCTCCAGTCCTTCTTCCAGTTTGGCTCCCTGGGGTCACTGTCCTTGGAGGCTGGCCATGCAGGGATGTGGGCTCCTGTTCTCTGGCTGCTGGTGGTCTTGGCCAGATGCTTCCTGCCCTGAACCTCAGCCCTCCCGCTGAGATGAGCGTGTGGGTGGCAGGGTCTGCAGTCCTGCCGCCATCCCCAGTACAGACATTCTGGCTCTGTCCTCTTCCTGGTGAGGCTAACAGTCTTGGGACGGGTTGGGGAGGAGGGTGAGATGATGTAGGCTAGCAGGGAGAGGGCAGGGTGAGATGCCCCTGTTAGTGACCCCCTCAGTGTGGCCTGTGCTGAGAGACCAGGGGAGGGACCCCAGCCCCACCACTTACTCTCCGTAGGACCCGTCCTGCTCTGATCCTCTGCTTTCTCACCTGTAAAATGAGGATGCTAAGGATGCAAAGATTAAGTGAGTTATTTGTCCAGTGCTTTAAGAAGTGCCGGCACCTTGTGTATGCCCTGGAGCAGGGCAACTGACCGCAGGGAGCTCGGTGGGGGTGGGTGAGGGGCCCTGCAGGCCAGCGTGTCCCAGGGAGAGCGGGAGAGACGGGCCTCGTGCGCAGGGGTTGAGATTCGGCGTGGAGGATGGCAAACGATCCTCACCAGGCAGAGGGCAGGTGCCATGTGCACTTTGGGCTCCCCTAACCGGCCCCTTGCTCACACCTACTGCCCGGTGAAGGGGATCTCCTGTCCAGTCCTGCCTCCTCCACCCTGGGCCCTGTGCTGGCACCTCCCCACTGCGCAGGGACCGCAGGCTCCTCATGTCAGCGGCTGGGGCAGACGTGTGAGCGCCCCCGCCTGGGAAGGTGCCCCGGAGCTCAAGCCTCTGCTCTCTGACCACCTGATTTTTCCTACCCCAGGGGCAGCCTGGAAGCTCCTCCGCATAGCTGCTCTGTGCTGAGTTCTGGCCTTCACATGAGCTTTGAGGCAGGCCAGGGCTCCACCGTGGGTGGATGTGTGGCTTCGATGTGGTCCTAGATTCTAGTTGCTGCTATTCTTGTATTTATATAGTTGCAGAATTCCTGTAGGATTTTTAAGTCCGTGGATAGTTCAGTGTCTGCTGTGTTATTGAGATGTGGATTGTTACTTTGTTCCTCTCAGATGCTCACTGTGCCTGAGTTTTATTCCCAGTGGGAGTGGGGACAGTGAAGATGTGTGGGGTCAGAAAAGCCTGAGAACCCCCAAGGCCACAAGCTTGAGAACCACAGCCTAAGTGACTTGGCACATATGAGTGTTTTCCTTCCTTGGACGACATGCCCCACCAGCAGAGCTCCCGTCCGGGGGGCAGGTGGGGGTGTGGGGGGACAGTGGAAGCCGAGGAGCCCTTTTCATGGCTCTAGATGGGTAACTGCCAGTTCATCCTTCAGAAAGCACAAGATGAGTTAATGCCATCTATTCTTTTTGCTACTTTGAGGAACGTCACATTGAGTGGTTGCATTTGCATCTCTGATGTTGAGCTTCATCTGTGTGTCCCACATGGATTTACTCCTTGCAAAGACCCCTGACCCTGAACTGAGACCTGGGCCTCAGCCTGGCCACAGTTCACCATTTGGGGGCCAGGGTCCCCTTCATTGTTCAGCCCTGCCCTTCAGTCTGTCACCAGCCTCCTCTCATCCATGGACCTCTGCTCAAATGCCTACATACTCCGTTTTGCCAAGGGATGAAGGCCCAGGCTCCTTAGCTGTGCCCTCTCCAGCTAGCTCCTCTGTGCTACTACTCACATCCTTCTCCAGACCCTGCCCTTCTGTGTGTGACCTGCCGCTTCCATGCAGGCCCTCCTGAGATGCACCCAAGATCATTCATCCAGTAACTCCTCCTCTCGTCCCTCCCCGCCTCCCTCATTCTGATCTCACTGTCCCTCTGAGAGGTACTCTGCCTGCGCATCCCCATAGAACAGACTTTGCTGGTCAGGTGTCTTCCCATCCCTCCCCTAGCAACACAGCCAGCAACTTGGGAGCAGAACAAGCACTTTCCTGTGTCCCTGGCAGCTGGACCTGAACGTGGACCCTAAGAGCTGCTTGCTAAGGTGCGATTACCCACCTTCTGCCCGTCCTGCAGGAAGATGCTCCGAGTTAGGTTGGTCAGTTCTTTCTCAGAGCACAGGGGGTCACTTTCAGGCTGACCCACAGTCAGCATGCCCCCGTGCGCCCCTCCCAGTGCCCAGCAGCAGCTGTGCTGACTGGTTGGTGGCCATTCTGGTTGTTTGACACGTTGAACCTGGAAAGTGAGAGGAGGTTGCGTTGTAACTAAGAGCCTAGGCTCTGAAGCCGGACAGGCCTGGAGGCTCCAGAATTTCCCCGCCTGTGGCCCTGGGCAATTTCAAAGCACCTGTCTGCCCCTCAAACCTACCTCACTGGGTCATCAACGTGCATTAACCAAGGCAGCGCCTTGCCCAGTGCCTGGCACCCAGGAAGGCAAGATACACGTCAGCCATTGGAGCCTTTCTGAGGTGATCCAGAGAGAGGAAACAATTCCGTGCAGATCCCCCTGGGTTCAGATCCAGCACTGCCCTCTTGATAACAGGGCCCTAAACCAGTGGCTTGGTGTCTCAGAAGCTGTGTTTTCACACCTGCACTGCTGGCCACTGAGGTTCAGCGTTCACACTGGTCAAGCGAGTGGCCCAGGGCCTGGCCCGGCACGTGTGGTCTCCAGACACTGGGTCATTTCGGGGCTGCAGTTGGGCTGGATGGGGTGGGCGAGCCCTGCCCCCAGCCTGGATGCTGCCCCCTGCCACCTCCTCGCTCCAGGCACCCCTCCAAGGCTGGCCAGGCCCTGCCTCCAGCTCAGGGCGTGTGCGGAGCAGTGTCTCAGCTGTGGCCACCCCCATGCACCCTGTCTGCCATGGGAGGAAATCTGTTCTCTCACAATGCGTCCTTTTTTCAAAAATTTCTATCTTGGGTTACAGGTTTCCTTCACCAAAAAAAAAGTTTCTTGTTAATTATTTCTAAATCAAGGCATCTCAGACACGGCTCAGCAATTACAGCCTCTGGTACTCACAGGCCAGTGTCGAAGTAGCAGCAGGGCCCAGGCCAGCTCCCCACCCCACCCCACTCGCCGCAGAGCACCCCGGAGGCTCCCATAGCCCCGCGCCCCTTTGGACACAAGCTGGGCTGGTAGCGGACCAGGCTCCCAGGTACCTCAGACTCCCAGGAAGGGGTGCCGAGGGCACCTGGGGTCAAGTAAGCAGGGAGGGGGTGGGGCGTGAGCACCTGCCTGGCTCCTCATGGAGGCCCCCAGGTGTGAAGAGGGTGGCTCTGGAGGCAGACAGACTAGCCAGGGGGCCTGGGCCAGGGCTTCACCTACCTGAGCTTCATCACCTGTCTGTCCCCTGGGAGTGGTACAGTCCCTACCTTGACAAGGCCATTGAGAGGCCACAGCCAGTGTCTCCACACAAGAGACGCCCATAGGTGAGCATGGCCTTGCTCCTCAGGGGAGACCTGCAGGAGGGGGTCACTGGTCGCAGCGGGGAGGGAGCTGTGACTGCGGCCTGGGGGGTCTTCAGGCCGGCTCTGAAGATGGGGCGGCATTGGGCTGGGCAGGGGTGAGACCTCTGAGGAGCTGGGGGTGGTGAGGAGGTTTCAGGCAGTGGGGACACAGTGGGGATACAGTGGGGACACAGAGGGAAAGGCCCAAAGCATGAGCACTCATTGTTTGCAGGGACCGGGGGTGGGCGGACAGCGGAGAGCAAGGTCAGGTTGGCGGGGGAGGCATGGGTCAGCCCGGGCTGGGCCTGTGATGCGGCGACAGTGCCCGGGCTTCATTCAGGGTCTGCGGGGTCTGGGATGGGAGCCGCTCCCACACAGCCATCTCCACCTCTTCACCCAGACAGCCCACCCCTGCCTGCACATCAGCTTGGGGGGTGCTGGTGCCCCCTGCAAAGCACAGCCCAGGCCCTGTCATTCAAGCTGGTCCCCTCTTCCATTCCCCCCACTGACTCCAGAGGGGCTGTGCAGACACCTTGCCCTGGCCAGGAGCCGGCACCTCCCGGACCTCTGGGTGTGTGTTGCTCCGTAAGAACCATGGCGACCCCGCGTGTCTCCACAGATGACTCTGGGGACGACGAGGACGGGACTGCCTCCCCAGCTGACAAGAGCGAGCTACACGACACCATCAAGAAGCTCTCCCTAAAGCTAGACGACCTCAGCACGTGCAATGAGCTCGTGGCCAAGCACGGCGTCGCACTGCAGCGCTCCCTGAGCGAGCTGGACGGCCTCAGGATCCCCTGTGAGAGTGGCGAGAAGCTGAAGGCGGTCAGCGAGCGGGCCACCCTCTTCCGCATCACTTCAAATGCTATGATCAATGTGAGTGCCGCCGGCCCGGCCCAGGGCCCCAAGGAGGAGGTGGCTCCCGGTCCCCCAGTGGGTGGCCAGGGTGAGGGACAGGCCAGGGCTCCCTCTTGCTCTCGTCATCCTCCATGTCATCTCATCCACGCGTCGTCACGGGGTGAGGACACTGCTTTTCATTGTTGGGTGGAGCTTGGAGTTGGGTGTGAGATCCAGCTGAGCCCGCAGGTGGTTCAGGCCTGGGCGAGGAAGGCAGCGCCCAACCTAAGCAGCCGGCTCAGCACACACAGTAGGGACGCGGCTGCCGCATTTTTCAGCAACAGCTGCTGCTGCTCTTTCCCGCAGTACGTGGTCCAGATGCAGCAGGATTGGGACCTGTAACCATGGGGGGCTTGCATGTGTGGTGGGGGTCCCTCAGTCAGAAGAGCTTTCGAGTTGAGGCCACCACAGCCGTGCCAACCTGATAGTAAGTAGCTGAATGAGGACCCACGTCTGTGGACTGAGGGGTTCAGCCCCAGGAGTTCCCCCTTTCCACGGGTTCTGGGAGCCACACAGCTGTGACCGCGAACCGGGAGGGTCTCTCCGTGGTGGCAGAGAGTTCAAGGCTGAACCGAGCTTCTGGGTCCTTCCTCTTTCTGCCTGATGAGTGTTCCCCAGAGGTGCATGTGCTCCCTCTGGATACAGGTCTGATGTGTCAGAGGAGGCCACAGCCTCCTCCCAAGGACAGCCCCCAGGATGAGCACATCCCAGCTAGGATGGCACCGTGGGAGCTGGGGGCCAGAGCACAGAGGTGTGGGGAGATGGAGGCCGCCTCAGAGGAGGTGGGTCCAGAGAACGCGGTTCAGGCAGGCTGGCCGCAGAGACAGTGGGCAGTACCAGTGCCCAGGTGAGCCCCAGCTGGGGGGTCAGAGCAGAGACTAGGCTCTCCGTCCAACACCAGGAAACCTGAGGGCAGGGTGGGAAGGTGGAGGCTGGAGCCCACTGCAGGCCAAGATCCTGTACCCTCTTCCCAGACTCCAGGGAAACACGCACAGGTGCCCACAGGTGTGGACTTTGTCCATGGCGTTCAGGGGTGCAGTGGCGCCTACGTGCAGAGAGGCTGCTGGACTGCAGCTCTGTGGCCGCCCTGCTGTTTGGCCCTGTCGCTGGTCTTCTCTCTCCTTTTCCCGTGTCCACCCTCTGGGCCCTCTGGCCTCCTTACAGCCCCCAGACTCTAGGGGCCTCGGTCACTGTCCTTCTTCCGGTGACAGGCACCGATATCAAGCATTTAAGGCATAATGATGCATTTGTGCTTCCCCGCGGTTTCCCTGGCATGGCCTCCCCACATGCGGAGACTAAAGCCGCATCGTCTTGAGTAAGCGGTTTTGGTTTTTCCCAGACAATGCGCTGCTCAGCTGCCGTCTCTAGCGAAAGTATTTTATCAGCCATCAGAGGCTCATCTGTGTTTACGAAGCCATAAAAACAGCTCGCCTCCTAAGTGCGTAATGAATTGTTTGATGGGAAGCTCAGGCCCCTGGGGATGATTAGCAAGCCTGTTAGCAGTTCTGGCACCAGGAGTGCTGGACCCAAGTGACGGAGCCTGCACCCTGGGCTGGGATCTGCGCCCCCTGCAAACATGAACCTGACGTGAGGGCCTCTCCCATCCACCTCCACTGTGGGGGCACAGAAGTGAGGTGCTGGGAGCCCAGGCTAGTGCAGAGTCCTGCATTTCTTCCAGGGACCCTTCCTGACAGCTGCTTCTCACCTGGCAAGAGCCGGCTCAGTTCTGGGAGGCTGTTAGACCCTGAACACCCAAACCCCCACTGTGTGCAGAGGGGCCACCTAGGCAAAACGTCCCCACTCCTGGCCAGGCTTTGGCCTCCACCCCTGTTACTAGGAGGGGTTTGGACCAGGGAGCTGTAACTAAGGCATCCATGTGGCTCCCACCCCCGAGCCCCGAGGGGAGCCCACTCCCATCCAGGACCACTTACCCCTCCCCACAGCTTTGTTAGTACCGCTAATATCCACGTGGAGACAGAGGCACAGAGAACTCCCTGAGCTGCCCAGGGTCACCAGCTGCTAAGTGGCCAAACTGGACGCAAACCCAAGTCTGTGTAGCGCGCTGTGGGAGTCACGGCCCTCATGACGGTGAGGGTGAGACCCTCAAGGGCTGCAGAGGTCCCCTTCCACTCTGAGGTCAGCACATGGAGGGTGGCCTCGCATCCACCTGGGGCAAACCCCCATTCTCAGGGACCTGAGTCCCTGGTGTGCCTTTTACCTTTAGGCTGCAGCCCTACCAGGGTCTTTCCTGGGAAGGTGGGGACCCAGGATGGGTGGAAGCCACCCCCAGCTGTCCCCAGAAGGCACAAATCCTCATCCCTCAGATCCGCCCAGATCTCAGTGTAAGAAGAGGAAGCTGCTTCCCCCACACTGGCTTCCTACTGCCTCTCCACCATCCCCTCCCTGCCCCCTGCCCTGACTGATGGGAGCCCCTACTGGGGAACTCAGGGAATCTCTCCTCCCACCAGCCGCACAGCCAGGGCAGCCCCCTCCTGTGGATGGTGAATGGCTCTGGGTTTTCCACCTCGTGGGCTCCGATTAAGCCTGGGTCATGGAAGTGGAGCAGAAAATGGGGGACGGCAGGCCACACAAAGCCCGCAGGCAAACACATCCTGTGGAGGGCCCTGGGCAGGCTGCACTTTCCCCACACAGGGAGATGGACTGCTGCTTCTTCACTTTTCCCCAAGACGGCCAAGAGTCTGGGGTTGTTCAGCCTTCAGGAGAGAAGTAGAGGGAGATTTCTAAACCTTCAGATTCAGGAGAAGGCATCACTATCATTAGCCTTTAGATCCTGAGCTCCCAGCAGGGCAGGGAGGGAGGCTCTCTGGACAGTTTCCAAGATCCCAGGAACCGTGGCTACTGAGGCAGGCCTGTCCCTGTGGCCCTGCTCCCCAAGGGGGCATCTGGCCCTCACCTTGAGGCTGGCCTCTTTTGTACGTGTTTCAGGGAACAGGATGTCTGGGGGAGGTTCTGGATCAGGAATACTGAACTGTATTGCCCTTGCCTGCGCTGTACCCTCTAGAATACCCCTTCCCCACCCTTCAGATGCCTGGCAGATCCCTTTTTATCCTTCAGAACCCCACATGGACGTCACCACGGCCGGGAGGCTCTCCGAGTTCCCTATCAGGAAGCCGTTCCTCCTGGTTAGATCCCCCAGTGGTCCCAGCCCACTGAGCAGTGTTTAGCCCATTATTTCAACGTCTGATCCCCCACCAGGCTTTGTGCCCCTTGAGGTCAAGCTCAGGTCTTACTCACCTGTGGCCCCAATAGTAGCCCAGTGGGAGTGCCCAATACACTCTGTCTCAATCAAAGTGGGTCTTGTATCTCAGGGGAAAAAGTTCTAAGTGGCCCACATCTCACTTACCTGCTAAGTGACCATTTACAAAGCCATTCTAGCCCTGTTTCCTCACCTGGACGAGGTCAGTGAGAAAGTGCAGGCTCTGAGCAGGGTGCAGAGCTGCTGGTCACTACCCCTCGCCACCCTGGTCACCTGGCCTTGCAGAGAAATGACCCAGCCTGGTTGCTGAGACACAGGAACAGAGCTTTATGAAATCAAGTCATAAACGTGTTTTTTTTTTTCCCCCACGGGAACGTGGTACTGAGCCCCGGCCTCCTTCCGTCCTATTGTGGTTTCGGTTGGCAGGGTTCTTTCTAGCAGGCCTGCGAGGGTGGTGCCTGGTGGGCCTTCAGGAGGCCTCGGGGGGCAGCAGCTGAGCAGGTCAGCGGCCCCATAGTGAACTTGGGGCTCAAGCAGTTAGGAAAGTCCTGCCTGATGGGATTTGAACCCAGACCTGAGTGGCTTCCCACTGATCCTGCCCCAGGCCTGTGCCAGGTAGGGACTCGGCGAGGACCAGGCAGACCCGTCCAGCCCCTGAGGATCCAGGGATCCCAGGGATGGTCCAGGGATCTTCCTTGTGATGCTGAGTCTCACGTGGGCTCAGCAGGACAGCCTTTGGGAGGAGTAGCTAAGCAGGGCAGCAGCTCACACACCCACTGGTGAAGGCCAAGTGTGTAGAGGGCCATGGAAGGGCTGGGGAGTGACCCTCCGTGGCAGGGCGGGGCCTGCAGAGGGAGAGGTAGTGGCCACAGAGTGGGGCCAGAAAGGGTCAGGAGGATTTCTCCCAGGCAGGGAAGGAAAACACTAGCTGTGGACACTTGCTGTGCACAGGGGGTGCTGAGCTTTTTACACATGGTTCCCTGTAAGCGTTGTGCTGGGACGGCACCCACGCCATCAGGCTCTAAAGCTCCCCCACCCTTTTACCCTTCCTGGGCCTCTGCGGACAGTTCCCCAGTTGTGGTGGCCCCTTGGGCAGGACCTGGTCTTTGGGCGAAGCTCGCTGGCTGTGTGGATGACGGCCTTACCGCCCGCTGCCCTGGAAATGAGAGCAGACACATCTCCTTCCCACCTGGGAGGAACAGGTGTGGGGTTCACATGACCCCTGACTGTCCCCAGGGGCCCAGCAGCCCCTCCCAGCCTCCTCTCCCACCTGTTCCCCGTCTGCCTCCCGTCCCCTGCCAGAGTTGGCCACTCACCTAACCTGAGGAGGCCACAGCCTCTCAGACTCTCCCCACCTATCACCCCTCAGATGTACATTACCTCTCCTGGGAAGCCCACCAGCAAGCCCACGGCTACTCCCAGGGCCCATCTCACAGTCCACCTGGCTGGGTCGGCCCTGGGTGCCAGGGGCTGGTGGGGCCCTGGCCAGCAGGGAGCCAGGACAGGAGAGAGGATCAACTACCCATGGTCACGTCGCCTGCAAGGCGTTCTGCATGCATCATCACCCCCCGACCCACTGAGCCGCTTATAGTGGGGGAACTGAGGCAGCTGCTAAGGATAAGAGCCCAGGTCTTCAGGCCCCAGAGCCTTGCGCCTCATAGGAGGGAAATAAACCCATCCCTCCCTTGAGCGGGGGAAGGAGGGTCAGGAACCCCTCCTCTGCCCACGTTTACCCCACTCCCAGCTCCGCATCCCCGCCCCACTCTGCTGACTGTCGCCCTGTCTGCAGGTCCATGAGTCTCGTGGGCTTTTCTTTCTTTCTTTCTTTTTTAAATAACTTATTTAATTGAAGTATAGTTGACTTACAATGTGGTGTTAATTTCTGCTGTACAGCAGAGTGACTCAGTTATACACATGTATACATTCCTTTTTATATTCTTTTCCATTATGGTTTATCCCAGGATGTTGAATATAGTTCCCTGTGCTCTACAGTAGGACCTTGTTGTTTCATGGGCTTTTCTACTGCAGCAGTGTGCAGAGACAGGACATGGTCTCCCTGGTGATGCTGGGAGCCCTGGAGCTTCCATGCCTGGCACAGTGTCCAGCAGCATATGGGAGCCTCAGTGAATAAGAGAGAGGAGTTGGTTGTGAAAGAACGTGGGAGCGACTGAGTGAATTGCTTAGTGTCTGGCAAAATTCCCTAGTGGGTGATTTTGTGAGTCTGATCAAAGGCAGTGCAGCGGGTCCATGCTTGGATCACCGTCTGGGTAACTGCGTTTGATGCCATTTAGAAGGAACTTCACAGCGCAGTGATAAGCCGTGGTTCAGAGACTGAGCCTCGAAGCGCTGCACGTGTGCAGGGCTCCCCCGGACCTGGTGTGGGGACTGCAAGCGGCACCTCCCTCCCCGAGAACCAGGACGCATGTGGTGTTACAGCATTGGCTCCATCACGAGGTTTGAGGTAGAGAATGGCAGAATTAATACATGTTACCAGCTCAGGCTTTGGGTATTTGTTTCCATAAAGTGAAAAGAACAAACTCCCATTTTCTTCTTTTTTCCCGCAAGTTTGTCTTTGTGGGAAAGCAGAGCGCCCTGGTTTGGAGGCAGGCCTCTGGGATGGTGGCAGTGTGATAGCAGGCGCCCGCCCCAGTTTCCTCCCGTTACTTTGCTTCTCACAACGGCCATGTGAGGTTGGTGTCATTACAGCTTCCTTGTCATCGCTGTCGTTTGTATTATTCACGTGCCACCCCCGAGGCCCAGAGCAGTCATTTTGCCCAAGGGTAGCAGGCCCGGCGGCTACATGAGCACAGAGGGTCACAGCCGTTGGTCCTGGGCCATCCCCATTGCTGGCTGCGGGGCTCTGTGCAGAGGGCCAGGGCTGTGTTACCTGTCACTAGGCGCAGCACACCTGGGCTCCCCTGTGGGTTGGCCTTGGGCCCCTGCCCTGGGCAGAAGAGCCCCACAGTGGTGCCACGGTCATTCTGGGGCGAGCCTGCCCTGGGCTGGTAGGGTGCACGCTCCCCTCCCTGTGGGGGAAACAGGGTCTGTCCACCTGCCAGGTGGCAGGGAGAGAGCCGCTTCTGTGACTCTCAGGCAGGCCTGGAGGCAGCCACAGTACCAGCGTGAAGGCGCTGAGCCCCTCCGTCGGCTGGCAGCCTCAGGGCTTGCTCCCCACTTCTGCTTCTGCAGGCCCCCTCCTGACATGGCCCCCACACCTGAGTTGTGAGAGGCCCCTCAGAGTTGGGGGGCCCTTGACCTCAGGAACAGGTTTTGGGCAGCCAGTGGGCAAGCAGAGCTGGATGATAGGCAAGCCCCACAAAAGACCAAAGACAGTCGAGGTGCAGAAAGCCAGGGGGTGGGTGCTGGCCAACAGAGGGTGGTGCCCACCAGGCCCTCCTCCAAGGGCCCAGTGGGACGGACCCGGCATGCTTTTACCAAGGAAGTGGCCCACGAGGGACACACCCTGGTGCCCGCAATAGAGCTGGCCGGGTGGGATGGGGCGCAGATCCTGACGGCAGGGGCATGGGGAAGTGGCGGAAGACGCATGCCCAGGACAGCTGGGCCTGGAGGGAGGGGGCTTCAGCTCCAGTTGGAGGAGCTGTGAGAGCACGATGAGGTGGGAGCAGAGGCACTGGGGGCTGGGGGAGGTGGCCGGCGGGAGTGGGAACAGGGACGCAGATGAGGATAGGTGGGGGAGGCGGGGGGTACATAGACGCAGAGGCAGCAACTCAGGGCACTTGGCCAGGACCTTGGATTTGTGGCATCATAGAAACGGACCAGATCAGAAGGGGCTGTTTACCGCTGGAAATGCTCTGAGGCTTCACTGAGCCCTGTTTGGAGATCATGAGGGGCTCCTCACACCCACCCAAGCAGAGTGGTGGTGAGAGGCCCCAGAGCCGCCCTCCTCGTCCTTCCGGGGCCCATGGGCAGGTTCCTGTCCAGCTGACCTCTGTTCTGCCCCTGACAGCTTGCTCACTTGGGGCTTGGGGAGATGAGTAAAAATAGATTCCAGGACGGTCTAAAATCGGTTGGCAAACTGGCAGCCAGATGGTGCTGGTTCCTGTGCACGAGGGGTAAACTATTTTGAATGTGGAAAGGGCTATTTTAAAGTTTGAACTGAAGTGAGAAGCTGACTCCCCAGTGCTGTGAGTGAGTCACATTAAGAAGAAGCCGTGACCATCCCCTCCGTGTCCGAGAGGGGCCGGCCCCTGTAAGCGGGGCAACCCAAGCCGAGGGCCACGTGAGAAGGGGGCCCGGCCCTGGGAGCTGCCCAGCCTCCAGGGGCCGGGAGGGTGGTGGATGCGGAGCATGGCGGCGTGGCTGAGACTGAGCCAGAGGGACCCCCGGGAGAGCCTGGCACCCCCATCGCAGCTCCCGGGGGACCCGCTCTTGGTCATGGAGCATGAGATGGCTGTGTTTCATCCAGCATGGCTGCCTCCGAGCCAGACAGTCCCAGCCTGAATCTCAGCCCTTTCCCACCGTCGGGAGGTAATGTGCTGAGGCCAGCCTGTTGCTCCTCAGTGGGAGGGGAAGGAGAGACTGTGTTGACCCTGATGTGTCTGTCCCCAGTGTGAGCTGCTGGCCATGCAGAGGGGCTCAGGGAACCCGTGATTCTGCACGTTTTTCTCCTGTTCGCCACCTTTATTATTACTACAGGCCATTGAGAGGTGGGTCCATAGTGACCTGGCCATGTGAGGATCGATGTGGTGGGGTAGATGGTGGGGCAGCCTCGGCCCTGGCCACCCACTGACCTGGCAGCCCTGCGCCTGAGAGCCACGGCAGGCCAGTCACATGGCTGTCAGCCCCAGGGCAGGTCCTGGCTGGCTGCAGGTGGAAACGTGGCCCTTTCTCCCTTCCTCCCTGCAAGCAGGGTTATCAGAACCTGCTGTGTGGCGACAGCTGGGGACAGTCACCGAGCTGTCGGCCCAGGGCATCCGCCCAGCCTGGAACCACCAGGCATTTGGCCCTTGTCCCCACCTCCTCTGTGGCTCCGAGGGCTGCCCACCCGACATCCAGCGACTCTCCGGCACCCTCTTCATGGCCCGGCTAGGACGGCAGTGACCGTGCAGGAGACTGATGGTTTCCACGTGGCCACTGAAGGCTGGGCCCGAGCGGGGTCCCGGCTCTGCAGACTCTCCTAGAGCTTGAGAGGCTCCCCAGGCCATACACAGGGTGGGCAGGAGACCCAGGCCACTGCCCACATGCCCTGCTCGCCCGCCCGCATTTGAGGAGCAGCGAGGTTGTGGTCGGGATTAGGATTAGGAACAGCAAAAGCGATTAGCGTTCGTCCTCCTTCCTCCCAGGCACAGCTGGGCAAGGTTTCCGGCTCAGACACTCCGCATCTGTCCTGTGCGACACCTGTCGGGGTGACCGGTAGCCACTCCCATTGGGCCCCGACACGCTTCCCCGGGCAGACAGCCCTCATAGCCCCCTTCACGGGCCCGGCTTCTGGGAAGGGAGAGTCCCCGGTGGGTGCCTCCGTGCAGGGGCATGGGGGAGGTGCCGCCATTTCCTTTCTTGGCTTTTGGTTCTCACTCTGCTTTGGGCGTGTCAACAGGCCCCCTGCCTTCCCCACAGAGGTAGAATCGCACTGCCCACAGGACCCTGCACCTCTTCATCTCAGGGACACTCTCGACAGCCATGGGGGTGCGAGGAAGGGGCAGGCCTGGGAGACTGGAACCCAGTTCCCGTCCAGGGGACGATCACCCCAGTGGGTCACAGAATTGGGGACTCTGCAGGAGTCCTGGGGTTCAGCCCTCTGTTCACGAGAACACTGAGGTCCAGGAGGTTATGGGCCTGCCCCAGAGTAGGCAGCGAGGTGATGCCGTGAGGGGCCTGGATGCTGGCCCAGTGTGTCTGAGTCGGGGGCTTTGGGGTGGCCTGTGGCTCTGCTCCTGGTCAGGGCGGCGCGTGAGCTCTGAGAGTTGTGGCGGGGCCTCAGGGGAAGTGTGACCGTGTTCAGGGCCAGGGTCAGCCAGGCCCTTCCTGGGCCCCTGGGAGCCACCCCAGCCACCCGCCCATCGCCGGGCCCCAGGCCTAATCCAGCTTAGCGAGCACACGGCGCACAGCCCAGCTCAGCATTCCAGGGCGGCGCAGCCAGACCGGCACCTGCCTCTGTTCGCGGCTGGCTGGGATGGGGCCTGGAGAAGGTCGGCAGCATCAGAGGAAACCGGCGCAGTTGGGGATGGACACCAGGTAGGCACCTCAGGGCAGAGGGGGCAGGCGGGCTCTCCACAGCCTGCAGGGTGGCCAGAGCAGCTCATCAGCTGCAGATGACCCCCGTACCCCGGAGTCAGTGGAAAAGGCCCTGGTCCAGCCACATGAGCCCCTCGATATTGGGGTACAGCAGCCTCTGCCGTGCCCCCCTCTTCAGGCAACTCTGACATGCTCTGATCTTCATCGCCCAGCCCAGCTGCATGTGGCCCCGATGAGGCCCCCGCTGTCCTGGGGATTTGACTTCCTGCCCCTCTGCTGCTCCATATCAGCCTGTCCTGCAGGGACAGCAAGGTGGAGGGCACCCAGGTTATCAGCCGGCAGCCCTGGCTGTGTGGGCAACAGCTTCTGCTGCAGGGACCAGGCATGGCTGGGTCCTGTTGCTTGAACAGGGTTATTCCCCAACATCCTTGTTAGCGAGCATCTCCAGGAGCCCAACCCCACTCCGGGAAGGCCCTGGGACCCCACATCGCCTCAATGGGCATCCGGATGGGGGTAAGGATCCAGCTTGACAAAATAAACAGTGACAGTGCTGGTTCCACGCCCTGGGAAACTTGGACCCTGGCCCTACACGCACGGCCTGTGGCCTTGATCAAGTCCCTTGGTCTCCCTGAGCCTCCATGTCTTCCTCGGTCACGCTGTTAAAACAGCCACCTCAGTGCTTGTGAGAGTGCGCCACCCCTCCTGGCACCGGCACCGACAGCCCTGACCCACAGGGGATGGGGGGTCTGAGGGAGGTGGGGCCAGAGAAGGGGAGAAAGGCACGTGGTCACACAGGAGGGAGGGCGTGGGGCAGGACGGGGCCCCAGGAGCTGAGTGTGGAGAGGGTCTGGGACCAGGTCTGTGAGAGGCTGTCAGCTGTCTCAGAAAATGAAACCAACGCTGTTTTCCCTTCCATACCATTCCTATAGTGATGAGAGCGTCACGAACATCAAGGGCAGGAGGAAGGGAGCCTAATTCATCTTTGCAGCACAATCATCTTTCCCTCTTTGCTTTTTAAATTTTATTTTTTATTGAAGTTGATTTACAATGTTGTGTTAGTTTCAGGTGTACAGCAAAGTGATTCAGTTATTTATTCTTCAGATTCTTTTTCCTTATAGGTTATTAAAAGATACTGAGTATATAGTTCCAGAACTATAAACTTGTTATCTTTCCTTCTTTGCTTTTGCTGCTAGGAAGGTCAGAGGCCATGTAGAGCTCTCTGACATGAGTTTGTAGAATTATTTACCATGACATTTGGCTATTTTATACTGTTATTTGTGGCTCTTTTATAAGCCTTGTTTTATTTTATAAATTAATGTATTTATTTTTGGCTGCATTGGTCTTTGTTGCTGAGTGCGGGCTTTCTCTAGTTGCGGCGAGCGGGGGCTACTCTTCATTGCAGTGCACGGGCTTCTCATTGCGGTGGCTTTTCTTGTTGCAGAGCATGGGGCTCTAAGGTGCGCGGGCTTCAGTAGTTGCGACTCACGGGCTGTAGAGCGCAGGCTCAGTAGTTGTGGCGTACGGGTTTAGTTTTTCCACAGAATGTGAGATCTTCCCAGACCAGGGATTGAACCTGTGTCCCCTGCACTGACAGGCTGATTCTTAACCACTGTGCCAACAAGGAAGCCCAATAAGCCTTGTTTTAAATGCCGTGAATTATATGAAAGGAAAGTGTCCATCTGTGTTAAAACTCAGCGAGATGACTGCAGGAGCTGTAGAGGGTTGGCGGGGAGTGACAGCGGCAGGTATGACGGAGCAGTGCTAAGGAAAGGCGAGGGCAGAGTCCAGAGGCTCTTGTGCAGCTGCAAAGCTAGTCTGATGGGGCAGGCAACCTGCCACCAGGCAGGGCACCCACAGACCCTAAGAACCAGAAAACATGAAGCACCCATCGTGTGTCTCACCTGTAACAAGGCTCCATGCATGACACAGCCCGGGCCCCTGCACCTTCTCCCCAAGACAGCCAGGCAAGGGGACCGTGCCTCATGTGGCCTGGGGTCCTGTCCTGTTCGCCCATTGTTGACCTGGGAAGCCCCTCCTCCCTGGGCCTCAGTCTCAGGGGGACAGGAGGATCCAGCAAGGGGCTTCCCTGAAGCGGTGGACCCGGCGCTGCCAGGTAGACAAGGGCACCCCCCCACACACACCTGCCAGAGCCAGGCCTCTGGGATGCGTTTCTGACAGCACCGCGCACCTGGCTCGGTGGTCTGAGAGCTGCTGGGGCAGCGGCAGAGTGACGGCGCCCCTGCAGTTAGGACTCCTTCCTTGGTCAGCAAATGGGTGGCTGGAGCCCAGACTAACCTGACTAGGCACTGGGGCCGAGCTTAGGGTCAAGGGAAGCAAGGATGAAGTGGACACAGGCCACTCAGGAGCCCACCTTGGGGGTCCCCAAATTGCATGGTAGTCACTGACTGTAGCTCTGCACCAGTGGGCCTTATAGATCCAGAATAGCCCCAGACCTGCAACAGCCCTGGATGCAGCCTCTCTCACCTCCAGAGCCTGCTAAGTGCATAAGGAGATTTCTTTCCTTCCCCACTAAAGTCTCTCCCTCCCCCTAACCTGTGCCAGGACACCTGTCAGCACAAATCCCTGCCCCTTCTGGAGAAGCGGGTTACAGTGGCATGTGGCTGGGCAGGGACCAGACCTGCAAGGGAGGGCGGGAGGCCCTTGAAGTGCCCCCTCCACAGAGCCTTGCTGGGGAGCTGCTGGGAACTAAGCCTCAGTTTCCTCATCTGTCAAATAGGGACAATCCCTCTCCTCCCACTTCAAGGATTTTGCTGGGTGAGCTGAGATGGGGCGGGGGGACTGCAAATGCAGGGTCTGTGGGGCTTTACCATTGTGGCTTATGGACAGGACATGGGCTCAGTGGGGCTGAGTGACCCATGTGGGAACTGGGCCTTCCCAGTCCTGATCATGCGACCTTTTCCACTACACTTTGCTGGTTGCCTTGGGCCTCCGTTTCCACATCTTCAGAAAGGTAGGGTGGTGAGCCCCTGCCCTGCCCACTCTGCATGGTGCTGGGGGTGAGATGAGATGGGATGACAGAGGGAAGGTGCCCGGGGAGGGCTTGTTAAGGAGTGATGTGTGGGGCTAGATGAGTGGCCAGCCTTCTGGAGCCCCACGCTGGGGCCCTTTCCACCAGCCAGGCCGCCACTGGGGCTTGGCTCCTTACGGGGCGGGAGAGCCAGCCAAGCCCAGGCAGGGTGAAGGCATGTGCTCGGGCGCCAGCCGTGATGAAGGGGGTGTCCATTGAGTGCCCCTTGGCCCTGAGCTCTGCGTCACCTCCCTGGCTCCTCCTGACAGCCCTTCAGGTAGTGCTGTGCTGTCCGTGTCACAGAGGAGAGGCACCGTGCCTCTCTCCCTCCAGGAATCAAGTCTCTAACCCTCAGCATCAGACCTCATGTGATGTGCGTGGAGCCCAGTGGCCGGTGGTAAGGGGGTGGTGGGGAGTGGCGGCCTGAGATCACTGACGCAGGTTGGGCCGGGAACCATGTCCCTTCCAACCACGTTAGAGGAGTCCAGAAAGGGCAAGTCCAGTGGTGCCCGGCTGGGACCTTGCTGCCCTCCAGGGACAGCTGAAGCCCCGACCCTCTTCTCTACTGTGATGACAGGGGCAAAACAACCATCCCGTTTCCTAAGAGTGTGCTAGAACCACTTATGGACCCGGGAAGCTGAAAAGAATCTGGATGTCATAGTAGGCCACCAGTTTGAAGGGGGAACCTTAAAAGCAGAGTTTATGTGATACAGACTTTGAGGTAACTTGGTAGAAAGTTCGATAAGACCCTTTAGCTCTGAGCCAGGCTGTGTAGCAGAAAGGTGGCTTTCCTTCCTTCTGTGCCAAAGCCAGGGTCTGGCCTGAGCTGCTGTGTTGGTTCCAGTGGGGACAGGGGTTGTGACAAACCTAGGCCCAGACCACAGTGAGGATGCAGCAGCTGAGAGCTGGGACCCCTGCCACCAGGAACACGCAGCACCCCAGCTGATAACTGGCGAGGCAGCATGACCAGCAACACCGGGTTTAGTGCTCTCGAATGGCATCTTGACTGTGGGGCACCGACCAGGGCAGATGCCAGGCTGGTTCTGAGAAAGCCAGGGTCCCCATGACCCCACAGAAGCCACAGGGGGCAGCAAAGGTGTTTCTGACCCACCTGCAAAGGGAGGGGGAGGGGCCACAGCACCCCCCGGGCATCCCTCTCTGCCCTGCCTGGCTCACAGGCCACGCCCCCTCGCAGGCCTGCAGGGACTTCCTGGAACTAGCGGAGACGCACAGCCGGAAATGGCAGCGGGCTCTGCAGTATGAGCAGGAGCAGCGCGTCCATCTGGAGGAGACCATCGAGCAGCTGGCCAAGCAGCACAACAGCCTCGAGCGCGCTTTCCGCAGTGCCCCCGGCCGGGCCGCCAACCCCACCAAGAGCTTCAGCGAGGGTGAGCGGGCGTCAGTCCATCCATCCAGTCCACCGTCAGTGTCCCCTTTGCCAGCTGGCTCAGCTTACACAGCCCCCCCAGGTTACATACCCCTCAACGCACCTACGTCTGGGCCTGCTTGGCCGACTCTGGTGCCCGTGTGCCTCTGTATCCCCCACGCCCTCACAGTGGGCACAGTCTCCCCATGTCTAGTCTCCCAATCTCCAGAGAAGAGCTCAGTGAGTCCAACTGTCCCCTCTGTGGCAGGGCTGCCGGGGTGCCAGGTGGCTGCCCACCTAACCTGGGGCTCAGGGTCACGGGTGCCCTGGGAAGGGGGTCCATCAGAAAGGGAAGCTGGGCCACAGAGAGACTGACCAGCATGTTTAGAGATCAGGGAAAGCTTCCGGAAGGAGGGAGGCTCTGAGCAAGAGGGTGAAAGTGCGTTCCAGGAAAGGGAGCGCGGGCACCACAGCCGGGTGACAGAGGTGGGGAGGGGCCGCGGGCTCTAGACCTCCCTGGGCAGGCGTGACTGTTGAAGTCGCAAACTGAGGCAGTGGCTCTGTGTGTCTCTAGGAAGCCTCTTAACCACCAAAGGCGAGGACAGTGAGGAAGATGAAGATACCGAGTACTTCGACGCCATGGAAGACTCCACATCCTTCATCACAGTGATCACTGAGCCCAAGGAGGACAGGTGGGCTCGGGGCTGGGTGGCCACCTGGAAGGAACCTCTCCGGGGTCAGCCGTGCTGGCCTGTTCTCATGCTCCACCTGTTCTTCGCACTTGGGGTTTTCTTTAAGTCTTGCTCCAGACGGTATTTTTGCTTAGATTGGTTCTGTTCTTCCTTAAATCAAAAATACCCAAATAGAGTTTGTATCGGGATTTCATTTTAAATGGACAACAGGGCATTGGCTGCATCCAGTTCCTGCCCCAGAGCCGCACAAGTTCCCAGCCACTCCACCCACTGTGTCAGCATTCCAGAGCAGACTGGAGACACAGAAAGCCTCTTTTATTTTCTATTTCAAAGCCTTTGTTTCATTTTTCATAAAAGCTTGCTCTTTCAGGATCTTTCTAAATACACATTAATAGTAAATGAGACAGTTACTAGCACTGAAAGCCACATTGCCACACTCCCTGGGACCCTCGGGAAGCGCCTGTGCTTGTGGACCGAGCTGGCAGGACACGTGCGGAGGGAAGCACGTGAGGTGGGGTGGTTCGGGGTTCAGTCCTCACCAGGGCTGCTCATTCTCGTCGGGTTGCCTTAGGTCCTGACCCTAGAAGGGTTGGTGGGTATATGGCAGTGTTTGGGGACATAAAAGTGGCCGATGAGCCCCACAGGGGAAAGAACTGACTGTAGCCTGTGCTGCCCACTGACACCCTCACAACAAGGTGTGTCAGGACCATGTGCTCCCCTGCCTGCCCTTAGGAACTGCATTCTTCTCAGCGGCCTCACTCCTACATGTATGCTGTGGCCTGCCCACCCCATGCTGCCTTCCCTGACCCCCCATGAAGCCCAGCCCGGCTGGGAGGAGGCCGGTGACAACCTGTGGCTGCTCCTTTTTTGCCTCTGTGGACCAGCGTGTTTCACCACTTCCCTGTCCTGGTTTCTTCCAGGGAAAAGGCATGGTTTGGATTCCTCTTACCCCTCAGGGAGTTTCTGGTCCTATCAGTGGTATATTTCCATTTCCCAATCATATTTTTTATACATACATTTATCTATTTCATTTATTTATTATCATCATTTTTGGTTGCATTGCGTCAAGCGGGGGCTACTCTTTTTTTTTTTTTTGGTACGTGGGCCTCTCACTGTTGTGGCCTCTCCCGTTGCGGTGCACAGGCCCCAGACGCGCAGGCTCAGCGGCCATGGCTCACGGGCCTAGCTGCTCAGCGGCATGTGGGATCTTCCCGGACCAGGGCACGAACCCGTGTCCCCTGCATCGGCAGGTGGACTCTCAACCACTGTGCCACCAGGGAAGCCTGGGGCTACTCTTTGTTGCGGAGCACAGGCTTCTTATAGCGGCGGCTTCTCGTTGCGGAGCACGGGCTCTAGGCATGCGGGCTTCAGTAGTTGTGGTGCATGGGCTTAGCTGCTCCGCGACATGTGGGATCTTCCTGGACTAGGGATCGAACCCGTGTCCCCCGCACTCGCAGGTGGACTCTTAACCACTGTGCCCCCAGGGAAGTCCCCCAATAATATTTAAAAAATTTTTTTAATTGAAGTATAGTTGACTTACAATGTTGCATTAGTTTCTGGTGTACAGCAAAGTGATTCAGTTTTACATACATATATATATATATATATATATATATATATATATATATATACACACACACACATGGCCAAAAAGTTCGTTCAGGTTTTTCTGTAACATCTTTTTGGCCATCCCAATACATATATTCTTTTCCATTATGGTTTACTACAGGATATTGAATATAGTTCCCTGTGCTATACAGTAGGACCTTGTTGTTTATCTGTTTTATATATAGTAGTTTATATCTGCTAATCCAAAACTGCTAATTTATCCCTCTTCCCCCTTTCATAACCATAAGTTTGTCTTTTGTGTCTGTGAGTCTGTTTCATAAACAAGTTTATTTGTGTCATATTTTAGATTCCACATATAAGTGATATCATATGATACTTGTCTTTCTCTGTCTGACTTACTTCACTTAGTATGATAATCTCTAGGTCCATCCACGTTGCTGCACATGGCAATATTTTGTTCTTTTTCGTGGCTGAGTAATATTCCATTGTATATATGTACCACATCTTCTTTATCCATTCCTCTGTCAGTGGACACTTAGGTTGCTTCCATGTCTTGGCTATTGTAAATAGTGCTGCTGTGAATGCTGCATTTCCCAATAATATTTAAAAATCGCTTATATCGCTCTCAAAATTAGCACAGCTTAGCTGTTCTGAAATTCCATTATCACCTGGTAGTGGCACCCTTTGGGCTCTGAGGCCAGGGGGGTCCTGCTCAGGTTCCCTCTGGCTCCCTGTCCACTCCCCTATACCTGGAGCCCCCAGGGCCTGGGCTTGCCTCCTGCATGCCCCGCCCTGGCCTCCTTCCATACCTCAGCAACAGCCCAGGCCCCTCTGCTCCCACCCAACCAGCAAGCAGGTGACCCTGTGCTCAGTACTCTTCACCGGCTCCCCTGGCTCCTGGCACAGCCCCCAGTGCTCACGCAGCCCCCCAACTCGTGCTGCAGCTGCACTGGGCAGTGGGCAGATACTCTGCCAGGTGCCCCCTTGTCTGCAGTGCCTTCCCCCTCTCCCCAGGGACCTGGGTGGGTTCTTCCCATCCAAGGCCCTAACTGCCTAGTGCCTGTCCCCTGACCAGGCTGGCCCAGGTCACCCCTCCTGGGAGCTCCCTCACAGCCTGGGCCCCTCAGCCAGAATGCCCCCTGCTGCTCTGGCCACCATCTCACCACAAGTATTCCTGGGCACAGAGATCCATCCGACCCACTTCCTTCCCTTCCTGAACCCAAGTCGAATGCGGTAATCAGACCAGCACAGTGAGGACACAATGGGGTTTGTCCATGCCAGAGGGGACCCACGGGGCTCCCGGGGGCTCTCCCAGAGGTGCCCACCCCTTGGCTTCTCTGGGTCCTGGTCAGCCAGTCCCCAGGAGGGGCCTGTGTGCAGGGACCCCTGGTGAGAACTTGGCTGGGCGGCTGCTGCCACAGGGCACCAGTGGGTGGGAACCCCTCCAAACTGCTGCCCCAGGTCCCTCAGCCCCACCTGAGTCCTGAACTGGAGACGCTCCCCTTGGAGATGCAAGCTGCCCCTCGGACCTCACTGAGGGGACTGGATAGAAGGGGGCTGGGTCCCCAGGAGGCCTCAGAATTTGTAAATAACTTGCCTTCTCTTTTGTGTTTCCTGCAGAAAAGCCGAGGGTGGGACTACAGGCTCCGTGGAATGGACCTCAGACAATGTGAGTGAGGTGGGACTCCGAAGGGGGGGTGAAGTGGGGAGGCCAGCACTTTGAACTCGGGCCCCCCAGGGGCGGGCCCTGTGCCTGGTGCCTTCATCTGAGCTCAGGCAGAGCCTTCCCCTCCCGCCAGCAACATCCCAGCACGGGCCTGGTCCTCAGACCGCCCTGGGCCAGAAGTGAGGGCGAGGCCTGGGGGCCGAGGCGACCAGGCCTCTGCTGACGGGCGCACTCTGCTTCTCTGGTAGGTGCTAGACAGCACCTCACTTGTGCCCCAGGGCCCCCCCAAAGTCAAGAGGCGTGTCCGCATCCCCGACAAGCCCAACTACAGTCTTAATCTTTGGAGCATCATGAAGAACTGCATCGGCCGGGAGCTCTCCAAGATCCCCATGCCGGTAGGGGCCGGGCGGAGCAGCCAGGGGGGCCCTGGGGGCTGTTTTCTTGTGCGTGGATGGGAAGTAATGGCCTTTGGAAGTATACGCAGCCCTGGGTGTCATCTTCTTAATGACACTTGAGGAGCATATAATGTGTTACTGAATCGTGTTCCATCCCCCAGGGCAGAGGTCTCACGCTTGGAGGTAAGGAGCCAGGAAGGGGCTCTGCATTGATCAGACAGGGGGCCCTCAAAGTGCCTCCCACCCTGGTAGATGGGGAGTGGTAACATTGGGCTGTGTATGGGGCCGGGTGGACCCTCCTCTTCCATGCTGGGCTGCCCCTGGTCCCCACCCCAGCAAGGTCACCAGCAGGCAAAGGGCAGGGCTGGCGCCCTCGTGCTGCCAGATCACAGTGGCATCTCCATGGAGCGGGAGCTGGGGCTGCTCCAGGCCAGACTTGGTTTCACTCTGTGACCCAGGACAGAAGACTTGCATAATAGCTCAGAATACAAGGTAGACCCACTTCATCCATTAATTCACCTATTCATTCATTCACTCACTCATTCACTGATTTCTATGATTCACTGCCCTGGCATTTACATCCTAGGAGGGGAGACTGACAGTAAATGTAACAGAATTCTGCCAGATGCAGCAGGTCAGAACGTGTTGAGGGCTATGGAGAAAACTGAGGCAGGAGGGGCGGGGAGGCAGGCCAGTGAGTGGGGCTGTGGCTTTAGACAGGTCCTCAGATGAGCCTCTCTGTGAAGGTGGTCTGAGCAGTGATGTCCCTGAACATCTGAGAAAAGCAAGGCTGCTATGCCGACAACCCCAGGTCTGTGCTGGGAGCAGTGGACGGTCTGTGCAGACCCCCGACCTGACACCCCGCCCGCAGGTCAACTTTAACGAGCCCCTGTCCATGCTCCAGCGGCTGACGGAGGACCTGGAGTACCACCACCTGCTGGACAAGGCCGTGCACTGCACCAGCTCCGTGGAGCAGATGTGCCTGGTGGCGGCCTTCTCCGTGTCCTCCTACTCCACCACCGTGCACCGCATCGCCAAGCCCTTCAACCCCATGCTGGGCGAGACCTTCGAGCTGGACCGTCTCGATGACATGGGCCTGCGCTCCCTCTGCGAGCAGGTGAGGCCCGCGCACGCTTCAGCCAGGCCTGGGGGTCAGAGCCAGACAAACGGGACACGGCCTCTGACCGAAGGGGCCATCAAGCCAAGGTCCGGTCAGGCAGCTGGGCCTCATGCGGCGGGGACAGGTCAGGGGCGCCCCACGGAGCAGGCCTCCTAGGGACAGTGTGGGCCGCGTGGGAGGAGAGCTGGGTGAGGACAGTCAGGCCTGGTGGGGGAGGGGAGGACGCCTCTCTCCGCCAGAAGGCATGGAGCGGTGGGGGAGGGGTGTTTGCTGGACACCATCAGGGATTCGGGTGGGCTAGAGCATGGGGTCACCACTGAGCTGAAAGGGAGCAGCCCACGCCCCACGGGGCCGCAGTCAATGAAGGTGGAGGCCGTGAGTGCGGGGGGCCAGAGCTCAGCTCGCCTCCATCCTCTCCATCGCTTCTACAGGCCTTCCCTGCAGGTACTGGTCTCCCCAAGGTGTGGAACCAAAACTGGGCCCCTCGGGCACCTCAGCCCAGCTCTGGTTCACTGAGTGCCAGGAGGACCCAGGCAGGGGCTACATGAAGGCGCCCAGGATAGATTCGGGTCGGGCTGCCGCTGAGTATCTACCATGTGCCAGCCGCTGCTGTGGGCCCAGGGGTTGAGCTCAGAAAGCAGACAGTTCGCAATCCAGTGGCTGGTTTAAAGGTGTGCTCTGCCTGCTGTGCAGGCCTGTAGGAGGCCAGATCAGGGGAGGTAGGAGGTTGATCACAGGCACCTTTAAAAAGCAGAGCTAGGGCTTTGCCTTGGATGTGGGTAGGGAGGCTGGGCGGCAAGGATGACCCAGGGTTCTTGGCCTGAACTACTACTGAGTACATTTCTTCGTTGAACATTGCTGATCAAGTAACCCCTCAGGAGTTGAGGGTGCAGCCAGCTGGGAAGTGGCCTGTTCTTGTGGGCCGGGGGGTGGGGAGCAGGTACTGTGGATGTGGATGGTTCTGGCTCTTTTAGGAAGGCCCGGGAGCGGTTTGGCAACACAGAGTGAGGGAGAGAGAAGGAGCCGAGGTCAGAGAGAAGGAGGCAGGCGGCAGAAGGCTCTTCTCTGTGTGGGAAGAGTCACGGGAGGGCAGAGGAGGCAGCTTTCTGAGGAACCGCCCCCGTCACTGGCTGCTGTGGGGAGAGTGCAGCGCAGGTATAAGGGTGGAGCAGGGAGGCTGGGGAGGCTGGAGGCGGCACAGGGGAAGGGCAGATTCTGGATGCTGTTTTGAAGAAAGAACAGCCAGGATTTGCTAAGGATTTAGCTGGGGAACATGAGAAAGTGGGGCCAGCCATGACTCTAGAGCATTTGGTGTGAGCAGCTGGACCGACTGGATCGTCTGCCTGAGAAGGTGGTGCTGACACTGAGCTCCAGGGCCAGGTCTCTGGGGTCACGTCCCTGAATTTGCTGATGGGTGGGCTTCAGTGGGGGCCCTGGCCACAGGCATCGGGCAGGCTCGGGGACGGCTTACTCATCACCCAGTTGCTGGCAGGTTTGGCCGGTGCCTCTGAGACGTAGGAAGGATGAGGGTGCCTCCTGTGGGGACTGTCGGGAGCTCTGGGCCGTCTGCACGGAGGGGTGCAGGGAGGCTGGAGCCCACGGCTGCAGTTCCGGGGCGAGGCTGTGAGACGGGAGGCTGGGAGAGGCTTTGCCCTAATCCTGTGACCAAAGGAGCCACAGAAATGAGGAGGGACAGATGAGGAAAAGTTGATGGCAGTGTCCTGGTGGTGAGACTGTGGTCAGGGTGCCCAGTGCTGGAGAGGACGGGGCGGAGGCACCGGGTGGGCAGAGCAGGCTGCACCGCCATCCAGGCTGGGATGGGACACCAGCTGGACTCCAGCTCTGGAGCCGGGCTGGCCGGGAGGCTTCCCATCCTGGGCCTCCTCAGTGCAATACAGCACAACAGATGCAGCCTCTGCAGGCGATGGGCACGTTAACTAGAGAGTAGGCCCGAAGCCCCTGGTAGAGCCTAACGCCCTCACTTTATTCACCCTCAGCACAGCTTGTCACAATGTCATCACCCTCATTCCACAGCCCAAGTCAGGAGTGAAAACGCCCCGGCCACTGGCTCAGGCCCACAGTAGTTGGGATGCCCCAGCCCTGCCCCCGTCCAGTGCCACCCAGGCTGCTCCCCTGGGCATTCCCTTGCTTTCCCACTGGAGCACTGTCCTTTCTGGGGGGCCCAGGCCCTGCCGTGTGTCCTGGTTCCCAGGGCCACAGAGCCATTCGTACTGGGCACGGGGCAGGCTGACCCCCGGCCGGTTGGGGGCAGGCCCGGGCCACATCCAGCAGACGCTCACGGCCTGTGGGTCTGGTCTCAGGTAAGCCACCACCCGCCATCGGCCGCACACTATGTGTTCTCCAAACACGGCTGGAGCCTCTGGCAGGAGATCACCATCTCCAGCAAGTTCCGGGGGAAATACCTCTCCATCATGCCGCTAGGTGAGCGGGGGCAGAAGGACACTCTGGATGAGGGGGAGGGTTTGCCAACCCAGAAGCCAGCTTGGTGCCTCCAGGGGTGACGTCAGTCCCCCCGTAGACTTCCTGGATGCCCCCCTGACCTGTACCCTATCCCCAGTCTGCACAAATACTGCTTCTGGTTCTCAGGACCCTGGGACCTCGGGAGGGTGGGTCAGGCTGGCTGGGACCCAGCATGGCAGGCCATGACCTCTGACCCTATATCCGGCCTCCAGGTGCCATCCACTTAGAATTCCAGGCCAGCGGGAATCACTACGTGTGGAGGAAAAGCACCTCGACTGTGCATAACATCATCGTGGGCAAGCTCTGGATCGACCAGGTCAGGGGATGCTCTCGGGGAGGGGCCGTGTGGCCCAGGGATCGGCCACTGACCACTCCCCTCCCTTACCAGACAGGGGACGTCGAGATTGTGAACCACAAGACAAAGGACCGATGCCAGCTAAAGTTCTTACCCTACAGCTATTTCTCCAAAGAGGTGGCCCGGAAGGTAAGCAAGGCCACCTCTTGGAGCCTGTCAGGGGGGAACCCCGGAGAGGGGCGTGTGCCTACACTGGCCCTGCCAATGTCCCCAGGTGACAGGAGTGGTGAGTGACAGCCAGGGCAAGGCCCACTACGTGCTGTCAGGCTCGTGGGATGAACAGATGGAGTGCGCCAAGATCGTGCAAAGCAGCCCCAGCAGCCCCAGCTTGGACGGGAAGCAGAAAACGGTGTACCAGACACTACCGGCCAAGCTGATGTGGAAGAAGTACCCGCTGCCGTGAGTGGGGCTGCGGGGCGAAGAACAGGCAGGGAGCGGGGAGGGGACAAGCCAGACAGGAAGCGAGCGGCGGGCACGGGAGGGTTCAGGCCACGCCTGAGGGGAGCCAGACACCCGACTGTAAATAAGCGTTGACACCATCAGGTGGCAGCACGTCCTATGCAGAGACTTTAAACAAGCTGATTGATGGGACAAGTCCGCATAGTCCAAGGAATGAAAACCAAACATGAAAATAAGTGCAGGAAACTATAAAAAGTGGCACAGCTGGATTCCAAAGAGAATGAAACAGAAATTCTACAAAGGAAACATAAAGTAACTGAAATTGAGAACTCCATGGGAAGGTTTAATAGAACCCATTGACTGAATATAGGTCAGAAGAAATAATCTTCAGATAAACAGACAAAACCTGGAAAAGCCAAGCACCTAGAGAGAGAAGGCTGGCCACCTGGCGACCCAGAGTGAGTCCCTGGAGCAGCCCCACAGGCATCCCTGGAGCCTGGGAGGGTGCAGCGTCAGGACGTGTAGGGCACGTTGAGTTTGAGAGCAGGGTCCAGCAGGCTTCTGGTCAGAGTCCAGAAGCAAGAGACCATCTCAGGAGTCTTATCTGAGGAGAAAACAGCAGAGATTTTCCACATCTAAATCTATACAGTGAAACTGTTGAGACTAGATCAGAGAAAATATTAAGCAGCCAGATTTTTTAAAAGATGTACTTTCTGAGGAACAGCAGACTGACAACCTTCTCCTCATCAGCAATAACGGGAGCTTGAAGACAGATGAAATCTTACACATGCAGAAAGACTCACTGACAGGTGAGAATTAATTACACACCCAGCGGGAACATCTTTACAGAGTAAAGTTGAAATAGACATTTTCAAGCCACTCATTTTGCCACCAGCAGACCAGCACTAAGGATAGAGCTCCCAGATAGAAGAACCAAGATGTGTGAAATGAGGAACAAAACCTATGTGAACAGTGAATAAATAAGAACAATAATGTCTTGTGGGGTTTAAAATCTAAACATTAAGTGCAACTGCACAATCAGGTAAGTCAGAAAACTGGAAACTTTTCAAAGGCCCTTGTGCTACCCAAGAGGAGGGTCAAGATGCACACTAATTTCTGACTATGTGAACTATGCATATTGTAATTCCTAGAGTAGCTACTAAATTAATATGTTTAATTGGAGTCCCAGAAGGAAAGGAAAGGAAAGAAAGAAAAATAGAAAGGAGAGAGAAATAGTTAAAGAAATGATGGAAATAAATTTCCCCAAACAAACAGATGAAAGACCTTGGGTTGAAAGGGCCCGTTGGAGTTCCAGAGACAGGAAACAAAGAAAAACTTCTGCCTAGACCACAATATACTGAAAATTAAGGACACCAAGGAGAAAATTCTAATAGCTTCCAGAGAGAAAAGATTTCAGTAGAGAATGAAGAATCAGATGGACATCAGATTTTTGGAATAATATTTTCAAAGTAATGAAGAAAATGAAATTAGAAGGTAAAAGTTTCTGTCCAGGGCTTCCCTGGTGGTGCAGTGGTTAAGAATCCGCCTGCCAAAGCAGAGGACATGGGTCCTAACCCTGGTCCGGGAAGATCACACATGCCACGGAGCAACTAAGCCCGAGCGCCACAACTACTGAGCCTGCGCTCTAGAGCCCGCGAGCCACAACTACTGAGCACACGTGCCACAACTACTGAAGCCCGCGCGCCTAGAGCCTGTGCTCTGCAACAGGAGAAGCCACCACAATGAGAAACCCATGCACCGCAACAAAGAGTAGCCCCCGCTCGCCCCAACTAGAGAAAGCCCGCATGCAGCAACGAAGACCCAACACAGCCAAAAATAAATTAAAAAAAAAAAGTTTCTGTCCAGCTGAGCTATCGTTCAAATATGAGGCTGTGATAAAAAAAACAAAATGTTCTCAGGTGAACAGCCTCAGAAGGTTTGCCACACAAAAACCCACAATGAAAACAGTAGTCTAAAAGGGGGAGGGAAAGAATCCAGAAGGTGCTACAGTAGTTATATGAAATAAAAGGTTGTGTGTGGGAGGGATTTTCAAAATAATTACTAAGACCAAAGAAAAACAGAAAATGTTCCCACAACAGTCCAGAATTAAAAGTGTAGATGATGTTAACACAATGGAGTCTAGGGAGACAGAGGACACCAAGGGATGTGAAGGTAGAGACCAACAGAAGATTTTTAAATCAGTAAAAAATATTAAAAAGACAAATAAAAACAGCAAGTTAACACAGTAGAAGTAAGTCCAGGCATAATAACATAAATAGATGAAACCCACTAGTTAAAAAAGCAAAATATTGGGTTGGCCCAAAAGTTTGTTCGGGTTTTCCCTACCATTTATGGAAAAACCTGAACGATCTTTTTGGCCAACCCAATACTAACTGACTGGATTTTTAAAAATCCAGATGCATGCACCTTCTAAGAAAGATCCAAAGCGTAATGATGGGCAAAGGTTGAAAGTAAAAGATAGACATATCATGAAAATACTAACCAAAAAGCTATAACAGCTATATTAATATAAGGTAAAAACAGACTTTAGGACAAAAGCATTATTAGGGATGGAAGAGTTGCTACATGATAAAACGTTGGGTTCTTCGAGAAGATATGAACAGTATGCATGACACAGACACTATGCATGTAGTGAAAGAGCCTCAAAAATACACAAAGCACACATATTGAGAGAGTAAAGGGAGAAATGGATAAATCCATCACCACAGTGGAAGACAGAGATTTCAACACACCCTTCTCACTTGTTGAGAGTCAAATGGGGAAAAGCAACCCAGCAAGATGGAGAGCGAAAAAACACAGGATATACATATACTTATGGTTGCAACAGAGAACATGCTTTTTCTCAAGTATACGTGGAATTTATGCAAAAATCAATCGTGTACTAAACCCTAAAGAAAGCCTCAACAAATGTACAGAGGGTAGCACACAGACCACAGCCTATGATAAGACAAATTAGAAGTTATGAGCAAAATGTCAAAAAGTCCCCACATATTTGGGAAAAAATTTAAGTTGCTAAATAATTCATGGACAAAATAATAAGTTAGAATGGAAATTTTAAAATGCCTAGAACTGAATGAGAAGAAAAAGATATCAAAACTGGCTGGATATACCAAAGGCAAAGCTTCAAAGGAAATGTATTGCCTTAAATAGGTATATAAGCTTATTAAGGCTTTTTCATTCTAAGAAATTAGAGAAAGTGCAACATACAAACTGAAAGAAAGAAGAAAATATACCTTAAAAATAAAAGCAGAGGGACTTTCCTAGTGGCGCAGTGGTTAAGAATCCACCTGCCAATGCAGGGGACACGGGTTCGAGCCCTGGTCCGGGAAGATCCCACATGCCGCCGAGCAACTAAGCCCATGCGCCACAACTACTGAGCCTGTGCTCTAGAGCCCGCAAGCCACAACTACTGAAGCCCGTGTGCCTAGAGGCCGTGCTCCGCAACAAGAGAAGCCACTGCAATGAGAAGCCCATGCACTGCAACGAAGAGTAGCCCCCGCTCGCCACATCTAGAGAAAGCCCGTGCACAGCAACGAAGACCCAACACAGCCAAAAATAAATAAAATAAATTTATTAAAAAAAAAAAAACAAGTTTAAAAAGAAGTTGATCTTTGAGGGAAAAAAATGAACAGAAAACTACTGGCAAGACTGATCAAGAGAGAATATAGAAATAAATATTATTAATGTTTTCATTATGTTTATTATATTTAAAGTATAAAGAGATTATTAAAATTCTCATTGGAAGGACAAATTTTTAGAAAAATATAACTTACAAGAACTGAGTCTAGAAGAAAAAAAAAAGCCTGACTAATCCTATAATTAAAGATACTGAAGCAGTAGTTTAAAAATTTCCACAGGGAAAACACAAAGCCCAGGTAGTTTTATAGGTGAATTCTACCAAGTTGTCAAGAAACATATACCCCAATTTTATAGAAAATCTTCCAGACCATAGAAAAAGAAATACTTTCCTTTCTTATACTGTGAGGCCAGTATAAGATACCTAATACCAAACCAGGCTAAAAGAGTAGTAGGAAAATAAAAGTTCTACCCTCTTTCACTCATGGATAAGCACAATTCCAAAACAAGACATCAGAAAATCCAACAGTATATGAAAAAGATAACATTCTTCAGTCATGTTGAGTTTATCCTGGGTACGCAAGGATGAGTCTGTACTAGAAAATCCATAAATTGGTTACATTAACAGATCTGAACAAAAGGCATCTTAGGTGCCTCAATATAAGATTAATATGCAAAAGTCAGTTGCATTTCTATACAAACAACTAGAAAATACAGTTTAAGAGAAGACACCAATTATCATATCAGAGAATATCAAGGACCTTGTAACAAATCTTATAATATATGCAAGACCTCTATAGAGAAAATTATAAAACTTTGCTGAGATATCAAGGAAGAGCTAAATGAATGGAGAAAGATACCACGTTCATGGGTAGAAAGACTAAGTACTATTAATATGTCATGATCTAAAGAGTCGGTAAACCAAACAAAATCCCAATAGTGATTTTCATGGAACTTGATACTATGATTTCTTAATTTATATTGAAGAATAAAGGGCCAGGATATTTTTTAAAAAAAGAGGACTTGCCCTATTAGATACTTATTTTGAAGCTATAGTGAAATAGAATAGTAAGCCTGGAAACTATGCCCTGGATGTGTATATATCTTTGGTATATAACAAAGGTCCCGTATCATAGCACATGGAAAGATGGCACCATCCACTAAAAGGATCTCGGGAAAATGGTTATCCATATAGAAAAACATTAAGTGAATCTTTCCCTTACATTATTATAACAAAAATCAACTCCAAATAAAGGTCTTACAGTAAGTATTAAGTTTGACTTACTGTTAAACAGTAAGTTAAACTCTAAGTAGAGGGACTTCCCTGGTGGCGCAATGGTTAAGAATCCGCTTGCCAACGCAGGGGACAGGGGTTCAATCCTTGGTGCGGGAAGATCCCACATGCTGCAGAGCAACTAATCCACAACTACTGAGCCTGTGCTCTAGAGCCCACGAGCCACAACTACTGAGCCCATGTGCCACAACTACTGAAGCCTGTGTGCCTAGAGCCCGTGCTCCACAACGAGAGAAGCCACCACAATGAGAAGCCCGTGCACCGCAATGAAGAGTAGCCCCCACTTGCCGCTACTAGAGAAAGCCCACACGCAGCAACAAAGACCCAACGCAGCCAATAAATAAATAAATGTTCCTTTAAAAAATAAATAAAAAATAAATTCTAGTCTTTCTGTATCCACATACTATTAAAAAGAAAGAAAAAACCTCTAAGTAGAAAATATAGATGAGTATCATCTATAACTTATGGAAATATTTCTTAAATAAGACAAAAACACTGATGTATTCAATTATATTAAAATGCTTCTGTTCATTAAAAGAAATTTTGCTGGGGCTTCCCTCGTGGCTCAGTGGTTAAGAATCCACCTGCCAATGCAGGGAACATAGCTTCAATCCCTGGTTCGGGAAGATCCCACATGCTGCAGAGCAACTAAGCCCGTGCACCACAACTACTGAGCCCACGTGCCACAACTACTGAAGACCGGGCGCCTAAAGCCCATGCTGTGCAACAAGAGAAGCCACCGCAATGAGCAGAATGAGAAGCCCACGCACTGCAACAAACAGTAGCCCCTGCTCGCTGCAACTAGATAAAGCCCGTGCACAGCAATGAAGACCCAACGCAGCCAAAAACAGATAAATAAATAGGAACAAAAAGAATACATACAGACCTTCTAATGAATAAATAAAGCAAAAACAATCCAATGGGAAAGTGCAAGTCATGAACAAGAATTTCACACAAGAAGAAACATATGGCCAATCACCATACGAAAATGATAACATCATTGGTAATCAGGGAAATGCAAATCAGAACCACAGTAAGATGCAGTTTTACCTTCATTTGATTTGAAAAAATGAACAGTCTGGTAATATCAAGTGTTGAAGAAGGTATGGATCCACAGTATCCCTTATACATCACTGGTGGGAATGTGAGCTGGTATGACCATGCTGGAAAGCAGTGTGGCCTTACCTTCTAAAGAAGAACATCACAGACTCTGCAGCCCAGTAATCCCACTTCTAGGTGTATACTCAAGAGAAATTCCTATAAATGTACAACAGGAAACATGAATAAGATTACTCAAAGCAAAACTTGAAAACAACTCAAACTTATTGGATGAAATAATTAGTATATTCACACAAGGCAATATTTACAGTAGTTGAAACAAATGAACCACAGCAACATACAATACAGATAAATCTTAGTAATATAATATTAAGTTTAAAAAAAGCAAGTCCCAGGTTACATACATATTCTTTTAATACAGTTAAAAACAAGTATCTAAAATATATGTATATGAATACACACACAGACATACACACACACTTAAGACTACTTAAAGATGCAATAAAATTATATTAAAAGGAAAGCAAAGGACTGATGAACCCAGGAGTCCTGCCAGTGGCTACCTGAGAGGAGGATGGATTGGTGAGTTTTCCCTATGGTCAGATGTAGGCTTTGTCATGATTCTACCTTTGGTTTAGGTGGCAAGGTCACATTAATACAAGCAGGCCGGGGCTTCCCTCGTGTCGCAGTGGTTAAGAATCCACCTGACAATGCAGGGGACATGGGTTCAAGCCCTGGTCCAGAAGATCCCACATGCCGCTGAGCAACTAAGCCCATGTGCCACAACTACTGAGCCTGCGCTCTAGAGCCTGCGAGCCACAACTACTGAGCCCATGTGCCACAACTACTGAGCCTGTGCTCTAGAGCCTGCGAGCCACAACTACTGAAGCCTGTGTGCCACAACTAGTGAAGCCCACACGCCCGTGCACGGCAACGAAGAGTAGCCCCCGCTCCCCGCAACTAAAGAAAGCCTTGCATAGCAACAAAGGCCCAATGCAGCCCAAAATAATTAATTAATTAATTGATTGAAAAAAAACACAAGCAGGCCATGTAAGGACCAACATACCAAGTATTATGACTAATTCAAAACTTTCACAGTATCAAAGCAGTATAAAAAGAAAAAAACAAAATAAGATAGATTTAAATCCAACATATTAGTAATTACATTAAGTGTTCCCATAAGCTTTCAGACAAATTTTTAAAAATCAAACTTTATGTGGTTTACAAAAAATACATCTAAATAAAATAAAGACTGGAATAAAAGGATGGAAAAAGATATGTATACATAGAAATACTAACCAAACAAAAGCTGCCTTCAGCTATAGTAATATCACAAAACAGACATTAAAACAAAAGGTCAAAGAGGGACAAAATGATAAAGGTTCAATTTGCCAGGAAGATTTTAAATTTGAATATACCCTGTACCTAATAACAGCCCCAAAATGTATACAGCAAAAGTTGATAGAAATATAAGGAAAAATGGACTAGTTTACAACCAAAGTGGGAGATTTTAACATATTTCTTTTAGTAATGGATAGCAGAAGAAAATGTCTGGAGGACAAATTTGAACAATAGAACCTTCAGGACAGCTGTAGAACATTGCACTCAACAACTGTGGAAAACGCAATCTCTTTGATTACATGTGGAACGTTTGCAAAAACTGACCATATACTGGGCCATAAAACAAATTTCAAAGAGATGAAATTATACGAAGTATACTGTCTGACTCCAAAGTGAGTGTGCTAGAAACAAAGATGACTAGAAAAATGACCATATATTTATAAACTTAAGAAATGTACTTCCAACCAATCCATAGGACAAAGAAAGTATAATGAAAATTAGAAAGTATAACTGCATGATAATGAAAATAATACATAACAAAAATGGTAGAATGCAGCTAAAGCAGTAGTTGGAGTGAAATTTGTAGCCTTGAAATGCACATATTAGAAAAGAAGAGACATGGGAAAATATTGAGCTAAGCATCCATCCCAGGAAGTTAGAAAAGGAGCAGCAAAAGAAATCCCAACAAAGTAGAAGGAGGACTATACAAGCAAAATCAGTAAAGCAGAAAAACCTAAAATAGGATCAACAAAGTTTCATCTTCCACCAACAAAGAAAACGGACAAACCTCTGACATGACTGGGTAGAGAGAAGGTGCATGGCATCAACATTACAGATGCGAAAGAGGACACTGCTGTCACACACATTAAAGGAATAATAATGAGGACATTATGAAACACTTCAGGCTGATATATATGAAAAATTGGACAAGGGGGGCAAGTTCCCAGAGAAGTATAATGTGGCAAAACATGCAGGTCGGTGGAGGCTGCAAGGTGCAGGGAGGAAAGGGCGAGGTGGACACAAGGCCAGGTTTGGGGGGTTCAGGGGGTGCACATGCAGGAGGGGAAGCAGAGAGGGGGCCGAGTGTGTCCCGGCAGCTCACCCCATGGGGCCCCGCAGGGACAACGCGGAGAACATGTACTACTTCTCGGAGCTGGCCCTGACCCTCAACGAGCACGAGGAGGGCGTGGCGCCCACCGACAGCCGCTTGCGGCCCGACCAGCGGCTGATGGAGAAGGGACACTGGGATGAGGCCAACACGGAGAAGCAGCGGCTGGAGGAGAAGCAGCGCGTGAATCGGCGCCGGAGGTTGGAGGCCTGCTCGCGGGGCTGCGGTGCGGAGGAAGGTGAGGCCAGTGGGGAGGGGGGCCCCCGGGAGTGAGGCCAGCGGGAGAGGGCATGGGGTTCTCCCAGGAACTGGGAGGAGATGAGGGGACTGGAAGAAGCTGAGGGGGAGAGAGGGGATTCCCTGGGGGCAGGGAGGGGTGCTGGAGAAGGGGGGCACCCCAGGAGCGAGGAGGAGGGCCAGCAGGAGAGGGGACAGGGAGTGGTTTTCTGGGGCGCTGGGAGGAGGCAGGCTGCCCGCCCGCCTGCCCACTGTGCCGCCCAGCAGAGAAGGAGGCCGAAGTGTACGTGCCGCTGTGGTTTGAGAAGAGGCTGGACCCGGTGACTGGGGAGACGGCCTGCGTGTACAAGGGTGGCTACTGGGAGGCCAAGGAGAAGCAGGACTGGCACATGTGCCCCAACATCTTCTGAGCACCACCCCCCTCCTGCAAATACAGGCGGCTGCACAGCCTGGTCCACCTTCTATTTAATGCACTCAATTTAGTACTCAACTGCCCTCCCCACCTTTTCCTTCTTATGTTTTTTAATAACACTTTTTTGGGGCTCCCACCTTGGAAGGAGGAAGTGCTGACCCAGGTTCTTTCCAGCCCCCCGGTGCCCTGGGTCTCCTGTGACCCTTCATCATGGACTTGAGCCCCATCAGGCCCCCCAGCTCCAGTTTCTACACCTCAGGCAGGCTGGCCCGGGCCCTTGGCTGCTCCAGTCACCAGCCCCCCAGGGAGGAACTGGCCCCCTCCCAGGGAACCACTTTTGACTTTTTTAGAAAAAAAATGATCTCCATTTCTTTCCAGCCAAGGTATTTAGTAAATATTTTTAGTATAGCACTTGGTGGACAACTTTCTAAGTGTGCTTTCTTGCCACAGAAGTGTCCTGGCAAGAGCCCCTTCTTTTTAAGACATTGGGAAGCCAGATGGACCCCTTTGAGTCGGGAGCATTTTGTAGCTCAAACAGCAAGGCCGTGTGTATGTGAGCTGCCCACCCCCCAGGAGCCCAGGAGCCCCCAGAGAAGGGAACCAAGGGCCACCGGGCCCAGGAGAGCACAAGTCAGTTGTCTCTGGAGCCAGAGCCCCACGCATGGTGGGGAAGGGGACACTGAGGGACCGCCATGTGGATTTGAGGGCAACAGCCCCTGCCTAGCCCTGGTCATGCTGGGGCTGCTCCCCAGCCCCACAGAGGCCAGGCCTGCAGGCGTTCCTGCCACGGAACCCAGCCCCAAATCAGCAATAAGAACCAACCCTCGGCTCAGCCTCGGTTGGTATCCTGGGCACCAGAGAACCCAGAGTCCCGTCTCTGGGGTGCCCCATCTCAGCACCCCTGAACTCTTTATTTGCCATATATATATATATATATATATATATATGTATAATATATATATATGATATATAAATATATATAAAATAGCTATTTTGCTTAAATTTTTATGATATGTAGAAGTGAAAAAATGATGACGACAGGGTGCTCCTGTCTGAGTTTGGCCCTCCTGTCAGCTGTGCCCTGCCCTCTCCTCAGATTCCCTTCCAGTGGCTTCTGCCAACTGTGGGGGGGGGGGGGGCCTGGGCCACTGTGGCCACTGTTCCAGCCCCTCAGAACTCCTACTCAACCTTTCACACTTCAATTTGGTCCTGAAAGTTCATCACAGGGTTTTACTTTCTACTCCAGGACTGGTTTTGTTTTTATAAAAAAAAAAAAAAAAAGTGAAAACACCAACGTGTGAAATGCCTTAGGGTGCCCACTGGAGGGCAGGTGGGCAGGCAGGCAGGCAGCCCCATGAGGCCTGCGGCAGAGCTGTTCAATGTTCCTTTTCTCAGAACTGTGAGTGAGCACCTTCTGACCAGTAATAAAAAATCTTGGAGTTTTCCACGGCCCCATCCCTGAGTCTGTGACTGGGTGGAGCAGGGCTGACATGAGAGAGCAGGCAACAGCCCGCAGGTGGCATGGGGGAGGGGTGTGGGGCGCTATTCTGCTCAGCGCCAGAAGCAGGCAGTGGGGAGGTTGGTCTGGATGGGGAGGGGCGGGGATGGAAGACCTGGTGGGACAGGGTCTGGGCCAGGAAAGCTGCAGAGGGCTGAGGTGGCACCTACTGGAGAGTCACAGTTTGGCCTGAGGCCAGGCCAAGGCCCTCACCACTCTCCACAGGGAACACTGGCCCTGGTGAGGTCTAGGGTTGCTCAGTGACCATGACCTGACCTCAAGCAACTTGGATCACTAGCTCCTGGGACCCGAACAAGGGTGGCTGATCTGGCCCAGTGGGTCCTCCTCCCACTGCCAGCACTTCCAGGTGACAGGATGGAGTGGGGCAGGGCACCACAGGGGCATCAGAGCCAGGCTCTCGCCACCTGTCCCAACACCCCAATGCTGTGGGATCCAAGGCTGGTACCGTACAACTCCTTCCAGAGCCTTAACTTTCCCATCTGTGGGGAGGCAGGCACTGGTGAGTCCCTGCCAAGGTGCTGGAGGGACAGCCCTCACTGGAGAGAAGGGCATGGGGTGAGGCAACCCCAGGATAGCCCTGACCCAGGAGGCAGGCAGTGGAGGATCTGCCAGGGGAGGGAATGGAATATAAGAATAGAATTTTCATATATCCAAATATGACAACAGCAAATAGAATCCAGCCACATACAAAAAACTGATACCCCAAATTGGTAAACATATGCCCAAGTTGGTTTTACACAGTAATGCAAGAATGGGTCAAAATCGGGAAGCTTTTAGTTGTAAATCATTCATTGTACCAACTAGTTCAAGAGGGACTTCTTCTGGATGGTAGACTAAATGCCTGGATTATCCTTCTTTGTGGAAAACTAGACATGTTGGATAAAATTTTAAAACACCTTAAACGCATCCATGAGCTGTAATGGATATAAGGAATCCTCAGGCCAAAAATTAAGTGGATGTGGAAACCTGGGGAGATAAGAGCTCTGAAGTCTGCTTCTCACTGGCATTTACTGAGCCCACTGAGCCTAAGTTTTCACTGCCTCAAATGACCTGCCTGATATAGGGCATCCAGTTTGAGATAATCTCCCTCAAGCTGGGCCCCCAAAGGGCTATACCTTCAATATACCTTCAATATAATGGTGAATCAAGAATAATACAAGGAAAATTGCTTGTCTTAAAGGTTAGTCATAAGCAGAGCAGAAAAAAAAAAATCCCCTAAGAATTTGTAATCAGGAGCAGACCCTCACTTGGCTTCACAGCCCAAATACATGCTATCAGGATGATCCAATAAAACCTCTAGTAGAGAATACAGCACGGTCCCAAATTGGCAATGTCCCCCGTCACATGAGAGAAACAAATCCTCTCTAAAGGTTCTCCCCTTCATTCCAGACCTTATGGAACCCCAGATGTGAAGATGAAAGGGAAACGAGCAGCTCACAGTATAACATCTCCAAACACACAAGGAAATACAACATACATTGGCATAAGCAATGGCCGACAGAAATAACAGCAGAATCAGACGTAACAAAACTACTCAATATAGTAAAATTAACAGACACATATAAAATAAGCATGTTTAATATATTTCTAGAAACAAAGGTGGCTTGAAAATGAGTAAAAAGCATTCAAAAATACTAAAGAACTTGCAGAAATTGAAAAAAATCACTAAAAACAATGAATAATTTTATAGCAGATTACACATGAAGAGAGTATTGGTGACATGGAAGTGAGATCTGTGGAAATTATCCAGAAAGCAACACAGACACACAAAGAGGTGAAAAGTGTAAAAATGAAATTAAGAGACATGGAGGATAAAGTGAGAAGATCCCACGTGTGTCCAATCAAAATGGAACAGAAGCAATCTTTTAAGAGTTAATGACTAAAAAATTAACTTTTGACAAGAAACACCAATATACAGAGTCAATTCCAACAAATCCTTGTCAGGGTAAATAAAAAGACATCCACAGCTAAATACAATATAGTGAAATCGCAAGACCTTTAAAACAACAAAATTTTAAAAGGAGCCAAACTTGGGTGGGGGATACCTTGAAAGAGCATTGATTAGAGAGTTCACTGTCTTCTGACCACCAAAGAAAGTCAGAAGACAATGAAGTGATATCTCCAAAGTAGAAGAGAAGATGTTAGTATTCCTAGTGAAAATATCTTTCAGGAACCAAAGGAAAATACGACATTAACAAAATGTCCTATTAAAACAATACTGGGACTTCCCCGGTGGTCCAGTGGCTAAGACTCCATGCTCCCAATGCAGTGGGCCTGGGTTTGATCCCTGGGCAGGGAAGTAGATCCCACATGCATGCCGCAACTAAGAGTCCACAGGCTGCAACTAAGAGACCACATGCCGCAACTAAGAGGCCGCCTGCCACAACCAAAAGATCCCACATGCCGCAACGAAGATTGTGCACACAGCAACGAAGATCCCACGTGCCGCAACTAAGACCTGGCACAGCCAAACAAATAAATAAATATTTTTAAAAATTAAATGGCTTATGGAGTTAGACTTTGATAAGTATTGGACTGGTCATTCGGATTTTCCCACATCTTACTGAAAAACCCAAACGAACTTTTTGGCCAACCCAATATTATGTAAAACATATAGAGGAATAGGAATACTAAATTTCAAAAACTGAGGAAAAACACCGTATGTGGGGGAGAAATTTTCAGTCAGTCTAAAAGAAAGCAGGAAAGAAGAGGAAAAAGGAATGCAGATAAGCTGGAATAAAAATTTAAAAATAAGATGGAAATAAGTTAACCAATATATCAATAATTACACAAAATTTAAACAAATGCTTTGGGTAAGAACAAAAAATATCAAATAAAAACAAAATCCCACTATATGCTAGTTACAAGAAAACACCTAAAACATAAGTACACAGACAAGACAGACTTTGAGACAAAAAATATTACTAGATGTCAACTTTCAGAAAATAAAAAAAGCAATCACTTCTTGGCCTTTTGGCTACGATCAAGGGTAGAAAATTAAAAAAGCCACTTTATAATGATAAAAAGTAAAATTCATAGAGTTCTAAAACTCACAGGCACCTAGTAATATCTCAAAATAAAGTAAAATGGACACAATCAGAAGGAGAAATAGATAAATTCACAATCATAATGGAAGATTTTAACATCTCTCTCCCAGTAATGAGAGCTCAGACAGACCAAAAATATCAGCAAGGGTTCAAACAACACAATTAACATCTGGTAACAGGCACATACAGGGAATTACACATAACTGCAAAATACATATTTTTGAAATGCACACAGAACATTTATGAATATTAGCCACATACTTGGGCCAGTTGTCAAGCCTCAGCAAATTTCAAAGGACTGGCATACAGACCACATTCTCAGATCACAATGAAAGTTCAAAATCAATAACGAAAAGATAATTAGAAAAAGCAACCATGTTTGAACATTAAGAAATATGCTTTTAGGGCTTCCCTGGTGGCACAGTGGTTGAGAGTCCACCTACCGATGCAGGGGACATGGGTTCGTGCCCTGGTCCGGGAGGATCCCACATGCCACGGAGCGGCTGGGCCTGTGAGCCATAGCTGCTGAGCCTGCACGTCCGGAGCCTCTGCTCTGCAGCAGGAGAGGCCACAATGGTGAGAGGCCCGCGTAACGCAGAAAAAAAAAAAAGAAAAAGATACATGCTTTTAAAATAACTCATGGATCAAAGAAGAAATCAAAAATCAGAAAATACAATTAAAAATTAAAATATTATATACCTAAACTTATAGGACATAGATAAAGCTGTACTTAGAGGGAAATTTATAGCCTAAAAGCTCATGTTGTAAAAGAATAAAGGCTAAATAATGAGCTAAACATCCAATTTGAGTAGGAAAATGAACATTAGGATAAACCCAAAGGACACATAAGGAAATGAAGATCAGAAATTAATGAAAGAGAAAACAAACATAATAGAAAGGACCAAGAAAGCTGAGGTTGATTCTTGGAAAAACTAAAACTGACAAACTTTAATGATAAGGAAAATGGAAAGAGGAAATGGATGAACCCAAAAAACAATATTTGGAATGAAAAGAGGACATAGAGATGCTACAGATATTTTAAGGGTATTGTGAATAACTCTGTAACCACATCTTTGAAAACTGAGATAAAATTCTAGAAAAATAAAACTTAAAACTGACTCAAAAATTAGAAAAACCTGAATAGTATTACAACCTTTTAAAAATTCAGTCAGTTAAAAAATCTCCCCACACATATACACACAAAACTCCAGACACAACTGACCAAGGACTAACCAACCTTACAGAAACTATCCCAAGAGGGATACTCCCCAACTCATTTCTTGAGGCTAGTATAACCTGGTCACCAAAACCTAACAAGGACAGTACAAGAAAGGAAAATCACAAACTAGTGTCACTCACATGCTGGTACAATTCAAAACAAAATATTAACAAATTAGCAATATAGAAAAATTATAATCACTCCAGAAGTGCAAGGTTTAGCCTATGAAAAACTAACCAATGTAATTCACCATGTTAACAAATTAAAGGAGAACACTGAATGGTCATCTCAATGGATGCAGAAAACACTTGAGAAAAAATTCAACATGCATCAATGATATTTAAAAGGAAAAAAACGCTTAAAAATAGGAATAGAAAGAAACTTCCTTAATCTGATGAATGATATCTACCAAAGGGGAAAAAAGCTTTCTCTGTGAGATAGAGAACAAAAGATACCCATTTTTACCCTTTACATTCAACACTGTATTGGCAGTCCTAGCCAATGCAACAAGGCAAGAAAAATATATGAGGTATGAGAACTGGCAAAATTATCACTGCTCCCAGATGATGTATCATAGAAAATCCAAAAGAATCTAAAGATAAAATAGAATCATCAATATATAGAAATCAATTACATTTTTATTTACTAGCAACAAACTGTGAGGAAATAAAAATTTTAAAACTATTATTTACAGTAGCATCAAAAATCATCAGATACCTAGGATATGTAGGTACATACATAGTAACAAAGGACATACAAGACTTCTGAAGGGAAAATCACAATACTTTCTTGAAAGACACTAAAGAAAGATCTAAATTAATGGAGAGTTATACCATCTTCATGGTTTGGAGGCTTATAAAGATATCAATTCTTCTCAAACTGATGACATACAATCAATTCCAATGAAACCCCTATAGCTTTTCTCATGGAGCTTGATAAAATGATTCTAAAATTTATATGGAAATGCAAAGGACCAAGAATAGTCAAGACACTCTTGAAGCAGAAAAAGTGGCAAGACCAGCTCTACTAGATATCAAAACTTATTGTAAAACTATAATAAATAAATCAGTGTGGTATTGGCATAGAGAAACAACAAATGTAACTGAATAAAAATTCAGAAACAGATTCATACATATATGAACATTCGATATACAAGAGAGGCTGCGCTGTAGATTAATGAGAAAGGTAAGACTTTTCAATAAGGGGTGTAAGGACAATCAGGAAGGAACTGGAGCTCTACCTCATACCATACACAAAAGGCAATTTCAGGTGGATTAAAGGTCTATATGTGAAAGACAAAACTATAAACACTTTAGAAGACACTACAAAACAGTATCTTCATGACCTCAGGATAGGGAAGGATTTCTTAAATAAGTTACAAAAAATGCAAACAGTAAAAGACTGATAAATTAGTCTATATTAAAATTAAGAGGGACTTCCCTGGTGGCACAGTGGATAAGACTCAGTGCTCCAGGGGCCCATGTTCGATCCCTGCTCGGGAAACTAGATCCCACATGCATGCTGAACCTAAGAGTTTACATGCCACAACGAAGGAGCCAGTGAGCCTCAACTAAGGAGCCCATGTGTCACAACTAAGGAGCCTACATGCTACAGCTAAGGAGCCGACAAGCTGCAACTAATGAACCCACGTGCCACAACTAAGGAGCCCGCCTGCCACAACTAAGGAGCTCACCTGCCGCAACTAAGACCTCATTCAAGAAAATTAAAAAAAAAAATTAAGACCGTCTCATCAAAAGACTATAAAAAGAGAGTTAAAAAAAAGTATGCCGAAGAGCGGAAGATTTTTGCAACACAGATAACTTATAAGGATCTTGTATCTAGAATATACAAAAATACAAATCAATAAAAAGAAGACAAGAGAGTAGAAAAATGGGAAAAAGTATTGAACACTTTATCAAAGAAGAAATTCAAACAGTCAATAGACATGAAAAGATGCTCAACCACATTAGACATCAGGTTAATGCAAATTAAACCATAATGAGATAACACTACACACCCTTCAGAATGGCAAAAAACAAATCAAGTCTAGCAATATCAAGTGTAGGTGAGGAAGTAGAGGAATGAAGCACTTAGTGCCAATGGGCATGTAAATTGATACAACTGCTTCTGAAAAGAATTTGGCATTATCTAGTAAAGTTGAAATGGGCATGGCCTATGATGCAGCAAGTCTTCAAGGATTATGCATGTAACAGGAGACATAAACATGAACGTCCACAGATGTAATGTAATAGCAAAAAGCTAGAAACAACCCAAATGCCAGTCATAGAGACATGGATTTTTAAAACTGTGGTATGTTCCACTGTAGGTGTAATTTGTTTTTATTACTGTATAATATTCAGCACTACGATACACTAGTGAAGATGAATAAATTACAGCTACACTCAACAACATGAGTAAACTTCTGGAACATAATATTGAAAAGAAAACAAATTGCAGAATAGTAAATAAAATGTTATGTCCGGGACTTCCTGGTGGCAGAGTGGTAACGAATCCGCCTGCCAATGCAGGGGACATGGGTTGGAGTCCTGGTCTGGGAAGATCCCACATGCCACAGAGAAACTAAGCCCGTGCGCCACAACTTCCGAACCTGTGCTCTAGAGCTCGCAAACCACAACTACTGAGCCCCTGTGTGCCACAACTATTGAAGCCTGCGTGCCTAGAGCCTGTGCTCCACAACAAAGACAAGCCATCGCCATGAGAAGCCCACTCACCGCAACTAGAGAAAGCCCGCGTGCAACAACAAAGACGCAACGCAGCCAAAACTAAATAATGTATTTTTTTAAAAAAGTTATGTCCATTTAAGTTCAAAAACAGGCAAAACAGGGCTTCCCTGGTGGCGCAGTGGTTGAGAGTCCGCCTGCTGATGCAGGGGACACAGGTTCGTGCCCCAGTCCAGAAAGATCCCACATGCCGCAGAGCGGCTGGGCCCGTGAGCCATGGCCACTGAGCCTCCGTGTACGGAGCCTGTGCTCCGCGACAGGAGAGGCCACAGCAGTGAGAGGCCCGCGTGCTGGAAAAAAAAAAAACAACAAAAAAAAAACATGCAAAACAAAGCAATTATTTAGAAATACAAACCAACATGGTAAAAGTATAAGAAGAGCAAAGAAAAGATAAACACAGAATTCAGGTTTGTGGTTACCGCTGAGCAAGGAAGAAAGGGGAAAGGACCCAGGAGGGGCACACAGGGATTATAAAGTAATAATAATGTGTTTTCTTAAACCAGGTGATGGATGTACACTGCATATTTTTCTTACCTTATATATATATATATATATATATATATATTTTTTTTTTTTTTGCGGTACGCGGGCCTCTCACTGCTGTGGCCTCTCCCGTTGCAGAGCACAGGCTCCGGACGCGCAGGCTCAGCGGCCATGGCTCACGGGCCCAGCCGCTCCGCGGCATGTGGGATCTTCCCGGACCGGGGCACGAACCCGTGTCCCCTGCATCAGCAGGTGGACTCTCAACCACTGCGCCACCAGGGGAGCCCCCTTATAAATATCTTATACAGTATTCTTTTGTAGCTGCTCAATGCCTAATAAGAATAATCGCTAAAACAGTAGCTTAAAGGAGAAAAACCCCATATGATTTTATCAATAGATGCTGAAAAGGCATTTGACAATGGGAGATGGGGATGGGGGCCTCACAACCCACATTTCATTCTGTGTAACTGGTGCCCCCTGGTGCTCAACTCAGACAAGATTGGCAGCCACGGCTTCATCCCAGAAGCCCCAAGTTTAAAAAACAAGACAACAGCATCAACAAAAACAGAAAAAACTCTTTCCACACTTTAAAGACCAGTCACCAAAACCAACAGACAATATTCTGCTCAACCCTAACATGTGGATTTCCATCCTCAACAGAAAAAAGACCTGGATAATTAATTATTCAACACTGTTTCAGAGGTTCGGCAATTAAAACTGGCATACTGGCATATTTGCACATTTTATCTAAAAATACAAGTTTATTTTGAAAACTACCAGAGTTTATAAGATAGAAAATAAATTATATTAAACAATTTGCTTTTCTATATATTAATAATCAGGAATAGAGATGGGGGAAAATTCCATTCACAATAGTGACAAATAACATAAAACAGGAATAAAATGAGAAAGTTACACAACACATATGAAGAAATAAAATCTTATTGGAAGATCTAAAAGGAGTCAAACAAATGGAAAACCATTTCGTATCGTCTAGGGAGATTTAAAATCATAAAAATGTCAACTCTCCCATAACTTACATCTAAATTTAATGCAATCATAATTTAAATCCCAATGGAACTTGTTGTGGAGGCGGGTAGGGACAGGAGAGAATTGGATTACGTGATTTTAAATTTCATGAGAGAAGAAATTCTAAGAATAGCCTGGAAAACTATTTTAATAAGAAAAACAGCGAGGGAGATTGATCCATCTAGATGCTAATGACGCCCCCAAAGCTAGTTTCAGCTAGGACCTCACCCCTCGCGTCGGAATCGCCTGTCCAGCTGGTAACAGACTGTCTCCCTTGACATATGTAAGGGTCATCTCAAACCCAACAGGTCCAAAACCAAATAGAATGAATATAAATAATGACCTAGGTGGTTCGTTTAAGAAACGGGGGTGGCATAAGTGAATTTCCATCTGGAAAAACCAAAACCAAAGTCTGACTCCTGCCTAAACGCAGATACTAAAGTATTTCCCACAGGGAGTGGAGGCTGACACAAAAAACTTTAATACAATGCAACAAAATGCAAGAGAATGTTTGCAGGTGAGTAGAGGGGGAAGGACTTTCTTAAACATGATAGGAAACCCCAAAACCTTTCAAGAAACACAATAAACCAGGCCAAGGACAGACAAACCAGCAGAAAAGCAAGTTGTGAGCCGAGGTCGTGAAACCCAAGAGGCCTCAGGTCCCGAGAGTCAGCGGGCTGGACCTTAAGGGGAAATTACCTGGAAAGGGTATTTCAAAATGTAAAACATGCAGCTTCAGGCTTCCCTGGTGGCGCAGTGGTTGAGAGTCCGCCTGCCGATGCAGGGGATACGGGTTCGTGCCCCGGTCCGGGAGAATCCCACATGCCGCGGAGCGGCTGGACCCGTGAGCCATGGCCGCTGAGCCTACGCTTCTGGAGCCTGTGCTCCGCAACGGGAGAGGCCACAGCTGTGAGAGGCCCGCGTACCGCAAAAAAACCCAAAAAACAAAAAAAAACATGCAGCTTCCTTCCCAGGTCCTCTATCTTGCAGACGTAAAAGCACCACACCATCAAGGACATCTATACCAAAAAGTTTTCTGTAGTGACCACAAAACGTTGGAAAACTACAGGGTAAAAGGTTTCACCTGTGCCCGGGCTTAATACGCAGACTCCAGCGGAAAAAATTCCCCACTTCTCTGCTTGGGGTCTGAGCCGGACACTGGATACCCTAGGCCTTCCCTCCGCTGGCCCTAGGATGTGGGACCCTCGAGGCCTCCGTCCCCAAGCTGGGCCCCGGGCGGGCCTTGTACACCCGGGTTTGCTCACAACTCCCTACCCTCACGCCGTCTGAGGCTCGGACGCCCGCCCACCCGGGCTCGGGCACGTAGGCAGGCTCGTGACGTTCCCAGGGCGCATGCGCTGGGCGCAGAACACGTGCCAGGCCGCTGCACCGCGCCGGCGCCATTGCGCGCCTGCCTTGAGGGTTTGGAGGAGGGTGAGAGGGGTGCTCTCCGCCTCCCGCAACCGTTGGCGACCTGGGAGAAGGCAGGCGCCCGGATGGGACTGAGCGTTGGATACCCACAGAGCCTCCGGAGAGAGATGGCCGAGGGCCGGGTCCTGCACGTGTCCTCTGGGCCAGGTGAGAGTTTGCAGCCAGTCCCCGGGCTTGTGCTGTGTTATGGTAGCTGATGATTTAGCGTAAGGAACTCAAAACTCTTCCTTCTGACAATTAGGGGTTCTCCTCGCATCGCAGCGCCCCCAAACCCGGCTAGTGCCAGACTGGCTTAAATGGTGGGGAACTGGGTAGGGGAGTGAGAACCCAGAGCTTAAACAGAGTAAGAAGTGGGGAAGAAAGGACCGTAAATTCAAAGTTGTGGGTTAGAGCTGCCCACAGCTTCCCAAGAACTGCAGTTGCTCGGGCAGGAAGTGGCCCCAGAGTCCCGTGGAAGCATCTCAGCAGAGTCCAGAGGGGACAAGAAAGGAGGGATGTGTCTGTCAGACCCTTCCCCTGTCCCTGGTCCAGGTTGGCCTCAGTGGCATGGGCTCCCCTATCTCCAGGCCCTGGCTGGAAGCTGCTTAGAAAGCCCGAGCCCCAAGCAGCAGCAGGGGCAACCTGCTTTGCGGACCGAAGGCGGCTGGCTGGAAGACCCGCCCTCCTCACCTCGGAGGCCAAAAGGCCATAGGGTAACACCCCACGAGGGCCAATGAGTAGGTCGTGGAAGACCTACAGGCAGCAGGTGGGGCCAGTGAATCTTGTAAGCAAAGATAAGGGGTCAGGGCAGCAAGGGCTTTGGGGCCCCATTCCAACAGTCTATATGGGCCTCTGGATAGATTTCTGGTGGAGAACTACGACTTAGTAAGCCAGAAAACTTCTACCGTCATCCAACGCCTTTATTTTAGAGGAAGAAAAGGGGACCCAGGGTGGGCAGTGATTTGTCTGAAGCCTTGTGAGCTGAAAAAAGGAAATTTATGCAGGATCCACCAGGGGTCCTAGTTGAGCCTGGCACATTCCAAGTTACTGCCATGAAAACTGCCAGACTGAAAAACAGGCTTGGCAACATTTGGGCTCATTCCTGAGTGGGATTGTCCCTCGCCAGGCCCTTCCTCTGTCCAGTCTGTGTCTTGCTCACTATGGAGAGGGTGCCCCCAGCAGTGCTGAGGACAGCCGGAGGCCTCAAACATGGCAGCAGAGAACGCATGTTCTTTTGTAGCTCTGCCTCCCGTGGCCAAGCTGGCTGTCCACCTTCTCAGGAACCAAGAGCAATGTGGCCATTCCAAAGGAAGCCTCAGAGGTTCCATCTCCAGCCAAGGGCAGAATCCTCCAGTGGAATTTTGAGGCTGTTTCAGGCATCTAGGCAACTGCCAGCGGGGCCCTTACAGCCTGGCCCAGATGCAGGACAGCCTTACATGGGGGATGAGTAGCCAGTGGAGGCACAGACCGCTCGGACCAAATCTTGTGTTCTGTGTAAAAGGGAAAGGTTTGAGCTCTATCAGTCTTAACACGGATTGGTCTGTAGAGCTGTGGATGCTTGCCCAGTGCTGCTTGAACCACGGGTCTAAAAGACAGTCATGTCTTTCAAGGGGAACTAGACCCAACAAGAGGAGCCAAAAAGCAGTGCCACTCACAGGAGGAAGCAGAGAAGTTTCTCTCAGCCTATTAACCTATGCCTTCCTTTGGTAAACAATGTCAAACCCTTGTCCTGTCCTAGTAATACAGTATTGATGTGGGGTTTGTAATGCTAAATCCATGGGACACTTAGGGGCTGAGGGGTGATATAAGGTGAACATTTCCCTGAGGACTTGCCCCTTGTTTTTCATCTTATTTACAAAGTCCCTACCCCAAGACTTAGAACTACAGCTGTGTCCCAGAGAAACACAACCGGCCAACAAAGATGTTCAATCTCACGTAAATTAATTCAAACCAACTAAAAAATCCATCACTTTTCACCTTTCAGATTAGTAAACAGTTCAGATGGAAGAGACTACAGACAGGCAAGTGGGGGTAGGGGGCAAGGAATATACTGTTGGTGGGAATTGAAATTGGGAAGTCTTTTCTGGAATGTATCTTAGGATTTTTAATGCATCCACCATCTAACAAGCCATTTCTCTCTTTGAATCTTAACCCTGTATAAACCCAGATCTGAGTTAACGATTAAGTACACATGTATACCCACACACACTCATCACAGCACTTTTCATAAACATTAAAAACCAAAATCTCTATAAATGGGACCATTAAATGACAGTACATTAAGACAATGAAATGCTATGTGGTTGTTCAGAAGAATAAAGTAGATCCATGTGAGCTCTTCAGAAACAAGTCCCAAGATTTACTAAGTGAGAAACAGGCAGAAACAGAACAGTAGATGTGTAGTTGTGTGCTCAGGACGGATACTCTTTCCAGGGAAAGTGAGCATTGGGGGGTGGGGGGTTGGGGAGGAGGGAGCCTTGCTTTTCATGGTCTAGCCTTTCGTACTGTTTGAATTTTTACCATATGCATGTGTCACTTGGAGAAAAAAAACAAAACACAAAAGTCCCCATCCCTCCCACTCCTTAAAAACAAGGGTCGCTGCACTCATTCACCTTCTTGCCGCCTTGAACTCAGGACCTTCCTGCCACAGCCCCACCAGACCATCTTCTTCTCCCAAGTTTTAGACAATTCCAAGCAGGTTAGTTATCCAGGACAAGGAAGGGGGAGGAACCCCTGCATCTTATCTTCCCACCCAGAATGGAAGGAGCTCTGCCTGGAAGCAGGCTGCATTCAGCACAGCTGTGGTTGGATTTAAACAGCAAAGTGGGAACGCCCAGAAGTTGAAGCTAAAATGTTTAAGAAATTCAGTATTTCAGTTTCTATGGGTGTCCAGGAGAGTGAAGAAAGACATAAGACAAGGTGGTGGAGATGAGGAAGAATCTGAAGACAGTTTAAAGCCACAGTGGTGGAAAGAATGAAGAGGAGGAAGGTGCTGGATTTTACTAAGAGAAGAAAACAGACTGAGTTCAGGAGTCTCACCAGTGAAAGTTTATAGTATTGCATTTCGATTACAGGTACGTAAATAAAAAACTTGAGTATTACCCTCTGGTAAAAATGCAGAACCAGCTTGCACTTAGATTAAAACAGCAGGTTTGGGGACAAAAATGGACCATATGCTGCCTGTGATGAAAAGAGCGAGCTGGACAGGAGAGGAACCACCAGCTCAAGAAGCCCTAAGACTCTTAGCGAATCTTCAGAGGAAGAGGTCAGGGCCTCTCTGAGTGGTATTTCCCCCAAAGAGCCCTTACCCAGGGATGTGGTTTGGAGAAGTCCCAAACCCACAAGTCACAGGTGCTTCCGGCCACGTGCACAAGTGGGTAAAGACCTCCGATTACCATGGGGCCTGCCTCCCTCACCAGCGCTTCCCAGGCTACTGGAGTCTTCACAGGGCAGCACGTGGCCACTGCTGACCAGAGGTGGGTAGATGCTGGAAACACACCGAGAGGTCTGAATTGCAGACCAGTGGCACAAGACCATAGTTCTTGTGCCTTCAGAAAACCCAAAGTCCCCAAATAAAGGGGGATGAAGAGAGTTGGGAGAAATCAAACCAGAATTTTTCCAATGGCCATTAAAGAGAAAATTCAGCAACTCTTGCCTTTGTCTTTGACCCTGAGAAGTTGAGGGACACAGCTGTATGAGGCTGTGACCAGGCGGGAAGGAAGACATGGTGTGCTTCCTGCAGAGCCACCTCTGGAGTCCCTGTGGCTCAGTGACCCCCTCCTCCCATCTGCCCCAAAGCAGGGACCTTGACTGGGCCTGGTGGGGCCAGACAGGAGGAACGCAGTAAGAGAAAAAGCAGCGCCAGGCTCTCCAGATGGCTGGGACCATTGAGGAAGGTGTGCTCCCTAGGACCCTGCCACACCCACAGACGAGGCCGCCACCAACCAGCACAGGGGCTCCTTCACACACATGGTCCTTTCGTAAAAGGAATCCTTTGGAATTCAAACATTCAGTGTGTTACCCAGGTCAGCAGTCTGACCAGAGTCGGATCTGTCCACTCAAGTTTTTGAGGCAGGAAACCTCACTGTCCACTGTTAGTTCTCCAGCAGGGAGAACTTCGGTGGTGGATGGGGAAGTTGAACAGGAGGATCTTTCTTCCCCAAGCTGTCTGGACGGTGCCACAGCCAAGACCGACCACTTGGGCCACCACTCACATCCCCAACCTGAAGGAGGAGCCACGAGACAGGGAGCTGCTCAGCGCTGAGCCTCCTCCTGACCGTGGCCCTGTGGGGATCCCCTGGATTGGAGATCCTGGGGGAGCACCAGCCTGGGGGGCCCTGCCCCTCCCCCAGCCTTGCCCCTGGAGCCTCCCCAACTTCCAAACAGCACTGGATTCACATCTTGAGGAGCCAGAAGCCAAGAGAAGCAGCTCAGACTTGGCATCCTGCTTCTGTTCTCTGCCCAAGAGTCACCAAAAAAAATGTATGGTCTCACAGCAGGCACAGCATCTTGTTTCTTTTAAAAAATAAATATTTATAAACGTAGGGAGGAAGATTCAAAGAATCAGAGTCTCTTTCCCTCCAAAAGCACAAATATCCCATGTGAGTCAAACCAAGGTAAGTCCATCAACCCATAAATGAAACTCCACCCCCAGGAGCTCTGCCTTGAGGGGCAGGGGAGCTGATCTCTGGCTCCAGGCCTCTTAGTCCCCCTTGGTGATCAGGTCCTCGATGTAGGCATCCAGCTCGTCATCTGTGTTAATGTCTATGTCCTGGAACAGAGCAGTGCACGGTCAGCCGGGAGCCACAAGGTGGTGGGGGGCCCGCCTCCCCACCCTTCTTGCAGCCCGTGCCCCTTCCTCTCGCCCCTCCACCCTGGCTGTCAGGCCTTGTCACTTCTTGATCATCCGCCCACTCCCTCCTCTGTGCACAGATGACGCCCAGATTTCTTGCTCCTACCCTGCCTCTACCCCAAGTTCCCAGCTTGCCTTAGCCATGCTGCAGGCTTCTCAGACTCAAAACATCCAAGAGCTCAATGGCACCACCCACCCCGAGTTGCTCCATCTTGGTACAGACCACCACCGCCTCCCCTCCACCCAGGGGCTCAGACAAACCACAACCATCACCCTTGTTTCCTCCCCTTCCCTCAAGACGTTACAACAAATCTGCCCACTTCTCTCCCTCCTCACTGTCACCATCCAAGGTTCAGGCTGCCAGAATCTCTCACCCAGACAACTGTGGGAACCTCCTCACTGGAGTCCCGGATTCTAACCTCCGCCCCCTCCAGGCCCTCCTACAACCAACCAGAGTAAATGTCTTAGATTGCAAACGTCTTAGTGCCACACCCTCCAGAGACATCCCACCTGGCACAGGGCCCTGCTTCTTCTATCACCCACATCTCCCTGCCTTGGGCCTCAGGCCCTGCTCTTCCCTCTCCCCAGAGCTCTCACATCCCACTCCTGCGTGACTGGTTCTGCCCTCAGCTCAAGTACCTCCTCAGAGAGGCTTCCCCTGAACACCCTAGTAAAGCGGCATCCCTGTTTTCTGTCTCTCTCATATTTACTTCACAGCACTTCCCACCAACAGTAGTTCTGTCTCCTCCACTTGTTGGGCTATGAGAGCAGGACCCCTATCTTGCCTGTCTGCTTCACCAAGGGTCCCCAGGACAGGCACAGAGCAGTTGTCCTCAATGTTTACTGCTTGGATAAAGGACTGAGACCCTACAGGGCGCTCCCTGCTTCTGGGCTACCTAATCCCATCTGGGCGTCATTTGGAAAATTGAGAATGTTTTTCTGTTATGACTTGGAGGGTTCTCAAACCAGGTTGTATATCAGAATGTCTAAACAAGGGCAAAAGTCTGATACCGTGGGTCTGGCTGGGATGAGGCCCAGGCAGCCGCACCACCTCCAGCCCTCCTGGTCAGGATGCTGTGCAGCCAGGGTTGGAACCACAGATTCCTGTGAGTGGGGAGAAGGGAGCAGGAGGTGCCCAAGCCCCGCCTCCCTGAGACACCAGGTGGTCCGCTACAATGAGAGGGCTGCCTGGCTCACCTCCTGCACCTTTTGCAGGAGTGCCACGATGTTGGTCCTCAGCTTCTGCAGCTTCTCCTCTGTCTCGCGGAGCTTTCTCTCGGAGGTACGCAGGCTCTCCTCGGAGGCCTTGGCCCGCGAGTCGGCGCGGCTCTGGTAGGAATGGCACAGGTTCTGGAGCCCCACTTCATACTGCTTGAAGTACTCTTTCTGTTGGGAGAGGAGCTGGTAGGTGAGTGCATGAGCTCACAAGGGTCCCCAGTGCCCTTCTAGATGGGCAATGGTGTCCCCAACTGGCTCAGCACAAGGAAGCTCAGTCTGAAGGGATGCTGGACCCAGAAGCAAGTGATCTCTCTAGCTCCAGAGAAGAAAGACCTCGACGTCCACCTCACAGGGCTGCCACGAGGACGAAGACAGGATCACACATGAAGCACGTACCAAAGTGCTCTGGCAGACTGCCAGCTGTGAGTAAATGTGAGGGATGATTCTCACCATTCACCTTTCTAAGTGCACAACAGCACTTTGAGCAAACCACTTCCAAGTCACAACCAACAATGACAAGATCAAAAGTTCTCTCCCACAAGTATTTTATCAAGCACCTATCAACAACAGATTCCTCCAGGTTTGTGTAGTATGTTTATACAGCATCAGAACTTTTCACCATCTTCCCTGAGTACCTGAAACTTCCCAGGGGTGGGGCAGTAATGTTAACTAGCACTTTCTCTAGACATGAGGCTTTATCAAACTTTTAGAAAGTAGCAGAACACTTGTTTCAAATGAAAGTTACATGGAATCTCAGTATAAAAAACAATTTGGGGAAAAAAAAAACCAATTTGGGTAATAACTCTTTATGTTTAATTTCAAAGTTATAACATTATGATTTACTCATAAACCACCAATGTGAATGATGAGGCCATTATGATGAACACAAACCCATGACCAGCAGGTCCTGGCTAACAACTACAGTCTCACGAACTCCAGCATTTATTTACTTCTGTGAAGATGTATGAACTACCTAGCACTGAACGGCTAAAAACTGCTGTTTTTAAAACGTGTTAGAACTAATTGTTTACAATCTAGAATACTATCCCAGTAAATCAAGATGGCAACAGAAACTTCAAATTCTGCACAAAAAATAATTATCACTTGGCAGCGCAAAAATAAATGTTCAAGCAGGTGCCAAAAGTATTAAAATGTAATACACAATGTCTTAAGCCTAACTATGATTTGTATTCATTTTAATTTTTTTTCCACTTTTAGGCCATTAAAGATTCACAGGCAGTTACGTTACTTTTAAAGTATATATATATACATATATATATATATATATATATTATTGTTTTTTTTTAATCTAGTATTTGCAGGACCCCTGATGGTCTGGAACTCCTAGTCCAGCATGATGAGCAAAAGGATGGTCATTTACAAACTGACAAGGATACAATGAACATTAGACTCCTGTTGTGTCCCGAACGTTAAAAAAATTAAAGTTTGAGTTATTTTAGGCATTTCACTTAGGTGGCTATTAAACTGATGCATTAGTGGTACACCTCCCTTTACAAGCATAAGCCAACAGACTATTTTAGGCTCAGATGCTCCTACTGACTGTGCTTTGGTCTGAGCGGTCAGGGCCACTGCAAAGATCCCACTGCACCCAGGCTTTACTCTGAATTTGGCAACAACTTTAAACCAAAAGCAACAAACATGCCAGGCCGACCTAGCTGGCCTATCAGCTGTTTGTTCCTGGGATCTGCAGAGGATGCCTGCAGCCTGAACAAGGGTAAGCGTTGAGGTGTAGCAGCTTTCTGTGAAGCCACCATGAGTTCTGCACCTTCTAGCTTCCCCAGGGTGCAGTGCCCCCTCATCTCACAGGGGAGCAAGACCCTTGTCCTAACAAGTTGTTCTGGGTTCAGATCTGGGCTCTATTAAGACAGACTGTTCACCTCTCTGCCCCTGGGTTTCTTCAGCTCCTAGCCTCATTTCCCTTTTTTAAAGTAGAATGGAGACAAAACTCCATGTTTTCCTCTCTGGCAAACTTTATCAAGCATACAGCTGCCCACGAGGGCCTGCCATCTTAAACTTATTAACCCTGCAGTTTCAATTCCAGTTGTCCTCTCCAGAAACTCCTCCCTAGAAAACTTAAGCTATTCCTACAGCAGAAACATCCTCTTGATGTGGATGACTCCCAATCCCCATCTCCAGCCCTGCCCTTCCCACCCCTCCCAAGTGCCAGCCCCAATCTCCAGTGTCCTGTCCACTGGACATCACCAGAAATGAAGTGCTGGTACTTCCAGCCCAAGTCAAATCACAACTCGTCTTCCTCACCCTCACCCTGTTTCTCTCCCAGTTAACAGCTTTGTCATCAACCTCCAATTCCCACAGGCCTGAGAGACAGGGAAGCACGTGACCTCTGCCTCCTCACCATCACCTGCCTTCAGTCAAAGAAGGACCCCTGACACAGCCCCTTCACCTGTCAGAGCTCCCATCCCCCCTCCCTGACCTATTACCATTAGACCAGCTTCCCTGTCCCTGTGTCTCCCATCCACCCTCCTTCCCAGAACCAGAGTTACCCTCTTAGGGGCAGGGTCAACAGACTACTCACTGCCTGTGACCAAATCAGCCTGCCACCTGTTTTTGTAAACAAAGCATTACTAGACCTCAGCCACATCCATTCCTTTGCATATGGTCTTATGGCAGCTTCCACACTGTAACGGCAGAGCTGAATAGTTGCAAGAGACCTTACAGCCCATAAAGCTGAAAATATTTGCTAACTGGCCTCTACAGAATAAGCCTCTTGACCCCTGCCCCAGACATGGTTCAAGTCGACAATTCCATCCACTCAAACCTTTAGCTGGGCCTCCATTTCATACAAAGTTTAAGCCACTGCACCTCAGGGGGGTGCCCCCGATGCCTCCTATCCTGGCTCTGAGGGCCCTTCTCCCTGAGTGCTCACCACAGAGACCACTGCCCTGGCCCCGACCTGCCCTTGCATCCCTGAGCCTTTGTTCACAACAGTCCCTCTGCCTCAAACACTTCCCGTCACTTCTACAAACACTCGCCCAAACCCACATTTTCTTTAGCCCTGGTCACTCTCTCCCCCTCCCAGAGGCTGCCCCAGCCCTCCCACCCACCTTGCAGAGCACTTACTGCTCTCAGCCTCATGTCTAGGTACCTGCTAAAAATTCAGTCTCTACTGACTCTTAAGCCACTTGGAGGCTCCAGCACTGAGGCACTGCATCTGCATTTGCTAAATAAGATCCCACGCTTATCTCCACACACCACGAGCTTCCCTATACCTCGGAGCTTCCCTATACCTCCGAGAGTCACGTTTCCGGCACTTTGAACCTAAGCTCTTTACTGTTTCCTGCCTTGACAGAGGAAAAGGGACACACTCCACACAAGTCACACCGGGCCTGTCCCTAAGCGAGGATTCCACTCCTCCCCAGCATCTCACCAGCTGCACACCAGTCATCCGGCTGAGCAGCTTCTTTTTCCACAATGTAAAGTCCCCTCTTCCCTTCCCTCAGCAGATGAAAGGGAAGCTGGCCAAGCGGGGAAGGGCGCATACAGCTGGGAGCTGACAATCACAACAAGCAACCAAGGGGGGCGTGCAGAGTCAAAAACCAAAGGCTGGGCAGACTCACCAGAGGAAACGATATTAGCTCATCTGAATTCATAGCACTCAGCTCCTTCTTAGAGATGGGGAAACTCGGAGGCAGGAAGTACCGTAAACAATTCCTAAACAAGAAAGAAGGTGGAGACTGGAAATCAGAATGGCACAGAGCTAGTGGAGAACCAACGCTGACCCCGGAGCAGGACGACAACGCACCGAAGGATCTGGACGAGGAGGTCAATGGTCTCGTGGTTGGTGCTCGGGGCGGTGGTGTCGGGCTCAATGCGAATGCAGTCTGAGGTGGAGGGTTCCGCCATGGCTACAGCCTGCTGAGCCACTGCTGCCTCCTCCTCCTCCTCCCCGCCCTCCTGCTGCGTGTCCGGGCTCTGATACTCCGGGGAAGGGGGCTTCATCAACCGCACATCCTCACTGCCTTTCTCCACCCTAGGGAGGACCCAGTGTTTGTGTCACGTGTCCCAGGCTCCCAGGATGGGCTGCCTGCCCCTGCCCAACTCTGTCAACCCAGCCTCCTAGAAGGGGCATTACCAGCGGTCTCTTGGTGTCGTGTCCGTGGGCACATAGTCAAACTTCACCTTCCACCGCACCACGTTCTTGCCCAACTCCACAGCTGTGACACGGCCTGTGTACCACTCCCTGTTCACACGCACCTCCACGTGCAGCCCTTTATCTGAGAGTGCAGATGGAGTTAGAAAACTAGACTAGAGCCCCCGACCCAGCCAGGGCCACCTTGAGAAAGGTCATCCCAGGTTCACAGGGACAAGAACCCCTAGGAGCTTGACGCCACTATGCCAGGGACACGGAGCCCAGCCACTCTGGTCTCCCTCCCCAACTGTCATGAGAGTGCCGCAGAGCAGCATGGTAACTGCCAGCGGTGAACACCAAGGAACTGATGCTAAAAATAAACACGAGGGCGTACTAGCCTCAGCATTCTTCTCAGAATTAGACTTGAAAGCATTGTTGCTTGAGAGCCTGGAGCCAGGAAAGCCTCCATGAGCCTTCGGAATACGGTGCTGCTGGCAAGGGGCCCCCTTCCCACTTCCCCACAGGCTCTGGGCACCTCCCTAAACTCACCTTTCTGAGCGCTCTTGAGGTCAGCTGGGTCCTCTTCCCCAGCACTGTCTGAGAGCTGCAAGAACAGAGTCTGTGAGAGGCACCGCCAGTGCCCCTAAAGAACAGACTGTCCACCCAGGGTCGTAAGCCATCACCTCATGTCGTCTTGTGCGGCTGTTTAAATCCCCAGGCCTCACTGAGAGCCACTCTCTCAACCATTATCTCAGTATGTACACACCTGCCTCCAAAAACGTCAGTGAACAAGAGAGCAGGCATAGGGGCAGAATGTCACAGACACGGAAGTACATCTGCGTCGGTGTCACCTCAAGCCTGTGAGTAGAGCCACAAGCCAGTCTCACTCAAGATCCTACCAGGTACCGTGTTTCTAGTCGTCTGTGTGACTGAGTGTCCTTCAGAGATGGACTAGGCTTCTGAAAGGCTCGTGTCACAGACTGCAAGTGGCAGGTGGAGACCCTGGGGAGGGAGAATGCTGAGAACCTACCTCATTCAAGTCCTTTTTTTCCTCCTTCACGGCAAACTTGCCCCGCTTGGACCTCTCTTTCCTCCTCTCAGCCTCTTCCTCGGCTTCTTCCTCATCAGAGACTCCAAGACTCCGCTTCCGACCAGGAGTGGCCTACAGCAAGAGAAGCGGGAACATGAGGGACCCTGGCAGACCCTCAGGTGCTGGAAGATCCCATCTGGTCTAAAGGAGCCATTCAGAAAGGGGTCTGTGGGTCTCAGTCCCCACCAGGGCTGGGCTCCCAACAGTACTAGGGACACAGCAACCCCCGGCCTCTACGCCCACGAGGACCTTTGCTCAAAGCTGTCACAGGGGAGCCTCTCAGTTCACTCCCCACTGAACCACAGCAACCACTGCTGCAGCCCACCAAGGCCGTCACCAGATTGCAACCTCTGCCCACCGCGTGAGAAGCCAATGAAGGCGACTCAAGTCTGTGGAGGACCAAACCTTGGAGGGGGCACCAAAGAGCTCCCTGGACAGGGAACCAGCAAGCTCTGTGCCCCCCATGAGTGCCTTCAGCTATCAGACTCCTCCTCTGCAGGGGCAGCACGGAAGGCTGATCTCCACTGAGGCTTCTCCACCCCCCACCGCCCCCCATGCAGTCAGCGCTGCCCCCTCCATTCCTATACCACTGTGGGCAGGGCTGGAGAAAGAGGAGCATCTCACCAGGGAGAGTTTACTGGGCGGCTCCGGCTTCTTGACCACTGGAGTCTTGATGGCTCGGGGGGCAGGGAGCTCCCGAGGGCTCTTGGAGTTGGGCGGCAGAGATGGTGATGGTGGCTGCACGGGAGGGGCGGGCCGGGATGCAGTCTTGACTGGAGTGTTGGCAGGCTTTCGGGGCACCTCAGGAGGCTGGAGCAGCCTGGAAGTACTGGCCTCCTCCCGTGCTGTCGAGGCAGGAGGCTTTGGGACGCTGCCGATAACAGGAGCCTTTCGGGGCTGGCTGGCTGGTCTGGGAGCCTGCAGGGAAGGGGGTCTGCTCGGGGCATTCCTGATCACAGCAGGTAAAGGAGGTGACCGAGGACGCTGAGGTCTACGTGCAGGTTCCTGAAAGAGGCCCAGAGAGAGTGACAACATGGATCCCAGCATGAGACACCTGAGGAAAAGCCCTGCCCCTATCCCTGGGCTTTACCTCAGTGGAAGGTCTGGTGGTCACTTCCAAGGGCAATTTCTTCAGGTCAGCTTGGGAGCGGATGGGTGTGGTTTTCTGCAGGGTAAACATGATGAGGAGGTCGTTTGCGTATCTGGTACATTCAAGCAAACTCTTTTTGGAGCCCCACAGTCTGGGACAGTGGGCAAATAAAAAAGAACACCTGGGCCACAGTCCTACTATTACAAGCCTCCCATTCTCACTGAGAAGACAAAAATTCACAAACACTAAACTACCAGCAAATTACAGGATTCTATATATGATTAATCCAGCAATTGAGAGACTGGGGAAAAGTGTCAGTAGACTAGATTCCTATAAAACAAGCCACAAAGGTTGGAGATCCCAAAAGGCCAAAGCCGGAAAGGACAGGTGGGAATTGGCAGACAGGGAGGCATGCACACAATGAGAGCATCTGCCTGCCCAGAAGTCAGAAAGGGAAAAGCTTTTGTAATAAATACAATAAACGGTTGATACCACACATATATCTAAAAAAACCTGACTAGTCAATTAAGGAAAAAATTTAAAACAACAGTAATATAAGAGAACAATAAGCAGTTCTAAAAGAAACACACGAAAAAGTTCAATTTTAGAAATATTAAATTCAAATTTAAGATGTGTATCTTTGCTTATCAAATTTGCAAAAACATTTAAAAATAAATGTACTGCTGGTAAAAAACAAAACATAATACATCTTCTGGAGAATAATTTGGAAATAGTTATTTAAAGAAAACATAGAATTTAAAAAATCCTTTCACTCTTTCAAATTCACTTCTGGAAAACTACCCCAAGAAAATAATTATGCACTAATAAAAAAAGTATGTGTGCGTGATATGACACAAGTAAGTCGTGATCTCTATTTCTAATAAAAAATATATGTATTTATGTGTATGTAGAGGTCATAAAAAGTTGGAAGGATGTGCAGTTAATGGTGGTTACCTCTAAGACAGGATATGTACTTTCTGGAGTTTCAAAACATTCTAAATGAATCGGACCTCTTTGTAATATATAAACAAAATTTTTTTTTTTTAAAGAATGATCAAGGCATACTGGAGAACCAGTGTGCCTGGAGGTTGGGGTTGGAAAGCTTGGGCAGCACTCATGGGTGACAGAAGGGTGAAACTGAGCCTGAGGGAACAGAGGAGACACTGAGGGGTCCTGCCCATGTGCCCACTGCCCATGACCCACACACCTGCAGGGCCTCCAGCTTCTCTTGCTGCTGGCGAATTTTCTCTGTCAGTTGCTTCTGCTTCTCTTCCTGTGTCTTCAGATCCTTTCTGAACGTCCCCAGGGGAACCTTCTGCTTCTGTTCAGAAGCCTCACACCTGTAGAGAGAAAGTGCTAGGAAGGGTGTGGCAAGATAGCTCCAGGTAGGGCAGGGTCCTTCCTCCTCAGCCAACCCGTGCTCTCTCTCACCAGAGCAACCTCAGACTTCCCAAATGCACAGAATTAATACTCATTGCAGGATACACTTCTATTATTTCCAAGCACTTATTATACACAGCAAGACAGAGATGTAAGGATATGAGCTGACCTCAAGAAGCATAGTGGAAGAGTGGAAAAAGCACGGGAGGAGGTGGGGACGCCCACAAACTCCTTGTTAGAAAAAGTGCTCACCGGTCCTGCTCAGGATCAGGGTTCATGGAGCAAACCCAAGTGTCAGGGTAATCTTTTTCCACAGAACTCAGCTGGAAGGGGAGGGTCCGCCACTTCAGACACAAATCTGTGACACAGAACATACCCCCACCAAAACATCAGCCATGCCCACCAACAATAACCAGGCTCCTCTCAGCCAGGCCCAAGGCAGAGATGCCCCCGACTTTCTATGCAAAGATCCTCAGTCTGGCTCCAACTCTGCCTTCCTTACAGAACAGTCACTCTTCTCAGGGACAGTGATTCCAGCAAGGATGGAAACTTTATACCACGGACCCTCAGCGGCCCCAACCCCTCTCCCTCCTCCAGCAAAATCCTGACTCAGTCATCACTCACACTTCTACCGATGTGGTACCAAACCCTGTGAGACCCAGCAGGGTAGGTGACCTCCTGCCTCATTGAGAAGGAACAGGTGGGCACAGCACAGCCCCAAGACTGAGCTCCCAGGGCCATCACCAAACAGACTCATATCCCTAGTGGGACATACGTGCCTGAATGTCAGTGCATTCAGGAGGCCAGCACGGTGACTATGATGGAAAGGAGTCAGGAGGAGGTGCCGACCCCCAACTCACCACACTGGATGGTGGTTGGGATCTCCATAGCTCTCCGCCGTTTGTAACGCAGCTCACTGGATGGAGGCTGGTTCCAGTTGGCAGAGAGGTAGCCGAACTCATCCCAGAACTTGATGATTCCCCGCTGGGCTGGAAGACAAGCACCCACACATTGCGTGAGGAGTCAGCCCCCTGAGGCAGCGAGAGGATCTCAAGGCTGGAGGTGAAGCGAAAGGGCATTACCAATGGCGATGTCCTTCCAGTACTGCGCCAGGTGCTCCCCCATCGCCCGCAGCAGGTGCCGGTACTCCTTGGCATCAGCAAAGTCCTGCTTGTTGTGTGTAGGCTCCAGGACCAGGTAGGGCACATCTACAACCCCAACGACCCCGCCACATGCCCTGCAGGAGGAGGCAGACACGGCTCTGTCACCCCACTGACCAAACCTCTCCCGCCAACCATCCTGGGCTGAAGCTCTCCTCAGGCAGCACTCACATGCCCCCTTCCAGCTGTGGGCCCACTTTCTCATACATCTTGATCAGGCGGCTACAGTTATAGATGAACATGCCGTCCAGGTCCCGGTGTTCGATGTTGACCCCAAAAACAAAGTTCAGTTCCTTGGGTTCTTTAAGCGCTCTGAGAAGACAAAAGATAAATTCAAACAGATCAACCCATTAACACACAAATACCATGGTGTTTAAGATGTATTAAGCTTAAGCTGAAACTTGAGACACTTAAGTTTTGCCTTTGCATTCAATATGCAATCTGTAGACTTGACAAGGATACTCACTGTGCAGTCCCTCTAAGCTCCCTAATTAAAAGCATATGACTTTAGCTTTTGGTATCAAACAGGGATGTATTTAGTATGAATGGGATTCTGTGAAGCTGTTGCAAATCTCTGCAAAGATGCTTATTTAGTGGAATAAACACAAGGTCATCTGCATAACCATTCCACTAATGTGACAGTAATTAATTTTAAAAAGACAAAAATTCACAAGAACAATAAACATGTGAGAGAAGAAATGATCATGGGATAAACGTCAACAAAATCATGGAAACTGAAAAGCAGACAGATGATCAGTGGACAGATTCACAGGGCAGATACCCGAAACCTAGGCCTGTGGTGAGGAGGCCAAGAAGTAAGCAGGGTCTCAGGCCCAGAGCCTGCAGAGGCTCCAGACGTGGTGGGGGACACGGAGATCATGTAGTGAGCCAGGACAAATGCCCAGTCTAGATAAAAAGGAACAAACTCAATCTATAGCATTATTAAGAGTACATATCACCAGGTGGGAGAAGTATAAGGGAGTTTACAGCTGTATTTCTTAAATAGTCTGTATTTTACAAGTTGTATACTACAAGCATTTTATACATCCTTTAAATGAAAAGAAAAAAAAAGGAAAAAGGAAAGGAAGAGGGAAAGGATGGGCAAGGTGGGGAGAGAATGGAGGAGAGAGAAAAGGGGAGAAAGGAAGGAAGGGAGGGGGGAGGGAAGGTGAGAGCGCTGCCAGTGAGGACAGGTTGGTGTTCAACTCAAGGTGCTGGCTCTGCCCACCTTCTCCTGGCTCAGGGGAGAACTGAGCTGAGTAACCTCTCCTGTGGTGGGCATGTGACAAACGTCTGGGAATCACAACATTAATGGCTTTCTCAAAGCAATCTGCATGTGACAGAATAGCAACCTTGTGGGGTGGAGAGGGATTCCTCAAGCTCTTTCTTTGTCAATAATCCATACAAAAGCTACATAATTTTAAAAGACCCAAGGCCAGCCAGGCACTCACCGCTGCTTGGCCTCCTTGATCCGCTTCTTGACATCAGCTTCTCTGCGAAGGGTAATGGCCGTGTTCTGGACCTGTCGCAACATCACCTGGAAACACACGCCAGCACCAAGTAAGGAGAGGAAGTGCTATGGGCCACAGCTGGTAATATCATTAACAACACATCTGAAACTTCTCACTTTAAATCACATGGACACAAAAACAGACCTGGAAATTTACTTCCTTTCCACAGAAAAGGGCCCTCGCTAGGGACAAACACAAAAGCTGTGCTTCACTTGACCAGACTTGCTGACACGGAGGAGGAAACACCCCCAACTGAAACAACAGTCTGCAGAGGTGTGTGTGTCGCAGGGGAGGAGTGGAGAACTGCTGACCCTTACTGCTGTGTGTGACCTGAGGCAAGTGACCCTCTTCCGTTTCTTTCTATAAACTGAGGATACTAACAGTGTCCACCTCACATGGTTGCCAAGATCCTGCCATACAGTGTGTTCAATAGTGACTATGGAAACATCATCACATCCCATTTTGCAGCTCTAGGGCAAGGGGTTCATGACTGGCGGGAGACAGAGCCAGGCGAGCTCTGGGATCCTAAGGGCAGCAACGCTGGAGAAGAGCTGCTGGGTCTGGGGCCTCACCCTGGAGTCCCGTGTGAGGTCTCCGCCCAGGCGCACTTCTAATGTCCGAGCTTTGCTCTCCGCCTCCCTTGCCTTCTCTTCAGCTGAAACCCAGAAGAAACCATGATAAGAATTCAAAAGGTCAAAACTCTTAGCTATCCCTCCTGGACCCCATAGTGCAGTCCCTGCCGTATGAGACGTTCGTACACTGTCAGGGAACAGGTCAGCTGGGAGAGCAGCCTCCTTGCTTGGAAAGTCAAGGAGGCCCCAAGGAAAACAGACACCTTTCACTTTACAAATGAATCAGAACAGGTCAAGCACTGCCCAAGGCAACCAGAGTTAAACGCTCAGCAGGAGCTGGAAGTTACCAACACTCCTCAGCCAACCACTCTCCTTGAGCAGCCAAGAAGCTTTGTCAGCAAGAGAGACCTTGAGATTTTTGCCCTGGAGTCAATAAAACCAATTTCACAAGTATTTGTGCCAGAGGACAGTGTGGGACTCTTCACTCTGGGCAGGCAAGCCTTAGATAACAGCCTGTAAATGGCTGAAGGAGTAGCCTGGAAAGAAAAACTGCTGAGGGGGAGGTGGGAGAGAAACTGGACCAGTGATTCAGGAAAGCCCACCCCTGGGTGTTGCATGGAGCTTTTGCCTGGATCCTGCTTTTGCCACAAGCAACGTCCCCCAGACGACCCTCCTGCCCAGGGGGTCATTACCAATCCGTGCCACGTGCTCAGCTTTCTTCACCTCCTGCTCCGCGCGGGTCTTGAACCGGCTTGATGTGTACTTGTACATCCTGAGGGGCGGGGGGCGAGTAACCAGAGGGCCTGAGCACCAGAGGTGCAGGGCAGCAACTATCTTGGCCCTCCGATGAGTCAAAGCCAAGCTTATTTTAGCAAAAAGACTCAATTCCCTACTCCACTTGCCCCCTGCCATCCTGCTCCATCTTTGAAAAGCAACCTCACTACTCTCCGAGTGTGTCATTAATCCCACAGTAGAAACCAACCTCAGCAACGAGCAGGGCCTCTGCTTCCCTGTGTACTGTCTAAAGGGCCATTGGCCCTGCAACCAGAGGCTCAGAGAGCTCACCGTATCAGGCTGAGCACCCTCCACCTCACAGAAGGCACACTCAACAAGCCTAACCAGCCACCTCTGCCCCTCCCTCAGGACCCAGTAGTTTGTCTGCAGTTAATCAAGCAGCTTAAAGACCCAAACGCAGTCAACACTGTCAGAGCCGCTCATCCACCATCACTCCAAAGATGCCCCAGAGACACGTGGCCAGGCCCCATTCTTGGCCCAAAGGAAACAGCAGGCCAGGGTGGGCAGGCCCCTACCTGGGCTTGTAGAGGCAGCAGGAAAGCCTCTTGGTCTGCACCTTGTGCCCGTGGATGAAGATCCGCATCCGGGGATCAATGTAGAGCACGGCAGCATAGGCGCGGAAGGAGCGGCGCTCTGGCTTCCTGGAGGCAGCAGAATGGAGGGTGCTGTCACCCTCCCACCACCAGTCCAACCGAAGGCCTGGGTGGACAGCCTCTCTGCAGGCTCTCCACCTTTCCACCTCCCATCTCGGCTTCTCTTGCTGCCCTGAGGGGTGCTTCCTCTGTGTGGGCACCACATCCCACCTCCTCTCACGTCCCTGGCACAGACACCTAAACTGGCCCCACCATCCCAGCACGGACCTGGCAATTCCTCTCCCCTCTCTAGGCCTCGGTCTCTTTCCCATTCAAGTTAAGGAGCTGGGGCAAGGATCTGGATTAGCTGAGGACCTGCTGTCCTTCTATTCATCCCTTCTGCCTTGTGGCAGGAAGGCATTGAGTTCTCAGCTTTACCAACTCTAAAACTGGGGAATTCAGGGAACAAGCTCACCCCTCTCAACCTCAAGTCACCTCCCTTTTCCTCCCTACCCAGCCACACTCACGTGCCCTCTGGAGAAGTCTCTGCCATCTGGATATCTCTTGGATTTGAGATTATGTCCAGCTCTGGCTCTCCGTTATCCATGAGTTTGAGATTGAAGATGATCACCAGCGTTCCTAGGGAATAGAAATCCTGTGGTTCTACCAGGCACCCCCAGCCAATCCCCATACTGCTCCTGGCTCTGGAGCTCCCTGATGCTAGAGGCCGCAGGCCTACTTACCACTGTCCCCAGGAATCTTCATGAACTGAGTCATCACTTCCTCTTCATTGCGGAAGGGAGAATACTTATAGATGAGTTCCGTCTCGATGGCAAACTTCTCCACATTGTCTGTAACAGGTTCCCGGGTCCGAGCATTCCAGGTGGGCAACGGGACTATCACCTTTGGAGGAAGCACAAGCAGACGCTTGAAGGAAGCCCCAGAACAGCCTTCCCCCCGCAAATGTGCATCCATCTTTTCCCTCCCCACAGCAGCTCCACACTGCCCCAAGGGGAGGCCCAAGCCCCCAGTCTGGCACCAGTGGCTCTAGCTTCTGCCCCTTCCCAAGACTCTGCCTCACACTGCTAGGTCCTCTGGGGTATGCTGCCTTATGGCCTGGGGGTCTCTGCATGAGCAGTTCCCTGCTTGGGATATCCCTGGTCATTTTCCCTATCTGGTAATAAGTTATTGTTTCCACTAAGCAAAACATATTTGCGATGATCTAGTGAATCTAAAGACACACACAAACATAACTTATAACTCAGCAATTCTACTCCCAGGTATATATCCTAGGAGAAATAAAATCTAAAAACAAAACGCTATACTATGAGTCCATTTATATAAAATTCATAAATAAGCAAAAAATAAACTATTATTCAAGAATGCATACACAGGTGACAAAATTATAAAGAAAAACAAGGAAATAACTGATCATCACCAAGGCAGTTCCTTAAGAGGTGCGATAAGGAATATGATTGGTGAGGGACACATGGGGACTTCTAGCATCAGTCTACGGTGGTGGCTACGTGGGTATTTGCTTTATAATTACTCTCAACTGTACGCAGGTTATTTTTTAAAATTTTATTGAAGTCTAGTTGTTTACAATGTTGTGTTAATTTCTGCTGTACAGCAAAGTGATTCAGTTATACATATATATATATATATACACACATAGATTTTAATACACTCTTCCATATGTGTAAAATTTAATCTTACATCTACGTAATCTTCTAGAAAATCCTACCCTTGTCAATTATACCTCAATAAAGCTGGGAGAAAAATCCTACTCGTTCTTCAAAAACCCTACTAAAACGCCACTTCCCCGGAGGCATCAACATGCATCTCTCCCCCCCGCCCCCACCCCTCTCCCAGGTGCCCGGGAGCCCTGTAGCCTGGGATTCCCTCTGCAGAGCAAACCACCCCAGGCACCTCAGAGGTTCAAAATGGCTGGCTGGCCCACCCTGCGGAAAAGGGGATTCTGTATTTTAACAAGCTCTGTGGTGATAAACTGTTAAGAGTTCTGAGGCACTTTACTGGTTTCTAAGAAGCTACAGTATTCAGCCCTGGGGCTGGTCTGGACACATTCCCACCCAGCTAAAAGTGATCTTATTTTGAAATCTTGGCTGAGTTCACACTAGAGTACAATCCAAAACAGTGACCTTCTAGCTCCAAGTAAGGAAAAAATTTCAACCTAGCTTTTTCACCAGGGGAATTGAGTTCCACTTGTGTTCTGAGAACTGGTACCTCCTTTACACCTCCCAATCTTCACAGCAGTCCCAGGTGACAACGGCATTACTTTAACCTCTGGGCACTCACCTCATTTGACACCCACCCACCATTGGAATATTCCTCCTTTACTTTCAGGGTCACCACTCACCTGGCTTTCCTCCTACCCCTCTGGCCGCTCCTGCCTCCTTTGCTGCTTTCCCTTTCTCCTTGGCCTTTACATGTGGGTGGGCATGCCTAAGACCCCAGCCCCCCTTCTCCAACACGCCCTTTTAGGTGAGCCCATTCACTACGAAGATTCCTTGGAGTCTAAGCCTCCCCCGAGCTCCACCCAGACTTAACTTTGCGTGTCCAGGACAAAACGTACACACTTCCCCTCCAAACTGCCCCTCTTCCATCCTTCCCCAGCTCCAGACAGCCCACCCCCAAGTGCCACACCAGGACCTCAGCCATCTACAACCCCCCCTTCCCATTTCCCCTTTCCAACTGATTAAACACCAAATCTGCGGCCACTCCTATTTCTCTCACCTCCCTGCTGGAGTCCTGTAGACAGCCAGGACCTCTGACACCAACACCCCAATCTTTCCAATCCAGGCACCACACAGTAACCAAACTGATCTTTTCAAAGAGGATCTAATACATTGCTTAGATTCCCTTTCCTGGCTGCTTTTAATAAAGTCCCACACACTCCCCAAGGCCCAGAGGTCAGGCCCGACCTACCCTCTCTGCTCTCCAGAGGCCACCACCTCTCGTCAGGTGGCCCCTCTGCCCTTCCCACAGCCCCCACCAGCTCTCAGGCCAGGAACAGACCGTTTCTATTGACGCGCAGCCCCTGCTCGCACCACCCTCAGTCCACCAGGAAGCAGTCCTGAAAAGCCCAGCCGGGGCCAAATCCTCCTGCCCCACCTTTCCCGGGAGTGCTTGCCAGCTGCAGCACTTCTCTCACTCACCAAAAAGGCAAACAAACCCAGTGGCTCACGAAGTAAAACGGCAGAAAAAGAGCCTTTTGTTCCCAGCATGAACTGATTTGCTATGATTTCGGCTCACATCTAAATAAGGCCAGTACCAATTTACTCACAGCCAACCAACACAGATGAGTTAGACTGACACTGACCGCATTTCACCTGTTTAAGTGACAGGAGTGGATTTCTCTCTGCAGACCCTCTTGGCCCCCTCTCAAGCTCTGGCCTCCATTTCTCACACAGGAAAGGAGTTAAGAGTCCAGTCTGAGGCTAGGCAGGCCAAGGCCTTCCCTGATCCTCCCATGAGCTGGCACAGACCTCACCAAACCAGCTCTACAGATATGAGCCACCAGGCCCAAAGAGAATCAGCTGTGCATGTGTTTAACTTACACAGTTAATTACCAAAGGGTTTCAAAATCAGAATATTCTAGAGTCATTAGGCCTTCCTTCCAGCATAACAATAATCAGCTGAGGCTGTGTGTCAGCTGCCACTTACTGAAAAACTTAAATGATTTTCCATGTGTTCACCTGCTTCACTACCTGTCCAGGCCCTGCAGGTATCAGACTTGTTTGTAGCTTCTGATATAAATGGTTAGAGTAACACATTTCCTCAAAAGGAAAATGCACTCACAGCACATTCCACAAAATTACCATCATATGGGAAAGACAGTGCTGTTCCTATTATTATCACCAGCTGTGGTCTCCACCCATAGTCAGGGAAGCCCCAAATACTCCCCCTGATAAAACAGCTCTCCCCAGTGACAACCCCTACCCCAGGACTGAATTCAAGCTGCAGATCTAGGAGACCTACAAATCCAACTCTTGGTTCCTGACTTGATGGCCTCATTCTCAGAACCGGGACATCTCTTCTCTGAAGCTGTGAGATTTTACTTCCTCTTCCATTAAGACACCTGCCTTGGGCTTCCCTGGTGGCGTGGTGGCTGGGAGTCCGCCTGCTGATGCAGGGGACGCGGGTTCGTGCCCCGGTCTGGGAGGATCCCGCGTGCCACGGAGCACCTGGACCCATGGGCCATGGCCGCTGGGCCTGCGCGTCCAGAGCCTGTGCTCTGCGGCGGGAGAGGCCACGTCAGTTAGAGGCCCGCGTACAGAAAAAAAAAAAAAGACACCTGCCTTAACCCCTCAACCAGTTCATCCAACCAACCAGCTAATCCCATAACAGGGGATGTGGCTGCAATCCTGCAACGCCAATAAGCCCAGCAGGCAAATGACCTATGAAAACAGCCTGGGCAGAACTAGGAAGTGGAATGGTGACTGGGAGAACGAGGATGGGACCTACTTCATCAATGCCTTCCTCCTCGTGAAAGGTACGCGACAGGAAGAGACAGGTCATGGTCTCTTCCTTCTTGGTGAAGAGGATAAAATCCTTCCCAATGCGCATTGAGCCCCTGAAAGGGAAGCAGAAATGGGTTATTCTCCTAGGGCTGAAGAAGGAGCAAATTCCCCCTCTGGACGTGATGAGACTGCCTTTGGAGGGCTCCCCTAAAGGCCTCCCTGGGACCCAGGACCCTGAGCTGAGCTCCACAGCCCTCGCTCCCCCTCCTCCCCGCCCCCCACCTCCCGACACTCCTCCTCCTGCTCTTCCGTGGGCCTCAGTTTCTCCTCATCACCTTCTCAACCACATTTTCCCAGCACGCAGGGTTCTCTCGCCACCAAGCATCAGCCCCAGGGGAGTCTCACCCCAGCTTGTCGCTGCCTGTGCTCTGGTTTCTTCCCAGCCACACAGGGCTGCTGTGGCCTGTGAGCCACCAGGTTTCACTCCAGTAACACCTCCAACACACACATCATCTTCCACACTGAGCACATCCAGGTCTCACCCTGTCCTTCCTTCACTGACACAAACTCCCCTCCCATCCACTCATCAAACGGCAGCACCATCAAGGGAAGAGCCCACTGCCTATGCTCACAAGTCCTCAAAAAACCAGGATGACCCCAAGGCTCAGCCAAACACAGGGCTAACCAAAGTATCACTGTTGAACACAGTTCCAAGGAGGCCTACAATTGGCTCATGTCCTGTAACCACAACCATCTTGTGTCTTGAATTGTTCTGTCACCTCAACTCATTAAACCACAGGTCCCTGCTTTAGGAAGCAACTGGTTTCTGAAAAATGTGCCTCCAGGCTGACTTCCACAAGGCAAAAGTCTGAACGGAATCAACTGCTCCTTCCTCTATTTGGCTGAGTTAATCCTTCTGAGGAGCAGGCAAGGACAGGCCTTTCCGGGAAACACTGAAGAGGGCAAAAGCATGAAGCACCAGTGGGAACAGGACCCACTGACCTGTCTTCTGAGCAGCTTCTGGCTTTATGGCTATTACCTCATTAGTCCTCCTAATACCCCAGGGAGGTGACAGCGGCGGGAAGCCTTATTACTTCCCTTCTATGTAAATACAAATACAAACTGGGCCAGTGTGCCAAGTATGCAAATGAACGCCATGCCCCATTTCCCCGAATGTTCAGGAAAACTCCAGGACACTATCCAGAGATGCCCCGGTGGCTGCCAAGTTGTTTTTCTCCTCCTCCAGTTCCCGAGGTGCTGGCAATGCTCCCTCCCCAGACAATCTCACAGTCCTCCTCCTGCCTCCCTGAAACTTACCGGTGGCAAAACGAGGCACATTAGCTTACCTTCTGCCAAAGCTTGCTCTTACACTAATTTTGCAAAACCTCTCACTTTGTGCCTCTTCCCTGTCTTTGATCCTGACCTTGAAGGGTAAATAGCAACAAGCCAGAAACGCCACTTCTCTGCTTCACAGCCCTATTCTCACCACAAATCACTTCCTCCTGAAACTCGTTCAACTTCTACACTGGTTTCAAAATGAATTCACTCTGAACACTAGATGGCTCCTTCTCAATGGCGCCCTCTCAAAAGTCGTTCTACCAGAATACGCTGACGGCAACACTCTCAACTTCGGTATGCTTTCCTTCCTGGTCTTCTAAGCACTTCCAGAATCACATTTCATTTGCTCCTGAAGCTTCCTCAGTAAGGAAGAATGTCAGCGTTCAGAAGCCCATTTTCTACAGCAGGAAACAGATACTCAGAGAAGGTGAAATGGCTTGTCTGAAGTCACAGAGCTGATAAAACCAGGAAGGGGTTTTATCTATAATCCAGAAGGGAAGTCAGGGTTTCTTACATCTGACTCTAGAACTCAGTTGTTGGAAACTTAGATCACCACACCAGAATCACCTGGGCCCTACCCCAGACCCACCAAATCAGGCCAAAAATCTACCATGGAAAGATCAAAGGAGAGATAAAGAAGGGAGAAACTAGGCTAGGGCTCTCACAGTAATGATAGATTCTTAACCTACTCATATGTGTTATAATCTCAATTTACAAAGGAGGAGGCTGAGGCTCACAGAAGCAATTAAGCGGCTGATGTCAGATTTGAACTTTGGTTTGACTGAAGTGAGATGGACAACAGCTCCGGCCTTGCAGTCAAAAAGACGTGGTGCATATCTCAGCTCTACACTTGGGCATTTTCACACCTTTGGGCAAGTCACATCACCCCTATAAACCTCAATTTTCTCATCTGAAGATGAGAATCATAGTACCTACCTCACAGGGCTATGGTGAGGATTAAACGAAATCATCCAAGTAAAGTTTTTAGCACAGTGCCCAGCACATGGTAAATGCTTGTTATTGAGAGACAAGTGGGAGATCCAGGTACCAGGTCCTTGCCATCATGGGAAGCACTCTCTCTCTTCCCCATACACCCAAGCTGGTTGCATGGAGGGACAATTGATGCTGCTGCCCAACCAAACACCACCCTCAAATAAAACAACACATTTCCACAGCAAGACTAGAAACATGACTCAGAATTCCATTTGTAGAAACTCCAATCCCACTAAATCTTATTCCATCCAAAGGTATGTACAACTGGAAGTGAGCATTTCAGAAATAGAAATCTTTCTCTTGGGGCTTCACTCAAAACCAGAACACCACATTTCAAATGCCAAACAAGTGGGAACCAAGGGCTGAGAAAGAAGTCTCAAGGGATGGGGAGACATTAGGTAGGTCCCTGCTACAGGGCCTGGCAGGACATGTGAGTAGCAACCAGGTCCTTTGGTGGTGTTGTGGGGGGGTGTTTCGGGTCTCTCACTCACCCACCCTGGATCCCCAGTGCCTGGCACAAAGTGTGACAGGTGCTCAGGGGACACGCTGCACCACGGAGTGACCCCCTCACCATCTCATAAGCAACCCAAGCCCACAAAACAGCCACTTGCATCTTCAACCACAAGGCAAAAATAAGAATTTTCAGTAGGAGGAGAGGTGCTGTTCCAGAGCACAGTGCCAAGAGAAACCTACAGCTTCTCCCACCTCAATGATTTTGGATGTTCATACTCTTTGATCTGTGATGTAGGCTGGACATCAGCTGCTAAGTCCCCAAACCACAACTCCTTCCCGACCCTCCTCCTGTTCCAGAATTACAGTGATGGAGGGACAAGGATGAGGAATATTTTCATTGGACAGAAGCAGGAGGGCATTGCTCGATTTTGTTTTGAGTCCTGGGACAGGCTTCTAGTATACTTACGATTTTAACCCATTCCCGTACTGCCCAATCTGGGTGGACTCAGGCGTTCGCTTGGCTGACTTCCCAAACTGGATCACGCTAGCAGCATCACCTGAAGTGGCGGACACAAGACAAAGTGAAAAGTTTGCCTTTCCCAGACTCTCAAAAATCAAAGGTCTGAGCCTTGTTAAATCCAAGCAGGGCTGTCTGTCTACTGAAAACCTCTGTCCAAGGAAATTCACAACCATGAGGCAAATGGAGGAAACCTCTGACTGGCCTGTCAGTACCGCCATCACTAGGCCCTTGTTCTGTTACCAGAACGTGGTAATAAGGCTGGGGGAGGCCACCACAGTTCCAGCTCCAGGATGTTACACAAGTTGATAAATACAATGTCAAGAGACAGGTAATCTGATGGACTTCAGGCTGCCATTCAGATCCTATCTCCCATGCTAGAACAAAACCCAGCAAATGAGTGAGTGGAATTAAGCCTGAGATGTTGCAAAAGACCTCCCTCTCCCTTCTAGTCACAAGAGTGAGGCAGAAAAACAAGTTAACACAATAAGCATTTTGTAAAAATGGTTACTTCCTCCCCAAAAGAAGCAATCAGCCCAACACTTACTTGGATCCATTCCTGCTCCATCATCCAAAAAACAAAGCATAAATCCTCCGCGAAGGTCCTCTCGCCTTTCTGTAAAAGAAGGAGCTGCCATTACTGGGCAGTTACCCACCAGAGGGCGGCAACCTGTTTGTGATCGGAAGGTGGATCAATGTGAAGCTTAGTCCAAAAAGGCCTTCTCCTTCTAACAGTCCTAGCTAGTGTGAGTTAAATGTCAGGGCCCTTGATGGTAGGAATTTCCATCAAAGGCTCTCCAATGCATTCTAGTTCACGACAAAGCATAAGAGAATGTATAAGGAAGGGACAGAGAATACCTAGTCCAGCATCTAGCCACAGCCAGGGCCACTGAACATGCACGGATTTCATACACACCTCAACCATCCTTCTGCCTCTCTGCACCTGGATTTTTTCCACCTCTGCCTTCTGCTGTGGACACTAAAGTACTCCAACTACTACATGCTGTACCTTATCAACAGTGCTCAAATTCAACAGGGCACCTCATTTGTGGGTTAATTTTGGGGTAGCCTTCAGATAAAGTGATGGAGCCAGTCGTGCTATGGACACAGTGGTAGCAGCTGCTATCTAGAAGGTGAATTACTAAGTCAGTATGTGACAATCCCGAGGCCAACCATAGTTTCTGGGCCATCAGTATTCATCATCACATCCCCTCCTTGCTATGGGTCCTTCAAATAGCTCCCCATCCCAGAAGTGAGATGGCACAGAGTGTAGTGAGAGCTGCCTGGTTTCCAACTGGACCTGCTCGACTGGAGAGAGGAACAGTCCTTCGACAATAAGAGACAGAGCAGCTGTGGCAGGGCGTCCTGACCGACAGGAAGGAAATGTATGAGACTAAGGCTGCCATTCCAGTGGCTAGAAGAACCCTTTCCTTCAGCAGCTGTCTCTACAGCAGCAAGTGGTCACTCAGAGCAGCCTGGGTCCAAGCACATCAGAAACACTGGAGAAGAGATTCCCAAACAGGGAAGGGAACCACACTAGAGTTTCCAAGGTGCCTTTTGACCCCAGTGATGAGGACTAGGCAGGCAAAGGAGGAATGGCACAGGCCTTGGAATCAGGAGAGCATCTGTACTAAAAAGGAAGAAGGTCAGTTTAAGGTACTACAGGGATAAGCCCAAGGCTGCCTTGGAGTCTATTCCCTAATTGAGGACATTTTTGTCTCCCCCAAGCTGCAGTTCACCAACTTCACCCAACTATCTAAGCAGTGGAACCTCAGTTTAAAATGCTCTTTGTCCTCCCCTCAAGTTAAATATTCAAGTAAGTCATAACCACCTCTGTTAAATGGACTAGTTAATGTAATTTAAAATGCTATTTCAGAAGTACTATAAGCCACAGAGATTTTCAAGTATCATTCGATGTTCAGGAAGCTGAACTTTGCTGAAACATTAATCACAGGTGCTTCCTGAAAGTTCGAGAATAAGGACCTTCTTGGAAGTACTACTGGTAGATAAGAAAATTTTTCCTGTGGCAGTGCCTTTTATCAGTCTGGAGAACCCAAATGAGATCTAGTAAGCAGAAGCAAGTGCAAAAAAGGTGCAAAAATTCCTCAGTTTCCTTCTGGAGGAAGCAAAGTGTCAGATGGAGACTCAAACTGGGTCAGGAACAGAGCGTGGTAAAGGAAGTGTTCTAAATCTAGCCAAGAGCCATTTGCTGTATGCTTTAGCCATAAAATGTACACGAAGACTCTGCTTTGGGATCTAGAAATTGGTTCAAGCCAAGTGTATCTGAAAATCAAGGATTGATTACTGGCATTCCTTGAACACTATGTAGGAATTACTTCTAGGTCCTTATGTTTGGTAGAACAGGACTCACAGGCTGTTTTCTTTTTTTTTAATTTTGATGCTTTTTTAAAAAAATTTATTCATGTCTGGCTGCGTTGGGTCTTCGTTGCTGCGCACGGGCTTTCTCTAGTTGCAGCAAGCGGGGGTTACTCTTCGCTGCGGTGCACAGGCTTCTCATTGCAGTGGCTTCTCTTATTGTGGAGCATGAGCTCAAGGCGCACGGGCTTCAGTAGTTGTGGCACACGGGCTCGGTAGTTGTGGCTCGCGGGCTCTAGAGCACAGGCTCAGTAGTTGTGGCGCACGGGCTTAGTTGCTCCACACACAGCATGTGGGATCTTCCCGGACCAGAGCTTGAACCCGTGTGCCCTGCATTTGCAGGCGGATTCTTAACCACTGCACCACCAGGGAAGTCCACACAGGCTGTTTTAACACACAATCATCACTTAACAGTGGGTCTGAGATCCCTTTCTTGCCCAAGGACTTCATTTTAAAGCTTTTTCATATGTTTATGAGAGTAAGAGACCCACCTATGGAGGGTGCTCCTGGCCACACATTGACCAACAGTCTGTAAGCAGCTAGCAGTGCTCAGGTCCACAGTCACGTGTGGCACTGCCTCAGGGCCAAAAGAGACTAGGTGACACAGCAGTAACTCCTTCAACTTTGTAAGGAGGCAGTATGGCATCTTCACTTGGCTAAAATGCTTATCCCAATCACTCAGTTATTCCATGTGCCTGGCTCTGTGATGAAGATAATAGCCGAGAATAATGCGGATGTGATCACTGCCTTCAGGGAGCTTACAATCCATAGGATAGCTACTCCCTGTAGCAGATCAGTAAGCAGGAGGGTTTAAGCAGAAGGAGACTGAGAAGAGTGTCAGCTAGAGCAAAGGCAGTGTGCATAAGGATCACCTGAAGAGCCTGTTAAAATACAGATTCGGGGCTCCACCCTGCAGAGTCTAGTAGTGTGGGTCGGAGGTGGTACCTGAGAATTTGCATTTCTAACAAGCTCCCAGGTGATGCCAATACTGTCCACCACTGGTCCACTCTTTGAGAAGCAGAGAGCTAGAGCTAGCAAGAACTAGAAGGCCTCTCTGCTTGAACCTATCTCCCCAGACATTCCAGCAGTTAGAGATGCATTCCTAACACATTCTATTCACTTTAGTTAGTCAATTGAGTGCTATCTAAAGCCTCTAAGCAAAGGATTTTTATGAAGATGGGGGAGTTCTGGACAGAAGGGAGTCTAGGCAGCTGGAGGTTGTCTGCTCCCCATCCCAACATACATCTCAGAAGCAAGACAAGGAGGGCAAAGCCAAACTACCTTCTTTGCAGTTGTGCTTCAGGCCCTGGTAGCAGCTACGTACAATCACAGACCCAGTGTGGAAGGCTGCACATCTAAGTTTCCCCCAACATGACCAAGTCTGGCCTCTCCAAGTTAGCCTAACGTTCCTCCATCCAACTCCCACTGGGGAGAACAGGAAAAAGAAAGAAGCTGGAAAGGAGATGTGAAATGGAGCTATAAGTCAAAAGTCAGAGGCGATAAAATGATGTTGTCCTCAGCAGAGTCTGTAACAGAACAACACTCAAGTTCCTCGTACTTTGCAATGTGTTTGAGCAGTATTCGTTTCAGCTACATTTGCTCTAATTTTCCATTTACTAACCATTGACCTGGCATCACATCTTTCTTTGAGGCATGGCAGTCCCTATCCAAGGAAGTCCAGAAAATCAATAAAAACACACTCTACTTTTGACAGGCACGTTATGGTCTGGCCCAACCTAACAGGAATGCTTTGAGTACGGGAGTCTGATTCCTTTCTCACCCTTCTTTAAATTACAATGTGAATGTGTGGCGAATTCAAACTACATCTGATGTTTGGGGAGATTTCCGAGTTCAGTTATCAATCTAGTTTCAGAATGGGAGACAGGAAGATACTTTCCCTGATATAGTAAGAACAAAAACTTTACATTACTAATTCTATTATTCTACTTGTAAAATGAGGTTGCTTTTATTCCTCCTGTTGAATGTGTTAATATGGCACTGAAGTAGAAAAGTGTGAAGTTAGGGGCACCTCAGTCAAGATTCCCAATCTCAAGGTACTTGAGAGTAAATCAAGTCTTTCTCCAAAATGCTCTAGTGCTTAGCGCTTCTATCACCATTTAATCCTTAACTACCTTGACAGTTCCCTCAAGATCAAGTTATTATTCTCTAATCATCTGTAGAGTGCTGTCTCTCCAATTAGTGACTAAGTTGTCTAATGAGAATTTAGCAAAGGCCCCATCTCATGCTCTCTCGACTCCTCCCAAAACACAACAGCAGTAACACTGAGCACAGAATGAATGCACACTGGGCCCTTTTCATTTAAAGTGAAATCCAACTGTTTGTTCTGCTGCATTCTAAGGGTAAAGCACTAAATTTCCTTGCTGAAATTCACCCACCAAAGGTAGTAAGAAGGAGCAGGGATGATCTCTTTTAAAAAGCTTCTTCCAGTAATTCCCTGGTGGTCCAGTGGTTAGGCGCTCTCACTGCTGGGGCCTCGGATTCGATCCCTGATCTGGGGACTAAACTCCCATAGGCTGCGTGGCGCAGCCAAAATAAAAAAAAAGCTTCTTCCAAATAGATTTGGCTATGATGATTTGTCCCTTCAACATCACTTGGAGTGGAGGCCCATTCTGTGCTTTGCCATCTGTGCAATGATTAAAACAGCCACCATTTCTTTCAGAGGTAGCGGTTAATACTCCTCACTAAAGCACACTGGGATGTAAGACATACTGTGGCTTGGGAATGATGCCTCCATCTGGCCTGAGGGTTTAGTAACCATCTTCTAACATTCTGCTGTTATGCCCCCTTTTCTTGTTATTTTCTTCTAAAAATAAAAGTAGTCTTATTTTCACCACTTTGGCAGAGCCTTCTGAACAGAAGGCTTTAGAATTTAAGCAGTATAGCTGACTTTTAGCTGTTCTGAATATTTTCTTTGCTCCAAAGAAAGGAAAAGAAATTCATATCTGGGGAGATTCTTTATAATTATATGGCATTGGAAATTCTAAGAATTACTTCCTATTGTGTGATTATCCCCATTTATCAAACAGGTCTGTGAAGAAAAAGAGGGATTATTTGATAACCATATATTCCCATAAAAACACTCAAGTTTTCTCAAAAGCTAGACAATGCTACCCAAATTGGATTTAAAAGCCATCTTCCTCTGTTCCACTTCCAAATTTTTAGCATTCAAACGACCAAAAAACGTGCTGGTGCAAACACTGAACAGGCAAAAAGCAAGCTATTTATCACATAATAAATAAATAAATAAATAAATAATGACTAAGATTTCTTCCACTGTTGTACCCACTCCATTAAAAAAAAAAAGGACCTTACTGCCAAAGAGCAGAGCCAATTAGGCAAAATAGTAGATGCTGTCAATATCTTTAAGTTCGAAGCAAAGCAGCCCTTCTTCCTACATAACTTCTCTGCCTGAGAACATCTCTGCAGACCTCAGTGTCAACCTCGTTACACAACTGTTTTATACAACTGACACCAGCAAGTCTCCAAGTTGGGACTTGTCCTCACCAAGGCTGCAGAGGGAGAAGATGGCCTTCAACAAGATCTCTCTTTGGCTGCAGGAACCACAAATCTGGTCACCTGCTAACTCCAATCAGGACAATCAGTGGTACTTGGTCATTTCACTCCCCATCACCCCCATAAGTCTCCTAGCGGATTTATTTAAATAGATCTATAGATCTGGGCACCCTGTGTTACTTCCTTTACACCAATATTCTTGATTTCTATTACATGCCTGACGAGGGCTGCCCTGTTTCTCCCTAAGACCTATAGTAATCAGGCTGTCTACCCACGCTCCAAAAACCAGTTTTTTCCCACTCATTTCTTCTTAGGCACAGCAATAAATGCTTTCGGGAACTGGGCATTAGAAGAAAGGACTGATGTCTGTCTTACCTGCATAAATATCGATTCTGGTGGCATCAGCATCTCTGCAAAGTTAAAAGAAAAAAAAATCAAGATTCAAATGAGAATATGAAAATATCAACCATCAAGATGCACAATATTTTGAGGGGGATACGTACTATTTTGAATCTATCTTCAGGAAGTCATAAACAAATTCTATATACATTAAAGATATACTTTTACATTTGGTAACACAATTTTCCTTACATGTCTATGAAACACTTCTGGAGCTCCAAATTATTTAAAATAATCACAGGATACACAGGACCTAGACACACTTTTTTAATAAAAATTTCACAGTGAAACATCTAAAAAGAACATGTTTTAGATGTTTAAAAACATCTGAAAAATGTTTTATCCTTTTTTAGAGGATAAAAAAGAATATTTCTTTTACACACTAGGAAATGACTCCAATCACTCATTTGATTGCAATCATAAACAATGTTCCAATAACTTGTCCATTTTTTCTTCTCACCAAGATTTGAGACGAAAGAAAACAACAACTTGCCACAAAGCCTAAGAAAAATCAGGTCTCATGGGATACACACTATAGTCAGCAGACTGATTCATAAGCCCATAATCTGATCCTCCCTAAACTTGAAAGGAAGTTGGGACAGCCCATTAGACTCCAGCCATCAGCTGAAATAAAAGTTCAGTTATCAATGAAGTCTTCCATGAAGGCTTGAAAGTAATCTAGTCCAGTTCTGCCAACTGTAGACAAGGAAAATGAGGCACAGAGTTTCATTGGTTTTAAATGTGAAAAATCCACTCAAATCCATACAACTCTACACGTGCCTATTCTCAAAGACATAAAAACATTTTCAAAAATAAAAGAGATTGGCAAAATGTGTGCATGAGCAGGAACATACACTCCCAGACAATCTCCAGTTCACCGTATGATATACAAAAAAGCAGTCTGACAAAACACATTACAGTCTCACTAAACTAACAAGTGGGAAATTCAAACACAGTTCCATTAAGCTACATTTTTAAATTGAATATAAAAATTGTAAGTCAACCAGGATTGAAATAATTGAAAACACTGAAAATGGGAGCTTTCTAGTTAAACAACTTGTTAACCAGCACACTTCCATAAGCAGTCCAGTGGATAATAACAATAAAAGTAATAATAGTATAGGTTTATAGCATGGACATAGGTAGACATAATTATCATTATGTCATTAACTGGAGGTCTGTTTAGAAAGTACTCCTGTCAACTCTTATCCTCTTCTTCCTTCATTAGTCATCAACACTTGGTCAATAAACGCCATGTCTGAATTTTATGTTTGCATTCAGAAACAAGACTGAGATAATATTTTAGTGATATAATTATAAAAAGACTTCTGATTTGGCCTTTGCTATTTATCTCTGAACCAACCCAGACTTTTCAGTCTTGCTCAGTAACATTTATAGGCTTCTATCGCTAAGAATTCAGTATAACACAGTGCTAAAGAATGATTTCTTCTAAGCACAATTGCTAACAATGGAAGATGCTTTGATCAACCTGAGTCATCTGACAATAAAATAGAGTCACTCCTCCGTATCTGCAGGGGATTGGTTCCAGGACCACCCAGGAATACCAAAATCTGCAGATGCTCAACTCCCTTATATAAAATAGTATAGTACTTGCATATAACCTATGCACATCCTCACGTCTACTTAAAATCATCTCTAGCTACTTATGATAACTAATACAATGTAAATGCTATGTAAATAGTTGCCAGCATGCAACAAATTCAAGTTTTGCTTTTTTGGAACTTTCTGGAACTTTCAAATACTTTCGATCATGGTTCATTGAATCACAGATGCAGAACTTGCAGATACAGAGGGCTGATTATACATTTTGGGAAGACACAGAACTCTGACATAATTTTAAAGACATTAGATAGTGTACTGTCCTGGTAGCACAAATTAAAACAGAGCTTGTCTGTCCTAGTAATTAGCTAACTAAATTTTTATCTTAATTCCCTGTTTTTCACTACAATTATCTTGCTCTAATACACAAGGGAAGGTAGCTTTGGAGGTCATAAATTCACTATTTTTAGGCTGGAGCACAGCAATGAATGAATTAAGGTATCAACTAATGTGCTATTAAAAATACTTTTTGGGTAAGAGGCTTCTTAGGAATGAGTCGCATTTGCAACAGAATTGCCCTTCTCCCAAGTCTTCAGAGAGCAAAGGTCACACGACCCAAAAAGTTTTCAAGCAGAGACTGTATGCTTGAAGACTACATACCTTGCATTATCAACTAGTTCAGCAAGAGCACCAAACAAGAATTCATGAGTGGTTCTGAAATGATAAATATTGAGAGTCAGGAAAAGAATTATGGAATTAAACTATGATTCCTAACAAAAAGTCAAGGTTATAAAATAAAGATTTTGGGGAAAAAAACCCTAAAATTGTCATTTGCATCATCAATTTACATTACTGAAGTTTAAATTTCCCCACAATTCAAGTCTTTCCAGAGCTCACTAGTACCTCAAGTGTTAACCTGTCAAGTCCTGCTATCTACTCAAAAATGTTTATTCTTACTATTTTGAGTAGAGGAACCCACTCTAAAACATTCAAAGATTCCTATGTGTACTACTTCTAAAACAGTGTTTTTCAGTATTCGTATTCTACCCTGAAAAATGCCTATATTTCATTTTTCATTGCCTTAACCAGCTGTCAGTTTCTGCATATCTCTTAAGAATTCTCAAAGGACAAATTGCTAGCATTCAGCTTTACCAATACCTTTGTGTGATTTACTGGTGAAAACCCATTCAGTTTTGTGCAATTTATAAGCAAAAATACTCCATTTGAAAGTGGGGAGAAAGAAAATAATCCATTTCTTGACATTCCCTGATTCTGGCCAAAAACAAAACTTTTTCCACATTAAAGAAAGGAATCCAAGACCCTCTTAAACAATTCCTCCTTATCCTAAGAGGATAAGGGCTTGGTGTGGCCTCCTAGGGCCCTTGTTCAAGTTAGCCCTTTCAAGGAGGGTAGCCAATGGTCATCTCCTCCTCTAGGAGGCTGCTCAAAATGTGAGTGGGATAAGTTCACAATTACCATGTTATTCAGAACTCAATAAAGATGATGTTTATGTGTAAGATGTCTCCTTACATTTCTTCCTCCATTTACACCTTCTTTAATTTGTGCTGTTTCCCATAATAGTCCTCGTTAGATATAAAAGTAGATGTGTCTACCTAGAACCACCTAGAAACTCTGACATTTTTCTTCTTTGGCCACACCTTGTGGCATGTGGGACCCTAGTTCCTTGACCAGGGATGGAACCTGTGCCCCCTGCAGGGGAAGTGCGGAGACATAACAACTGGACCTCCAGGGGAGTCCTGAAACTCTGACTTTTGATTAAAGAAAATATAAAAGCATTAACCCACATATTACCATCATCAATTTTTCAAAAATAACCATGTTATTCCAGTTGATTTTCTTGTATGTAAAGTTTCAGCCAATAGATAAAGTGAAAATTTCTAAAAATTGAGAATGAAATATACCAATACTAAATAAGCAGTGTCTAGGATCTATGAGCACTTACTATATTGTTCAAAACAAATTGTAAAATGCTTGTTTATAAAATAAATACCCAAATTTCAAGTGTCCAGGAACACTGGTTTTTTCCTCAAATAAATCTTCAAATTTTTATAAATGCAAATTTTTAATTAAAACTACCAGTTCTTGGAATTTTAGGAAGAACTTTTTCCCATGAGATCAGTGAATATATCTGCTGCTGATCCAAAGGCAGTACCATGATGTATTAACAAATTGTAGAAATTTTATCTCCAAGTCCCCTAACAGAGCTCAAATTCTTCTGACTAAAATCCAATTCTTAATTATTTTACATGAAAACCACCCCCACAATTTTGCAAGGAAAAACACCTGCAAGAAACATCCATATCTTTATTTATTTTAAAAATATGTCTCCAAGGGCTTCTCTGGTGGCACAGTGGTTAAGAATCCACCTGTCAGAACACTCTATGACATAAATCACAGCAAGATCCTTTTTGACCCACTTCCTACAGAAATGGAAATAAAAACAAAAATAAACAAATGGGGCCTAATGAAACTCAAAAGCTTTTGCACAGCAAAGGAAACCATAAACCAGACAAAACGACAACCCTCAGAATGGGAGAAAATATTTGCAAATGGAGCAACTGACAAAGGATTAATCTCCAAAATTTACAAGCAGCTCATGCAGCTCAGTATCAAAAAAACAAACAACCAATCCAAAACTGGGCAGAAGACCTACATAGACATCTCTCCAAAGAATACAGATTGCCAACAAACACATGAAAGGATGCTCAACATCATTAATCATTAGAGAAATGCAAATCAAAATTACAATGAGGTATCACCCCACACCAGTGAGAATGGCCATCAACCAAAAATCTACAAACAATAAATGCTGGAGAGGGTGTGGAGAAAAGGGAACCCTCTTGCACTGTTGGTGGGAATGTAAATTGATACAGCCACTATGGAGAACAGTATGGAGGTTCCTTAAAAACTAAAAATAGCACTACCATACAACCCAGCAATCCCACTACTGGGCATATATCCTGAGAAAACCATAATTCAAAAAGAGTCATGTACCACAATGTTCACTGCAGCTCTATTTACAACAGCAAGGACATGGAAGCAACCTAAGTGTCCATCGACAGATGAATGGATAAAGAAGATGTGGCACATATATATGGTGGAATATTACTCAGCCATAAAAAGAAATGAAACTGAGTTATTTGTAGTGAGGTGAATGCACCTGAAGTCTGTCATACAGAGTGAAGTCAGTCAGAAAGAGAAAAACAAATACCGTATGCTAACACATATATATGGAATCTAAAAAAAAAAAAAAAAAAAGGTCATGAAGAACCTAGGGGCAGGACAGGAATAAAGACACAGACCTACTAGAGAATGGACTTGAGAACACGGGGAGGGGGAAGGGTAAGCTGGGACAAACTGAGGGAGTGGCATAGACATATATACACTACCAAATGTAAAACCAATAGCTGGTGGGAAGCAGCTGCATAGCACAGGGAGATCAGCTAGGTGCTTTGTGACCACCTAGAGGGGTGGGATAGGGAGGGTGGGAGGGAGGGAGACGCAAGAGGGAAGAGATGTGGGAACATATGTATATGTATAGCTAATTCACTTTGTTATACAGCAGAAACTAACACACCACTGTAAAGCAATTATACTCCAATAAAGATGTTAAAAAATAAAATTTAAAATAATTTTTTAAATATTAAAAAAAAAAACAGAATCCACCTGCCAATGCAGGGGACACAGGTTCAAGCCCTGGTCCAGGAAGATGCCACATGTCACGGAGCAAATAAGCCCATGCACCACAACTACTGAGCCTGCACTCTAGAGCCCACAAGCCACAACTACTGAAACCCACGTGCCTAGAATCCTTGCTCCACAACAAGAGAAGCCACTGCAATGAGAAACCCACGCACCACAACCAGGAGTAACCACAGCTCACCACAACTAGAGAAAGCCTGTGCGCAGCAACGAAGACCCAATGCAGCCAAAAATAAATTAATTAATTTAAATAAATAAATAAAAGACAAACTCATTAAAAAAAAATTGTCTCTAAAATCATCACCTTAAATTCTTCAAATTATCAATTGAAGAAACAAAAAAATATTCTGATTACTTCAACTAATAGGGAAAATAAGCTGGAAAATTAAAGTGATTTGATGATGGTAATATAAGTTAAAAGTAAATCTTTGCTTTCAACCAATCATTTTCCTGTCTGACTAAGCAATGACTAAGAAACTTATAAAGTGAATTAGTTTTCTATACTCTAAATTTTCTTTTTAATTTTTTTTTTTTTTTGCGGTACGTGGGCCTCTCACTGTTGTGGCCTCTCCCGCTGCGGAGCACAGGCTCAGTGGCCATGGCTCACGGGCCCAGCCGCTCTGCCGCATGTGGGATCTTCCCGGACCAGGGCACGAACCCGTGTCCCCTGCATTGGCAGGCGGACTCTCAACCACTGCGCCACCAGGGAAGCCCCCTAAATTTTCTTTTTAATTTTGAAGGCTAAAATGTAAAGTAACAAATTCTACTGCAATATTTCTCATTTCAAAAAGAATTTGTACTTGAAGTCAAGGAATATCAGAAATATAGCTCCTGGAAAAAAAAAAAAGAGTACAATCTTAGTAAGAATGAGACTACAATTTGTATGTAGAAGTCTTTGGGATTATCTGGCCTTTGGTAGTGACAATGGTGAATATCAATAATCTGGAAAACTAATTCTGATACCTTTGCCATCAGGGCAAAGAAATCAAAAACAGAAACAGCAATTGCTTCTCACCAATACATATTTCTGATTGTTTCACATGAAAATTAAAGACATTTAGAATTCAATAATATCTTAAAAGAGCAAGCACAAAGAGCACTTCTGGCTAAGTTTTTACTGCTTTCTACACAATGCTTAGAAAAGTGTCTTGTACATTTAGAATCTAAAGAAAACATTCCAAATGTCTTTGCCGTTCCGCACAGTATCAATGCTGTTCCACAATACATATTTCAGATAAGTTAACAGATACTTTAAAATGTAGCTAAGGGGTGCTTTTGTGATGTGTGCTGACACATCATAAAAGGAGCCTTTTGTGACAACTGTTGGTAAGGTCAGAGACAACACTCGGATTCTTCTCCAAACCTCCAAGTGAATAACTGATCCTACTAACAAATGCTAAAGCCAAAGTTCTAAGTATCTCTTAAATTCATAAGAACCAAAAACGTACCAACTGTGTAAGCTCTCCCCTTTTTTTCAAATAACATTCAAAGAGGTGTACTCATTGCTAGCTGGCAGTTGAGATAGAGATATCTGTATAAGTATCAAAGGAAATTATTTTCTTCACAGACCTAAAGATTCTTTGCATGTGATCCAAGAAAGATCAACCATCTGGAAAAAGACAAAGATTTTTAACAACCTCTTTCACTTTCAACTGATTGTGGCTTTTATACCATTTGTGCTACGATCAAAATAACTTTGCAGCTCAGCATTTCCAGTGACAAATTCAAGTGTAAATCTACTCATTATATAAGGAAAATGGTCTATTTATATTCAGCCTGAATTTAAAGCCATAGATTATCCATAACCCCATCACACAGTGATAGCTTCTGCTGAATTCTTGGATATGCTGTTAAGAGTTAATTGCCTTAACTGCTAGAAAATAAAGATAAAAATTCTAGAGCAACCATTCTACATTCTAATGGCTTTAACATAGAGTGTGAACCCACATTTCAACAGGATTATAAATTATAAGATATATGGTCTCTAGAGATGAAAGGTTCCTTTACATTCACTTCACATACCAAGAAAACAACCCAGAAATATATGGCCAAGATAATAAGTTATTAAATGTGCAGACACAAAGAGACATAGAAAACAGGCATCTTATACATAAGCACCCTGCTCTATCAGAGCACTTAGCAATACTGCATACAGAGTGATTTAAGATACGCCCCTTATGCCAAAGGAACATCACTACCATCGCTACATCTGGTATCTGGCCCTTGACTACTCGTGAACATTTTAGTAGCAGTCACAAAATCCATCACCAAAGAGCAGTAACAGCATAAAACTACATTTAGTAGTTCATTGATTGAAGTTAATTCTAACTTCAATCATTTCATATGAGTAACATGCAATATTAAAACAAATTAGCCTAAGGCCTTCATGTTAGAATTTCCCAGGCCTGCTTCAAACCTTAATGCTGATATAATCAAGAGAATAACCATCAACAGTTACTGTAGACCTAACACAAAAAAAATTTAAAAATTTAAGGCAGGGGTTTATCATCTCCAACAGATGCTCCAGAATTTACTAAAAATTAATCTGCCTAATGACTACCACCAAACTGAAAGTAGCTACCACACTGACCAACTTTTGGTTTATATGAGGTAATATTATAAATAAAACAAATAACTGTCACCATTTATTCAATATTTACTGTGAACCATATGGGAACTAATTACCTTATAAACATTATTTTACATCATTCTCATAAACATTGTCAGATTAGCCCCTAGCCCCATTTTGTACATGAAGAAACTGAGGCTCAGATAAGTTGACCTACCCAAGGGCACAGCCAGGAAGCAGTCAAACATAAGCTTGGCTGGCTCCCAAGCCCATGCTCTTTTTACTGCACCACACTGATTTCTATCTTGGACTCTGCTAAATGGGAGATAAAGGGTCACTTTTTTCACAATTCAATATGGCAATATTGTAGATGTCAGACACCCTAAAATGGTTTTTTTTTTTTTAATTAGAATAAAGCAGAAGGCAAGTCCTCCCTTCTCCAAAGGTAACACTGCATCATTTAACCCAGAGGAGATGTATCTACCGTCATTACGATTAACAAGTCACATTTTATGAAAATTAAAAATTTGTTTCCTCTAGAAATGAACTTCCAGTCAAGTCACAATAAAGAAAGGTCCTGAAATTGGCTACAAACCAAAAACTTATCTAGGTGTTCCGGGGTTCATATTTTCTTCTGGCAGGACTGGACACATTCAGAAGTAAACAAGTTCTAAGGTGATCCAGGTAATAAATTCCAGAACTTCCAAAATGATACATCCAACCCTCAAAATGCTTATGCAAGCAAGTGGTTCCAATTCAACACGGTAAGTCAAATTCCCAGGAAATTCTCCAATTTCAAACAAGTGACTCAACTGAGGTTCAATTCTTTGCCTTTGCTCTGTTCTATTAACAAACTATAAAATAGCAAAAGAAATACAGAGAAATATCCCAGAATCCTCAAATAAAAGGTTCGAGATAAACGAAAATTGAAGACTTTTAAAGTGGTAAGTAAACCCTCTGCTGTATAGACAAGGAAACAAGGTAAAACTGACTACAGTAGGAGGTCTTGCCTAATGGTTAAAAGCACTAAACATGTGGCCAGATAAATCTTACTGCCTTCAATCTTGGTGCCTTACATCTGCCACTTACCAGCTGTGTAACCTTTCGCATGTAACTTAATCTCTTTGAGCCTCAGTCTCCTCAAATGCAAAATAGGAATAACCCTTATTCCAGTAGGGCTGCTATAAAGATTACTTTAGACCATGTTTAAAAGTGACTGGCATGAAGCACTTAACTGTTGTTACTATCATTTTATTATCAAATAAAGTCTTTGGGGAAGCTGGAACAAGAACCTAGTTTCTGAACTCTCGTTATGGTCTTCCAAGAATATCAGTGTTTTGGCCCTTCATTCCAAAATTCACAACTGAATTTAACAAACACAATCATCCGTGAACATCTAAGTGGCCTTCCACTACTTGTTCTTAACGTGGCAGTTCAAATACACAAAAGGATACTAAAGGAAACTGCCCTTGGCTATACTATGAGCTAGATGGGTATAACCTTTGATCAGAGACCTTATCTAGCTGGATTTCAGATTCATTATCCACAGCTTGAGAATTCACCTAGGTGACTCTGCAATACCTACTTAAACACTCTAGTTCAGTAAGAATCTTCCTAAACAAAACAAAACCAGGTTCTCATTTGGCAACTCGCTTCACTACTCAGAAAATTTTGATTTCCTCGATAGGAAAAACAGCAAACAAAAAAATTACAGACGTCTTTTCCAACAGTGATGGCCTCCCCACAAGATCATGCCTCTCACAAAGGATCTCCTTCATCCCTCTCCAGAAAAGAGGAAACACAAGACGAAGCACCTGGTGTAGAGCCTCAATTCCTATTTCATTGATGTGAAATGCCCAGGACGCTATAAAATCACCACCATCTTTAGCCATGCACAAACAGTAGTTTTGTGTGTTGGCTACTCTACTGTCCTCTGTCAGCCTACAGAAGGAAAAGCAAGGCTTACGGAAGAATGCTCCTTCAGATGGAAGCGGCACTAAAAGTCCCCAGAATCAAGATGAATGGGAAACCATCCCAATAAACATATTTTGAATTTAAAAAAAAAATTACAGACGTTATCACAAATATGTGGTTCTTTCCCGTAAAAGGCTAAGTTATTGTACTATTACTAGATAACTGAAGTCTATGTTCTCAACCCTGAAGGTGGTTCTTCTGAACTCTGGGCCATTCATTTAGCTGCTTGCCACCTCTCCAGGTACCAAAATGAGAAAATACTTACCTTCATCTCAAAAGTGCCAAATGAATGTACTAAAGGACTAAATAGTTATACCCCCACTGCATCACTTCCAAAAGAGTGGGCATAAGGATTAACCCTAAAACATTCCAGACCAATGTGGAGTGATGGTTATCTCCTCACAAACTCAAGAACTATGAACACAGTATGTGTTCAATGATTTGCATACATTTTGGGGAAAGGCTATTTAAATCACGGGTTTAACCAAGTTATCACTTCCTACTTAGCATATAAAAACTACAGTGGATGAGGATGAATTTCCCAGAAAAATAAAACCAACTGTTTTCTGGGGAAAAAATTTCTTCTCACAAGTTGCCATTTAAACGTCTTCATTCCTTTTTTTTTTCTTTTTTCCTTCTTAGAAAGAAAAGACTTGTTAGAAGCCAACTGTTTTGGCTGTTGTCACCAAAGAGAAGGAGTTGATACTAGAATAGTCCAACTTTTGGCGATCCAAAGAACAGTACTTGTTGGATTCCTATCAAACACTTGAATGAAACAACTCAATATACTGACTTCAAGGAGCTAGCTTGCATTTGATCAAATAAATTTTGATCCAATAAAGGAAGATCATATTCTTCTGGATTAGCAACAAACATTTCACTGATCTCAGTTCTTCCATAAAGAGCTCAAGACTCATCCAGTGACACATCCCAAAAAGTAAAAATGCAACATTTTCTGGGAAAAGGATTTCCATATTAATATCAAGCAACGAGTTATCAGTGATCTCAGTGGCACCTATAGGATACTTACGAATTTGTGTGTAGATAGTCAAACGTTAGCTGAGCTCGATTCAGACTGCTGTAATTTGTGAAAGCCATGAGTGCAATGAGGTCTCCAGTTCTTTACCCACTAACTGGGAACTATAAGCTTACAATGGAACAGATTTTTCAGGGTTCCTTCCAGTAAAGGTTTGGTAAATCTGTGCTCCTTAGTTAAACAAGGTTATCTAGTATCTAACCAAGATATATTCAAAAAGATGTCTAAAACAAAAATCGATTTCTCCTTTACATTTTTTTTTAATCTTCTCAATGACTATGATGTAATATCTTGGAAGGAACTATGTCATAAACGTGTAGTCTTAAGGAGCTTCAGCGTTAATTTGCGACAGTTCACGGAGTGGAATGTGGTTGGTCCTTGAGTAGATGATACTGGAGTTGGTGTTTTAATTACTGCTCCATCTTCATGTTCTTCGAGCCTTTTTTTGTTGTTGTTCCTCTAAATTTCCTGTGAGGAAATTTACCAATCCGGAAATTTAGCAACTTCAGTCATAAAACTGGACAACCACCCATGTCTTCGCCATCAATGATCCCAGGATCCTTAAATTAGCCCCAGACTGGTGACCACGATGTTGATGAAGTGCATATGGCGTTAGTTCCGGCTTCACCACCTCCTAACTGAAAGATCTCCTAAGCGCTGAAGACCGATTTCTGTTTTCAAAGCCTCGACCAAACCTAGCTTGCTGTGTGCCCCAATTTCGTCAGGGTAGTGGGTCAAATTACCTCACAATGACCCACTAAGTAGCCACAGAATTGACCCGCCCAAATTAACTCAGGCGGGCCGCGCCCCTCCCCCACTTCCCTCAGACACCGGCCTCAGCCTCTAAGGCCCTGACTGGGCCTCGGTCCCGTGGTCTCCTCCTCACGGAGGAGTTAGTCCCAGCTTTCAAGGCCCGGATCGAGGACAGTGGCGAGCGCACCACCCGACCGGGCGTTGCCCGGCGCTCACAGCTGCCTTTGTCCCTCCCCACGGAATTGGAACCCAACAACCGCAGCGCGCTCTTGGAACCATGTGCTGCCGCCGCCTCCGCCTCCGCCGCTGCCGCCGCCGCCGCGAAACCAGCCGCCCGCGCGCCGCGTTGGATGAGATGGTGACCGGACTCAGCACCACAAACTTCGGCGTTTAGGGCTGCTCCGCCGCCGCTGCCGCTGCCGCCACTGCCACCTCAGCCACCGCTTTGTCTCCGCCAGTGCACACAACCCCGGCCGCCTCGCGCACTCCCCGACGCCCCAAGCCCCCGAGGCCTCCGCGGCGCACTCGGCCAATCACAGAGCCGCCCCTCCTCCCGCCCCCGCCCTGATGCGAAGCCTCCTGATTGGTGGGTAGCGTGTCTCCACGTGACCGGATTTTGTTAGCCGGGCACTCCCCTGTCACGTGAGTGCGCGCGCCTCTCTTCCTGCTTTCTTGACCCTCTCCGCCATTTAAAGAAACAGTACCGGGGGCGGGCCGAGCGACGCAGCCGGGACGGCAGCTGCAGCGCGGACCGGAGGAGCCATCTTGTCTCGTCGCTGGGGAGTCAGGCCCCTAACTCGAAGAAGCCCTGGCGCGCCCTCCCCCCCTTCCCGGTCTGGTAGGGCGAAGGAGCGGGCGCGCGGTCGATCGAGCGATCGGTTGGCGGCTCTTTCTCCTGCTCTGGCATCCAGCTCTTGGGGCGCAGGCCCGGCCGCCGCGGCGCGCGCCCGGTGGCCGTTGGCGCTCGCGCCGCGTCTTTCTTCTTGTACGCAGAACTCGGGCGGCGGCCTATGCGTTTGCGATTCGACGAGGAGTCGTCCGGGTGGTCGGCGGTGGCGGGCAGCTGCTCCGCCCCGCTCCCGGGGAGGCGGCGGGATTTGGCGCGGCCGGGGAAGCTGGGGTGGCCGGGGCCGGCCTGGAGGCCTGGCGCCACCATTCGGGGCCTGCAAGGACCCAGTTGGGCGGGCAGGAGGGGGCCGGGGGATGGTTGGTGGTGGGCTTCCTACTTTGCCTTTTCCTCCTTATGCCGCCCTAGTGAGGGGCGGGAGCTCTGGCGGCAGCTCCGGGGTGGAGAGACAAGCTCCGGAGTCGGAAGAGCTGGGTTTGCTTCCGGGCCTAGCCACCAGCTGGCCGAGTGACCTTAGGCAAGTCACTTGGTAATTTGTCTGCGCCTCAGTTTCCTCCTCTATCAACGTTTGCGGGATTGAAAGCGCTTTGTAAACTATAAAGCGTCGGTGAATGTAAGGGATGATTATTGTTCGTAATGGTTGGCTTTTTTTTTGTTTGTCTTAAGTTGTAAGAAAACTTAGCAATTGTCCAATCCTTGGATTTTGAACCTGGGAACCTTGGATTGGAGTTGGATATTCCCAAATTCCCTGAAATCGTGTGCAAAAATTAGTGGGAATATGCATTTTAGGGGAATGAGGATCCATCGGCAGCAAGTTTTCAGAGGGGGCTGTGACCCAGAAGAGTTAAGAACCACAATTCACTTGCCACAAGGAGGAAACTGAGGCCTAGATGTCATTCGGGACCCGTCACAACCAATTTGAAGCCCCTGTTGAATCCCTGGGATATGTGAGCTGTTCTATGCATAGTGGGTATTCGGGGTTACAACACTCCACTGCTTGGCTTCTATTCTGAATCTTTTCACCATGGGTTGCCTGAAAGGTGGCTGACGCATATGGTACAGTGGCACCCAATATAAAGCAGCTAAAAGTAGGAGTGGATGTGTTCTCTAGTATCAAGAAGCCTGTTTAATCTTTGGCCCAACAACTTTTTATTTTCTGGTGCCTGACTACCTTTCTGTTTCATTGACCATTTTCCATGACCATGGCTGCCATCCGTTACTTGCTCCTATTTTATATTCTTAGTTTGTGTGGTTGGTAGTGAGCAGGCTTATTTTTAAATGGTGCTGCCAAGTCCAGCTAATTAATGGTGCAGGTGGATTTTTAGCAAGCTGGCTGACTGGAACAAACTGAACCAGGCATGGAATTCCTGAAGATGTTTGGGGGTTTGTCTTTATTAATTGAAGGTTAACATTCTCTGAAAAGTTTTGTTAGAATGTTTGCTGAACCTCAAAATCAGTAGATTGCAAGTGTTTCAAACCTAACTTTCCCCCCCGCCTCCGGCCTGCTTTGTATTCTCTTTGCTTGCAAGTGTGTTACTAAGATGGCCAAAATGCCAGTTTTTGCTTCTTTGTTAATTGTCAGCTGCTTTTATCAAATTCCAGGCCATTATCCAGCAAACACTATAGAAATGTTTGAACACTTGGATTTCAAACATTTTCAATTTGTGGAGTGGTGCTTACCAGTGGTACAGTTCTAAGCAAGCAAACACAAACCCACTTAAGTGTTTTGTTTGTTAGGTGTTAGCCGGTTCTGCTATTTCATACAAACATCTGGGAAAAAATCAATTGACTATTACCTTTACCTAGAGGGCAGAGACAAAGGATCTCAATTCCAGAGGAGTGACTGTTTTGGAGAAAGATGTGTTGGTCTTTTAGCTCTTTTGTAATTAAATCTGGATGTACCTCAAAAGAATCTTAAGACTGTGGTGATAAGATGCTTTCCTCAGGAGAAAGGAGGAAAAAAACAACTGGAACTCAAAGCTTGAAATTCTGTGACAAAACATGAGCTGTCCAGGATAGGAGGTTGAAAGTGTTTCACTACAGCGTTCTGCTCTTGGAACAGATGTCCTTCAGTGTAGTCACGGCGTGGACTCCAGATTTCCAGATTTTCAAGAACTGGATCTGGGACCTGGAAGAGATTATCAAGATGTGACAGGAACTTGGGAGCTGGATTTTTTTATTTTTGAATTTGGGGACTGTTTTCCTCGCTTTGAGAAAAGAGACAATGACTGAGCAAACACTGCCACCAGCGCTATTACTGGGAATTCGGAGACCTGAATTTTCGCCTCACTCTCAGTGCAAACTCTGGCGATGCTCCACCCACAGTGAACTACGGTACTTGCCATTTTCCAAAATGCCTTATTCTTTACCATCTCTGCACTTTTGTTTGTGCTCTCTTCTCTACCCTGGAATGCCTTCCTCCGCTTCTTCACCTATCAGAACTGCCATTTATTCAATATCCAACTCAAATGCTCTTTCCTTCATGAATTTCCTAACTTTAGGCAGAAATTATCTTTTTTAAGTTTTATAATGTGCTGGTTTTTATCTTTTATCTATATTTGTATACAAATAGCTTATAAAGTCCTTTTTTGCATGCATTAGCTCTTTCCAGATAGCAAGCCCCGTGAAAGCAAGGGCTTTGTCTTGGGAATCTTTGCCCAGACATATTACCACATATGATGAAGCATTAGTAAAAACAAGGAATTTAGAGAACAGGCGATCTCAGAATAAGCACTCAATAAATGTTTGCTTAGTTGCTGTGTGATAACCTAATTACTCCTGATTAGGGAAAAAGTCACTAGTTTTGGGCCATGTCTCTTCCTTTATTTCATGCTTTATTATTTTTTAATTCTAACTCTAAAAAGACATAGTGAAGGGCTTCCCTGGTGTCACAGTGGTTGAGAGTCCGCCTGCCAATGCAGGGGACACGGGTTCGTGCCCCGGTCCGGGAAGATCCCACATGCCGTGGAGCAGCTGGGCCCGTGAGCCATGGCCGCTGAGCCTGCACGTCCGGAGCCTGTGCTTCGCAATGGGAGAGGCCACAACAGTGAGAGGCCTGTGTACCACAAAAAAAAAAAAAAAGAGAGACTTAGGGAGCCCTCAGATATAAAGAGAAACTGCTCTGCTGCATAGGGTATTACAGAGGGGTGCAAGGGCCAGGGCCTTATTCCCTGCATACCTTATTCTCTTGCACTCAAGATGGAATCTTATGAAAATGTAATTAAGGATAGCTTTTACAAATACAAGACCATAAGACAATTTGTGAAAGGCATTGGAAAGGAAGAACAACAGTATCTCCTTTGCTTTGCTTTGGTGTTGGTATATAAAATTAAATGCAGTTCTCATACCACCTTTGGAGCCACTTCTTTCTCCACCAACCACTGCCCAGCAACCTGAATACAATCAAATTACTACCCCAAAGTATGAGACTTGGGGCAGTTCCTATTTGCTGCTTCCCAAGACAGTTTGTCCTCAAGAGTCAGGAAACAGTCTTTACCAGAGAACTCTTTCTGTTCTTATCATCACTGATCGTTAATCATAAGGCTTTTTCCCCCATTTATCATCTGTCAGCTTCTAAGCCATGCTTGTCAAGAATTAGTATCCGTCAAGCAGCTGATGTGCTGACAGCAGCCCCACCCCAGTGTTAAGAGTCCTTTCTTTGTAATTCCAAGCATTTGTTGTCTTATATGTTTTGTCCCTCTCCCCTCCAGTCCTGTGCCTCCTGGTTGCCGAGTGTTCACCTGGACCGTCTGACCACCTTTGTGCTATTCCATCAGCCTACAGATCTGGTACCTGGATTTTTGCCCATGGTGATTCTACCACCTTACTACTGAAGAAGACAGCATTCCAGTGGACCACTGTGACCCAGGAGGCATCCAGCAAATCATGATGTGGCCTTCACCTCCACTCCTGTCCTGTTCTACCGAGATTCAACACAGCCCTTTGTAGTGAAGTCAAACTCCTCAAGCCAAATAGCTGAAGCTATTTTATCACAACAAAGGCTGTTTGTTCCATGAGTGTGCATTTCGTTTCTTCAGTTAAAGCCTTCAGAGACACATAATAAATTTGGACCAGGGGATTTTTAGTTATCAGCACTGTCTGAAGAATGGCAACATCTTTTTGAGAACCACATTGGACCATGCCCCACTATCTTAAATGATTGAAATTCAGGAAGTATCTAATCTGGACCCCATTTTTTTTCCATGTCAAATCTGTAGTAACCTACTGAATGAGCAAGCAGATATTCTGACCCATTGGGATTAAAACAAAGGCACAGTGAACTCACAGCATCTTCTTTGGGATTACTCAGGAACCAGAACTTTTCACACAAATGTAAGAAATTCTACCAAGGAATCCCTTTACCTAACAGCATCTCACAAAGCTCCAATCAGATTCCAGAAAAGGCCTCTTGATACATCCAGGTAGAACCTATATGGTAATCCCTTATGTTTATATAGCACTTTACAGTTTCAAAGCACTTTTACATGCATTAATCTCAATTATCAAATAACACAAATTATAATCCCTTTTTGTAAATGAGGAAATGGAAATTTAAAAGGTTATCCAAGGTGACACAGCTACAGAGTGGTAGAGGCCAGGCCTTCTGACTCCTAGTCCATTTCTCTCCTTGGAATTAACTTAGCCTCTGTTTTACCCAGTGTTAAAATAACTGGAGAGTGGGAACCCCAGAAAAGTTTCCAACTTCCTGATCTGGTGCCCTCAATCAGTCAGGATGTCATACATGTAATCTTGTGATAGCTGTACCTAGACCAGAATTCCAATACAGCATCTCTGACGTTTAGGAGTAGACTGTTTCCATGGTGGTAGACTGTCCAGTCAACAGAAAATGTTCATTTGACAGCAAGATTACCCATTATGAAACACAGAGGTGCTTTTAGATCTTTCATCCATCTTCATGGTTTTCCCAAAGATGGCCTAGTTGATTGGAGATCCCTGTTCATATCATGTCTTTTTTTTTTTTTTTAATTCTTACTAATATTCCTGGACACCAAGATCTACCTGTGGTCCTCTATCCCCAAACTAATATTTACATAGAATGAGCCATCAATTTTTTTAGAACAGTACTGTTCATATATATGTGTGTGTGTATGTATATATTTGATATACACATATAATATATATCATAGAGCTTCTGTAGTCCAGTAAGGTGGTAAAATACTGTAAATGTGTCCCCTTCCCTGATTCATAATGTAGTATAGTGTATTAAAGGATCTCAGAAGGCTTGCTGTAAAGAGCCTCATTTAGCTGTTTGGTCCAGTGTGTCCTAAGTTTAATCAAGCACAGAAAGTTATTTTTGCAGCATTCCTTTTAGTGGAATAGGAAAACTGCTCTAAAGCAGTATAGCCAGTGCTTCCTGATTGCCAACAGATTACCCTGGAGACCCAGGAATAAACAGCATCTTTGAACCGCCCCCCCTTTTTATGCCTTGTCAATAACTACTTGAATTAGTATGTCTTCCTCATCTGAGAGCCCCACATTTTGACAGTTACTTTTATTTTCTGTCAAAGAAACCTCTAGAAGATTTGTGGGGATACATGGGATGGGGATGAGGGAGTTAATTCTGCCACAAAATTAGATGAATTCCATGACATTTAGCAATATACTTTTCTGTCCTTAGAATTGTGCTGTAAATCTAGTTTAAGGGAATTGCATCTCAGGTGGGTGAGAAGACTGGGAAGGGAAGGGAGGAGGAGAAAAGAGAAAAGGGGGAGGAGGGGTGAGGAGATATTTTCTTAGGATTTGAGTTGTGGCCCACTGAGATCTTAATAATACTTGAAGAGAAGTCATCCAGCCAGGGAATTTTTGAAATAATATTAACAAAGAAATGAATGCATTTTGCAGCTGTATGCTGAATGCATTTTGCAGCTGTATGCTGACTGCAAAACCCCCAGCACTATTGTCACTTAAAACCAATAGCCTTGTTCTCTGATAGTCACTTACAAGCCCAATTTCAGGCAATCTGAATTTGTAGCAGATTTGAATGTTGACTTCATTTTGTAATGTGGCCCACATTAGGGAAAGAATAAATAGGAAAACACCTTGGCTTACCACAGGCGTTGCTCACACAGTTTCTGGTTTCTGTGACCTATTTTTTGTATTTCAGCATTTTGTGAACAACTTATTCTTAGATCATTGGTTTTCCAAAGGCTTTGTGGCCATGAAGCCCTTTGAATGAAAACTTTATGGAAGCCCAGAGTAAAAGTGAAGCTGCTCTGGAGGAAGCAGAAGTGGGGGGCCTGAAACCTGCCACAAGCATCTTACTTTACCACCATGGTGACACCTAAGGAGACTTCTTTACAACAACTAGAATTCTTCAGAACACAGTTTGAAAACCACTGTCCTAGACAACAGTATGTTCAACCTGAATGGCATTCTGTTCTGTACCTCTACCCAACACCATCCACGTTCAGTTGATGCTGAACGTTCTTAGGAATACTACTGTGGGCAAACTCAGAAAAGTACAAGAAGATGGGCATATCTTTGCCCCCCAGAGTAGTCATATGGGCCGAAAGTGGTATCAAATGGACCTAGAGTAATAGCCCTCTACCTACAGATGGACTTCCAGTGATTCCTGGATTTGATATAGCCAGAGAGCAATTCATACATACTCTACACTGACAAACCCCCTTACCCAGCTTCTTTCACAAACACCAGATGCTCTAGTGGTACTTGAAATACATGACCTTGAAGTCTTGATCCTCCTTGGATACATGAATCGCCAGGTATTGAAGCTGATGCTGAAGTTGATGTCTCATTGAGGCCATATTAGAGCAACTGTACATTGGACCGCCCATCCTCAGCCATGGTACTCTACTTCATGTGCAAGGGATAACTATAAACTGAAAGCAGAATTCAAAGACTGGCAACATTACCTAAAAGGGTACCTGGTTATTATTCATCTTCTCAGACTATGTCACTATCAGCCAGTGGCAGTTACACTACTTCTTGGTTTTTATTCAGTTTAACTGCTGTTTCCAGGATAAATGAGCTAATAACCTTTGAAAAATCGCTAAAACAATTCCTCAGTCACTGGCACATCTGCCTAGCCTCCAAAATTATGAATACTCAGCTCTAACTACATGTAATACCTGATCCACAAGGGACAATCTCTGAACATCCTTTCTCATCTGTGTGATTTAAAATGTGACCATTTCGAAAATTTTCTTCCAGCCAAGAGAGATTTTAAGATGGGTGTTTTGATGTCTGGTACCATCAGCTGTTGATGTTAATGATGTGTGGAGGTAGGCCTTTTGACCAGGCCATGATAGCTTACTTGGTGGACATCTCAAATTGCGTATCATCTACCTTTTGCTGGAAATGTAGACTGACTTGAAATCTCCAAAGCCTGCAGCTAAAGATTTTATCAATAGACTCAAGAGCTTCCTGCTGCTTCTTCCTAATGTCACAAGACCACAGTCCCCTGTCCTTGTGGATGTTTTCATGGAATTTCATCTGTCTCAGTACTATTGTTTTACACTGAATCAGAGTGGCTGACTTCATTCCTTGTCATGAAATACTCTCAGGTATTAAGACAACTTACCTGTTCAGGAGGGATTTGATTCATGAACTCCTCCCAGACCAGATCATGTAGAACAAGTAGACTTTGATTTGTGCCATGAGAAAAGTCTCATTTCTTCAGAGTCAACTTAAGGGCGCGCTGTCCTCAGCTACTTTAACGAATGCACTGGTTAAATGTTGGAAATGTTTCTTTATATCTTTTGTCTCTTATCCTCTAGACTAATTGTGATTATGAGTCAGTCTACAAATCATCAAACAAGGCCTACGTCTGGTTACTCTATACTGCTCACCCTCAACAAATAAAATCTGATGACTGGCCTGCTTGTATATACAACTGTTATCTGTAAAGAAGAAATTACCTACAAGCTTAGATTTTCTATTGCCTTCAAAATGTCAGCTCAATTTTCTTTTCTCCTGTACTTGACTGAAAAAGACACTGATCTACACTGGCAGTCATTCCCTTTAATTCTGTCAAAATGAGGGACTAAAGGTAAAGATGATCATCTGTTCAAGAGTCTGATGTACACTGTGTATAAGAATTGATGGTGGAAAAAGCGTAAAACTCAAACCTAGTATCTTACTATCTCCATGCCTCAGATCTCATCTTTCAGCAGTACCATTCAACCAGTCTGAGGCCTTGACTTGTTGATAAGATGATTCTCAGAGATGGGCTGAGTTACAGAAGATGGAGACTTGATTACCAAAGAAAGTAGGGCCAACCTTGATGAACCTGGCTCTCCCAACCCTATCACTCCCAGATGTAGCATAGACTCCTAAACAGAACCTCAAGTCTGGATTAAGGAGATAGCCTTCTCCTGAGCTGAAAGTTCTTGGGCAGATGAGCAGGAAAATGAAAGTTGCTGTACCTGACTGGCCCTTTAAGATCAGAAAATTGTATCCAGAATAAATGCTGTGGATTAACCCTGGAGTACTCAGGGTTAAAACTAATGTACAGAGTTTCGATATTAAACTGCCTGTTCTTCTAGATCATAGCCTGGCTATTGATATGGCTGGCCCTGCTGAAGGTACCTTACTTACTTGCCTATTTACCTGACATAGCCCTTGCCTGCTTTTTTGACATATTGCTGCAATCAGACTGGCTGTCCTTGAGAAGACTATAGCTGATCTCGGTCTACCTTATACCCAGTTCCACCAAGAGGTTTTGAACAGAAGCAGCCTGCACCTCACCCACCAGGACTTAAATGTTCACAACAGGAAGGACCATGCTGTATACTCTTTGACCAGCAGCTTTTTTTTTTTTTTAAACTGCAGAGTCAGCCTCTATGCCTATATATATTAGCTCATTTTCAGCACTTGGGACCCTTTCTACCAGATCTGAAAGAGCAGAGCAGATTGAAGTCACTGTCCATTCCTCTGTTCTACGGTAATACAGAGATGAATCTGATTTGCCAGTACTCACAGAAATGTACCAGTTCAACCTGGCAAAACTTAAAGGAACATAAGAAAACTTTTCCACTGAGCTTAAAATTTACCACTGACTTGATGAGCGTCACAGAACTATTTGCCAGTGGGAGGCTGGTTGTCCTGCTTCATGTCAGCAAGACAGTTGGGCTCTCAAACTCACGACCACTGAGTTTACTTACATTGAAACTCTATTGTATCATCCAGAGTGTGCTATTGGACATGACTATTCCATTCAAATGGATTACAAGCCTCCTGAGTAGAAGACAAACTTAATCCTCATGATTTTTTCCAGAAGACATTTATTGTCAAGGAAGGAACAATGCCAGCTTGTTACCATACAATTTTATGAGCAGAGATTAAACTTTTTCAGTATCTGGTCTTACCATTGACATCAGTTGTTTTTGATTGACCAGCATCAATTCCATCCCTTTGCAACAACTCCCTGATGTTTCTTGGAACCTCCTCTCCTTCTTTTCAGTTCATGTGGTTCAATCTGACCTAATCTTAGGTTTCATGGGTGGACATGTAATTCACACCTGATCAATCAGCACAGTCCATCTCCTTGACCATAGTGATTGGTTCAGGAATGGTCGTTTGATTCAAGCTGGTCCAGTGATACCCAACCCTAAGAGTTTAGTGAACTGTGGAGGAGAAGCTCAGAAGCTCTACTGAGGTTGCTTAGCTCTGTAGGATGAAAAGCTCAGACCAACAGGGCCCACCATATCAAATGAGCCAGTCAAAGAATGAAGCCAGTACAGAGGAAAGCAGAGCCAAATGTTGGAGAGACTTGAGTCCTGATGACAATGTTTGTGCCCCTGGATCCAACCGTGCCTGAAGCAAGTATATCCCCTGGACTTTTCAGTTATGTGAACCAATAAATACCCTTCTTTGCTTAAGTTACTTTGAGTTGGGTTTCTATTACTTGAAACTGAGTCCTAATATTACTACTATATATAGCAACTACCAATAGCAAAACTTGACAGATCCAAATGCTAAACTACAGGTCAAGGCCACACTGAAATTATTTTCCAATCCAGAATATAAAATGGAACAGGAACTGACAATGTTTAGGTTATTACAGAAACATAAAAATTAATTACATGGTAGAAAAATATACAAAAAAAAAAACTCTCAGCAAAGAATTGATTACATAATACATGGTTCAGCCATATAAGAAAATCTACATGTCTGTTAAAATAAATAAAATACATTTATTGTTATGGGCATAGAAAAATGGCCATGATTTACTAAGTGAAACAAACCATTGCTAGAAAAATGTGTACTATGAACTCATTTTAAAATTTATGTGTTTATGTTCATAATGCATAGAAAAATCTATTAATGGCTTTCTTTAAACAGTGTAGATTACATGAGACTTTATACATTTCTGTATTTGAATATTTTACACTACACACATTAAACTTTATTTTAAACTTTAAACTTTATTTTAAAATAAAGAGTTTTAAAAATTAAATTTAGTGCTTACTGTTTGACCTTGGCAAGTTACTCAACACTGAGCCTGTTTTGTTAAATAATTTTAAAGACCTGCCTTTATATTTGTGAATATTTAGATAAATATATTCATCCATTACTCAAACTGATAGACTGTTGGATCTTTCAGAGCTCAGTAATTTTTCCTTAATTTTTAATGTCTGAGCATATTTGGCTTATGAACTTTATAGTTTCAGTGTTCATGAAAGATTATTCCAGTTCTCAACCAACATTAATCTCTTTAAGACCTCTACTGCAGGTTCACACTAGGCAGAGAGAAGGGAAAAGTCTCATTTTCTTTGAAATCTTTGAGTATTCTGATCTCGCTGCAGTCAAGGTCAATAATGGCCTTTTATTGTTAAGTCCATTACATAAACATCATATCTGAACTTTCAGCAGCGCAAACAACTGCCACCAGCATCTTGGCATACTCTTCAAGTGTAATTTTCTTCCTACCTTCCTGGCTGTTGCTCCATTGTAGGTTTAGTTCTTCTCATTTAAATATTGGCATAGCAGACATCCATTGATTTTTGTCTCCCCCGCCAAAAATCATTTCCCCATTTTTTTAGTGATAGGTCTCCACTTTTCCTTTGGAATGCTACTCCTTCCCATTCTGTGGGAATACCATAAATGACAGTATTCTTGCATCATGCTCCCTGGCTGACAGGTTGGATTGTGTGATCCAAGCTTGTACAGTCTAAATTCCCCTCCCACCAGGACTTTGAGTCTTGAGAGAGGTGACACAAAATTACAGGAGCTGAGTCCTTCTGATGGTAGTGTCCCAAGGAAACCATATAAGAGTTCATGCAGTGACATCCCCAAAGGTGCCCTAGTTTCTGTTGTCAAGGCCTAGTTATCCAGATTTTCCTTTGTTTCTCAGACCACCATATATCTTCGTTGTGTTCCCTTTTTGTTTGTCAGCCAAAGTGGGTTTCTCTTGCTTGCAACCAAATGACTGGTTTCTGTTGCTTTAACAGTTAAATAGTAGGTGTCAAACCCTCAGGAACATGGGGGATCTGGAATTGATTACTGCACTGAGACTGAAAGGCAGCAGGAACACTTCCTCTGTGTGTGCTGCAGTGGGGGTAGGAGGACAATGAGCAATTTGCAATGGCAAAACAACTAGTAAAGATGCTCCCCCTTGTCATTTGGAATCATGTACCTATTGAGGCAACATTTGGATAACCAGTTAGCTGTTGACAATAGGACAATTTGAAGTGGATAAGGAAGGCCAAGACCATTGAGTTAGGAATGTATAATTGTAAATTATTGCAATAGAACTTGGAGATTGATTCCACAAGTTGCAGAATTATGATGCTGATTGAATTTGCTGCATTGGTAAGATCTTTTGTGAAAATTAAGGCAATCAGAAAAGAGACTGACTTATGGAGCACTGATATCTGGGAAGATTCAAAAGACTTGGAAAATTTCAACCCCCAAATACTTTAGGAAAAAAAGTTTGGGTGTTCCCATTAGTCAAATACCTTCGGCTAAAGAAAATATATAGTGTATAGTGAAGGAGGAAGAGATAAGCACAGTCGGCTCTCCATAACCACAGGTTCTGCACCTGGATTCAACCAATGTGGATCAAAATCCATAGCTGAATCTGGGGATGTGGAACCCACAGATACAGGGGGCCAACTGTAGTATGCCATTTTATATAAGGGACTTAAGCATCCTCAGATTTCGGTATCCACTGGGGTCCTAAAACCAGTCCCCCATGCATACCAAGGGACAACTACCAGCTCCAGCCCTGTGACTTGTGGAAATAAGATCTATATAGCCTCTACCCATATTTCCTAGCTTACCTTTTTATCCCTCTCCTTTCTCTCCATTTCAGTACTTTACCTCTCATATTTCCTGGCTGAAGTTTGAGCATGATCCAAGTTAGCCCAGTCAGACTTCCCCTCCATTGGAACTGAGCTATTCTGCTGGCAGTGTCCCCAGACTAATATATCTGGGTGTGTTGGTAAATCCAACAGTAAATCCATAAGTTGTAGATTGTCAAGACAGGGGGTTAAGATCTAGAGAAGAATGACTATCACCCAGAAATCTAGACTTGACACTGGGTGTGATAACTGGAAATTATTTTAGGTTATCTCCCCTGGGGAGAAGATGAATTCATTTTCTACAGTATGTTGAATGGAGTCATTTATAAAATTGTTCTTAAAGAATGCATGTACTGGGCAGCCAAGGGATAGAACAGCAGACAGCTACATTTACCTACTCTATTTTTCCCCCTCTTTTGAGAGTAGCACCTCACCTTTCCTTCAGAAAGCTAGCCCTCTCCCATGCTGCCAGAAGGTAATACATAAGAGGCATGTAAGTTCCTGTTACTGAGATTTCCTCAGTTGCCCAGGTTCCTGATTTTCTTGAATGTTAAGCTTCTCTAATTTTTGTGAACTTCCTCATATCCTTCCAATAAATTACTTATGGCTGCACAAGGTATCCCCTGTACAACCATATGCAGAGGCCCAGTAGCCAGAGTTGATTTTTTTTTGCTTACAGTCAGAGCACCCCAGCTGAATCAGTATCCCTCCTATGTCTTAGGCCTTCTTGCCCTATAGATGCTCTGAAAAATCTCATCCAGTTCCATGGCTTTGTGGTTTCCAACTGTATGTTGATAACTTCCAGATTCCTATCTTAAGCCCAGGCATATATCCTGAGCTCCAGATCTGAATGACCACCTGTTATCTGGATATTCCCCCACTTAATTAACACAGATAACTTACACTAACCCCACCATTTTCCCCTCAAAATCTGCTCTTCTGATTGAGATTAATATGGCTAATATACAAAGAGTTCCCACAAACTGATCACTACAAAACAATCACACCAGTAGAGAACATTCAATAGGTAAGAAATCTCAAAGATCAACAGTAATAGTCACTAACCATTTATTTAGTACTTGCTATGTGCTGGATAGAGTTTCGGGTACTTTACAAGTATTATGTCTTTTAATCCTCACAACTTACCTTATGAAATAGATAATATCCCTGTTTTTCAGCTAAGGAAACGGGCTCAGAGGAATGAAGTAACTTGCCCAAGTCATACAATAGGTTGTCACACATCTTGAGCCAGGACACAAACTCAGATGGAATGACTCCAGAGTCTTTAAACCATTATGCTTTTCTGCTTTTCAATAAGCATATGAAAGAAGATCATGTGTACACGTGGTCAGTAAGATGTAAATCAAAGCAACAAGATACCATTGGTCAACTATCAATCAGACAGCAATGACATATCAGAAGAGTAATGACCTTTGGTACTGGCAAGAATTAGGGTAAATGAAAACTTTCATACATTGTGGGTGGGAAAGTGGATTGTTCCAATCTTTTTTAGAAGGTAATCTGGCCATATTGATTACAAATTTTAAATGTACCTTTTAACCCAACAGTCCTACTTCAAAGACTCCATCTCAAAGAACTAAGAGCACTGAGGTATAAGGACATCAGTACAAGAGGTTTACTGCAACATGGCCTGTGGTCACAGAAAAATGGAAATGACTTGAGAGCCCATCAAAGGGAATGGCCAAATAATTTATATAACAGCTATACTCTGGAGCATTGTGCAGCTGTTAACAAGAATGAGTCAGATCTCTAGCTCTTAACCCTTGGCATGTCCATGATGTATTTCTTAAGCAAAAAGAAAAATTTTCAGAGTAATGTATATCATGAGAACCCATTTTTGTGAAAACAAACAAAACATACAAATGTGTCTAAATGATCATGAAAGAAAGATAGAAGGACATGCAGCAGGCTGTTATGGTTTAAAATGAGGAGTTTGGAGAAAGTACTTTATACATATTGGCACTGTTTCACTACTTACAGGAAACACATGCTTTTTTTTTTAAGAGAAAGCATACTCATTTCTAAGAAAAATAATTTATAATTTGAAGAAGAAGCAATTAAATTGCAACTGGACGTTTTCAAATTAAAATATGCTAATTGATGATAAAAAAAGAGGGCAACAAAGATTAGCAGTTGCTTACATCTTACATATTTAGGGTTGCCTTTGAAAGATGCTTGGGTTCCAGGTAACTGGTCTTCAACCATTAGTTAGGCCAGTCTGTAGCCTAGAAGGGGCTGTCTGTTAGGGTGCCCTTCTGACAAAGACCTGTGGTCTCCCTGTATCTGTTCTTCCCAGAATAAACACATTTCCCAGCCTCCCTTGCAGATAGGTATAACCTGCTGACTAAATTTTTGCCTGTGGGGCATGAGCAACTTATGGGATTGTCCTTGAAAGAGTATGTGCCCATCTCCTCCTCCTTCCATTTTGCTGGCTAGAATGTGGGCTTGATGGCTGGAACTTGAACACATCACTTGGACTGTGAAGGAGAAGGAGCTATGTGTGAATGATGATAGAGCTACAAGTGAGAAGGAGCCTGGGTACGTGATAAACATGGAGCCACCATACCAGGCCTGACCTGTTTACCGCTGGGCTTGCTTTACAGGATAAATAAACTTCTATCCTCTTTATATAATTGGAATTTAAGGTTTTCTGTTCCTTGCAATTGAACCTGTTTGCCCACAAATAGTTTGATGGAAGTATTTCTTAGAAACATGTAATTCCATTTGTTCTAATTTTATACTACTGAAGCAACCTGCCCCTAGCTGGACTTACTGACAAGAGGGCAGTTCCCTAGGTGGGTGTCCAGTTGGGTCATGAACCAGGCATACATTTCCCATCATAAATTAATAAGCCCCTTGCTTTATTAGCTAAGTGCCCCTTCTTTATGTTCCCAGAACCCCCCACTGCTGCTTTTGTCTCCCCAGTATCCGTCCCCACTTTTTTTGATAACTGCACATCAATTGCCCTCTGGGTTTTCAGCCCTCCTCCACTTCCTGTCCATATGCTAACTACCCGTGGCTCCAGGGTGAGCACATAACCCAGATTGACCTACCAGAGCCCTGTAGCCCCTTGGCCAAGGTATTTGGAAAGGAATGAGTATATGATTCAAGCCAAACCAATCTTATACAAACAGCTAATTTTGAGAGGTTGGTGGGCGAAGGGTGTTTAAACAACAGAGAAAGGCATTTCCTTCTGTTTTTAATCCTCTGAATTTAGATCTGTAAGGTTGCAAGCCTGGCACTGTTGGTAACCGTCTTGTCACCACAGGATTGCCCATGTGAGACTGGAACCTACACAGGGAACTAAGAAAGAGAATCTCAAAGACATTTTTGTCTGCTGGATCCAGCCGTGCCTGAAGCAAAACTAACCCTGAACAGTTTTTGCAAGCCAATAAATCCACTTTCTGCCTCTTCAGTTTGAGTTGTCATCTCTTCACGAAGTGGACAGAGTCCTGACTAAACCATTCCAATTCAACTTATTACCACCACCTGATACATAGTAAGTGTTTAGGAAACATGAGATTATTTTGTAGGAGGCAGGCTAGAACCTGTTATCTCCAATAGACTGAGCTACAGAAGTTTCTGCATTGGCAAAGCTGAGGACTCTGGCAAGTTACTTAACCTCTCTGAGCCTGCTTCTTTATTCATAAAAAGAGGAGTAGCAACAGTCCCTAACTCAAAGATGGTGAGGATTAGGAGAGATGATGCACACATAGTGCCGAGCACAGTGCCTGGTACCTAGTAAGTTCTCAGTAAATGTTAATAATAATGTTATTAAGGCAACAATTCCCTGGAAGCCTTCTCGGCTCAGCCAGACAGCCATTCTCTTGCCATCCTTTTAACCTCAACTTGACAGTGTCCATGAAACACACACATGCTATTATTCAGTCTCTTTTATAAGGAAAATCAATTCCTTATTTGTCCCATCACCCTTGGGAGTGCTGGTGGCAGCAAAACATGTCACATTCCATTCCTGTCGTGGACTGAGGTCCTTGGACACCACCTGTGCCAGTTGGCCTGTTAGCAAATGCGGTAGGAAGCCTGGATTAAAGAGGTCCAATTCCCGTTAATAGAAATATGTCCTTCATCTGTATCAGGGAAGACAGCCAGTCTGGAGCCTGAGCACGTTCCAGAGGGTTGATCAGATCAAGGCCCAGGACTCCCCACTGTTCCTTGTGTTAAAAAAAAAAAAAATATATATATATATATATATATATATAGGTTTAATATACAGAGTTAAGAACCCTGGTCATTCACATGAACAAAAATAAAAGATATTTTTCTGCTCAAGTCTAATTCTGAATATCCCAGAAGACCTTATGGCTTTATCCCAGGTTGCCATCCTGAACTGCCTTCAAGTCTTAGGGAAAGTAGCTGACCTCAGACCTAGTTGTTAGGTCTGAGAAATGGGCCAAAGCCAACTGCATCAAGTGGCAAGTGCTGAGGGCCTTGGGGAGCCCTGGGCTCATCCTTGTCATTTGCTGAGGCAACAGCAGTGGAACAGAAACACACCAGTCATTTGTGCTTGACTCAATGCCTGGCCTCTTTGGACAGGAGCTCTGACTTCTCAAGTTTGGAAAATGCCTGGGAGACTGTTTAGAGTTGGGGAGAAGACAGCCCAGAGAAAGTATTCAAGTCCAGATGCTGTTTTAGGTGGTCTAGGTCTTCAGAGACATACACAGATCAGGGCTTCAAAGGCTTCAGAGTTGAGGTGGGGGTAGGATGGGGGGGAGGGAAGGAGGAACATGATGACCAGTGAGCCCAGACTTTGCTCCAATCACAAAGATTTGCTGACATGCTCAAAAGACGGTGACAACAGTCCTCAAAACAGCGTTCAACTTGCGTCCCATCTTCAGGACACATCATTTGTAGTGCACTATGAATTAACATTTTAAGATAAATACTCTGCTTCTCTCATGACCAGCACAATTATACTGCAGTATATTCTGTGAATTTTACAATTTATGCTGCAAATGTATAGCATGGTCATTTGCGTTATACCACAAGTTTTAAAGAGTACATGACAAAGCAAGCATGAAATCAGAGTAGTCCAGGGCCACACACACACACACACACCACTGCTGAGATGAGACAGCCCAGGGAGCCAGCCTCAGAGCGGGGGGCCTAGCTGGGGTCTCCAAGGAAGGCGGGAGAGGATCAGACCTCCTCAAGGATCCTACAGAGGAACTGCGTAGTTACACAGTTCCTTTCCATCACTTCCTGGCCCAAAACAAGCCCTCCAACCACTTTGGGTTGTTTCCTTATCTCTAACGATGGGAAAACTTGCAATAATCAAAAGTGACTGTGGAAAAGTTTCAAGAAACCTCAAGTCTATAATAACAGGCATCCTTGGCTTTAGCCGAAAAGCAAATCGATACCAAGTTGTTCTTAGCACTTTGCCAAATAGAATGCACTTTCCTTGTGCCTGGGGCACCCAAAACGGGAACAAGGGCTCAGGCTGTGTTTATGACTCTTTGCCCGGATACCTCTCCCAGTTCCCTCTTTTAGGCAAAGAGCCCTGCTCTAATAGCATTCTGTCCCCCAGAGCCTGGCCTCGCCTGCGTGGACCTGTTTTATGATAACTAGATACCCTTGGCTTCGCTTTCTGTACTTGTCCTTGGGCCTAACAGCCTAAGAAGGAGAAGCAGAACTTGCTCGTTCCCCTCCTTCCTTGCTTCTCCCCCAGTATCTTGGTTCTCTTATTCCGTGCTGTCTTCCACTTAGAAAATTCGAGTCAAGCCTCCCTGTGTCTCACACATGGGCCTTACAGAAAAGCACATGCTATTACACAGCTGCAGGTGCCAGGTCTATACAAAGGGGATCCTCAACACTCTCCCCAGCTCTGGCGCCTTCCCCTTTTTCTAATCCTCAAGTGTCCACCTTCTCCTACCCCTGCCTTCTGAAATTTCGTATAGAGGAAGGCACTCAAGATACATCAAGACTCGTACAAGATAAAGAGCTATAAGAAACTTAGAAACTCCACATGCAGATGGCTCCAAAGAACTTAAGTCAAGATGTAGTATGATGGGACCAGCTACATAATTGTGAGGCCCAGTGCAAAATGAAAATGCAGGGGCCTTGTTCAAAAAGTATGAAGAATTTCAAAATGGTGACACCAGAGCATTAAACCAAATGCGAGGCCCTCCTGAGCATGGGGCTCTTCAAAGTATGGGGCCCTTGTGACTGCACAGGCATATATCCAGGAATCTGGCCCTGGTAGTATATTTCGCTCAAATACCCTTTGGTTCACAGACTAAAACACGTCCCTGCCACCTAGTCTGCCAGCATTTGGTATCATCATTACAATACAGGGTAATAACTAACATTTACTAGGGCTAGGAATGGAGCTAAGCCCTCTGCCTTTATTGTATCAGTTAATATTCAGAGTACTCCAGTCACCACAGAGGAGGAAAACCAGGGTCCCTCCCTTTGTAGAGAGTAAAGCCTCATCCTCCAAACCACAGATCTCTCAGCCTAGAAAATAATAGGACCCATGATGGTGGATAAGTAAGAACAAAGGCATTATAGGCATTCAAACTAGGAGATTTTGACATAATAGAAAAATACCTTTTGGTTAGTAAACGCTTAGTATGTACCAGGCATGGGGCTCTGCAATTTACATGTATCCTCTCATTTGACACGTTTCTGGTGTGAATTTTATTTCATAGACCTAGTGCAAGAAGTTTCCCATACCTTATTTCTAAAGGTCACTTAATATTGTCCTGAGTCAACTTGCCCACACACAGCCCTACTCCCTAGCCAAGCACTCTTTGGGATGCCAGAAAACTGCGGCCTCTGCATGGCAGTCACCACATAGAGGCTGCTCTACCTGCTCGTGCACAGCATGGCCGAAGACTGCTTTTCCTTCTGGTGTCCAGTAACACTGGCCCTTATCTGCATCCCCCAGCTGACCTCAGATCTACACCTGGACCCTCACCTTCTTCAGGCCCCCATGGTATATTTCAGCATCCTCCAGAAGGAGCCATAAGGAGAAGCAAGACCCAGGTCACCTCCATGTTTGAACAGCCCCCAAACCCTGTACCCCTACTGATTTCAAACTTTTCCATGGCCTAGGGGAATGGGGAGAGGGACATGAGGCAATTCCAGGCCTCTTTTGCTGGGGCTGGACTGGAAAGAGGAGCTGCTAATACCAGAGGGTGTTTTTGTTTGTTGGTTTGGTTTTGGGGTTTTGGGGTTTTGTTTTTAATTTTGTTTTTAATTTAATTTAATTAATTTATTTTTTATACAGCAGGTTCTTACTAGTTATCTATTTTATACATATTAGTGTATATATGTCAATCCCAATCTCCCAATTCATCCCACCTTTGTTTTTGTTTTTGCTGTGCTATGCGGCTTACAGGATCTTAGTTCCCCAACCAGGGATCGAACCCAGGCCCACAGCAGTGAAAGTGCCGGATCCTAACCACTGGACCACAAGGGAATTCCCCAGAAGGTGTTTTTTATTTTCTTTTAATAACTTGTCGTGTTTCAGCAGATGAAGAAACGTTAGCTGGAAGGAGAAGTGCCTGATCTAAGGTCCTATAGCTAGGAAGTGGCAGGGCTGGAATTTGAAGCTGTTGGACTCTACCCCTCAAACACAGAAGACCTACTCCAACGCTGGAATCACCTTGGGAGGACTATTGGAACTTCTCAGGCCCCACACTGGCCTACAGATTGATGATCTCTGGGGAAAATCTGCATTTAAAAAAATATATCCCACATGTTACCTAGAAGCTTCTGGAATTTCTGTGTGGAATTTCTGTTTGGAATTCCAGCCATCCTCACAATGTTAAGTGTGGCAGACAGACTCTAAGGTGCCCCCACCATGATCAGTGCCCCCCCCCCCCCCCCCCCCGCCGCATTCACACTTGTCCAAGTCAGCTCAGGCTGCCATAACAGAATGCCACAGACTGGATGGCTCAAACAACAAAAATGTATTCTCTCAAAATTTTGGAGGCTAGGACTTCCCTGGTGGTGCAGTGGTTGAGAATCTGCCTGCCAATGCAGGGGACAAAGTTTCAATCCCCGGTCCAGGAAGATCCCACATGCCACAGAGCAGCTAAGCCCATGTGCCACAACTACTGAGCCTGTGCTCTAGAGCCCGTGAGCCACAACTACTGAGCCCACGTGCCACAAATACTGAAGCCTGCACACTCTAGGGCCCACGTGCCACAACTATTGAGCCTGCGTGCTGCAGCTACTGAAGCCTGCACACCTAGAGCCTGTGCTTCGCAATAAGAGAAGCCACCGCAGTGAGAAACCCACGCACTGCAATGAAGAGTAGCCCCCGCTCGCCGCAACTACAGAAAGCCTGTGCACAGCAATGAAGACCCAACGCAGCCAAAAGAAACCCAAAAAGTTCTGGAGGCTGGAAGCCCCAGATGAGGGTAACCAGCCAATTTGGTTTCTAGGGAGGCTCTCTTCCTGGCTTACAGGCGGCTACCTTCTCCCTCTGTCCTTCTGTGGCCTTTCCTCAGTGTGTGTGTGAGGCGAGAGAAGTCTCTGGTGCCTCTTCTTATAAGGACACTGATCCTATCAGATCAGGACCCCCACCTTTATAACCTCGTTTAACTTTAATTACTTCCTTAGAGGCCCCATCTCCAAATACAACCACACTGGAGGTTAGGTCTTCAACATGAATTCTGGGGGTTGCGAATATTCAGTCCATAACAACAACTTTGTGTAATCCCTTCCCCTCAAGTCAGACATCCCCCAGAGGTGGGACTTGCAATTTGCTGCTAACCAATGGCATGTGGCAAAGGTGATAGGATATCATCCTGTAACTACATTACATGGTATAAGATATCATCTTACTAGCAAACTTGCTCTAGAGGCCCTTCTTGCTGGTCTGTTGAAGGGAGTGGCCATATTGGGAAAGCCCGTGGGGAAAGAAACTACAGTTAGCCTCTAGGAGCTGAGGGTGGCTTCCAACCAAAGGAAGAGCAAGAAGCTGGGGCCCTCAGTCCTATAGCCACAAGGAACAAAAGTCTGCCAACATCCTGAGTGACCTTGAAAACAGGCTCTTTCCCATTCGTGCCTCCAGATGAGAATGCGGCCTGGCTAACACCTTGATTGTTGCCTTGTGGGCCCTAGAGAAGAGGGGTCATTTAAGCCACTCCTGGCCTTCCAACCCATAGAAACCGTGAGATCATAAACGTGTGCTGCTATAAACCACTAACCCACTGGTCACTTGTTACACAGCAATGGAAAACAAATACATTAGACAATCTGACAATCTCCACTAACAAGGCTGCATGGATGGCTCCTCTTTTTATTACTTCTATCTAGAAGCAAGTTGTGGACTTACCAAGCAGGACAAAGGGCATGTATCAAAACTGCCTGTTTTTTTTTTTTTTTTTTGCGGTACGCGGGCCTCTCACTGTTGTGGCCTCTCCCCTTGTGGAGCACAGGCTCCGGACGCGCAGGCTCAGCGGCTGTGGCTCACGGGCCCAGCCGCTCCGCGGCATGTGGGATCCTCCCGGACCGGGGCACGAACCCGTGTCCCCTGCATCGGCAGGCGGACTCTCAACCACTGCGCCACCAGGGAAGCCCAAACTGCCTGGTTTTTAAAAAATTTTTTTTAAGATTTCTTGATTATGAAAAGTAATAGGGCTTCCCTGGTGGTGCAGTGGTTAAGAATCTGCCTGCCAATGCAGGGGACATGGGATCAAGCCCTGGTCCTGGAAGATCCCCCATGCCGCGCATCAACTAAGCCTGTGCACAACTACTGAACCTGTGCTCTAGAGCCTGCGAGCCACAACTACTGAGCCCACGTGCCACAACTACTGAAGCCTGCGCGCCTAGAGCCCATGCTCCGCAACAAGAGAAGCCACCACGATGAGAAGCCCGCGCACCGCAACAAAGAGTAGCCCTCGCTCGCCGCAACTAGAGAAAGTCCGCGCGCAGCAACGAAGACCCAACACAGCCAAAAATAAATAAATAACTTAAAAAACAAAAAAGAAAAGTAATAGATGTTCATTGTAGAAATTTTGGAGGCACACCAAAAAGAAAATAAAAATTACCAGGAATAATTTCCTCACACCCCCTCAGATAACCACAGATAACACATTGGCACATTGGCAAACAGCCTTCCCCAACATGGTTTTATGCAGAGAAGCTGAATAAAGTTACAAACAGAGAAAGCTCTGTACGCTCTGTACAGACTGTTTTGTAACTTGCTCTTTCCACAGTGTCAGACCATATTTGAAGCATCAGAGGGCTGAATTTGTTCCTGGCATTTTGGGATGTTGCCAGATACCAATTTTAATGACCTCAGGTTTTTCGCAGGCTGGGCTTTGGCAAAGGAGACTTATAAAGGAAACTGAGGCCAGGCAGGGAATGACACCCTCGAGGCCAGATAGCCTGTTGTCACCCAGAAATTTCTGCCCCTCCAAACTCCTCATAACATTGTAGTTGAGCTGCTGTATCCCCAAAGCTGTTACCTTTGGGATTATTGTCAGAGTTCAGTTCATGTAAGCCACAGCCTCACCCCTAATGAGAGGGGCTTAGAATAGGGTGAACCCAGTACCCCTCTGCCTGAGACCTGGCCAGCCCACCACCCATGGAGCCTGATTCTCCCCGGGCCCCCACAGCAGCTGAAACTCGATTCCTGGAGCACCATTCTAGAACTTTTAGGGTTTGACCTTCTTTTAAATGTGAGTGGGAAGGTAATAAGTGAGGAGATGGGAAAAGGAAGGCAGGAATCATTCATTCATTCACTCATTCAGCAAACTTCATCAAGCCTCTGGAAGTCCAGGCCCCGTTGGAGGGTACTGGAGCTATGGAGATAAGTACAACAGGGTCTCAACCCTAAACAATACTTCTGTATTTGAATGTGATACAATGAACAGGTGTTACTTTTGCAATGAAAAAAATAATGTGCAGTGAAGATTTTTTTAAAAGAATGTCTGAGTTATTTCAATATTTATAAACCGTGTGACTGTTCCATTCATCAACAATAAATGTGGAGAAAAGGGAACCCTCCTACACTGTTGATTGGAATGTAAATTGGTACAGCCACTATGGAAAACAGTATGGAGGTTCCTTAAAAAACTAAAATTAGAGCTACCATATGATCCAGCAATCTCACTCCTGGGCTTATATCCCGAGAAAACCATAATTCGAAAAGATACATACACCCCAATGTTCATTGCAGCACTATTTACAATAGCCAAGACATGGAAGCAACCTAAATGTCCATCCACAGAGGAATGGATAAAGAAGATGTGGTACATATATACAATGGAATATTACTCAGCCATAAAAAAGAACGAAACAATGCCATTTGCAGCAACATGGATGGACCTAGAGATTATAAGTCAAACAGAGAAAGACAAATATCATACGATATCACTTATATGTGGAATCTAAAAAAAATCCAATGCAAATGAACTTATTTCCAAAACAGAAACAGACTCACAGACATAGAAAACAAACTTACGGTTACCAAAAGGGAAAGGGTGGGTGGGAGGGATAAATTAGGAGTACAGCATTAACAGATACAAACTACTATACATTAAACAGATAAGCAACAAGGATTTGCTGTATAGCACAGGGAACTATTTTCAATATTTTGTAATAACCTATAGTGGAAAATAATCTGAATATATATATATATAAAAGAATCACTTTGCTCCATATTTAAAGCTAACACAATATTGTTAATCATCTATATTTCAATTTTTAAAAAAAAGATGGAAGCCACAGCGCCTTTTATGACCTAGTTCAAAGTCATACACTATTACTTATGCTTTATTCTATTCATTACAAGCAGGTCACTGAGTCCAGCCCACAGTCAGGGGAAGGGGAATTAAACTCTATCTCTTGAAGAGAGGAGGATCAAAGAATTTGTGGACACATTTTTTTTTCAAAAGCACCATCACAGCAACATATTCCAGTTCACATTGGGCATCAGACCCCCTTTCCAGTGCTCTGCTCTCTTGGAACCAGTACAAGCTCTCCATCTTGTCTCATAACGAGAAGTGTAGCTGATTTCCTTTTTCTCCTGGTCTGTCCCACACACCCTTATCCCTTTTTTCTACCCATGAGAGCTTATCATTATATTTTTCCCATCCCGCACAGTCCCCTTCCTTAAATGAATTCTAGTGTCAGTTGTTAAAATAATGAAATTTCTCTTTTTTACATGAAGCGTTTTAAAATTTATTTATTTATTTATTTAAGGTTGTGTTGGGTCTTCGTTGCTGCACACGGGCTTTCTCTAGTTGTGGCAAGTGGGGTTGTTGTGGTATGAGGGCTTCTCATTGCAGTGACTTCTCTTGTTTCAGAGCACAGGCTCTAGGTGCGTGGGCTTCAGTAGTTGTGGCACGCGACCTCAGTAGTTGTGGTTCCCAGGCTCTAGAGCATAGGCTCAGTAGTTGTGGCTCATGGGCTTATTTGCCCTGTGGCATGTGGGATCTTCCCGGACCAGAGCTCGAACCTGTGTCGCCTGCATTGGCAGGTGGATTCTTAACCACTGCGCCACTAGGGAAGTCCCTACAAGAAGCTTTGTATGGAGAAAATTATTTCGAATGAAAAGTCCATATCCAGCTATATGAAGAAAAGCAGGGACTCTGAAACTTTCTCTTGTGCACCCTCTCTGCAAAAAATGACTTGAGGATGTACTCCAACGAATTGATAAGGGAGTCCAGGAAAAAGACTTGGGAAACAAGAAACAGTGGAGGGCTTCCCTGGTGGTGCAGTGGTTAAGAATCCGCCTACCAATGCAGGAGACACGGGTTCAAGCCCTCGTCCTGGAAGATCCCACATGCTGCAGAGTGACTAGACCGTGCACCACAACTACTGATCCTGCACTCTGGAGCCCACGGGCCACAACTACTGAGGCCCGCACGCCCAGAGCCCGTGCTCCACAACAAGAGAAGCCATCGCAATGAGAAGCCCACGCACAGCAACGAAGAGTAGCCCCTGCTCGCCAGAACTAGAGAAAGCCCATGTGCAGCAATGAAGACCCAACTCAAGGAAGGGAGGAAGGGAGGAAGAGAGGGAGGGAGGAAGGGAGGAAAGAAAGAAAGAGTGGAAATAAAAGAGAAGTTTTGAAAGAATCCCAATCTGACAGCTATGAAGACGACCTAAAATACAATGTGTCAAAACTAGAATTGGAAGTTAGAGGTCTCTGGGACAAAAACTTCAAGAATAAAAATAGATGTCATTGTGCAAATTGAATATGTGAAAATCTAGACATTCTTAAGGATGAAGTGAAGACAAGAGACTCTGACTACCAAAAGGGAATTAGAAACTTGGTGGGGGGATGGGTATAAGCCTTGCTAGAAATGCACAATCAAACTAAAATGAACATGATTTGGGACAACTGATAGTGAGTTATCAGTAACCAGCGAAACAAAGACGACCAAATAACAGTCATAAACAAAGCTGAATTTATTGCCTTCCTGGCAAGAGAGTCATGTCACTCAAACACAAGTTCCACAGGGCTCTCTGAGCAAAAATTAAAGTAAATAGATAAGGGGGGGGCGGGGCAGGAGAGGAAGTGCACCAAATAAGGCAAGATTCTGAATATGGTCTCTAGATGGCTCACAGAGCAGACTGTAATGTCATTTTTGCAAGTGCTCACCTCTAAGTTCTATATCACTGACACTAGGAACCCAGTTTGGAAAAAAAAATTGAGGGAAGAGTACGATTAATATTCTGAATTCATGATTAATTTTGTTGGGCTTAGAATAGATAGCAGGTGTAACTGTTTTCCTAAGATGTCTTTTTCTCTTTTTCCTACAAGCAATTTGTCACTTTTATTGAATATTTTCTTGGCAATCAGGCTTTCTCAATTACTGTCTTCTAGAGGGTTCAGGTTTTAAATTTTGTTCCTTTCAATAAAAGTTTTTAATTGTATTGTGTGTTTATTATCTATTTAGCCATCATAGTTGTTGATTTTTATTCCGCAAGTGACAAAGTTTTATTACATGGAAATTTAAAGTTATACCTACCAAGATAAAGTTTAACCCAATACACAATGTTCCCATTCTCTTACTATTTCACAATCTCTTGTTAAATATAGAGGAACTGGGGGCAGGGAGTGAAGGAAGACTTTGGTGTACTTCAATTCTTTTTATTTTATTTAATTCTAGTAAAATAAAATAAAATATTTTGAAAAACTGAGACTCAGTATCTCATGGTGATGAATTAAGGATGATTTTTAAATTTTCACCTTTATGCATATGCTTTTCTGTATGTTTCTTTAAAAATTTAACCACGCATATGCATTTTTTAAATAAATAAATGTATTTATATATTTATCTTTGGCTGCATTGGGTCTTCCTTGCTGTGTGCAGGCTTTCTCTAGTTGCTACGAGTGGGGGCTACTGTTCATTGCAGTGCACAGGCTTCTCCTTGCGGTGGCTTCTCTTGTCGTGGAGCACAGGCTCTAGGCACACGGTCTTCAGTAGTTGTGGCACATAGGCTCAGTAGTTGTGGCTCGTGGGCTCAGTAGTTGTGGCTTATGGGCTCTAGAGCGCAGGCTCAGTAGTTGTGGCACACGGGATTAGTTGCTCCGTGGCATGCGGGATCTTCCTGGACCAGAGCTCAAACCCGTGTCCCCTGCATTGACAGGCGGATTCTTAACCACTGCACCACCGGGGAAACCCCTGCATTATTTTTAAACCATAAAAAGTTATTTTATAAAAGAAAGCCAAATATATATGTAAAAGGATATTTATGGCAACATTGTTCATTATAAGAAACAATGACAAACAACTAAAATGTCTGTCAACAAGGGAATGGAGTAAATGATGATACCCCCATAAACAATGATGTAGCTATTAAAAAGATTAAGGTAGAGTTATGTGAAGGGACTAGGAAAAATATTAAGGAAAGCAAGTGGCAGAAAAATATGTTCTCGGGGACTTCCCTGCTGGTCCAGTGGTAAAGAATACACCTTACAATGCAGGGGACGCAGGTTCGGTCCATGGTCAGGGAACTAAGATGCCACGTACAACAACTACGGAGCTCGTCCACCTCAACTAGAGCCCACGTGCGCTGGAGCGTGTGTGCCACAACTAGAGAGAGAAAACCCACACGCCGCAACTAGAGAGAAGCCCGCGTGTGGCAACAAAAGATCCCACATGCCTCAGTGAAAGTCCTGCATGCCACAACTAAGACCCAACATAGCCAAAGATAAATTAAATAAATAATAAATCTTTAAAAAAGGAAAAGAGAAAAATATGGTCTCATTTTTGTGTGTAGGGGTGGGGGGGAAGAGTTTAAATTACCCAAATATAATTCAAAGGGCTTGGAGATAAAAAGAGAGAGAAAGAGTGACATAGAGATAGAGATACATGTGTATGTGTGTATACGAATATGTATATATTTCAACTTGACCCCTAAATGCAAACTGATTCTCAACTGAAAAACAGGGATCTGTTACCTGATGTGAGAAAACTAGGTGGACTTACTAAAGGAAGTACTGAATATGTGAAGACCACATATACCGATGATAATAAAATTTTACATTATGAGCTGACTTTAGAAACCATCACCTCACACCCCTTAAGACATTACTTCACTATTTGTGGACCAGAGATTCTAAGAGGATGGAAGTGTCACCAGCAAAGCCCAGGGAAAAATTCCCAGGGAAATAAAAACAGAATCTGAGTAATAAAATAAAGTCTAACCTTTTTTTTCTTTTTTTTTCCTTTGTTCTTAGTCTAGTTTCACTCGCTCCTAGAGGGCCGCGTGCAGAGTACCCGCACCGGGTGCTTCAGAACAGAGCTCCCGGTGCGAAATGGCTGCGCCAACACCTCAGCTCAGCAGAAGCGCTGCAAACACCATGCAATTCAAGATGGCGGCGGCGGGCCATGGGCAGAGATGCTGCCCCCGGCCCTGCGGTCTGGAGCCCCGAGCAGCACAGCTGTGCGCGACCCATAAGAACTCCGCCCTCCCCCCCCACACACACCCAGTTACCCTATAAAGCAGCCCCACCCACAGCCTGAGAAGGAAGGGGAGTGTGTACTCTAGAGCCCCAGCTCACAACTCTCCATTCTCTGATTAAAGAATAAAGCTTTCCTTTGCTTCTGAACAGAATTCCGTCTCATTCTATTGGATCCAACCACAAGGGCAGAAGGACCTTGCTGGGGACTGACTCAGGAGGGTCAGTAATAAAAGCCCATCAGTTAACAGATGGTGGGGGACAGACTATTACTTTTAATGCTTTCCCACATAGTTTTATATTGTTTGAATTTGTTAAGTTTATAAATAATTTATAATTTTTTTAATTATAAAGATTTATGTCTTTATATGATGCATATTATCTTTCTATATATATTCACATAACACTTTTTTTTATTTTTTATTTTTTTGTTTGTGCCACGCAGCTTGCAAGATCTTAGTTCCCTGACCAGGGATTGAACCTGGGGCCACTGCGGTGAAAGCACAGACGCCTAACCACTGGACTGCCAGGGAACTCCCACATAATAATATATATATTTTTTTCTACTTTTAAAATTGGTTTATTTAGTCCATATGCATTTAATGTAATTTTTAAAACATCTTTATTGGAGTATAATTGCTTTACAATGGTGTGTTAGTTTCTGCTATATAACAAATTGAATGAGCTATACATATACATACATCCCCATATCTCCTCACTTTTGTGTCTCCCTCCCACCCTCCCTATCCCACCCCTCTAGGTGGACACAAAGCACCGAGCTGATCTCCCTGTGCTATGTGGCTGCTTCCCACTAGCTATCTATTTTACATTTGGTAGTGTATATATATCCATGCCACTCTCTCACTTCGTCTCAGCTTACCCTTCCCCCTCCCCATGTCAAGTCCATTCTCTATGTCTGCGTCTTTATTCCTGTCCTGCTCCTAGGTTCTTTAGAACCATTTTTTGTTTAGATTCCATATATATGTGTTAGAATACGGTATTTGTTTTTCTCTTTCTAACTTACTTCACTCTGTATGACAGCCTCTAGGTCCATCCACCTCACTACAAATAACTCAATTTCGTTTCTTTTTATGGCTGAGTAATATTCCATTGTATATATGTGCCACATCTTCTTTATCCATTCATCTGTCAATGGACACTTAGGTTGCTTCCATGTCCTGGCTATTGTAAATAGAGCTGCAATGAACATTGTGGTACATGACTCTTTCTGAATTATGGTTTTCTCAGGGTATATGCCCAGTAGTGGGATTGCTGGGTCATATGGTAGTTCTATTTTTAGTTTTTTAAGGAACCTCCATACTGTTCTCCATAGTGGCTGTATCAATTTACATTCCCACCAACAGAGCAAGAGGGTTCCTTTTTCTCCACACCCTCTCCAGCATTGTTTTTTTTTTTTTTTTTTGTGGTACGCGGGCCTTTCACCGCTGTGGCCTCTCCCATTGCAGAGCACAGGCTCCGGATGCGCAGGCTTAGCGGCCATGGCTCACGGGCCCAGCCGCTCCGCGGCATGTGGGATTTTCCCAGACCGGGGCACGAACCCGTGTCCCCTGCATCGGCAGGCGGACTCTCAACCACTGCGCCACCAGGGAAGCCCCAGCATTAATTGTTTGTAGATTTTTTTTAAATAAATTTATTTATTTATTTATTTATTTATTTATTTTCGGCTGCATTGGGTCCTTGTTGCTGCGGGCGGGCTTATCATTGCGGTGGCTTCTCTTGTTGCGGAGCACGGGCTCCAGGCACGTGGGCCTCAGCAGTTGTGGCATGCAGGCTCAGTAGTTGTGGCACATGGGCTTAGTTGCTCCATGGCATGTGGGATCCTCCTGGAGCAGGGATCAAACCTATGTCCCCTGCATTGGCAGGCAGACCCCTAACCACTGCACCACCAGGGAAACCCTGTTTGTAGATTTTTTGATGTTGGCCATTCTGGCCTGTGTGAGGTGATACTTCATTGTAGTTTTGATTTGCATTTCTCTAATGATTAGTGATGTTGAGCATCCTTTCATGTGTTTGTTGGCAATCCGTGTATCTCCTCTGGAGAAATGCCTATTTAGGTCTTCTACCTATTTTTGGATTGGGTTTTTTGTTTTTTTGATATTGAGCTGCTTGTATATTTTGGAGGTTACTCCTCTGTCATTGCTTTGTTTGCAAATATTTTCTCCCATTCTGAGGGTTGTCTTTTCATCTTGTTTATGGTTTCCTTTGCTGTGCAAAAGCTTTTAAGTTTCATTAGGTCCCATTTGTTTATTTTTATTTCCATTTCTCTAGGAGGTGGGTCAAAAAGGATCTTGCTGTGATTTATGTCATGGAGTGTTCTGCCTATGTTTTCCTCTAAGAGTTTGATAGTGTCTGGCCTTACAGTTAGGGCTTTAATCTATTTTGAGTTTATTTTTGTGTATGGTATTAGGGAGTGTTCTAATTTCATTCTTTTACATGTAGCTGTCCAGTTTTCCCAGCACCACTTATTGAAGAGGCTGTCTTTTCTCCATTGTATATTCTTGCCTCCTTTATCAAAGATAAGGTGACCATATGTGTGTGGGTTTATCTTTGGGCTTTCTATCCTGTTCCACTGATCTATATTTCTATTTTTCTGCCAGTATCATACTGTCTTGTTACTGTAGCTTTGTAGTATAGTCTGAAGTCAGGGAGTCTGATTCCTCCAACTCCGTTTTTCTTTCTCAAGATTTCTTTGGCTATTTGGGGTCTTTTGTGTTTCCATACAAATTGTGAAATTTTTTGTTCTAGTTCTGTGAAAAATGCCACTGATAGTTTGATAGGGATTGCATTGAATCTGTAGATTGCTTTGGGTAGTATAGTCGTTTTCACAATGTTGATTCTTCCAATCCAGGAACATGGTATATCTCTCCATGTGTTTGAATCATCTTTAATTTCTTTCATCAGTGTGTTATAGTTTTCTGCCAACAGGTCTTTTGTCTCCTTAGGTAGGTTTATTCCTGGTTTTTTATTCTTTTTGTTGCAATGGTAAATGGGAGTGTTTCCTTAATTTCTCTTTCAGATTTTTCATCATTAGTGTAATACAAGAGATTTCCGTGCATTAATTTTGTATCCTGCTGCTTTACCAAATTCATTGATTAGCTCTAGTAATTTTCTGGTAGCATTCTTAGGATTCTCTATGTATAGTATCATGTCACCTGCAAACAGTGACAGTTTTACTTCTTCTTTTCCAATTTGGATTCCTTTTATTTCTCTTTCTTCTCTGATTGCTGTCGCTAAAACTTCCAAAACTCTGTTGAATATCAGCAATTGATATGATTTCAATTTTCTTAAATTTACCAAGGCTTGATTTGTGACTCAAGATATGATCTATCCTGGAGAATATTCCATGAGCACTTGAGAAGAAAGTGTAATCTGCTGTTTTTGGATGGAATATCCTATAAATATCAATTAAGTCCATCTTGTTGAACATATCATTTAAAGTTTGTGTTTCCTTATTTATTTTCATTTTGGATAATCGGTCCACTGGTGAAAGTAGGGGTGTTAAAGTCCCCTACTATTATTGTGTTACTGTTGATTTCCCCTTTTATGGCTGCTAGCATTTGTCTTATGTATTGAGGTGCTCCTGAGTTGGGTGCATAAATATTTACAATTGTTATATCTTCTTCTTGGATTGATCCCTTGATCATTATGTAGTGTCCTTCTTTGTCTCTTGTAATAGTCTTTATTTTAAAATCTATTTTGTCTGATATGAGAATTGTTACTCCAGCTTTCTTTTGATTTCCATTTGCATGGAATATCTTTTTCCATCCCCTCATGTACAGTCTGTATGTGCCCCTAGGTCTGAAGTGGGTCTCTTGTAGATAGCATATGTACAGGTCTTGTTTTTGTATCCATTCAGCCAGTCTATGTCTCTGGGTTGGAGCATTTAATCCATTTACATTTAAGATAGCTATTGATATGTATGTTTCTATTACCATTTTCTTAATTGTTTTGGGTTTGTTATTGTGTTTCCTGTCTAGAGAAGTTCCTACTGCATTTGTTGTAGAGCTGGTTTGGTGGTGCTGAATTCTCTTAGCTTTTGCTTGTCTGTAAAGGTTTTAATTTCTCTGTCGAATCTGAATGAGATCCTTGCTGGGTAGAGTAATCTTGGTTGCAGGTTTTTCCCTTTCATCACCTTAAATACATCCTGCTACTCCCTTCTGGCTTGCAGAGTTTCTGCTGAAAGATCAGCTGTTAACCTTATGGGGATTCCCTTGTATGTTAACTGTGCTTCTCCCTTGCTTCTTTTAATATTTTTTCTTTGTATTTAATTTTTGATAGTTTGATTAATATGTGTCTTGGCATGTTTCTCCTTGGATTTATCCTGGATGGGACTTTCTGCGCTTCCTGGACTTGATTCACTATTTCCTTACCCATGGAAGTTTTCAACTATAATCTCTTCAAATATTTTCTCAGTCCCTTTTTTTTTCCTCTTCTTCTTCTGGGGCCCCTATAATTCAAATGTTGGTGCGTTTAATGTTGTCCCAAATGTCTCTGAGATTGTCCTCAATTCCTTTCATTCTTTTTTCTTTATTCTGCTCTGCAGTAGTTATTTCCACTGTTTTATATTCCAGGTCACTTATCCGTTCTTCTGCCTCAGGTATTCTGCTATTGATTCCTTCTAGAGAATTTTTAATTTCATTTATTGTGTTGTTCATCATTGTTTGTCTGCTCTTTAGTTCTTCTAGGTCCTTGTTAAACGTTTCTTGTATTTTCTCCATTCTATTTCCAAGATTTTGGATCATCTTTACTATCATTACTCTGAATTCTTTTTCAGGTAGACTGCCTATTTCCTCTTCATTTGTTTGGTCTGGTGGGTTTTTACCTTGCTCCTTCAACTGCTGCGTATTTCTCTGTCTTCTCATTTTGCTTAACTTACTGTGTTTGGGGTCTCCCTTTCGCAGGCTGCATGTTCATAGTTCCCGTTGTTTTTGGTGTCTGATCCCAGTGAGTAAGGTTGGTTCAGTGGGTTGTTTAGGCTTCCTGGTGGAGGGGACTGGTGCCTGTGTTCTGGTGGGTGAGTCTGGATCTTGTCTTTCTGGCAGGCAGGACCACGTCCAGTGGTGTGTTTTGGGGTGTATGTGAACTTATTATGATTTTAGGCAGCCTCTCTGCTAATGGGTGGGGTTGTGTTCCTGTCTTGCTAGTTGTTTGGCATAGGGTGTCCAGCACTGTAGCTTGCTGGTCGTTGAGTGGAGTTGGGTCTTAGCATTGAGGTGGAGATCTCTGGGAGTGCTTTCGCCATTTGATACTACATGGGGCCAGGAGGTCTCTGGTGGACCAATGTCCTGAACTCAGCTCTCCCACCTCAGAGGCTCAGGCCGGACACCTGGCCAGAGCACGAAGACCCTGTCAGCCACAAGGCTCAGAAGAAAAGGGAGAAAGAAATAAAGAAAGAAAGAAAAAATACATAAATAAAATAAAATAAAGTTATTAAAATAGAAAAAAATTATTAAAAATAAAAAAAAGAAAGAGAAAGAAAGAAGAGAGCAACCAAACCAAAAAAAAAAATCCACCAACGACAACAAGCACTAAAAACTATACTAAAAAAAACCCAAAAAATGGACAGTCAGAACCCTAGGACAAATGGCAAAAGTAAAGCTATACAGACAAAATCACACAAAGAAGCATACACATACACACTCACAAAAAGAGAAAAAGGAAAAAAATATATATTTTTTAAAAAAAAGGAAGAGAGCAACCAAATCAATAAACAAGTCTACCAATGATAGTAAGCTCTAAATTCTGAACTAAGATGAACATAAAACCAGAAACAAATTAGATGCAGAAAGCAAACCCCAAGTCTAAAGTTGCTCCTAAAGTCCAGTGCCTCAATTTTGGGATGATTTGTTGTCTATTCAGGTATTCCACAGATGCAGGTACATCAAGTTGATTGTGGAGATTTAATCCACTGCTCCTGAGTCTGCTGGGAGAGATTTCCCTTTCTCTTCTTTGTTCACACAGCTCCTGGGGTTCAGCTTTGGATTTGGCCCCGCCTCTGAGTGTAGGTCACCTGAGGGCATCTTTTGGGAAGTCTGAGGTCTTCTGCCAGCATTCAGTAGGTGTTCTGTAGGAGTTGTTCCACATGTAGATGTAGTTTTGTTGTATTTGTGGGGAGGAAATTGATCTCCACGTCTTACTCCACCATCTTGAAGGCGCCCCATGTATTCAAACAAAACAGGCTGTACAGTGCTGCGTGCAGTGATTCACAATAGATTGTATAAAATGGTGCCAGCTCAGGATGGCTCAGCAGTGGGAAAGGGCTGCCAGACTCACAGGGGTAGGAGATAAGAAATAGTTAAGTGGCTGACTGCTGCATCTTCTCCTCTGCAGAAAGCCCTCATTTTTCAACACTTTAAAGGATTTGCCTCAACTAAAGAGACCTGCATTGCCCAAGGTACAGTCGCCCCTCCGTATCCACAGGGGATTGGTTGCAGGACTCCCACCCCAGCCCATACCAGAATCCACGGATACCAAGTCCAGGGACGTTCCATAACACTATTTTTTTTTTTTTTTGCGGTACGCGGGCCTCTCACTGCTGTGGCCTCTCCCGTTGCGGAGCACAGGCTCCGGACACGCAAGCTCAGCAGCCATGGCTCACGGGCCCAGCCGCTCCACGGCATGTGGGATCTTCCCGGACCAGGGCACAAACCCACGTCCGCTGCATCGGCAGGCAGACTCTCAACCACTGCGCCACCAGGGAAGCCCCATAACACTAGTTTTAATGGCTGCATAAAGTTGGACAATTAAGTCTTTTCTAATTTTTTATAATTATAAACATTCTTGTACATTAACCCTTGTTCATTTTTCCATTTGATTCTTCTATGAATTCATCCTAAGGGAAAGAAAGAGGGGAGAGAGGTATGCATTGTTTAATAATATATTTTTTAGTTAATTAATTTACTTATTTATTTGGTTGCACTGTGTCTTTTTTTGTGGCAGGCAGTCTCCTTAGTTGTGGCATGCGAACTCTTAGTTTTGGCATGCATGTGGGATCTTGTTCCCAGACCAGGGATCAAACCCCAGCCCCCTGCACTGGGAGCACAGAGTCTTATCCACTGAGCCACCAGGGAAGTCCCTGTTTGATAATATTTTTGTGAGGATAAAGTAAAATAATATTCAAAAAGAACCTCACTTCTGTAATTCTTCTTTTTGCCACTGGGCTCACAGCCAGGTCTGAAGAACCCTGAGGGTTCAAAAGACATATCAGTTGCCACAGCCTGGACTGGCTCCTGAATGGGGCATGAACCCTGACCCTGAGCCTGACCTCAGGGCACTCACAGTCTTAAGGGGAAAACAGACACAAATAATTACAAAAAAATACAACTCACAAGAGAAGCACAGTGTCAGAAGTGGTATGTAACACTTCTCAGACTTCAACTTGCACATGAATCACCTGTGCGTCTTTTAAAATGCAGATCTGGATTCAGAAGGTCTGAAATAGAACTCGATACTGCATTCCTACCAGTTCCCAGGTGATGTCCAAAGAGTGGTCCTTCACAGACCACATTTTTAGTAGCAAGAGCATAAAGAGAAGATAAGCAAAGCTTTCCAGAGTTTCGAGCAGAGTTTTGAAAGATAATTATGATTTTCCCAGGCAGTTAATGAGAGGAAGGGTATACCTTGGCAGAGAGAACAGTTTATGTAAAGGTGCAGAGGCATGAAATAGCATGGTCTGTCTGAAGCACCAAGTTCAAAGTGTGGGGAGCAGATGAGGAAGATCCCCCCACTAAGGAGCAGCAATGGTGATGGAACCAAGGAGGAAGAGAATCCACAGGGTGAATCCACAGGCTGGATAACTGACCAGAAAAGGGGGGAAGCAGAGGAGGGTATGCATGGCAAGGGGAGGGGTGCCCCCTCCAAAGGAGTGAATAAAGATCCAAGCGTAGGTTTGAGGGAGAAAGTAATGTGTTCAGTTTGAGGTTCAAGGAGTTGGAGGTGGAGGAGTACGGAGTATTGGAACATTAGTGGAGCCCTCTGGGGAAAGATTGGAGCAGGAACGGGCAAGTGGTCAATGTGTTGGGCAGTCAAGACCATGGTCTGGGAATGGAGAAGGAGTCTCCAAGCCAGAAGCATAGTCTCTCTTCAAACCTCAGAACCACCACTATAAAGCTGCAAACCTGTGCATGATGTTTCTCATTTACATTTGAGAACGTTGATCATTAGACGCAAAAACAGGATCCCAAGGCCCTCCTAAATTATCAACAACATCATACACAAAAACCTGTATGGAAATGTTTATAGCAGCTTTATTCATAATTACCCCAAACTGAAAGCAACCAAGATGTCCTTCAATAGATGAATGGGGCTTCCCTGGTGGCGCAGTGGTTGAGAGTCCGCCTGCCGATGCAGCGGACACAGGTTTGTGCCCCGGTCCGGGAAGATCCCACATGCCGCGGAGCGGCTGGGCCCGTGAGCCATGGCCGCTGAGCCTGCGCGTCCGGAGCCTGTGCTCCACAGCGGGAGAGGCCACAACAGTGAGAGGCCCGCGCACCGCAAAAAAAAAAAAAAAATAGATGAATGGTAAGCAAACCACGATACACCCATCCAATCAACGGACTATTATACAGCAATATAAAGAAATGAACTATCAAGCTATGAAAAGACTTGAAAGAACTTTAAATGCATAATGCAAAGTGAAAGAAGCCTGTATGAAAAGGCTATGCATTATATGGTTCCAAATGGAAAAGACATAACTATAGAGACAGTAAAATAAGATGACAGTGGATGCCAGGTGTGATATCATGATTCATAATAAGAATTTTATATTTGGTCTTCATCTCTGTTCTGGCACAAAGCTCCTAAAACCCTTGGAATTTCCTGTGATAAGAGCAATAAAGGTGTGTTTTGTTATGTTAATGAGGTGATTTTGAGGCCGCAAGCGAATAAGCCAACCATGTGATTAGAGGGTTGGAACTTTTAGTCCCCCCCACCCCCACCTCCTCTGCGGAGGGAAGAGGAGCTGGAGATTTGTGCTCAAACGCCAATGGCCACTGATTTAATCTATCACACCTGTGTAATGAAGCCTCCATAAAACCCCAAAAGGACAGGAGAGCTTCCTTACTGATGAACACACGGAAATTTGGAGAGAGCGGCACACCCAGAGGGCATGGACACTCTGGGCCTCTTCCCACATACTTTGCTCTATGAATCGCTCCCATCTGGCTGTTCCTGAGTTATATCCTTTTATAATAAACCAGTAGTCTAGTAAGTAAAACATTTATCTGAGTTCTGTGAGCTGCTCTAGCAAATTAATTGAAATCAAGGATGGGGTCATGGGAACCTCTGATCTATAGCCAGTTCATCAGAAGCACAGGAGAAAACCTAGATTTGAAATTGGTGTATAAGGGTGTGGGGGGCAGTCTTGTAGGACTGAGCCCTTAACCTATGGGCTCTGACGCTATCTCCAGGTAGTTAGTGTCAGAATTGAGTTAATTGCTTGGCAGTGTTGGAAAAAGCACACACACATCAGACCAGGGGTTCAGGGAGAGGGATGAATAATGAAGCAGAGAGGATTTTAAGGCAATACAATTCTGTATGATACTGTAATGCTAGACACACTTCATTATTGCATTTCTCAAAACTCATAGAACTGTACAGGGGAGGGTGGGAAAAAAATACTGTACAGCACAGAGGGAAACCTAACATACGCAAGTGAGAAAAATAATAATTTAGGAGGTTGGGACATCCTAGGAAGGAATAAGGCTGTGATAAGAGAATTTAACTATATGAATGTATGAATATATGAAACAACTTCACTGAAGGGGATGGAGGTGCTAATCTAAGCAAATCTTTGGACTAAGTGGGGTCTATGAGATTAAAGGCAAAAGGAACTGCACACAAACACTGTACTCTAGTTGATAATGTTGTTTCCTATGTGGTTACAAGTGAACAACTCTGATACTGCTATATGTGGATTAACCAAAACTTCAGAAATGGAGGCCTGATTGAAATTAAAAGGTTTGTTAGGACTGCAGCCTGAGAGACACAAGTTGAAGAAGCACTTGAACTGTGTTGCACTGAACTACAAAATGTTATATAAAGGCAGAAACCTCAAGATTACATTTAGTTGCGTGAATTGTTTATCAAGAATTATAATTGAAGCTGGCAAGAAGTAAAGGTGCTTCTTAAGTAAGGATTGGTTGGGGTCCAAACTGGTTGCATAGTTACAAGGGGAGACCTTGAGGCCATAAGGTTGCAGCTGGCAGGCGTTCTGAATAAGCCTGGTGGTATCCTTGGGTCTGGTACAATTCAAAGCAAGTTTTTCTCAGTGATACAGAGAAGTGTCTGAGACCAGATCCTTAGTGACTGCCTGACTCCATTTTTGTACACCTGAACTGTGATCACTCCATTATAATTTCAATTTGTCATCACATGTATACTGGAATGGAACAATTAAGTAAATGGATGTCAGCAGGAGTCAGTTTTCTCACTGTTGGAACAGAAGTTTGCAGATAAGCAAGAGAAAGAAACTAGAATGATCCACAAGGTAATGTATTAGAATTGGATACATCAGCATGAGCTCATGTTCAGCTTAATATAGATATAGATGGTTACATATACACAAATTTATATATATATACAAATTTTAATATGTATGTGTTATATAAAATATGTATGTGTATGTTTAATATATATATACATAGTTATATATATGGAAAACACATTTTTTTTTGCTCTGTCTGCTGAGAGAGCCTAAAAGAAATGACACCCCAGAAGCCATAAGAATGCCTAATGCCCAGATTTTGGTTTTTGACGCTATTCCCCAAGAAAAGGAACCAAAGCTCTCTAGAGAAATGGCTGGTTCTAGGACTGCAGCAGGAAATATACAAGATGAGCCTGGAGCATCTTGTAGGGCCAGAGAGTAAGGAAGTGCTCAAAAAATAATAACAACAAAATAATAAGACTGTCATAGGAACCAACTGAAATAGCTTCTAATAGCCAAAGCTGAAACAATTTAAGCAAAAAGTTAAAGTAGCATTGGATAATGACTCAAAGTAAAAAAATAAATATCCGTTAGTTCATAATAATAAAAATGATTGAATAAATTAATGAAGGGCAGAGAAGAGACAAATGTCTCATGCTGGATGGAGTGGACTGAAGAGCGTGCCCCCAAAACTCGGGTCCACCGGAAACTCTGAATGTGACTTTATTCAAAAATAGGGTCTTTGTGGGCTTCCCTGGTGGCGCAGTGGTTGAGAATCCGCCTGCCGATGCAGAGGACGCGGGTTCGTGCCCCGGTCCGGGAAGATCCCACATGCCGCGGAGCAACTAAGCCCACGTGCCACAACTACTGAGCCCGCGCGCCACAACGAAGAGTAGCCCCCACTCGCCGCAACTAGAGAAAGCCCACATGCAGCAACTCAGACCCAACACAGCCAAAAATAAATAAATAAATTTATTTTTAAAAAAAAGAATATTGCCATTACCCTACCAAGTTCACCTATGATCATCCACAGTCATCTCAACTCCCAACCTCAGCTGTGGGCAAACATTGACCTGCTTTCTGTTTCTATAAATATGCCTTTTCAGGTCATTCTGTATAAGTGGAATCGTACGATATGTGACCATTTATGTCTGACTACTTTCACTTAGCATAATGTTTTTGAGGTTTATCCATGTTGTATCAGTACTTCATTACTTTTTTTTTTTTTTTTTGTGGTACACGGGCCTCTCACTGTTGTGGCCTCTCCTGTTGCAGAGCACAGGCTCTGGACACGCAGGCTCAGCGGCCATGGCTCACGGGCCCAGCCGCTCCACCGCATGTGGGATCCTCCCGGACCGGGGCACGAACCCGTGTCCCCTGCATCGACAGGCGGACTCCCAACCACTGCGCCACCAGGGAAGCTCCTTCATTACTTTTTAAATTGCTGAATAATATTCTATTATTACCATAGTCTGTTTATGCGTTCACCAATTGATGGACATTGGGGCTATTAGGTATAATGCTGTTATGAACATTAATGTACAAGTTTTTATGTGGACATATGTTTTCATTTCTGTTGGGTAGATACCTAGAAGTGTAATTGCTGGGTATGTGGTAATTCTATGTTTAGTGTCTACTGTTTTCCAAAGGGGCACATTCTTTTACATTCCCATCAGCAGTGTATAAGGGTTCTGATTTCTTCACATCCTCACCAACACTTGTTTTTATTTGACTTTTTTTTTTTTTTTGCCACGTCACACAACTTGAAGGATCTTAGTTCCCTGACCAGGGAATGAACCCAGGACTACGGCAGTGAAAGCGAAAGCGCTGAGTCTTAACCACTAGACCGCCAGGGAATTCCCATATAGTTGTAGTTCTTAAATTTATATCTGTGATCCATTTTCAGTTTATTTTTCTGTATTGTGTGAGGTAGGACATAAATTCACCCTTTTGTATATTGATATCCAATTGTCCCAGAACTATTTGTAGAAAAAACTACCTTTTCCTTATCAAATTGCCTTGATACTTTGTTGAAAATCAATTGACCATAAATGTAAGGGTCTATTTCTGGACTCTTGATTCTGTTCCATTGATCTATGTTCAGCCTTTTGCCAGTTAAGTTTGAACTTAGGAAGTACAAGTCCTCCAACTGTTCTTCATTTTACGAATTCTTTTGACTATTTTATGTCCTTGCATTTCCAAATGAACTTTAGGATCATGTTAAATGTTAGCATGCTAACATGTTAGCATGCTAAATCCTGTTAGTATTTTGTAGAGATTATATGGAATCTAGAGACCAATTTGGGAACAATTGTCATCTTTTTTTTTTTTTTTTTTTTCCCGGTACGCAGGCCTCTCACTGTTGTGCCTCTCCCGTTGTGTAGCACAGGCTCCGGACGCGCAGGCTCAACGGCCATGGCTCACGGGCCCAGCCGCTCTGCAGCATGTGGGATCCTCCCGGACCGGGGCACGAACCCGTGTCCCCTGCATCGGCAGGCAGACTCTCAACCACTGTGCCACCAAGGAAGCCCAACTGTCATCTTAATATTGAGTCCATGAACATGAATCTCTCTCCATATATTTAGATATTCTTAAATTCCTCTCATCAATTTTTATAGTTTTCTGTGTACAAGTCTTGCACTCCTTTTGATAGATTTACTCCTGAGTATATTTTTTTAATGCTACAGTGAATGCAGTTAGTTTCCTTGTTTCTTTTTGCTGTTGTTGTTTGTTGCTAGTGTGGAGAAGTACAATTGATTTTTTTCATTATATTGACCTTGCATCCTGTGACTTTACTGAACTTATTTATTAGTTCTAGCAGTTTTTGTTCATGGTAGGAGGGGAGGTCTTTAGGATTTTCTACATACATGATCATGTTATCTGTAAATAAAGACAGTTTTACCTCTTTTCTTCCCAAATAGGTGCCTTTATTTTCATTTTTATCTTGTTGTCTGTCCAGAACCTATAGTACAATGTTGAATACAAGTGGCAAAAGTGGACAGCCTTGGCTTGTTTTTGATCTTAGTTCCCCGACCAGGGATCGAACATGCCCCTCAGCAGTGAAAGCTCAGAGTCCTAACCACTGGACCACCAGGGAATTCCCTAAATAGTATACAGTTGGATCATAATTTTTTAACCATTCTGCCAATCTTCTGTCTTTTATTTGGTATATTTACGCCATTTACATTTAAAGTAACTGTTGATATGTTAAGACTTAAGTCTGCCATTTGACTATGTATTTCTATCTTTTCCTTCTATTTCTCATCCTCTGTTGCTTTTTATTGCCTTCATGTGGATTACCTAAGCATTTAGGTAATATTTTTAGCATTCCAATTTGATTTATTTGTAATATTTTTGAGTATATTGCTTTGTATAGTAAATGTACGTGTAAATATATATATTTACATTTATATACACATGCATGTATAAATATATAGTTTTTTTTCTAGTACTTGTTCTAGGTATTACTGTATAATCATGTAATTCATCACAGCCCACTGATGTCGACATTTACCACATTGAGTGAAATGTAGAAACTATACTTTGCATTTAGATCCCTTTACCCTCCCACTTTTTCAATCTAATTGTCTTAAGTATTTCTTCTACATACATTGTCCACCTGTGTGGCAGAACCACACTGACTCCATTTTGTCAGCTCCATCTTAGACCCACATTTTGTCAGCTCACCTTTCCGTGTGACTGAGATTTAGCCTAACTCGCCAAGGAATGTGCCCAAACCAGAAGAGTTCCCCATCAACTTTTACCCTTGCTTTCATCTGACATGAAACCTGGAAGAATGCCTTTCGTTGACACAGATGGTTAATGGTCATGAGCCCCTTGAGGGTAGGAAAAACCCCTCGGTTCCCATTGGTGTGGAGGTGCTTCACCCTAGTAGTCATCTTCTATTTTTAGCTTTAGCCCCTTCAAACTCCCCTGTATCCCTTCAGTGGCATGCAATACAGCTTCAAATGCCTCTGGATCATCCATTTGCCCAATCCTTCCTGCCTCTATGCAAGTTACCCACAATAAACTTCATAATTGCACTTTATGCATTTGTCCGCTCTATTTTTCGGTCTCAAAGTTCCTTCTCAGTTTGGAGGATATTATTCAATATCTCTGCCTCCCAATACCACCACATCAGACGGTATTATAAATTTTTTTCAATCATAAAATATGATTTAAAATCATGAGGTGAAGGATAGGTTACTTCTATTTTTACCCATTCCACTTTTCTTTCATTTCTAAAGGCTTCAGCCTTCTTCTGTGATTATTTTCTTTCTGATGAGAGAACATTCTTTAGCCATTCTTTAGTAGCAGGTCTACTAGCAAGAAATTCTCTTAGTTTCCATTCATCTGAGAATGTCTTTATTTTTCCCTTCACTCCTGAAAGATAGTTTCACCGGGTACCATTCATTTTCTTGCAGCACTAGAAAAATGTTGCACCACTTCCTGCCTGCCTCCATGGTTTCAGATGAGAAATCTGCTGTGATCCAAGGTAGTATTCCTTTATAAGTATGTGTCATTTCTCTCTGCTGCTTTTATTTACTTTTTTTACAAGTTTTCTTTTTTGAATTAATTTAATTTTGGCTGCATTGGGTCTTTGTTGCTGCGCACAGGCTTTCTCTAGTTGTGGCGAGCGGGGGCTACTCTTCGTTTTGGTGCATGGGCTTCTCATTGCGGTGGCTTCTCTTGTTGCAGAGCACGGGCTCTAGGGCGCATGGGCTCAGTAGTTGTGGGGCGCGGGCTCTAGAGCGCAGGCTTGGTAGTTGTGGCGCAGGGGCTTAGTTGCTCCGTGGCATGTGAGATCTTTCCGGACCAGGGCTCAAACCCATGTCCCTTGCATTGGCAGGCAGATTCTTAACCACTGTGCCAACAGTGAAATTCCTCTGCTGCTTTTAATATATTTTTTCTTTGTCTTTGGTTTTTACAAATTTAAATATGATGTATCTTGTGCTATTTGGGATTAACTTGGCTTCTTGTATCCATATTTTTATGTCTTTCACCAAATTTGGGACATCTCCAAATTTTATTTCTTTGAACACTTTTTTAGTCCCACACTGTTCCTCCTCTACTTCTGGAACTCCAGTGATACGAAGGTGAGATCCTTTGTTATTGTCCCACAGATCTATTCATTTTTTTTCAGTATTTTTTTTTTTTAAGAGCAGTTTTAGCTTCAAAGCCAAACCGAGATGAAGGAACAGAGATTTCCCATATATTCCATGCCCCTACACGTGCATAGCCTCCCCCATTATCAACATTCCCCACAGAATGGTACATTTGTTACAACAAATGAATCTACATTGACACATCACAATCACCCAAAGTACATAGTCACTCTTTGTTTTGTACATTCCATGGGTTTGGACAAGTGTATAATGACATATATCCAAACTATAGTAACATATGGAGTATTTTCACTGCTCTAAAAATCCTTTGTGCTCTGCCTATTCATCCCTCCTATCCTCTAACTCCTCATAACCACTGATATTTTTACTGTCTCCATAGTTTTGCCTTTTCCAGAATGTTATATAGTTAGAATAATACAGTATATAGCTTTTTCAGATTGGCCTCTTTCACTTAATGTTATGAATTTACGTTCCCTCCATGTCTTTTCCTGGCTTGATAGCTCATTTCTTTTTAGCAGTGCATAATATTCCATTGTCTGGATGTACCATATTTATTTATCCATTCTCTATAAAAGGACATCTTGGTCATTTCCAAGTTTTGGCAATTATGTATAAATCGCTATAAAAATCTTTGTATAGGTTTTTGTGTGGACATAACTTATCTCCTTTAGGTAAATACCTAGTAGTATGAATGCTGGATTGTATAGTAAGAGTATGTTTAGTTTTGTAAGAAACTGCCAAACTGTCTTCCAAAGTGGCTGTACCATCTTGCATTCCCACCAGCAATGAATGCGGGTTCCTGTTGCTTCACATCCAGCATTTGGTGTTGTCCATGTTCTGGATTTTGGACATTCTAATAGGTGTGAGGTGGTATCTAACTGTTGTTTTAATATGTATTATATGTAGACCTATGTTGTAGAGCATCATTTCATATGCTTATTTGCCATCTTTATATCTTCTTTGGTGAGGTGTCTGTTAAAATCTTTGGCCCATTTTTTTAACCAGGTTTTTTTTGGTTGTTGTGCTTTTTTTTTTTTTTTTTGGCTGCAGCATGTGTCATCTTAGTTCCCTGACCAGGGATTGAACCTGGGCCCCCTGCAGTGGAAGAGCAGAGTCTTAACTACTGGACACGAGAGAATTCCCAATCAGGTTGTTTTCTTATTTTTGAGCTTTAAGTGTTCTTTGTATGTATTGGATAAGAGTCATTTATCAGCTATGTCTTTTGCATATATTTTCAGTCTTGTTTCTCTGTGTTGTGCAGATTGAGTAAATTCTATAGACACGTCTTTAATTCACTAATTCTATTCTCTGTCATCTCCACTCCACTGAGTCCATCGAGCAAGGTTTTTATTTTGATTACTGTATTTTTCAGTTCCATAAATGCTATTTGGTTCTTTTTATAATTTCTATTTCTTTGTTAAGATTTTCTATTTTTAAATTTGTCTCCAGAATATTTGTTATTATTGTTGAAGCATTTTTATGATGGCTGCTTCAAAATCCTTGTCAAATAATTCCAGCATCTACTCCATCTTGATATTAGCATCTGTTGATTTTCTTTCCTTATTCAAATTGTAATTTTCCTAGTTCTTGGTGTAATTGATAACTTTTTTATTACATCCTAGACATTTTGGTTATTATGTTAGGAGATTCTTGAGCCTATTCAAATCCTGTATTTTAGAAATTACCCTTTTTCACTGTAGGTTCTGGACTATTTCTGTAGTCTTGTGTTCCAATGACAGCTTAATTTTTCTGAGCCCTTGCAATGTTATTATTATCTGCTTCATTCTTCTTGTGATGCTGAGCCTCCTGCTCAATTCCTTTTGGTGCCATATGTGGGGGAAGAAGTGCTATTCTGGGTCACCTGCTGTCACTGAGGACCTTCTGGCAGAGGTGGGGTGGGCAGAAGCTGCTGGGCCTAGGTATCCCTATGCCACAGGGATAGAGAGCAGGGAAACACAAGATTCTGCTGCTGTTGCTGCTGCTGCTGTCACTATGATGGATGGGACCACCCATTAGTGCCCTGGTTGTGGAATGAAAGCTATGGTAGCCTGGGGCTTTGCTGCTGCTACTGCTGCTGGCAAATCAGGCTGCCCATAGACCCCAGTTGTGGAGTGGATTTAACTCACTTTTTCAAAACTCAAACACATCTACTATCAATTTAAATTCATCCTAGGAACTCCCTGGCAGTCCATTGGTTAGGACTCTGCACTTTCACTGCCAAGGGCTCGGGTTCAATCCCTGGTCAGGAGCTAAGATCCTGCAAGCCGCGTGGTGCGGCCAAAAAATAATAATAATAAACAACTCATCTTAAGAACCAATGGCCATGATGAAATCATGAGTTTGGAGGGCCAGTTTTAAATTTTCCTCTAGGACACGTGTAATGATTGACAGGAAAAAAATGTTTAGCCTTGTGCCACCTGAAATCATTTCATGGACACCTGAGGCCACTTTGGGGAATCATCCCTTCAGCACACTGACACACTTAGCCTCTGTTTGCCCTGCCTAAATGCGGTGAGTAGAATGACTCTCCCAAATAGCCTGAGGCTATTTTGCGCTCAGAATACCCTAGAATGGGTCTTCGATGTTGTCACCTCACCCTATCACAGGCCAAAACCACGATCAGGTTGAAATTCTGAAAACAGCCTTGGTACATGTCAGGGCAGTGTGTGGAAGCTGCACGCCTCACATGGAGCGCAGGCAAATGCTGCTATGCTCACACGTGTACCCGCTTACGTGCTGAACGCCTGCACGATTGCCTGCTTGCTTATTTACAGACTTTCTGCCCATACAATTACATGCTTACTCCCTGATGTAGTTACTCAATTACAGACTTATACACTTACCTGCTTACGTGTTTACCTCCTTACATGCTGCATGCGTACCTCCTTGCACACGTATATTTTACATGCTTACACTCTCAGGTGCTAACACAGTTACATGCTTACTTGCTCATCTGCTTACGCTCCCCTTTACCCGCTTAGCCCCTTTACACAATTACACACTTACCATTTACACACTCTGACACAATTACATGCTTATGAACCACTTACACAACTCCAGCTCCAGACCTGGTGGGGTCCTAGCTGCAAAGACACCCTGCTAACAAGGAAAAGGAGTTGGATTTCAGGGAAGGAAGGCTCTTAGTCATGCTCGCAGCAGTCAGGCCTGCTCTCGTCCCCGGCGCCTGCCTCATACCAGCCTGTTCTTGCAAAGCTCCTGTCCACACCTCCAACAGCTGCCAACATATTTCCTGCGGCCTGAACATTTTTGCGTGTGTCAAGTTGGAAGGAAAACAAGCAGCGTTCAGGGCACTTGCGCGTTCCCAGCCTTACACGTAGCGCCTTGTGTATAATCTCCTCCTCAGCCTTTTGGCTCCTGGCCTGCTCGGCTTCATGCAGCTCCGTCTGGTGTGAGTCAGAGCTGATTTTCAAATCAGTAGATGCTGGCTTCACAGATGGCATGTAAGGTATCTCCTCCAGGGAAGAACAGCCTGAGTGCGGCTGGTGGAAGGGATAGAGCACTGGACTAGGAGTGCTGGATAGGCCTGAATTCAGTGTCCAGATGGGCCTCTTCTGAGTTGTGTGACCTTGGGGGAGTCACTTATCCGCTCTAAGTTTCTGTTTCCTCATACGAGAGAAGGGGGTAACTGGGGGCGTTAGAAAAGCAGAAACTGGATCCTTCTGCCTTTCTCTTCTCTTCCCTTGGTCCTGGTACACAATAGACCAGTGAATGCTTTCCACCTGGAATAAGACTTCTCAAGACATTCATACTCCACTGAGCACTAGAAAAGTGGCACAAAAGCCACGGAGCACCGTTCTCAAAGTGGGGTTCCCCCCACCTGCATCAGAATCATTACAATGCTGGTTGAATACAGATTCCTGGGCCCCAGCACCTCTCGGCATAGGACCCAGGAGTCAGCAATTTGACAACTTGCATAGAAAGAATCACTTGCATAGGGTGCAGAAAACAATTTCCGCCATTTCTTTTCTACACATTATAGGTTCTTATTAATCCTTCGAGTGAGCTCCGAAGTCACCTCCACCAAGAAGCTTTCCTAGACTCACCCCAGTTAAAATTAATTGCCTCACCCTCTGTGGGCTCACAAGTAAACTACCTTATTCACATTTGTGTCCCCAGCACCAGCCCAGGAGCACATAGCAGATGCTCATATTTAAAAATAAAATCTAACATCCCTCCCTGGCCTGAGAGGCTCTCAGTGCTCTGATCTTCCCCATTTCTACCTGCCTTCCGCACCCCACTCAGCTCACCTCTCCCTCCTCTGCCCCTCAACCTCGATGCTCCTGCCACACTGGCCTGCGTTCTGTTCCGTAAGCCAAGTTGCATCCATCCTCTCATCCTTTGCTCTTGCTGTTCCTCTGACTGAACCACTATTCCTTCAGATCTCTGCGTGACTGGCTCCTTCTCACTGGACGTCAGGTTCCAGATCAAATATCATCTTCTCAGAGACACTGTCTATGCTCACCCAACCTGAAGAAGTGCCCCAGTAACACCTGTCTCATCACCTCATTTTAGTTTTATCATACATTGATCATTCTATGATAGTTTTTTTTTCTTTTCTTTTCTTTTCCTTGGCCGCGCCACGCGGCTTGTGGAATTTTAGTTCCCCAACCAGGGATTGAACCCAGGCCACGGCAGTGAAAGCACCAAGTCCTAACCACTGGACCACCTGGGAATTCCCGATAATTTCTTTTTTAAAAAAATATGTTTGGGGACTTCCCCAGCGGTCCAGTGGTTAAGGCCCCGCGCTTCCAATGCAGGGGGCTCGGGTTCAATTCCTGGTCGGGGAACTAAGATCCCACATGCCAACGTCTGGAGACATCTTGGGCTGTCACAACTGGGCAGGTAGGTGCTCCTGGCATCTAGTGAGTAGGTGCCAGGAATGCTGCTAAACATTCGACAATGCACAGGAAAAAACAAAGAATGATGCAGCCCCTAATGTCAGTAGATCATTGGAGAAGAAGCCCTCTCTAACTCATCTCTGATGTCCCAGTGCCTGGACCAGTGCCTGGCAGATCTTACGCAGCTCAAACATTTTTGCAGTGTGAACGAATAAAATGTTTAAATTAAATGTTGGATTTAATTTTAAAGCCTAAAATTTCCCTAGAGAGCCATTAAACCACAGGTTTTCACACTGCTTCTGGAAGCCTCAGGCTACGAGGCAGAGTTTCGGGAATTCTGTATGCAATGAAGAGTTTTCAGCTCAACCCTGAAGATGTAAATTTCCTGGTCTGTTTTATATATTGGGGTCCCAATTGTCTGACAAGTTCTACCACTTTAAAAAATGGGGAAACCACTGCTCCAAACCAGCCCCTTCATTTCACCCAGCTGCAAGCCAGGACCCAGAGAACCTGGGGGCCCCTCAATATTATTCCACAGAGAGCCAGGTCTGAGTCTCCTGAGTTCCCCGGCTGGCCTTGGTCACAGAACTGGTCACAGTGCTGTGATTTGCGAAAGACACAATTTAGGAGCAAGACAATGTGATGTAACAGTTAGGAGCACCAGAGCCGTATCGGGTGGGATTTCATCCTGCCTCAGCCTCTAGTCAGCTGTGTAGTCTTGGAAAAGCCACTTAACCTCTCTGAGCTTTCATTTCCCCTGAGGATCTGTAAAAATGGAGACATTAATATTACCTACTTTATAGGGTTGTGATGCAGATTAAAAGAGTTAAAATGTGAAAAACGTTTAGAACAGTGTCTGGCACAGAGTAACTGCTGTTACTATGCTGTACAGTAGGTGACCAACTCATCCCAGTTTGCCTGGGACAATCTTGGTTTTAGTACCTGAAAGTCCTGTGTCTCAAGAAACCTCTCGGGACTTCCCTGGCGGTCCAGTGGTTAAGACTCCGCACTTCGACCGCAACGGGGGCAGGTTCGATCCCTGGTCAGGGGAATAAGATCCCACATGCTGCATGGCGCGGCCAAAAAAATAAAAAAGAAATTAAAAAAGAAACCCCTCAGTCTGAGCAAAGCAGAACACTTGGTTCTCCCAATTGTATGTGTATGTTTGATTTTTTAAAAACCATCTGCACTACTGTTCAGTAACTGTATTAATGTTCAGTTTGACTTCATTACTAAGTACTTTTTTACTTAGCATGTTACATATACTGAGCATTAGGGAAGGGTTACTGATGAATTGATTACACAGATGGGATAGCACGGGACATCTTTAGTCTACTCTTTTTTCTAGCGTGTTCCTCTCACTGGATACAGTAGTACATTAGTGGCTTTTTTGGCATTGATTTATGGGAGTGATATTTCTTGAGTAGTATTTTTTTTACATTTTAATATTATTCCCCTTTTCCCCCAAGTTTTATTGAGATATGTTGACATACAGCACTGTATAATTTTACAGCATAATGATTCGACTTTACCTGCTTTCTAATAATGAAGTAAATGAAGCTATTGTTCATCTTCTATCAATTCATGTAACGAGGTCCACAGCACCTCTACTTGGAAAACACTTTTGTAGCAGTTGGTTTGTTACTGGATCTCCTCAAACAAGAGAACTCTGTTTCTTTTTTCAAAAAAGTCTATATTCCAACAGTTCACCACTTCAGACTAAATATTCCCCAGTCACACAGAATCTTTGAACTGGAAAGTTTAGGAAATCTTTAGTACAACTGTGCCATTTCCCAGATGGGAAAACTGAATCCAGAGAAGCCCACTCCCTCCCATGAAATCACATGCTAGTAAAGGATGACCCTGGGGCTCGGGTCCAAGATTCCAACTCCTGGGTCAGGGCACTCTCAGAGGTTCTCAAACTGGGTTCCACACACAGAGGCAAGTTTCAGAGAGAAGTGGGAGGCTAGGGCGTAAGAGGGAAGCCATGTCACCATGCAAACTCCACCCCTCCTTCTATCCCAGCAGATCTACTTTAACCATTTGGACATTGAACTTCAGTTTAAGTACCCTCTGCAAAAGAGTTCATGTTGAAAAATTATTTTTTGAAAGCTTCTCTGTTATATCATAAGATTGACATATTTTCTTCCCTGGAAAATTTGCTCCCATGGAGACAACTTAACTATTTATTTGACATTTTTTCCCCTTTCTAATAGATTTTCTGTGGTTGGAAAAACAGATGCATGGGTCCTTTAAAAGGCAGCAGTTAAAATGAAAGGCACATTCGCTCGCAGGAATGGGCTGGGTGAGTCAGGATATTGGTAACAACCTACCCAAATGTATAATCTCATGCCCATCACTTAGAAAAATGTCACTTAGGAAAATGCTGCCATTTGGGGCCACTTGACAGTGAGAGCTCAGGAGGGCCCCAAGGTGGACGGTCTCCAGGAAGCAAGAAGGAGGGGGCAAATGGCAGTGAGACCATCTAGAACCCAGAGCCAGGGTGTTGGACACAGGCAGAGGGAGATGCTGGCAAGTTATGCCTCTTCCTACCCCTTCAATATGATTTTAAGCTGAAACAGACAAACCTGGCTTTGGAGCCAGGAAAACATCCTGGATTGACCCCCAAGCGGGAGAAAGACAAGAAATGCCAAAGCAAAGTGTGCGGCCTTTGTCCATGACGACCCTGGGCTCTCCCTTGAGTGGGTCAAGGCTAAAAGGAAGGGTGAGGAGATTTAGTGATTGCCCATAACAGAGAAGTGAAAGTTCAGGCTTGATACTCAACAGGCCTGGGTTTGAATCCCAGCTCAGACACTCACCAGCTGTGCAACCTCGGGAGAGTTGTGTCACCTCTCCGAGCATCCTTTCCTCGTTGGTAAAATGTAACGGTACCTACCTTACAAGGCCAGTAAAGGATGAGAAAAGAGGAGGGCTCTGCTCCTTACAAGGCTCTCGTGCCAGTACCAAGGAAGTAGTTGCAGCTACTGTTTATTAAGTACCTATTAAGTGCCCATCTCTGGATGCCAGAGCCCGAGCTCCTCACCACTGGACTATGTGGCCTCTGTCTACCGGGGATTCTCCCCAATGCTAGAGGAGTTCAGAGTAGGGCTGTCACCATTGTAATTTGGCGCCAAAATAGTCTTGAGTGAGAGAACATCCTGGGAGACTCAGAGTTCATCAGTCTTTGCCATGAATCATTGTGTTTGGCCAGCCCTCCCTATATAGTAGGGGGTCAAAAAATATTTGTTGAATGAGGGACTCATTGATGGAAGAAATTAATGAAATACCAAATGTTGATAAATGTCTCCTTCTGGATGGAGGGAGATAAAAAAAACAAAACTCAGGAGGTCATAACATAATGTTGAATGAAATAAGCCAGATACAAGAGAATGTTCTGTGTGATGACATGTGTATAAAGTTCTAGAACAGGCAAGATAAATCTATGGTGACAGGAGCTGGAATAATGGTTCCCTGGGGGCTGGAGGAAACAAAGCTGTTCCCTGTCTCCCCTATATCTGTTCCCCTCTCCCTTGCAGCTAGTGTAGCTACTTGATAAAGTTCTGGCCAATGAGACATAAGTGGAACTGTCAGGTGACAGCTGGGGAAACCTTTAAGGACTGGTTCATACTCTTTGCCCTCTTGCCCCCTCTTCCTCCATGCTCCTTTTTGAATACAGATGTAATGGCTGGATCTCTGGCTGTCCTGTTGTATTATGAGGATTAGAGCCACATACTAAGAGTGGAAGAGCTGAGAACTAGATCCCTAACTACTCCATGGAGCTGTCACACCAGTCCTAGACTGCTCGCCTGCTAACCTCTAGACGTGAGAGAAATGATTCTTGGGTAAGCCACTCTTATTTTGGGGTTTTCTGTCACATGAAGTTTAACCTATTCTCCCTGCCCAACAGCCCTATGAGGTTAGTACTGCTACTGTTGTGTAGATGAGGACATTGAGTTACAGATCACATCCTTGCCCAAGGTCACATGGCTGGAAGAGGGACAGCCAAGCTTTGAGGGTTGTTGAGGGCATTCCTTCTCTGGAGGCTACTGGGCACACATCACAGTACTCCAATGCCCAGTTCCTGGGGTCCCAGGGAGAACAGCCCATGACCACAGGATCAAGAGAGTCATAATCATAAACCCAAAACTTGAGCCCCACCCACTTGATGTCTCTGACACCCCACTGACTATGGGACACGGAGTTACATCCCCATTTTACAGCTGAGAGAACTGAGGCTGGGGGCACTGAATTTACTCTCTCAGCATCATGGAGCTAGGAAATGGCAGAGCTGGAGTTTGCACCAAGGGTCCCTACCAGCAAAAGCCACATTCTTAACCCCTCAGCCACACTGCTGTCTCAGAAGCCATACAGCCCAGTTCCTCATCAGATTTTGAGAGCTCCTTTATAGCCCCTGCCACATGGCTGGCCAGCCTCCATTTGCATACCTCCAGCGACTGAGAGCTCTTTACCTACAGCCCTGCAAAAGAGAAGCTTGGGAGGAAGGGTTCTAGTCCCTATATGAGCCTCTACTTCCTCCTGTCTGGACTTGGCCATCCTGTGACTGCCCTGTCCTGGGGACTTTTCTCCAGAAGCCACCTTTTTCCTCCTTGTCTAGTCCCTCAAGCTCAATGGGTGGGGTGCAGGTGGGCGTGATATCTTCACTGTGGATTCTCTCTCTCTTTCATCATTTCCTGTTCATTTGAAGAGAAGACAACAGTTCAACAAATGTAAACTGTACATACTCTGTGACCCAGCTCTCTCTCTCCCTGCACATGTGCCCAAAGATGGATGTGTGAAACAGCTCAGAGCAACGAGGTTTGTGAGAGTGAAACCTTGGAAACAACCTAAGTGTCCACGGATGAGGGACTGGTTATGACATCAGAGTGTTTCCAGCCAATGGAGGATGCCACAGCAGTTTAAAAGGTCCATCCAAGAGAGTCCATCCAAGAGAAATGAGAACACACGCCCACACAAAGACTTAGGTGTGAACATTTATAGCAATATTATTCCTAATAGCTCCAAACTGAAAACATTCCAAGTGTCCATCAACTGGTAAGCAATTAGCAAAATGTAGTATATCTATAAAATAGAAGAGTAGAAAAAAAAAGATGATACACTCTACAGCATGGATAAACCTCTAAATCGTTATGCTAATAAAAGTAGTCAGAGGCAAAAGACAATGTATTGTTTGATTCCATTTACATGAAATGTCCGGAAAAGGCAAACCTACAGAAAGATCAGTGGGCACCTGTGGCCAGGGGTGAGAGCAGGGGTTGACTCAAAATGAGCATAAGGGCACTTGTTGGGGGACTGGAGATGCTCTAAAACTGGATTGTGATGATGGATGCACAGCTCCATAAATTTACTAAAAATCTTTGAGCTCTACATTCACAACAGGTGAATTTTATAGTATGTAAGTCATACCTCACTCAAACTTTTTTAAGGAAGAGGCTGATATGGAAAAAGGAATAAGACATTAAGTGAAAAAAGAAAGATGTTGAACAAAAAATACAACTCCCATTTATGTAAAAAATAAATTGAATAAAACCCCTCCCATGTGAACATGAATGCATGTATAAATAAATGCAGAGAATCATGTCTTGAAAGCTCCACTTCACACTTTTGGCAATCACTATTTCTGAGAAGGAGAGTAGGAATGGGGGCTGGGGAGGGCTACTTTTATTTTTCCATGAAAGTATATTCCTTGGGTAATTTTTTTAATTTAAAAAAATCAAGCAGATAAAAGAAAGAAAAGAAGCAAGGCAGGGAATTTTCTGGTGGTCCAGTCGTTAGGGCTCTGCACTTTCACTGCAGGGGGCATGGGTTCAATCCCTGGTCAGGGAACTAAGATCCTGCATGACACATGGCATGGCCAAAAAACAAAGAAAAGAAAAAGAAAAGCAATGCAAAGGAGAGAAGCTAGAGGCTGCATGCAGTCCATCCTCTAGCACCTCCTTTTACAATTATTGGGGTCATGGGTTTAGGGAATTGGCATTTGTAAGCAGTAAGTTGGATGTGTCTAGACTTAGTAAGGGTTTAAGGAATGATCTAGTCCAGTTCCTTTGCTCTGTAGGTAGAGAAACTGAGGCCCAGGGAGGGTCTGGGACTTATCCAATGCCAGAGCTCATTGGGCCTGGGCCCGGGCTGAAGTCCAGGCCTCAGACGAAGCTCCCAGCTCTGCCCCCGCACTGCACTCTGCACAAATTGTTTCGTGTCTCCGGGAAGGGGGAGTTTATAAATTTGGCCACATTTTGGAACAACAGAGCCATAAATGGACATGCCCGCGGGAGGCTGGGAGGTACCTGACCTTTGAGGCTTGGAGCGGGGAGGGGAAGGGAGCACAGGGTGGGTAGACCAAGCCACGGCCCAGATTCTCGCATTCAGGGGAAAGTAAAACTGGAGAAAAGAGCTTGTCCAGAGGAGGCTGCAGATAAAGTGAGTAAATGTGGAGGGCCAGACGGACCTGGTTCAAAATGCCCCCTTTGCCACTGTCTGGCTGGGTGACCTTGGGCAAATGCCTTTACCTCTCTGAGCCTCACTAGTCACCAAACCCCGTGAATGATGAGAACATGTGAAAAGGTTGGGAAAATGCGAATGACCAGGCCCCAACTCTGACTTACAGAGAATCAGACACTTCCAGGATGGAGCCCTGGCAACTGTATTTTCTAGAAGCATCCTGTGGGGGGGGGGGGGGTCTGCATTGCTAGAAAACTAGAGTTCAGGAGCCAAGGACATCCAGGCTCTCTAAACAGCCTTCTCAAAATGATTATTTTTATTAGACTCTGTTGCCTAGGGCTGAAAAGCCAGACCACTCAACACGGCATTCAAGGCCTCCAGGGCCACAGAACAGCTTCGTCTCTCACGTCAGCCAGGCACATCCATCTCTTTATTGCTTAAACAAGGTGGAGTGTCCCCCCACCCTGCTGCCCCAGACAAAAATCAGGTCCCTGCCTTCCCTGAACATCCGAAGTGGGAATAAATTAAACTCCACACTTCACGGTTCTCTTCCTTTTCCAAACACATTCACTTTCAACTTCCAAACTTCTGCACTTCCTTTCAGTTGGACAACCTCCCCCACCCCACCTGGCTTCCCTTTTGATGGAAAGCCCACCTCAAATCCCCTCTTCTGTGAAGCTTTCTTAGGTCTCTGCACACCCCAGACTGAATCACTATTCACTCAGGGCTGTCCCCTCCAAATGAACAAATGAATGAATGAGCGGAATTCCTGATTGATTTGCCTCCCGCCCTGGCACACAATTTGTAGCCAATAATGTTGGTTGAAATACAATAAAATCTGGATTCTCTCAGCCAACTCTGATCTGAATGCAACAACCACTGAAAAACATTCAGTCTGTCAATAAACATTTGTTGAGTGCCTACTATGTGCCTGGCACATGTAAAGAAACCAGAGCATTCCAGATGGGGTTCAGTGCTATGAGAGATTACTGTTGAGAGGTGCTATTTCACAGTGTCCAGGAAGGCCCTTGGAGGAGGTGGCATTAGAGGTGACACCTGAAGAATGAGACAGGGCCAGCCTGCAGAGCGCCAGAAGTGCTGAGCTAATTTGAGTTTGAGAAGAGCTCTCTGGATTCTAGGTGGTGAGTGGAGATGGGGTGGGGGACAGTGGCCAAATAACAGCGGTGTGGAGAGGTGGGTCGTAGCCACATGAAGACAGATGCCACAGGGGGCCTGCTGCTTGGGTGGGATGGCTGACCTTCCAAGCCTTAGATTCTTTGATTCTGAGTCTTGTTTATGTTTTAAACACACACGCACACTCACATACAGAAATAAAGAAAACAAAACCCCTCAGAGCCTCAGAAGTTGGCTAAAGCCCATAGGATTGTTTGTTCGTTTTCTTAAAAATATATTTTCCCACTGAATCTTCAGTTTTGTGTTTCCAGCAGCTGGCATGCCCCCAAAGGGACAAGTTAGCTGGGACAAGCGGGCTTCCGTCCCTCTGTCATTGTCCTCTGGATCACAGCTTGTGGCTGCTAAGAGGGTCATTTCCTGCGGCCTCAGCAGGGCCGGGAGTGCGAGGTGCGGGGGCCAGGCCTTCCCACGGATGCAGCTGGGTCGGCTGCATTTCCCGAGAGGACACTGCTCTAGGGGAGAGGGTGGGGCAGGCAAAAGGCAGCCCCTGAGGTCAAGCAAGCAGCTCTGGCCCCACAGTTCATTATTAAGTCAGTTACTCAAGGTTTAACAAGACAATACGGTGAGGTTCCCAGGCTAGCCCATAAGAAGAACCTGAAGCATTGATATTGGAGTCATCTTGGAATGATGAGGAATCCAGCTCAGGTGAGGGCCTGGGCCACCTGATTGTAAGACTCACCATGGGACTTCCCTGGTGGTCCAGAGGTTAAGACGCCACAGGGGTCTTAATGCAGGGGGCCTGGGTTCAATCCCTGGTAAGTGAACTAGATCCCACATGCCACAACTAAGACCTGACGCAGCCAAATAAATAAATATTAAAAAAAAAAAAAGACTCACCAAAGGCAGGCCACGTGACCCAGAAACGATCCTCTGAGGTGACAGAAAAGCCCTTCTACCACTGCAGACCCAGCAGGGGGCCCTGACTCTGGGACAGGGGACTCCAGACACGGGGCTCTCTGAACCCCATGACTATCCAAGCTACACATACACCCAGATTCTGAGGTTCTAGATTCAGCCCCTCCTGGACAATCTGTTTTTTTAAACTGATGCTCTACCCCCAGGGAGAGTGGGGAGGCTGCCAATGCTGTGTCCAGGCCATACCCACCAAATTCCTCAAACAAACCCATGAATCTTGTATCAGGATCATGCACCTTCCTCTCATGCCACTCTCCCTTGCTCATTACCTCCAGTCACCCTAGCTCACTTTGGGTTCCTTCTTCCCACCTCAGGGCCTTTGCCCATGCTGTGTCTTCTGCCTGGATCAGGCAAAGTGCTCAAGAACCTTAACCGTTTCCTTCTTAGAGCTAACTAACAATAGTGATTTGTGTAGTAATTTGTGAGATGTCATCTTCCTTCCAAGACCATTGAAGACAGCCCACCACCTCTGTCACGCGGTCTCCAAGGTCACCATGAAAAGGAAAGCGAAAAGAGAACCTAGGTTTCTGCGGCCTAAACCTATAAGAGATGCACGTCCCTTCTACTCACATTTCATTGGCTGGAATCAGTCACATGACCCCTTCTAACTGCAAGGGAGGCTGGGAGATGTGGTCTAGCTGAGTGTCCAAGAGGAAGACATGGATGTTTGTGCAGGCCATATAACTCTATCACAGTGGGCAACGTGGTTCCCCAACATGAGAAGATAGTGGTGATGGAGGCCTGGAGAGGCAAAAGCCCCCACTATTGCACTGTATAAATCCTCCACATCCTCACACAGGGAGGAGGAGGCAGGTCTCCTGGGCCTGTGACTGCCTTTTCCTGTAAATGTAAAACAAATTCGTGGTCAGCCCCTGGAGCAGACACTGCCCATATCCCCCTGACAACTGCCACGACTCCCCAAAGGCTGCTTACGTTGTTCTGGCCTCAGGAGCACTCTTGGGTCTGCACGCAGGCAAGCCGGAAGTGCCGAGAGTTGGCGCCCGGCCCCCACCTCCACGCCATCCCCTGCCCCAGCCCCTGCCCCACCCCAGCCCTCAACCGACAAAGGATGACTATCCCAGATCCCTTGCCCCTTGGTTGGGATGAGTGAGGCCTACTCTACCCTGTCTCTGAGAGTTCCTTAGCAGGGTTGAGCTCTGGTTTCCCACCACGGTAACTGCCTTGATAATGCTTCCTTTACTGGAGGCCTTCCCTTCCCTCCCCTACGGGAATGCCCTGGGATCACCTCCAAATTAGATTATTTGCACTTAAATACTTGTCTTAGGGTCTGCTTCTGGGAGGACTCAAACCAAGGTCGCTCCCAAGGGCAGGGACAATGACCCATGCTCTACTCCCTACCATGTCCAGCCTTGTGCTTCATGGGTGCAGGGTCATCCTTTTTTTTTTTGATTACTTTTAGAAACATGCAAAACACATGTCAATGTGTTGGTCCTCTTGGCCAGGGCTGCTGCAGACTCATGAAAGGGTAGCCTTCACGCAGTTGAAAATAAGCCTCGGAGGATTTATCTCCTCATCCTGTTTCTTTCCCACACACAGGAAATCCTGAGCAGGCAGAACTTCCTGACCCTGGGGGAGCTCGCGGCACTGGGTCAAGGCTCTGCTCCCCATGGGAGGAAATGTTTGAGTGGTTTGATGGAATCGGCGTTGCCTTCCTCACTGCCTGGAGAAAGGGAAAGTACAGAGTCCTGGGTTCTAGTCCTCACTCTGCCACTAGCTGGGTCACTCTGAGCTGTTCCTTCCCCTCCCCTGGGCCTTAGATTCTATGAAGTCTGGAGGTAGAATAATCATGCTTCGGGATATCTTAGAGCTGCTGCATTCTGCGTCTCCTCAGAACTCAGATCCAGGCCTGGCACATTATTTCACTTCTGAAAACTTGTAAGGGGTTCAGGAGGTCAAAGCAGACAAGTATTTTGGAAACCAGTATTAGCAACAATGAAGAAGAGTTAGAGTGACTTGTCCTGTAGATGGAATTTTCCATGGGAAATAATTTTAAATATATATTTTCTTAATAAATTGACACTCCGCTAGACAATTTTCTCTTTTCCTTTTTCCAGGCTTGCTCCAATCCCTACATTGTAGCCCAAGTTACCTGGCCAGTTGGATCATGTTGCTCTTCCGCTTGAAACTCATCTGTGCATACCTGGTGCCTAGCAGGGCCTCCCACGGTGCTTTGCATGTAACAGATGATTGATAATGGAATTGAATTTGATTTCCAAGCTATGGCCTGGGAAGATGCCCTAGAAAAGCTTGTTAGAAGGAATTCCCTGGTGGTCCAGTGGTTAAGACTCTGTGCTTTTCCACTGCAGGGGGTGCAGATTTGATCCCTGGTCAGGGAACTAAGATAACATCCCACATGCCGCGTGGTGTGGCCAAAAAAAAAAAGAAAGGAAAAAAGAGAAGCTTGTTATAATTGTATGTAAAGTAAGAGTAAAAAGACTATGAGTTAAGGCCAGGAAAGCTTACCTAAGAGTAAGGTGCTTGGTATGGATGTTGTGGTGCTGCTTTTGTCCTTTTAGCTCAGTTGTCCTTTTAGCTTCATTTCGGATTCTAGATAAGTGAAGTCATTGCATAGAGTTACTCCAGTTATGTGAGATGCTATTGTGTATGCTGATTCTATCAGTTAGGGATGCATTAAGCTGCAAGTTGCATGGCACAGTGGCTCAAACCACAAAGATATTTATTGTTTGCTTGTCTACAAATCTGGATACAGGAGACCACAGAGTTGTTCCACCAGCTTAATGATGTCATAAAAGATCCAGGTTCCTCCTATTTTTTCATTCCTTCATCCTCATATTTCAGCACCTCATGGTCCCAGGATGGCTTTCACTTCTGTAACTTACATCATCCTTGTAACAATTCCCGTGAGCTCTTCTCTCCTTTCTGATCCTTTTATCAGGAAAGCTTCATTAGCCAGAACTAGGTCACATGACCATCTGTATCAATTATCCATTGCTGTAAAACAAATTACCCAAAACCTAGCTGCTGCAATAAACATCTACTATCTCTAGAATTTTCTGTGAGTCAAGTACCCAGGAATGGCTTAGTTAGGTGGTTCTAGATCAGGATCTCTCAGGACTGATCTGTGCCTGACTTAATTTATAAGGTGACTGTGTGACAACATGGGGAAGTCGATGCCATTGAAAGAAAAGTTTAATGTTACTTACAGTTCCCCTAGAAACAGGAGGCATACTGTGCCATGCAGGGCCACAGGGGAAAGCACCAGTGTCAGTCAGGAGGCAGAAAGGAAAGACAGAAGTCCAGGAGCACAGCCTTTATTGGGGTTTCTGCAGAAGGGGCAAGGCAGGGCAGGGTAAACAGCTTATAGCTGGCTAGTTTGAATAATTCCAGTGAGCTTTGGGGCATAAGGGCTCTCCCTAGTTGTCCAGTGCCTGGCCCTGGGTTGATTTATGGCAGAGGAAATATTGGCTTGATGTGTGAGAGTTAGATAAGGAGGTGGTTGGGGGTATAGACACAGGGTTGGTTGGTTTGTACATGAAAGGTGGGCTCACTGACAAGTTGTTTACTGTCTCTAGGGACTAGCTAGCCCTGGGAGGGGCAGTGTCTTCCCAGACATCAAGGCTCCCAAAGACATTGAAACATCATAAAATATAGAAAATAAAAAATATGATTTGGGGCTTCCCTGGTGGCGCGGTGGTTGAGAGTCCGCCTGCCGACGCAGGGGACACGGGTTCGTGCCCCGGTCCGGGAAGATCCCACATGCCGCGGAGCGGCTGGGCCCGTGAGCCGTGGCCGCTGAGCCTGCGTGTCCGGAGCCTGTGCTCCACAACGGGAAAGGCCACAGCAGTGAGAGGCCCACGTACCGCAAAAAAAAAAAAGATTAATACGAGTATATCCCTGGCTCATGCTACAGTCAAAATGTTGGACCACACTGTAGTCATCCATAGGCTTGACTGGGAGTGGAGCCACTTCCAAGGGGGCTCACCTACAAGCCTGGCATGTTGGTGTTGGCTGTTAGTTCCTCCCACGTGGGCCTCTCCACAGGGCTGTTGCATGTTCTCACAACATGGTAGCTAACTTCCCCCAGAGTGAGTAATCTAAGAGAGCAGGGCAGAAGCAACAATGTTTTTTATGACCTAGCCTTGGAAGTCACTCTTTGAAATGAATCAGTAAGTCCAGCCTATATTCAAGGGGAGAGGGTGAGTTTCTACTTTTTGAAAAGGGGGGTGTCAAAAAATTTGCAGCCACCAGATCATCCCTGAGTGCAGGGGAGTTTGGGAAAGCAAAGGAGAACAGAGTTGTCAGGACTGGCTTATACTAATCATGATTCATTGCCTGGGACACAATGCCACCCCAGACAAAATCAGAGTTCAGTTCTTGAGGAAGGAGAAGTAAGGCTGATGGGAAGACAGATGAGAGTGTCTGCCATAGTAATGATGACACAGATGAAGGGGAATAGGGCTGCCAGGTAACTCTATGTCTCAACATTGCATGGGACAGGGAATTCCGTGGCGGTCCAGTGGTTAGGACTCCACGCTTTCACTGCTGAGGGTATAGGTTCAATCCCTGGTCAGGAACTAAGATCCCACCAGCCATGCAGTGTGGCAAAAAAAAAAAAAAAAAAAAAAAAAAATTACATGGGACATATTTATATGAAGACACTATTTGTTTTTTATCTGAAAGTCAGACTTAATTGGGTGCCTTCTATTTTCATTTGCTAAAAATCTAGCACCCCTCGGTGGGAAGTAAGTCTTCAATAGTCACGGAAGGAGGCCAGTGAGGGGGTAGTATTTCTTGAGAAGAGGCAGCAAAAGGAGGCTGGGGGTGTCTGGGGGAGGAACAGATGTTTCAAAGCCTAGGGGAGGTTTTGTTGGGAAGGTAGGTGGGTGAGGTTGAGATCTCCTGTGGGCTCAATCACTCTTCTCTGTTCCCATCACCACCATCACCACCCCACCATCACCTCCACTCTGATGTCAAACACAGCCAGGAAGCTCTAGCCAGAAGCATCTCTCTTTTCAATACCCTGAGAAACTAACTCACAAAACCAAAGTGGGGGCTGAGGGCAGTGCTGCAAAATGCATGTTAAGGAGTGTGGGAACATGGATCCTTGCTGTGTGACCTCAGGGAAGGCCCTGTCCTCTCTGGGCCTCCCTTTCCTTGGCTATATAATGAAAGGTTAGTCTAAATGGTTTCCAAGTGCCCTTTCACTTGGCCTACGTGTCTCCCTCCCAAAGGAAAAACTAGAGGGAACAAAAAGACATGGGTTGTTTCTCTGGTCCCACCTTCAAGCCAAATTCAGATGAAAATGTCCAGTGTGACAGAGATTTAATATAAACAGTGGTGCATTAATACTCACAAATATCCCAAAAGGAGTCCCAGATGGGCTATTTTTATCCCTTAAAACACACACACACACTCCAACCCCCATCACCTCCACCCATGAGAGTTTCTCCAGTTGGTTTTTATAAGAAGACAAGAGTTCCAGTTAAGAGTGCTAATTAAACAGCTTTGACTGTGGGCAGGAGGAGGCTGGCAAAAACCTCCTCTCTGGGCATGATGTCACCACAACTGTGCATTTCTCATGACCCAAGAATGTGAGTGTGTTTGCACAGCACGTCAAAGCCAGTGATGCAAGCGCAGCCTGGTAAACAGGCCCCAGACAGGCAGGCCCTGCAAGGAGACTCGGTGCAGAGGCCTGGCGGAGGCCCAGGTGGTGCTTAACTCCTTCCTGGCAGAACTGGCTGCTGGGCCGCTGAGGCTTGACCAAGGAGCCTTCTCTACTCAGCTTCTCTCACAGGCAGGATTCCTGGTGGTGGCAAGCCCTAAATTAGAGTCACTGAGACCTTCATTCTCACCCACCATTTGCTTGCTCCAGGGACTTGGGTATGTGATTCCTCTAGCTGGAATCTCAGTTTTCTCATCTGTATAACGGGGAGAGGAATCAGGTCCCTAATACCTACCTTCAATACCATAGTCCAGAACACCTAGACAACCAAGGGCTTTTCTCTATACTCAAAGAAAACTCTTTTGGAGGCAAAATCTGACCCAAATGGACTGAAGCTCTGCTGAACTTTTATTCATCCCACTTAGAGTCAACACACACTTCTCACTATAGCAATATCTATATGCTTGATTGGAGACGGGTGGGCTCAGACTCCACCCAATCACTTTTTAAGATCTCCCAAAATTCTGAATTCTGAAAACCATCCAGCCCCAACAGTATTGATCTAGGGTTGTGGGCCTGGGCCACCGGCCTCTGGCTCTTTGGGGAGACTTACTGAGAGACTGCTTTCTGCTGGAAAGTCAACCCCGGAGGACAGGGCTTAGCTCTGTCTCTGCTATGCCCTAAGCAGGCAGTGCCTGGCACACAGCAGGCACCCAACCAATATTTGTTGAATCAATAGCTGAAGTTATTCATACCGCATAAATGCCGTGGTGGTGATTATGGGGAAACTGAGGCCGAAGCCTCTGAGCTGGCCTGCCCTGGATCCTTTCCCACAGAGGGAGTTATGTCTTTCCCCAAAAAAGGTAGCTGCCCTTATTTCTCTGCTGGCCTGATCATAAACAGCTTGGTGACCCCCTCCAACATCCCAGGGCAGCCTTCTCCCTGGCTGGCTGGTTGTGGGCATCAACGAGTTTTCTTTGGCCAAAGGTTTCAGCTGATTATTTTTAAAGGGGGGGCCCATGCAGAAAGCTGGGGGTGGGGAAGGGGTGGTCATGGGGTGTCTGGGGAAGACAGGATCTGGGGTCAGCCTGAGACTGTGGACTAGATCCCCAGACCCTTCTGAAGACTGTGAATGTATCACTCTTAATCCTAGGGCTGGAGAATTATCCAGACCCGTGTGGAGCTGCCAGGATGCAAAAGTCCTCCCCAGTGTGGTCTGACCCATCCCCAACTGCTGTGAGGCCCCAAGTAACTCCTTTTCCCTCTCTGGGCCTTAGCATGACGGAGATGGAGAATCCAGCACAGTGGATCAGAGCTGAATTAGAGACATAGACTTGAGTCCAAGCCCGGGCTCTTCCCCTTGCTGGGCAGGGAGTTAGGGCAAGTCATTTTCCCCCTCTGAGCCTCAGCTATCCCAGCTGTAAAATGGCACAGTTATAGAGACGTTGTTCTGATGAAGGAGCCTGGTACACAGCAGTGATAAAGGAATGTTAGGGGCTATTACCCTTGGTCTGGATGAGCCTCCTGATCTGATGTTCTGTGTTAGGCACTTAGAACAAAAATAACTTCATTGTCTGAGCACCCACTATGTTCCAGGCTAAGTGCTTCACAAGCATTAGTTCATTTCATCCTCCCAACATCACTCAGATGGGTACTAGCATGTCCCCATATTTCAGAGGAGGAGACTGAGGTTCAGAGAGGTGAAGTGACCCCCCACAAGGCTGCACAGCTGGTGGGTAGCAGAGCTGGAATCTGTCAGACTCGTAAGTACCTCATACCATGGCTCCGTTCCTTGAAACAAGAGATTCCAGGCCCAGCTGGGCCGCACCCTGATGTGGCATATGACCAGTGCTGGGGCTGTAGGTCCTCCATCAGAACCATGAGGAAAAGCCTCCCTGCCCTGCCTCCCCTGCAGTGCTGAGGTGAGGAAGCTGGTGACCTTGAAAGGGACTTTGTAGGCTCTGAGATGGGACAGGCATTCTCAAAGTCTCAGTCGCAGGAAGGCAAGGGAAAAAATTAATGCTTTCCCAGCCACCCTGGCAAGTGTCAGAACAGCTCTGGTCACAGAGGTATGGAATAGGAAGGTAGGTGAGGTACAGCTGCCTCAGGCTGTGTTAAGGGGACTACTCGGGGAGCCAAGAACTGAAGGAGAAATGGTGTCCCAGGACCTGACTCTCACCACCAACTCCCTCCATTAGGAGTTGGGCAGTACTGCCTAGTGGTTAGGAACTTGGCCTCCAGAGTCCAACAGACAGGGTTCAAGTCTCAGCTCCACTCATCTCTGCTGAGTCCCTTGGACTTCCCCTGTCTGAGTACAGTCTTCCCAACTGTGAAAAGGGGATGATAATGATAAGAGCCTCGCCAGGACTGTAGTAAGGACAGGACTTGGCCCATGGATATTAGTTGAACAATTATCTTCTACACTTGGTCTGCAATCCTCAAGGAGCTTCTAGTCTGAAAGGAGAGACTATATGTAAAATGCCTGGCACAGGTGGGTGCCCACTGGATGGAAGGATGGATGGATGGATGGACGGACCAACAGACAGACGGATAGGATGAGAGATTTACTCCAGGTCATACAGTCAGGAGGTAACCCTTCCTGATAGCTCACACTGGGCCCCAAAGAATGCCTAAGAGCGGGTTAGAGAGGGAGAGGAAGTCCAGGTGGAGGGGACTGCACGAGCAAAGGCTTGGAGTTGGGAATTACTGCAGAACGGAAGAGATACTGGTCTCACGTATTCTCCTTCAGTAACTTGCTCAACAAGATCCTATGAGGAGGGGCCTCTGGATGGAGGCTCTCCCAGAGTCCCCTGGGGCAGAGCCAGCAGGTTGCACAGGGAGTAGGGCCCCACAGCACAGAGGAGCAGGCAAGAGGAAGACCAGCCTTGGAGTCGGGCCTGCGAGGGCCTGGTCTGGCCATATTTGGTTTTCAAGGAACTGGGAGGCTTCTCACTGGCTCTGCTGCCCACGCACCGGAGCAAGGCCACCCACAGTTGCTGAGTCAGGATGGCAGCTGGGATCGAGAGCAGAGGCCCCAGAATGGGGTGACTGTAACACAGTGGTTCAGAGCCCAGCCTCTAGAGTCAAGAAGATGTGGGTTCAAATCCTGCTCAACTACTGATGGCTGTGTGACTGGGCCGGCTGCATCACCTCTTGGAGGCTCTGTTTTCTTTATCTGTAAAATAAAACAGGAGCAGTAAGGACAAGCACCATTACTGAGTTTGCTATGTGCCAGTCTGTGCTAAGTGCTCTACCTGCACTTCTTGTTTAATTCTCATCACGATAGAGAAATCTTATTATTGTCCCCATGAAACAAAACACGTGAGACCAGTGTTTCTCATCCATGCTGCAGTAGTTCCTAACTCCAAGCCTTTGCTCATGCACACCCCTCCACCTGGAGTGTCTCTCTCTCTCTCTCCCAGCTCTAGGTATACTTTGATGCCCAGTGTGAGGTATCAGGAAGAGTTACTTCCTGACTGTGGGACCTGGGTTTCCGGATAAAGAAACTGAGGCACAGAGAGGTGAGGTCACATGCAAGTAATAAACAGAGCAAGGACTAACGAGAAGCACCTCACCACTCCCCTGCACTTTCCTACATTCCCATTTCTATTTCTTAATCATTTCCCCACCCAATGCCCCCCAACAGCTCATGTAAAACAATACCTGGCACCTGTTCCCTCCACGTCCAATTTCCAAACTGCTGCCAAAGGCTTATTCAGCCCCTCATAATAGTCCTGTGCAGAAGGTAGGCTAGATATCATCCCCATTTCACGGATGGGGACACCAAGGCTCAGAGAAATGAAGCAAGTTGCCTGAGACCTTGCAACCAGCCCGAGGGGAAGCCAGAGTTGGACTGCAGTGCTGTATGACCCCCATTCCAGTGCTCTCTCCCCACCACGGTGAGCTGACCACTTTCTGAGACAGGTGCCCTTCCTTTCCTCCCAGCCAGGTCATTCCTAGACAATTAGGATAAAGGGAAAATTAATCTGAGGTCCACTTGAAAGGGAAAGTCAGGCAGGACTAGTGGGGCATTATGCAAATATATAAAGAAATTAGGCTTCCTTTGAAAAATCATAAAAGAATGAATGAACAAGCTGCAATAGTTTTAAATCAGATCATCTCCTCATGACAGGCAGGAGACCAGAACCGCTCTCTAAACCCGTTACCTCATCTCACTCATTTTTGGAGGCATCTCCTGCCTTACCCCATGCCAGGAGCTGTACTGGGAGCCAGACAAGGGCCCTGCCAGAGGAATCAATACCTGGACAGCGCTCCCCAGACTCTGCGATTTCACATTCCAGTAAAGTGTTCTCCCCAAATGAGGCACACAGTTGCCAACATTTTGCTATTTGTCAAAGAGCATTAAAGAAAAGGAAAAATAAAACATGACTTTCTGTCACCATAAAATTTAATAAGGACTAATCTCAGAATTTAGCAATTTTTGAAAATTATCTTTATAAGTAATGGTCCTAGTTTTGTCACTCGTTGCAGGCCAGGAAGAACTGTATCTAAGATGGGCATTTGGCAATCTCCAGATGAATGGGAGAGAGAAAACATTTATGCATATAACTCAGAATAGCTATATTCATTGAGTATCTTTTGGTTGAAAGCCACAGAAAACTATTCTGGCTACCTTAATAGAGAAAGATTTATTGGAAGGGAATTTTATTGGAAGATTGGATTCTGGGGGTTATGTAGTAGACAGCAGGGCCAACCAACCAACCATTCCTGGCAAGGACAGAAAACTTCAAGAACAGATGGAATCAGAGTCCTCTCTCTGCTCTCCACCAAGTGAGGACAGTGAGAAAGTAGCTGTCTACAGCCCAGGAAGTGGGCCCTCACCAAAACTTGACAAGACTGGCACCCTGATCTCAAATTTCCCAGTCTCCAAAATTGTGAGAAATAAATCTGTTGTTTACACCAAAAAAAAAAAAAAACCCAAAATAAAAACAAACAAAAGAACAAAACAGATGGAATCAGCTCTCTCTCTCTTTCTCTCCTTCTTGCTGCATTTGCTATCTTCTCTCTAGTTGCAGACAGGGTTCCTCCATGTGTCAGAGAACACAATGGCTAACAGCTTCCACATTCATATCTCATGGCTCCAACTTCATATCTCACGGCTCCAGCAACCAGAGACAGACCAATTAACTTCTCAGTTTCAGTGGGGGGAACCTGGAAGGTGTCTGATTGGCCCAACAGAGTCAGATGTCTACCCCTGGACCAATCAACTGTGGCTTGGGGGGGGGGTCTGTAACAACATGGTAGCTCCTGTCATGTTGGACATCATGGTTGGAGAACATCATGGTTGGAGAACATCATGGTTGGAGTCAGGAGCAGGAGGAAAAAGAGCTGGGCGGATAGGCTGGGTGGATGATACCATAGATGTCCACCATGGAGGTGATAAATGCCCTAACAGAGGTGCAAATAAGGTGTCGTGGGAGTTCAGGGGAGGAAGGCACAACTTCTAGCTGTAGGGATCAAGTAGAGCTTCTTGGAAGAGGTGGCATTTGAGCTAAGAATAATCTGGAATATACAGAGATTCAAAATGTTATCTCAAAAAAAAAAAAAAAATGTTATCTCAAATTAGAAGAGAAAAGTGAGCACTGGTAGAGGTGTCATCCAAAGTAGCTATATATTAATGCCTTACTTTGTCAAGATTTTTAGAGGTTATCTAATTTTTAAAAAATTTTAAAGTTATTTACAGTTATTACAAAACATTGACTATATTCTCCCTGTTGTACAGTATATCTTTGAGCCTATCTTACACCCAATAGTTTGTACTTCCCACTCCCCCAACCTTATAATGCCCCCCACAACTGGTAACCACTAGTTTGTTCTCTATGTCAGCGAGTGAGTCTGCTTCTTTTTTGTAATATTCACTAGTTTGTTGTATTTTTTAGATTCCACATATAAGTGATATCATACAGTATTTATCTTTCTCTGCCCGACTTATTTCACTTAGTGTATTGCCTTCCAAGTCCATCCATATTGCTGCAAATGGCAAAATTTTGTTCTTTTTTATGAATGAATAGTATTCCATTATGTATATATATATATATATATATATATATATATATATATATATACCACAGCTTTATCCATTCATCTGTTGATGGACACAGGTTGCTTCCATATTTTGGCAATTGTAAATAATGCTGCTATAAAAAAATAATAATGCTGCTATGAACATTGGGGTGCATGTATAGTTTTATAAATTTAGAATTCATATATAAAATTTACCTTATAGTTTATTTATTTTTTTTTTTGAAATAATTTGACTTACAGAAAAGTTGCAAAAAATAGTTCAGAGAGCTCTCCTAAACTCTTCACCTCCTATATCCCTCACCTAGCTTCCCCTAATATTAACATCTTACCTAACCTTGGTACAGTTATCAAAGCCAGGAAGTCAACACTAATACAGTGTTATTAACTAACCTACAGACTTATTTGAATTTTGCCAGTTTTCCTTGCAATCAAATCCAGCATCCCACTTCGTATTTAGTTGTTATGTCTTCTTAGCCTCCTCCAATCTGTGACAGTTCCTCAGTCTCTCTTATCTCTTAAACCTTGACACTGAAGAGTACTGGTCAGTCATTTACAGTATATCCCTCAATTTGGATGTCTCGTGGTTTTCGCTTGATCAGATCGAGATTATGCATTTTTGGCAAGAATAGCACAGAAGTAATTTTGTGCCCTTCTTAGTACAGCATACAAGGGCTTCATCTTGTCAGCGTGATTTATTACTAGTGAAGTTAACATTGATCACCTGGTTTAAGGAGGTGCCTGCCAAGTTTCTCTTGTAAAGGGTTCCTTTATAATTAGTAAGTATCTTGTGGGGAGATACTTAAGACTACGCAAAAATGTAAACTTCTCATCATTTACAGTTCTTTTTAAAGGTGCTATGCAATGCACACTTTCTACTTTTATTCAACAAACATCAACTATTCACCCGCTATGAACCAAGCACTGGTCTAAGATGCATGGCTCAGTTTTGTGTAGCTTGATGACCTTGCACCACCTTAGGATCCTCATCTATGAATTGGGTATAATTAAATTTTACCACTCAGGGCTTCTGAGGATAGAGGAGGACCATGTTTATGAAAGTGTTCTGTAAAGCTAACTGGGATTGTTCATTCTCTGTCCAAGGCACTCAGCTCTGTCCTCACCTCCACCTATTACCAGTCTCCATTTCTGTTCTGCCTGCATCCATACCCACAGGCTTCTGTCTGTCCTCACTGGCCAGACTCCCTCATCCTATTTACCAAGCCTTACTTATGATGTCACTTAATAAGTTTTGGAGACACAAGGTGAGCCTTGTGTCTCCTTCTGGAGCATCTGAACGCAATTTTGGGAGCTGCCTCGAGATGCCGTGTGATGCCTGGGACCTGTGGGTGGCAGGCGGGAGATCCTTTCTCCAATGGGAGAAATAGTGGGAGAAGTAGGAATTGCCTTCTTCCAATAATGCTTTGGCCCTAAAAGGGAAACTCTTGAGCTCCAGGGAGTACTGAGTAAGTCTGCATGGATACTTGTGTCTTGCTGAGAGATCTACATAGGCACACTTTATTTTTTTTTATCATTATTTATTTATTTATTTGGCTGCACTGGGTCTCAGTTGCCGCACACGGGATCTTTAGTTGCGACATGCGGGATCTAATTCCCTGACCAGGGATCAAACGCAGGCCCCCTGCATTGGGAGCACCGAGTCTGAACCACTGGACCACCAGGGAATCCCAGCATAGGCACACTTTAAATGAAAAACTTCATAATGTGAGAGGATGAGCTCACCCACGATCCAACCTCCTAACCCAACAGCACCTTAATTTGAGAACAGGATTTTAGCAAACCAAGAGGGAGGTACAAGTTAAGTAGCAACACTCCTTGGGTTGCACTTAACCCTTTTAAAGGCAGGAAAACTTTTATGCTTGACTGGTGGTTTTGTTTTTTTTGTTTGTTTACATCCTTTGTACAAGATCATTAGGAAGATCAAATATGATAAGAGGTGAAGGTGCTTTGGAACTCCCACTGCGCAGAGTCAGTATGGCTGTTCCCATTCTGTGCCCTGAGGGCAGCTTTTTAGGAACTGCTTGCCAGGATCAGAGCAGGCAGATTGAAAGTCCCAGCTCCAACATCAGCCCAGGCCATCCTCTGCCTTCCTTCAGCCAAGAAGATGAGCCCTTCAAAATAGAGTCCCCTAAGTAGGAATCCAGCAGCATACAGGGCATTCCCTCCAGGGTCCCGAGTAGTTTCCTCCTTGGCAAGTCACAGGCCTGGGTTCCCCAGGACCATCTCCCACCTGAGGAGCAGGCTGCTGTGGGCTGGACTCCCGCCCAGCTAGCACCCAAGCAAGAATCGTTAACAGCAGCTCAAGATTGCCGATTTTACTGCCCTCTCCCCAGTGGACCCTGGGGAACAACCATCCCCTGGAGACCACCAAGGCAGCAGCTCTCCTAGGAACCTTCAGGTTTAAGAGACACCGTCCCACCATTACCCAGTTGATTCCTGTGGCCATGCACCCAAACTATAACGTACACGTGAATCCCCTGAGAATCTTGTTAAAAATACAGATCCTGATGCAGTAGGTCTGGGGCAAGGCCTGAGACTCTGCATTTCCAACAAGCTCCTAGAAGATGCCAAAGCTGCTGCTCCACAGACCACACTTTGAATGCAAAGCTCCAGACCACAGGATGATCAGAAGGGTCTGGAAACCAGAAAACAATGTTGAGTAAATAGAAACAACATGAGTTGTTGCGTCCCCTCTTTCTACCTTGAAATTTTTATAATCTTGATACCCCTTCTGATGGCCTCCCAATAAAGTCCCCATTTAACTCAGGTTACTCTAGGAGGTTTCTGGTATTTGCAAACAAAAGAACCTTTCCTAATATCGAAAGGTAAATCCCCCAAGTAGGAAAGGGTGACTCTTCCTCATCCCATCGCTTATTTTACAGGCCAGTTCTTCCAGACCCACCACCAGAGCCTGGCTAGACCCACCTGCTTCTTAAAGGGACCAAGTCCCCTTTTGGGGGGCTTGTGATCATTTAAATCTCCTTCAACAACACAGAAGAGGTTTTCAAACATTACGCCGGGGATTCCTCATTGCCCTCTCTCAATATTTTCCCAGAGACCTGAGGCTCCTTGAGGGCTTCAGTCCCTTGATTGCCTCCCAGCCCCTAAGCTGTCTTGTGCATTAATTAGCTGGTGACTAATTGCTTCCTAATTGCCAACCGGCTCCCACCCACACCTGCATCAAGAAGTCATGGGTATCCGCCAGGGAAAGGTCTTTTGTGAGTCCAGTGGTTCACTTTTCCACAAATGTGGGCTGAACTTCTTCTGTGGTACCAGGTCACATTCGCAGCCCTGGGGACTTGGTGGTGAGCAAGACAGACTTGGTCCTTGCCTTCAGAGCTCACATCTAGTGGGAGCCAAATAGCAACACAGGGACTGCCCTGGTGGCATAGTGGTTAAGAATCCGCCTGCCTAATGCAGGGGACACGGGTTCAAGCCCTGGTCTAGGAAGATCCCACATGCTGCAGAGCAACTAAGCCCGTGTGCCACAACTATTGAGCCTGAGTTCTAGAGCCCATGAGCCACAACTACTGAGCCCATGTGCCACAAGTACTGAAGCCCGCGTGCCTAGAGCCCAAGCTCCGAAACAAGAGAAGCCACTGCAATGAGAAGCCCGTGCACTGCAACGAAGAGTAGCCCCCACTCGGGCTTCCCTGGTGGTATAGTGGTTAAGAATCCTCCTGCCAATGCAGGGGACACAGGTTCGAGCCCTGGTCCAGGAAGATCCCACATGCTGCGGAGCAACTAAGCCCGCGTGCCACAACTATTGAGCCTGCGCACCAGAGCCCATGAGCCACAACTCCTGAAGCCTGGGCACCTAGAGCCGTGCTCTGCAACAAGAGAAGCCACCGCAATGAGGAGCCCGTGCACCGCAACGAAGAGTAGCCCCCGCTCGCCGCAACTAGAGAAAGCCCGTGCACAGCAACAAAGACCCAACACGGCCAAAAATAAATAAATAGAATTTTTAAAAAAAAAGAGTAGCCCCCACTTACGGCAACTAGAGAAAGCCCAAGCGCAGCAACGAAGACCCAACAATGAAGGCCCGACGCATCCAAAAATAAATAAATAAATAAATTTATTTTTAAAAATAAAAAACAAACAGCAACACATAAATTTCAGATAATAACTGCTATGATTTAACAAATAATAAAAATACAAAAGGATAATACAATACAGAGTAATGCCTGGAGCTTCAGATAGGTGCGCTGGGAAGGCCTTTCTAAGGAGGTGACATTTGAGTTGAGACCTGAATGGTACTCAGGAGCCAGCCAGAGTGATGATTGAAGAGAAAGAGCTGTCCAAGCAGAAAGCACGGGCAAGATCAAAGGCTGGTTGGGAGGGACCAGCTTGGCCTGTCTGAGGAACACTCACTGCATCCTTTCAGCCCCCAGGGATTCGGGAGTCAACCAGCAGGTTGGAGCTGGTTTTAAGAATTGGAGCAAAACCTTTCCTCTCCTCTTTTTGCAGAGGCTGGGGGTGAGGCTTACTCCACATGGCCCCACCTCCAATCATCTGATTGGTCAGATTTCAGGATCCTGATTGGCCTTTGGTGGTAACTAGGGCGCTCTTTCTTCAAGGTTCCAAACTCCACAGTCTTACTTCGGACTTACGGCGGAACCCCTCGGAGGGTCCAGTTAGGGAGCACGCGGCTTCCCCTGGGGAATCCAGACCCAGGACTCTGCAGAGAAACAACAATGCAGATTGCCATGTGAAATTTCTTGATTTTTAAACGTTAATGATAAGTTGGAAAAGCTTTTTAAAAGCTGTGCAGGCCAAACACGTGTCTATAGGCAGGACCTGGCCCCTGCACACCCACACCCACCCCCCGCCGCCCGGGGCGGTGCAGTGGGGCTTGGCGAATGCCTAGTGGTAGAGGTGATGGACAGAAGGAGTCAGGAAGGACACTAACTACATCCTGGATTCTGAAATACCCTGCCCTGGAGGAGGAACTCGCTGCCACAGACACATACTGAGCACCTATTGGTGCAAGTCTCTGTGCTAGGTTGGGGGGTACAAAGCACATTGTGAGGCTGTACCCTCCTCCAGGGCAGGGGGTTGCCTACCGCAGAAGACCTGGGTTCCAGTCCTGCCTTGGCCTCCTGTAATTACCGTGAGTCCTTGGGTTAGTTCATCAGCTCTGGGATTCGGCACATAGCCTTATGTTGATAGCAGGTTAACTAAGTCAGGTGAGGGCAGATTATGAAAGGCCTTGAACGTCTAGGTAGGGAGTTTGGGCCGGATCTGTTAAGGGGGTGGGAGCCACTGCAGGTTCTTGATCAGGAGAGTGATATTGCAAGTAAAATATTTTAGGAAAATGAATCAGGCCACCTGTGCAGAGAGAAGAGGGTCACATACCATCAGGTGTGGTATAGTGAGACAGCACCTGGGTTTATGCAAATAAGATCTTACCACCCCTAGCTCAAAAGCCTCTGGTGGCTCCCTGCAGCCCTCACAGCAAAGTCCTTCCTTCTTACAATGGTCCAAGTGCAGGACCATTGTCCTGGGTGTATGACCTGTGCAATTGCACAGGGCCCCACACTTAGTTTAATGATTTACTGTCACCATCTTGAAATTCTTAAAGGGGTCTCATGTTTTTCCTTTGCATCAGGCCCCACAAATTATGTAGCCAGTCCTGCCCACAGGGACTGGCCCCTGCTCCCCTCTCCCTTCTCATTTGCACCCCGCTTCTCCCTAACCCTTCAAACTCCAGTTGCTTTAGTCTTCCATCAGTTCCTGGAGGTTGTTCCTTCCTGCCTCAGGGCATTTGCACAACCTGTTCCTTACCTGGAACACCACCCCTCACCCCAAGACCAACTCTCTGTTCAGCAAATTTCTTCTTATCCTCCAGATCTGAGCGTAATTACCTCCTGAGAGATAACTTCTCTGACCTCCCAGGATTATCTCTTCAAAAACAAAAGTTTAAAAATAATTTAAAGTAGGCCCCCAGTACAAGCTCCCATAGTGCCATGTGGTTCCCACTTCAAAGAAATGACCGTAATCTGTAATGAAAACTTTATATGGCGCTCTGTTCGCTGAGTCTGTCTCCACCTCCAGACTGTGAGCGCCACGATGCTCACGAACCTGTCTGCCTGGCTTCAAAGGGAGGCTCAGAGATGGGTTAAATGGGGTGAAAGGTGGGGAAGCCATATCTCACCCATCTTGGACCTTTCCTTCAGGTTGGGCAGAAATTTTCATAATGCCCAGACCACACACCCAGTAGGGTCTGCTCTGGCCCTGGCCCTGGCCTTTCCCCAGCTGGAGCCCATTAGCTACAGACCCTCTTGCCCCGATCCCAGTGATGGGACAATCCTAGGGGTGGGTGGGAAGAGGATGCATTTTACAGAGCCAAGCTTTAGTCTAAAGGAAGCAATAATGAAATAATTTCAGACCTCTGACAGCAGAACAGCCATGGGTGTTTGGGGGCTTTGTGCTTGTAAAGGCTTGAGTAACATATCCAATTGGGGGAAATTTTCCTTCTTTTAACCAAGTAAATAAAACCATTCATACCACAAGAGGTAGGGGGAAGGGACAGAATTTGCACAAAACATAAAAATTTGTTGACCCTGGCAAGATGAGAAAGAGCATCATGCCTGCCCAGGTGGCTCACATTTATTAAGTAGGTGCCATGTACCAGGATCTGAGCTAAGCTCTTGACACACATAAGCTCCTGAATGCTCACCCTAACCCTGTGAAGTTGGAACTATTCCCCTCCCCATTTTGTGGATGAGGAAACTGAAACGCAGAGAAACTGGGTAACTAGCCTAATGTCACACAGCAAGGAAACGACAGAGTTGGGATTTGTACCAGATCTGTCCAACTCCAGATCTGTTCTGAGCCCTTCACTACCACAAAACAGCTACTCATTTGGCTTGCAGTGTGCTTTTGGCAAATTTGTCAACCTCTCTGAGCCCCATAATCTGTTTTTTTCTTTTTCTTGACCCATGCCCCCTGCAGTAGAGCACAGTCTTTTTTTAAAATAAATTTATTTATTATATTACTTATTTTTGGCTGCGTTAGTTCTTCGTTGCTGCACACAGGCTTTCTCTAGTTGGGCGAGCGGGGGCTACTCTTCTTTGCGGTGCGTGGACTTCTCATTGCAGTGGCTTCTCTTGTTTTGGAGCTCGGGCTCTAGGCACGCGGGCTTCAGTACTTGTGGCACATGGGCTCAGTAGTTGTGGCTCATGGGCTCTAGAACTCAGGCTCAATAGTTGTGGCACACGGGCTTAGTTGCTCCGCAGCATGTGGGATCTTCCGGGACCAGGGCTCGAGCCCGTGTCCCCTGCATTGGCAGGCGGATTCTTAACCACTGTGCCACCAGTGGTTAAGAAGCCCGAAGCACGGAGTCTTAACCCCTGGACCGCCAGGGAAGTCCCAAGCCTCAGATTCTTCACCTATAAATTGCCCCTTATTTAAGCCACTCTGTGCTAGGTACTGCCTGACTCCTCACGGTGCCTGGTGAGGGAGGGAATGTGGCAGAGCCAATGATTTGTGTTCTTCAACCTGTTTCCTCTTCCTGGGCCCTACAGTTAGCAGAGTCATGTGACTACACTCTGGCCAGTGAAAATTACATGTCATCCCGGGCCAAGGTAATTAAGAATGGGTGAGTCTCTTTTGATTTTTAGTCTCCCTTTCACATGCAGAGGATTCAGGAATGGATTCCAGGGAGGGCCTTGGGGAGTCACTGCCTGGAAGAGAGCTGCCTTCCAAGGCAGATGGGTTAGGAGACCCCTGACCTATATCAGACTTTGCATGAGTGAGGAATAAACTATCATTGGGTTAAGCCACTGAGATTTTTGTTTTGTTACAGCAGTTACCATTAATTGCACTGAATGAAACTTTATCAGTTATTAATTTCCATAATAATGCTGCATAACAAATCACCCCAAATCTTAGTGCCTTAAAACAGCAACCAGGGACTTCTGTAGTGGTCCAGTGGTTAGGACTCCATGCTTCCACTGCAGGGAGCACAGGTTCGATCCCTGGTTGGGGAACTAAGATCTCGCATGCTGCACAGTGCAGCCAAAGAAACAAAACAAAAAACCCCCACAAAAAACAGCAACCATTTAGTTTGCTCATGATTTCATGGATTGGCAATTCGGTCTGGGCTCAGCTAAAGGTTCTTCTAGATTAATTGGCTGATTAGCACAGCCTCAGCCAGGACAGCTCATTCCTGTTCCAGTGGTCTCTCATCCTGGAGCAGGATAGCTCAGGCCTGTTCACATGACAGCTGGGAGGATTCCAAGAGAATGGGCAGAGGCTACAAGACTTCTTACAGTCCAGACTCAGAACAGGCAGTGTCACCTCTGCTGTATTCTATTGGCCAAAATAGGTCATATGGCTGAGCCCAGGTCCAAGGAATGAGGAAATAGGCTCTATCTCCTGATGGGAGGAGTTCCAAAGTCACACTGCAAAGGGGCTTGCATACAGGGAAGCAAAGCACTGAAGTTATTTTGCAACCAAACTACTACAGGAGGTATTAGTGCCCCCATTTGAAACTTCCTTCCCAGGTTCAGGAAGATGAAGTGGCTAGTGAATGGAAGAATCAGGATTTAAGCAAAACCCGAAGCTCTCTTCATGCCCCAAGCTTCCCGTATGACTCCAAAGACTGGTCCTCTTTGGCCAGAAGGAACCTCCCCACTTCTGCTAGCTGAATCAGGAATCCAGCATCCTGGGCTCCCAGGGAAGGAGCCCCCAAATCTGGATCTCATTCTGGCCTTTGGAAGAACAGGGCATCTTTTCAGATATTTGAGTCTAGGAAACACCTTGAACTTCAAGCCTGGAGAAGCTGTGACTGCAATGACCTGGGGCTGGCGGAAAGGCCTTCCCCTCCTGGCCTTTACACATCAGATGGCCCTAGAGACCTACTTCACTCTGTGACCCAGGCAGAGCCCACACCCTCTCTGTGCCTCAGTATAAGGATGCAAAGTGTAAAGAGAAAAGTGCTCAGCCTCTGGACTCACAGCACTGGCCTCAAATCCTGACTCACTTGCTGTCAGTCCTGGGCAAGGCCCTTCCACTCTCTGAGCCTCACATTCTCTTCTATAAAACAGGTGTGAGAGAAGAGGAGTCCCCATCTTGGGGGCTGTTGTGAGAACTGAATGAGAGAATGCACAACATAAATGCATGATGTAAATGACCTACTACCCCCAAGGTGGACTTAGTAGCTGGCAGGTGGTGGTAGCATCATGTCAACCAAACCCCCATTTTACAGAGGAGAAAACAGAAGCTCAGGCAGGTGATGTGACTTGCCAAGGCCACACAGCTAAAGAGCAGTGATGTCATCAGTGATGTACTCAGGTCTATCTGATTCCAGAAACCAAGGTCTTACCCTCTCTAGAGTCCTAGGTTTGAGTTGCCTCTTGCAGCCATGTGACCTTGGGCAAGTCCCTTTTCTCTCTCGGTCTCATTTTTTTCATCATCTAAATAAATGATGATCTGCCTATGATGCCTTGTGCATTTTCCTCAAATGGGAAAATACATGGAAAGTGCTTAGCACAGTCCCTAGGACAGACTTGTGTGCTCAGCAATGAGAGGCTGCTATAACAGTCAGGGGTAAGTTGCGTAACTCTCTGTGTCTCAGTTTCTCTATCTGTCAAATAGAGCTAATGACAGACTTATCTCATTGGGTTGTTGTGAGGAATAAATGAGTTACTGTGGGCTAACCTCAGCACAATGCCTGGCACATGTATGCACTTCATAAGCACTTGCTATTATTTTAAAAGTTCAGAAACCTGTTCCAAGCCAGCATGAGATGATGGGGATCCCAGCCCCCCACTGGCTGAGGCTCCAGGCACTGCCTTTGCTACCATTCAGCTATTATTAGGCCCAGCGTCCTCATCTCAAATCCAGATGGGGAGCTAGAAGGGCGGGCAGGGCTGGGCCTGGCTGGCGGATGGCTGGGAACACTGCTGGGAGGCCGGTTTGGGTTTGGGCCCCACCCCGCCTGCCCTCCCTCGCCTGCAGTGGGTCCAGCCGCCACGTCTACACTTGGCTCTGAGGTCTGCACCAAACACTCCCTCCCACCGTGGCCGCCTCCTCTGGGAAGGTTCAGAGCATTTCGCGGCCTCAGCACTTTTCTGCCCACCCCGGGGAGGCCAGGCCTGCGTAGAAACTATGAATTGGACACTGCATGCCTCTGGAGCCTGCAAAGGGGTCAACCACCCTCCTGTCTAGAGGTCTTCATACCTACAGTGAGGCCTACTGGGTCCACCAAGGGGAAAGGGTCCACACAACTGGGTTCAAATCCCAGCCCTACCACCGATATGCAGCGTCAACATGGACAAGTGACTTCCCCCTGAGCCTCAGTTTCTTTATCTATAAAATGGGTATAATCTTAGCACCTACCTCACATGGCTGTGGTGACGTATAAATGAATGAATAGCACATAGTAAGGACTCAGTATGTGCTAGTTATTGTTATTTCATGCTTGAGTGTGCCAGGCCCTGAGGGGGAAACAAGGATTTGGGGAGGCTGGGGATCTGGGGTACCAAGTGGCTCCACCTCCAATTGCTGTGTGACCTGAAGCCTGTTCCTTGCCCTCTCTGGAACTCAGATTACCACGAGGTGGGCATCTAGGACTCTATGATGCCACAATTCAGCTGCTGCACTCACAAGTAGTTAAGAAATATGACAAGGCCCCATGTGGGCAGAGACCCCAAATGGCAGGGTACCATGGTTAGGAGCAAGGGTTCTGGGGAATTCCCTGGCAGTTCAGTGGTTAGGACTCCACGCTTTCACTGCTGGAGCCCAGGTTCAATCCCTGGTAGGGGAACTAAGATCCCGCAAGCCACGCCATGCAGCAAAAAAAAAAAAAAAAAATCAAGGGTTCTCGGTTCTAATCCTGTGTGAGGTGCTGGTGTGGCTTGGCCTTGTTGAGCCTGTTTCCTCTTCTGTATAATGATGGTTCTACCTCACAACATTCAAGCTGTGAGGTTCATGATAATAACAAAACTGCACTCATGTGTTTTTATGGTTCCAACCCACTAGGCAGCAATTATACAGGGCCGCTGCCATAAGCCTAGATTACGCCAGGCATCAGGGAACTCCCAGAAGTGATAAGTCCAGGCCGGCCCATCCAGAACCCTCTCCTTTTTCCATGAGGCTGGTCTCCTGGGGTTCATCACAACCCATTGGGCATCTCAGATTCCCTTCTCCTTCCCAGGGCTCACTTGCCTCCAAGTTTCCTACATTGAAGAGTCACTCCTTTCCCATCCTTCAGCACCTAGGGCCGGGCCCCCTTCTCCTCCAAGGCCGGAAGTTTATCTGACACTGTCGCTCAGAGAACACAGCAGCTGGATGACATCATGGAGGAGACAGTCTTGCCAAACTGGTTTGCCAAACAGATCCCCAGCCCCACTCCTGTGGCTGCTGACCTTGGGGGCCTCCAGTTCTGCCCACGAGGGAGAGGGTCACAGCCCTTGGATCCAGCCAACCCCAGCAAGAACCAGTTCTTCTCCTCCAGGGTCCCCATGCTCCAGCCTCACCTACCTGACTTTTCCCCAGCAAAGTCCTCAGAGTCCTATCTGATTTCCTTTGCTCTCATGCTGTGCCCTCTCCAGGTTGCCTTTCTCCACCCCTTCCACATGCCAAACAGCAAGTGAGGGCTTTTTCTCCACAACTTTTAGAGTCCAGATACCATCTCTCCCCCTACCCTCACCAAGCTGTGAGACCCCAACAGCAGGCCCAACTCCCATCCAGCTCTAACCCCTCTACCCCTCCCACTGCCCAGCAGGCTCTAGACCCCTCATAGGCCCAAGGTCTTGGCCTTGGCTGGCCTCACAGCCACTTGTGAGCACATCCCAAGGTGGGGTCTCCCTGAAAGTCTTGGAATTTTATGTTGTCTACTTTGGTGGGGAGAGGGCTTAGAAAGCTCAGGCCACAACTCCCCCATCTTGCAGATGAGGAAACTGAGGCTCCAAGGGGAACAAAACTTTGCCTGGGCTGGAGCCAGGCCTAAGACCCATCACTCCTCTTGCTTCCTGACCCCAGGACTGGACTTTCTCTGCAGGACACCAGGGAGGGGGAGGGGAAGCCAGGGAGATTCAGGGATCTGGCACTGCCAGCTTGGTAAAAATATTTATTCTCAGACTGAGAGACTGGAGCAAAATATTACCCTTGGCCCCTGAGCTGCTCCAGTCATTCCCTACTCTGCCAGTCCAGGGTTGGACCTGGAGAAATCTGGACCCTTTCTGGGAGGGCCTGAAGTGAGCCAGTCCAAGCTCCTCATTTTATAAATGGACAGACTGAGGCCCAGGCCTCCCCAGTGCCCATAAGACATGTTCACCCTACTCACCTGTCACTCAGGGCCTTTCACAGATGGAAGGTCTTCCATCCCCATTTCCTGCTCCATCCACAGCCCATCTCTCCTCCTTTTCCCACTTACAAACTTCCTGGCCTTTATTCACACTGTCCCCCTGCCACTAATACACTTTCATGTCTTTCCCCCTCTTCTCTGTGGGATGGATTTCTTTGCACCCTTCCTCAAGGATCAGTTTGCTCCTCCTCTAAGAAGTCTTCCAGGATTTCCTCCATCCTAGAGGCAGCAAGGTGGAGGAAAGGGGCTTTAGCATGGGGCAGAATTCCACTCAAGTTTGAATGCCATTACCAGCCAAGGTGCCTTCACCTCCCTGAGTTTCAGCTTCCACCTCTGTAGAATCCGGGTAATACTTATCTTGCACAGTGGTCAATTTGCATGCAACTGGTTCTCAGTAAACACCAGGACCCTCCTCATGGGACGTTTACTCCTTCCTGTGCTGTGGCTGCAAGCTTCTCCAGAACCACACCGGGCTGCCCTTTGATCTTTGTTTCACCACCATCTCGTCCCACCCCTTTCAGATAGGAAGGGAAAGCAAGTAGTTCTGGAGGAGGACCCCAGCCCTGAGGGCTTGATGGAGGGGCAGGACCCATGCTTATCTTCAGTACTACCAGGAACTAGTGAGCGTGTGTGTGACACAAAGTCCGCTCTCAGAAACTCACGTGTGCCGTTCCTCCCTCCTGGGGGGTGGGGGCAGAACTAGTACGAAGCAGGCCATTCACTGGAGCCAAGAGCCGCCACTCAGGTGGCTTACGTATGTCCCGCCCCAGGAGGCTGTTCCAATGGGCGCGCGAGGTTTGAAGAGGACTGAGTTGGCTTTGCAGGGCGCTGAACCTTGTTCTGAAGAATAAGATGACATCTAAGTTGGGAATTCCCTGGCGGTCCAATGGTTAGGACTCAGCTCTCACTGCCAAGTGCCCAGGTTTAATCCCTGGTCGGGGAACTAAGATCCCACAGGCCACGTGGCCAAAAATAAAAAATAAAAAAATAAAGTTTATTAAAAAAAAAAATGACATCTAGGTTAACCAGAGAGAGCCTACATGGGGCCTTCTCAGGAGACGGGGACCTCGAACTAAAGCCCCAAATTGGGCTCTGTTTGCTCCTCCTCCCGTGTGACCTTAACAAGCCCCTTCCCTCTCAGAGCCGTGGTTTTCCCATGTGTAAAATGGGACCACCTCTCAGGGATGTGGGGATGCAGTAAGATGACACCTTTAAAAGAGTCTCAGAGTGGATACTGGCCCTCGCTCTAGATGGGGGCAAGGTGTGGTAGTGGGTGGTCACAGAGGATCTGGACAGTGGGGCTGAGGGGCTCTGCTGGAGCAAAAGGCTGAAACCACTTCCCCACAACCCCATATCACTGTGGTTAAAAGCACAGATTCTATACTCAAAAGGTGCTGGTAGGAACCACAGTTCCACTACCTATCAGCTGTTGTCCTCAACTGTAAAATGGGACAGTAATCCTGGGCTCAAATGGTCGTTATAGGGACTATATGCCTGGTACATGGCAAGTACAAAAAAATGAGTCTATATTATTATTGTTATTATTTGACAGACGGGATTCCAGACCCCACCTCCCAGGCTCCAACTCCCTTTGATGTCCATGGAGACCTGTGGGAGGCACCCTGACCTCTATCACAGGGGACAGAGTGGTTTTCTCCAGTGGGTCTGAGCTCTTGGGTCCCCTGGTTGATTCCTCATATTGTCTTGGGCATGTTGGCTCTCTCTGGGTCTCAGTTTCCTCCATTTGTTGAATTCTGGACTTCGTGTTCCCTATTTAACTCCACAGCGCTGCAAGAGGCCGACGCTGAGGGGCTTGGAAGCGAGAAGCATGACAGATAAGGTCAATATCTGTGCAAAAGTGTGTCGGCTGGGGAAGGGGAATTGTGTGATTGACCCTGCTCCATCTGAGGTGGTCCCTAAGGTACTTCAACGTAGGGTCAAGGTGCTGCCGGCCACTTAGTCCCTGCTCTGAGATGACCCGGACCAGGTGTGCCGAAAGCAGCCTGGGGGCAGCGGCCAAGCCAGGGCACTGAAGCGAGGAGGGGGCGGAGTCGAGTGAGGGGACAGGGTCTCACGAACAAAGAGGTGGGCGGAGAGGGACAGTCCTGAAGGCTCCGCGAATAGTACGATCCCGGGCCACTTACCGCGGCTTTGGGCGCCCTCCCTGACTTTGGCGCAAAGCTGCATCCTCCTGGTGACACCCATCCGACCAGCGAAGGCCGCTTGAACAGTGGCCCCAAGACTGCAAACCCCTACAACCTAGGCCCGTGAGGGGCGGGGCCTCTTCTAGGGGCGTGGCCGTCAAATTGAATTTCCCCAATGGGGCACGAGGGTGGGCGGGATTCTCCCCAGGATTGGTTGGCGCCGTGGCGCGGGGCGGGACCCGCGGGGCTGCTGGCGCGGCTGGACGGGCGGCGCTTGCAGAATCCCGGGGACGGTTGCTGAGCGGGCTTGGCGTCCCGGTCGCGGCGCCTTCCGCCTGACCGCTCCTAATCCATCTGTTGGATCCCGAACGACCTAAGCTGAGCCCGTGCCGGGCGGGCGGGCCGGACTAAGAGGTGGGTGTGCGGACCTCCGGGCGGCAGCAGGACCCCCGACGGGTCCGAGGGTGGAAGCCGGATAGGTGGACTCCCAGGGTTCTGGGACTCCTGAACCTGGGAGCCCCCACCCATCCACAGGGGCTCTAACCCATGCGATAAAGTTCTGAGGCCTGGGGAAAGGACACTCACGGACCTCCAGGAGGCTCTGCGACCCTCAGGGGTGCTAGTCTGTGGGGGCAGAAACCCTGAGGAAGCTCCTACGTTCCTCTGAGACTCCTCGCAATCTTCGGGGACCTCACACTGTGTGACAGGGAGCCATGGAACTGGAGTGGAGCAGCGGCAGGAATCCCTGAGGAGAAAGAGACTTCCCTGGGAGTCCTAGATTCTGCGTTAGGGACCCCTGCCCCTCAGAAGACATGGGGGAACTCAGAGTGTCCACAGAACCCAAGTCTGGTGATTGCTAAGTGAAGGACCCCAGCAGAGGGCGGCTGGGAGGTTGCTACCTGTCCGAGCCTACAAGGATGGGAAAAGCAAGCAGCGACTTGAACAGGCAGAGTCCGAAGAACCCCAACTGTGTGGACTAGGACCTTCCCCAGACCCATTCACTGGATGGGATGACTCGACAAGTGACTGGGGAGGGGGAAGGGATGACTGAGTGATGAATCAACAGGAGCGGGGGCAATCCAGGGGCCATTTCAGTCACCATACATTAACTAAGCACCTACGGTGTGTCACGCTGTGGGCCCTCAAATTCCAGAAAGATATTAGGGCTGCAGGGGGAAGGAAAGAGCTACACTGGGAGGCTGGGCCAGGATTTAGGGGGCCATTTTGATAGGCAGTGATAGAGCAAGAGGGAGTGTCCTGAGCCCCTGAGGGCACTTTGGAAGGGGACTTCAGAAGCTAGAGGTGGCCAAGATTAAATCCATTCCCTACCCTCTGGGTCTTTGGGATCCTCCTTCCCCCATGACAATCCTCTGGTCCTCTCCAATCCTGTTTGCCTAAGTCCAGAAGCTGGACGGATCAGTTTCTGAAGGCTCTTCCAGCTGAATTGAATTCTAAGTGTGTGAACTGGCAGGAGGAGCGGGGTGCCTGGACACCTGGCTTCATGAGGTCAGGGCAGTTGGCATCAGGGGGAGGGCGGGAAAGGGAGGAGTGGAGAGGGGTGTGTACAGAGGGCTGTCCTCAAGAATTAGAAGACAGAATGTTACCTCCAATGGCTTAAGTTACCTGGGGGAATGAGAGTGGCAAAGGCAGCAAGGACTTGGATATGGGTTTAGCCCATAGCCAGAGGCTGAGCTTTTGGGGTGAGTGGGGGCTGGGCAGGCCCTGGGGATGGGTGGGTGGGGCAGGAAGCTGTGGAGTGTGGTGGGCACCCCCTGGTGGTGAGCACAGCTTGGGTGGGCCTTACTGGGCCCTGGCTTCACAATCCAGGTCCCTACCCTCCCTGTTTGATGCTTAGATATGGCAAGGGCCCAGCTTAGGCCACACAGCAAGCTAGCAGTCCAGCTGGCTGGACTGGAACCAGGGACTCCTACTCTTGGTTTGTTTAGTTTTCCAGCACACTACCCTAGGGCAGAGGGCACCTCCCAGCCAGGAGTCACATCACAGATAAGGATCAAACACCAATGGATAATCATGGCTTAGAGGGGGAAACTGAGGCACAAAGCCCAAGTGCCTGTGGTTTCTAGAGGCCCCAGAAGGCCTGATTCATGTCTATCCCCTGCAGAATTCCCTGAGCTGGTGTCAGCTGCCAAAGGCACTGGGGAACTCACCAGGAGGGGACGGACGGAGCTAGGGGCCAGCAAGATGGCGGACGAAACATTAGCTGGGCTGGATGAGGGAGCCTTGCGGAAGCTGGTAAGTGGTTCCATTATCCCTACTATGAGGGCAGACAAGACAGGCCAGAGAGGCAGGGCCTGTCCAGGATACCTCTCAGCTGACAAGAGGAGGTGATGGGGGAGGGCGCAGGAGAAGGGCTCCGGGGAACAAGGCTAGGCCTGTTCCGCGTGGCCGATGCAAAGGCCCTGGTGGCATGTGCTTGTCCATGCCAGGTGCTGAGGCCTTGTTCCTCCCAGCCCCCCACTGCCACCACCTGTTTAAATAGTAACTGGTAAGGACTCACCCATGTGCAGTCACAGGTGTGGGGAGGCTGGATTTGCCTCTCTCAAGCAACAGCCTGGGCAGTACCCACCCCTCCTGGAGGCTGCCCCAGTGATAACAGTAGCAGCAATGATTAATAAGCCAGGGCACAGCAGGGAGCAGTCTGGGCGCTAAGCACACCATCTCACAGAATGGTTACAGTAGCTCCAAGAGCCAGGAGGACACTGAGGCTGAGACAGGTGAAGTCACCTGCCCAACGGCACCCAGCTCGGAAAAGGGTGTGCCAGGATCCAAACAAACCCCAAAAGGGGTCATGGGGGACCAAGAGACCTGGATAAGTCAAGTCCAAAAGAGCCCATAGAGAGAGACAGGCCTTGGGGACCCTTATAAACACTGTGACTTCTAATCTGTCATTTTTCCCACTCTGAGCCTCAGTTTCTTTATCTGTAAAATGGGAGGTGGGGGGAATGTGTGTGAACATAATATCTAGGTCCTACAGTTGGCATGGGGATGGAATGAGGCATGGGCCCAGATCTTGGCATGGAAGAAGGATGGGCCCACTCTACCCCTTTCCCCAGCTTCTTCTTGAAGCCCGCCCTCCCCCCCAACACACATATCATGCACAGAGAGGATGTGGGGCAATATAGCAGGGCAGGCATGGGCCCACCAGCAAGGGCAGGGTGCACTGGAACTGGAAGAGGGGCCAGAGCTCCACCCCCCAGCCCCTGACCCTTGTCCAGGGGGTAAATTAAAGATTTACCTTCCCTGGGAGAAGGCAAATGACCCACCCCACCCCCATACCATTCCTCTGGAGGCAGGGGCTGGAGCCAGCTAGCTCAGCCCAGTCACTGGGCAGTGCCCAGCCACTGCCATCATCTACCCAAGGCACTTGGCCTCTGTGTCCTCGGACAGCACCTTAGACTTTGGGTGTCTGCCACGGCCACAGGCGCTGTGTGCAGCCTGAGGGAGATGGGTTTCCAAGGGGTCCCACCACGTCAGCTCGACCTCCCATCAGGAAGTCAGAATCCTAATGTGGGTAGTGGAGAGAAAGCCAGACCTTTGCTCATCCCCTTCTCTAGGGGTCCACTCTGAGGCTCAGGGTTCTCCAGCCGCCACCCCCCACCCCATGCGGGTTTGGATGCTGGAAAAGGGTTTCAGAGAAACCAGAGCATTGGCTGTAGTCCGCCCCCCCACAACCCCGGCCCCCTCCCTGGGAAAGGACTAGCAAGACCCCGCCCCTCGTCTCGGGACCCCGGAGGTCTTTCCCATTTCGGGACCGGGGTCCTCCACCGCCGGGCGCCCGCCATTACTGCGCCCCAGCGCTGCCGAGGGTCCCGCCCCGGGCGCCGGCCTCCTGGCAGGAACTGAGGCGTCCGGAGCCGGGTTCCTCCCCGCGGGGCCGGGCCTTATAAGGGAAAGCTGACCCAAGCCCCAGCGTCCGGCCGATCTGGGGACCCGGGGACCCGCTCCCAACCTCGGCTCCTGCACATTCCTGCGAACAGGGAGGGGGGCTGTGCGGGATGGAGACACCTGGGGACACGAGCACCACGTGCTCCTCCTCCACATATAGGGACGCCCTCCGCCTCGGTCCCGGGTTCGAGATCGAGCTCTGACACTCACTAGCTGGGTGACCTGTGAACCTGAGTTTCCTCTCTGTAATCGGGGATGTTAAAGCAGGCGGAACCTGGGCGGCTTCCTGTCCTGCTGGCTCCTGGCTGGGCGCCTTGCACCGGGCTGCGTGGGAGAGGCGTGGGCGGTGCAGGCGGCTGCGGTCGCGGGGCCCGCGGGCCTTCAGCGCCCCCTGGCTAGGCCACGCTTCACTGCCGGCCGGTCCCCCATCGGTCAACTGGAGGAGCTGGGACTGAGCGAATGCCTGGAGTGTCTCCTCCGTAGTGCTGGTGGGGAGACCGAGGCCCAGGAAGACGCCGGGGCCTGTCAGACGCCCCCAGCAGCGAGGGTACAAAGTACCCGGAGGCCCGGCCCCCCGGGAAGAGGAAGCACCCTCTTTCCTCCCAGGAGAATTTCACTGGGCAGTTTCGGAAACCCCCCCATCTCCTTCCCTTTCCCCGAGTGGACAATGGCGCTTTGTACTTCCTTCCCTCCCAACAACAGCCCCCTCCACTCAGGATGGTGGGGCCTGAGAGGACAGGGAACGCAGGACACACATCAGGGACACTGTGGGCGGAACTTTGTCTCCAGGCCCAAAGGGAAGGCTCATGCGGGAGGGTGACCAGTGGGATGAGGTTGTCCATTCCACAACCCTGCCCCACCCACTCGGGGGATCAGACAGAGGCTCCCATTTTCCAGAGGGGGACACTGAGGCTCCCAGGGGTTGCAGAAGTGACCAAGTTCCCACATCAGCTTTTTTCAGGGAGGAGAACCCCATCTCTGGAGCCCAGGGGGTTGAGAAGGGACACACAGGAGACAAAGGGCTAGTCATTGCATCTCTGAGCCTCTTTACCCTCTGCACAGGAGGGTCTGGACCAGCTGTCCCCTCAAGCCCAGAATCTCCTAGTGTACCACGGAGGGCTCTGGGCCTGAGTCAAGGCCAGGACTGAGGGTGGGAAGGTGAGCCTTCTCCACCCCCCCCCACATGATAGGCCCCCTTAAGCCCCAGGGCCTCTCTAGTCCAGGCTGGAAGGGTCCCCAATATAGTACAAGGATCTTCAAGGTACCCACCATAGCAGACAGACCCCAGCCACAGAGATATCCTCAGCCCAGGGAAAGCCCTGGAGTCATGGAAACCTGGGTTCAAATCCTGGCTCAGGTCACTTGACCATAAGCAAATCACTTCCCCCTGAGCCTCAGTTTCCTCATCTGTCAAATGGGAGTAATAAATTGCCTAGGGTTTCTGTGAAGTTAGGACAAGTATGGGGCTCAGCACAGGATCCAGCACATGGTTTCTCAGTAAATGTTACAGATGCCTCTGGGTATCTTGTCCTCACTTGCCCTCACTTCTCTCTCTCCCATCCTGACTGGCTGGAACCAACCATACATAGGTCCGCAAGGTGGGGGGGACCCCAAGTCACTGCCCCCATCCTCACCCACTGCCCTAAAGGGAGGCCATTGTCCCATCTGAGAAATGAGATGTTAACCAAGACCAGGGATGTTAAGTATATGATCCTGACCACCCAGCCAGGACTGGACTGGGGCTGGAGCCAGCTGGGGGTCCTGGCTTGAGCCTTCCGGGAGCCCTCCCATATCTCCTCAGGAATGTGAAGACTGAAGGCTCCCTGGAGGGCTCTGTCACTTGTCTCTACCCTCTTCAGACTGGGACAAGTGAGCTCATGGCTAAGCTGGGCCAGCCCACACTCCCTGCTGAAACCTTTCCCCCTCCCACCAGGCTCCCTTGTAGATCAGGAAGGAATGATGGGAGAAGAGACTAAAAAGGAAGGGAGTAGAGGGTTCCTGGGCCTACCCCTGAATGATTTGGGGGTGGGGGCGGAGGAAATCACTTTGCCTATACTTGCTCCCACCTAGCGCACACCCACACTGGAGGCTTATCTTTGCCATTATCTTCCTGGGGGCCCTGGGCCTGTCCTCTCTCCCTTGAGCCACAGAGGCTCTGTAGGGGGTAGAGGAGTGAGGGGGGCAACAGGATTGGCTGACTGTCCAGAGAAGGTGCCCTTTCCTGGACCTGGTTAGACCAGCCACCCCCAATTTCCCAGGGAGTGACAGGCTAAGAAGCTGGTGGGAGCACCTGTCCCCCACGGACGCCCTCTCTAGGGCCCTGGGTGGACCCTAGTGCACCCAGGGGTGTTGGCCCCCCCACTCTGAGACCCGGCCCCTTTGCCCCTTCAGCGGTGGCTAGAGCAGGACCAGTGCAGAGAGAACAACAGCCCCCAGCCAGGCAGGGAGCTATGACTCCTGAGGGCCTGCCCCTGCCTCAGTTTCCCCATCTGTCCAGTGTGGACGAGGCTGCCACCCATCAGCAGGGCTGTGGTACTTTGGGAGTCTCTCGTGCTCACAGCTAGATTCCAGCAGCCCAATCACCCTTCCCTCCCCAGGGACACTGTTAGGGGCCCGTAGGATGGCCTCCCTCCTCCTGCCACGACTCCCTGGTTCTTGGGGGTTTGATGAAGGGCTCTAAGAGGCAGGAGTCGAGTCACAGGAATGAGCGCCTGACTTGGCACCTGGCACAGGTGGGTGGTTGCTGGCTGCCCACTCTGTGAATCTTAGTCCACGGTGGGCTGTCCAGAAGCCCTCGCCGCATGATCTGAGTCTCCCCCTGAGACCAAGTTTGGGTGGGCAGGCAGGCACATGACGGGCTTGGGGCAGAGGGAATGGAGACAGGCCACTCATTGTGCCCCAGGCCAAGCCGTGGGCGGCCAGTGCCCGCCCTCCGTCCCTGGCAGCCAAGATGACCTGCCCCTCACCACCCCTTGCCCTGCAGCTGGAGGTCACAGCAGATCTAGCAGAGCGGCGGCGCATCCGCTCAGCCATCCGGGAGCTGCAGCGGCAGGAGCTGGAGCGCGAGGAGGAGGCCCTGGCATCCAAGCGCTTCCGTGCCGAGCGGCAGGACAACAAGGAGAACTGGCTGCAGTGAGTGGCGAGGGGTTGGACATGCAGGTGGGGCTGAATGTGCCAGGGCTCAGCTCGTGTTGTGCAGGCAGGCATGAGCCATGTGTCTGCTGCCCATCTGGGTGTGCAAATGGCAGCGCAGGCACGCATTTGGAGTACACAGGGATGTTGGTGGGCACGGACCACGTGCCGGTCATGGTGTTCTGGCCACGCCCATGTGATATTAGCACTCAGGTCCATGGGCGTGCATGTGCCAGCGTGTGTGCAGAGGGTGTGCACAGCTACCTGCCCCTCTGCCAAGGTTCCAGGTACCCTGTCCTGGCCTCTGCCCTCAGCCCACATCCTCTATGACCTGGCCCTGGCAATGGAGGTTATAGTCATGGTGTCCCTGCAGCTCTCAGCAGCGGAAGGCTGAGCAGCAGGCTGCTCTGGCACGGCTGGCAGGACGGCTGGAGTCCATGAGTGACGTGGAGGAGCTGACCACACTGGTGAGGCCTGGGCCAGGGCAGGGGATGGGGGCAGGGCAGGTGAAGACCTGGCCTTCACATACCCGTGGCCCACCCCTCACCTACAGCTGCGAGGCGCTGCTGAGTACGAGGAACGCAAGCTGATCCGAGCCGCCATCCGCCGTGTACGGGCCCAGGAGATTGAGGGTACGTGCCCTGCCCTGGCCCCACCCCTGCCCTGCTGCATGGTGCCCCCAGCAACGCCTCACCCTGACCCCCTGCCACTCACCTGACACCTCTCCCTTTCCCTCCAGCCGCCACATTGGCTGGAAGGTTGTGCAGCGGGCGTCCCAGCAGTGGCTCAAGAGAGGACAGCAAGGGGCGGGCAGCACACAGGCTGGACCGGTGTGAGGTAAGGGGTGTGGGCAAGGTCCTGTGCCCATGGACGCCAGCAGCACAGAGCGCCTATGTGTCTTGGCTAGATTGGTACTTAACTGAGGGGGCCCCCAGCTTGTGTTTGGGGGACAGTGTGACTCTCTCAGGCCTCTGCCCACTCTCCCAGGCAACTTCTAGTCACATGTCTCCACTCCAGAGTTTGTCTCTACCCAGGCCTCCCCCGCAAAACCAGCTTGTCTACACTGCTCCCAGGTTCCTGACTGTCACTCATTACCACCCTGTTGACCTCCCTGCTGGCCTCCCCGCTTCCACACCTACCTTCCATCCCCACACTGGCCATCCAGCCTCCACTCAGCAGACAGAGGGATCTCCCTAAAATGAAAATCAGACCCTGGTACTTGCCCAGCTTAAACCATCTGAGGCTGCCCCTCCCCCTCCGTACAGCCCAGTTCCTTACCTTGGCTTATCAGGTCCTGCTGTCAGGGGCCAGTGTCGGCACTGTTCTCCAGGGAGTGTGGGTGAGAGGTCGGGTCGTGCAGGTTCCCTAAGTGGCCAGCAGAGGCCGCTGGGTCCCTGGTCCTGGCAGGACTACCCACTAACCCCATAATTAACCAGGCAGAGGCCAGGGGTCAGGGGCCTCCACGCCTGAAATTGATTAAGTCTGGGAGTCCCCAGCAGGTCTCCTGCTGTCCCCAACCCCTGCCATTAGGATCTGGTCATCTCTGAACTGCCCTTGACTAGGCAGTGCCAAGAGGTTGGGAAGTGGGGATCAAAGACGGCCCATGGTGTGCCAGTGACCATGCTTGTGCAGATGTGCCTGCAGGAAACCGTGTCCAGCCCCTCTGCTTTGCATGCCCTGCCCTGGGTGCCTGCCAGCCTGGAGAGCCTTGGCCACATCCTGTGGGTCTCCCACGGGTCTCCCACAGGTGCCAAAGCCAGAGGAACAGGAGCAGCAGGCAGAGGTCCCAGAGCCAACTCCAACCCCCAATGGCACCAGCCATGACGTGACGACAGTGACACTACTGCTTCGGGCCCCACCTGGGGGCACACCCAGCTCACCTGCCTCAGCTGACAGTTCACCCACCACTACCTCTCCTGAGCCTCCACTGGAGCCTGCCGAGGCCCCATGCCCTGCCACTGAGGCTCTGGGTGGCCCCAAGCCACCTCCCAGCCCGCCCAGGGCTGCCAGCCCTGAGCCCCAGGAGCCTCCAGCCACCCCCAGCACGGAGGGGCAGGTGGTCAACAAGGTGAGTCTAGATGAGGGACAGGGATGCTAGGCAGGTGAGCTCCCCAGTCTGGGAGTCAGGCCCTGCCCATGCCATGTCTCCCCTGCAGCTCCTGCCTGGCCCCACAGAGCCCCCTGCTGCTGATGGCCCTACCAAAGGTCCCTCCGACACAAAGAGAGCAGGTAGGGTTCCGGCAGAGATAGCTAGGGGCATCTGCCTCCCTGGGCCTCCCCTTCCCTGCCTGGAAAATGGGTTCTTGTGCCTAGATGGCTCCAGTGCCCCTCAGGTCCAGGCAGGCTCTGACACTCCTCCCACTGCTCCTGAGGTGTCCCCACCCCTCCCCACCGCCCCACTCCCGCACCCATGGCCAGAGGCCTCCCTGCAGCCTTGAAAGGCAACAGGCCTCAGGCACATTCTTTTCCCCAATAAGGGAGTGCGCCCATCTCCCAGCTAGGAGCCGTGGGCAGTGCTGGCCAGGGGGGTGTCCACCATCCCCATCAGCAGGGAGAATCTGGGCACCCTTCCTCCAGCCCAAGCCTAGCCCCAGCCCCCAGGAGTGTCCAAGTTATCCCGGGGTCGGGGAAGGAGGGGCCTGTAAGAGAGACGCAGCTGAGTGGGGAGGTTAGGAGCTGTGGGAGGTGCAGGATGGTCTGGGGAGGCTGGGGAGGTTGAGGTGCAGGAAGGGGTTGGGAGGCTGAGGAGGTGTGGAAGAGAGGACTATGAGAGGTGGACCCCACCATCCACTCTCCTCTCTCTGCGCCCACATGGCTGCCACCGCCTTCCCATGCTGCCAGACCTGGCTGGCCCTCGCCCCTGCCAACGCTCCCTGTCTGTGCTGAGCCCCCGCCAGCCAGTCCAGAACCGAGGTACTGCCAGTTCCCACAACCCCGGGCTCTGGGCAGTCCCTGTCCCATCCAACCACTGACAGCCCTCCTGTCCCTTCTAGAGCCCACCCCCCTTGCCAGCGGACCTTCCGTGTTCCAGCGGGCTGGCTCCGTACGGGACCGTGTGCGCAAGTTCACATCCGATTCTCCTATGGCTGCTGGGCTCCAGGAAGGCCCACTCCGGGCAGCCCTAGGTCCCTCGACCCGTGCAAGACTCCCAGGCTCCTCCCACATCAGCACCACCCCTGCCTCCTCCTCCAGTGGCCCCTCCTCACGGGGCCCCAGTGACACCTCCTGCCAGTTCAACAAGGATCAGCAAGGAACAGCCCGGCCCCTGGCCCAGCTTCAGAGCTGCCCCAGGGAGGAGGGCCCCAGGGGGCGGGGCTTGGCTGTCAGGCCCCTTGAAAACAGAGCAGGGGGGCCCATGGCCCGCTCAGAGGCGCCCAGTGCCCCGCTAGCCGTGGCCGTGGGCACTGCTGAGCCAGGGGCCAGTATGAAGACCACATTCACCATCGAGATCAAGGATGGCCGGGGCCAGGCCTCCACGGGCCGGGTGCTGCTGCCCACAGGCAACCAGAGGGCAGGTAGGCCTCCCCGCTGCCTCCCCACTGCTGGGGATGACTGCCTGCAGCCACCCAGCTCTGCACATAGGACAGGTGCTGTGGTCAGGGCTCAGGGTGTCTCCAAAGGGTGCACTGGGCGCCATCAACCTGGACTGGAATTACCCTCACCCCACCTGATCCTGACCATAGTCCTTCTCCCTATCCAGAACTGATGCTGGGGCTGCGGGCGCCCCCCACCCTCCTTAGCACCAGCAGTGGGGGCAAGAGCACCATCACGCATATCAGCAGCCCTGGGAACCTGGCTCGGCTGGGCAGTGTCACTCACGTCACCAGCTTCAGCCATGCCTCCCCTGGTAGCCGAGGAGGCTGCAGCATTAAGGTGAGCCCTTCCTCACCCCACCAGCCTCACCATCAGCCGCCTCATGTAGACTTCTTCAGGGTGCAGGGCTCTCAGGGCTCCTCTGCTCTGCTCTTCCCCTACAGCACACACGGGAAACTGAGGCCCACAGAGAGAAGGTGACCACAGTCCACAGACAGTTGGTGGCAGAGCTAAGGCCAGACCCCCACCTATCAGCCACTAGACATGTCAGAAGCTCACTCTCTACTGGCCTTAAGCTTCCCACATGATGATCTCTGGTCCTTACTCCAGAATTGGTCGGTTCATTCCTCGTGAACAGATGGGACAACTGAGGCTCAGAGAAGGGTAATAAGGGCTTGCCCCCCTCTTCCTGTAGCAGCCCCAGTGGCCCTGCTCCCAGCCTATACTGAACCTCAGCCCCAAGGTGCAGAGCCGTTCATCTGCTCATCCAAGATCAGCCTGGCCCGTTAAGAGATTGGAGATTAGTGATTACCATCTGCGTCAACATCTCGGGGTGGGGGGGAGCTGGGCAGAAGCACTGAGGGGGGACAGGCAAGGGGGTGCCAGTCAGGTGAGGCAGCAGCCTAGCAGGTGCCACGGGAACTGAATCTGCCGCACCCTTCCATTATTCATTCTGGAGCCCGGGATCAGCTGGCTGGGAGCTCAGCCTGGGAAGGGTTCCCCAGCGGGCCGCCCAGCTGCCCAGGTAATGGCCTCTGTGCTGTTCCAGGGGCTGAATGGGACTTTGAGGTGAAATGGCTAGAGCCAGCTTTGGGCTTTCTCAAGAGTGATAGGGAGAGGGTGGGGGCAGGAAAGCACCCTTCACCTCACAGAGCAGGACCTAACTGCTCTCTGCCAAGGGAGTGAGGAGAGGGTGGCTGAGGCCCTTGGGGTGGAGGGGAGGTGCCACAGGGAGCGCCAGGTATGACCACCTACTTGCCTCAGTTTCCCCAGCCAGAACCAAGGGGAGGCAAATCGTGTGCCTGTAATGCACTTGCTCAGAGTCTGTGGTTGGATCTGAGCACCAGAGGCAGGCAGAGGACATTTATCTCAGGGATAAGGCACTTGCTACTACAGATTGCTTGAAGTCCCGCCTCTCTGTGCCTCCATTGCCCCCATCGGTTCAAAGCTTTCTAAAACAGCATGGCATGAGGGCAGAGGACGCAGGCTCTGGAGTCTGGCAGACTGGGTCCTCACGGCTAATGCACATAGTGGCCCAGACAGGCCCATGCCTTACTCCCTGCCTCAGTTTCCCCACCTATGGGGCATGGGGCCCCGGCCTCAGCAGTCCTTCAGAACCTGTGCAGACTTGCTGTACTGCCAGTCTGTGATCTCTGCAGGGCCAGGGCCAGGCCTGGCGGTCTGCCTACTTGGGCAGGCCACCCCTCCCCCACTGCCCCCTCCAGAGGGAGCCCAGAATAGGTTTCTATTTGGGCTACAGCCCCAGCTGGCAGGTGGCGGGCTGGGAGGCCAACAGGGGCGGGGCAGGCCCACTGCCCTTGCCTTCGCCCTCGGGCCAGCTGCAAAGACTGACTCTGCCAGACAGAAGCAGCAGTCCCTACCACTGCCCCCTCCGTCACCCCACCATAGAGCCCCCACCATCACCATGCCGGGGGTACCGGGGCCCAGGTCTGAGCTGGCCGCAGCCCTTGAGGAGAGATTGGGCCGGGCGTTGGAGGAGCTGCGGGCAGTGGCGGAGGCAGGCCGGGCGGCAGTGACCCAGGCAGCTGAGGCAGCTGCCTCGGCCGTGGAGCCGGTGGCCCGGGCAGCTGAAGAGCTGCGGGCAGAGACAGCAGCGCTGAGCCGGCGGCTGGATGCGCTGGGCAGGCAGGTGGAGGTGCTGAGCCTGCGGTTGGAGGTCCCGCTTGTGCCTGACCTTGAGCCCGAGCTGGAGCCCAGTGAGCTGCTCCTGGCCGCTGCCGACCCTGAGGCCCTCTTCCAGGCGGCCGAGGATGCTGGGACCCCTGTGGCCCACCCGCCTGCCTTCAGCACCCGCCGCCGCTCCTCTGCAAGCCCTGCCCACAGCGGCAGTCTCGTAAGTCCTTACGGGCTGCAGGGAGGCGGGTGGTTTTGAGCCAGGCTCTGCCTCTGCTCAGTGACCCTAGGTGGCCTACCACCTTCTCTGAGCCTCAGTTTACCTATCTGTACAGGGGACTGGGGCATTAGCGCTCCGAGACTGAGGCGAGATGGTGCCAGGCTTCTGGCCCTGAGGCACACGTGGCGGCTGCCCTGGCAGCCCCTGGCCGGGGCCCAGCCTCCAACCCCACCCCCACTCCCTGCCCCTGCCAGGCCGAGCCTCCCTGAAGCAGCTGCCACCTCGGCTCTCCTTACTCTTACAGCAAACAGAGAGGCCCTGCCAGGAGGGGAGGGGCTCTGATAGTTGGGCTGGGGGCTTGTCTGCAAGGGGCTGGGAAGATGCCCTGGGAGGGGTGGGGGGCTAGGTTGGGGTTGGAGGCCCCTTAGGGGGTGATTCATGCTAAGGGGTGTGGGGAGCAGGGGCGAGCTTCAGAGAGGACTTGGCTCTGGGCAGCCCTGGTCAGACACCTGGTCAGGAGCCTATGGGCCCTGGTCCAGCTCCCTTGGTGTGTTGAGGGCGGGCATGTGCTTGCTGCCTGGGCACTGGCCCAGGAGGACCCAGGCTTTGGGAGCAGGCAGGACAGAGCACAGCCTGCCCGGGAGGGGGCTGGGAATGAAGCCGCAGAAGGAACTCAGATTCAGGAGTTAGGCTAGCTTCAGCTCAGATCCCAGTCTGCATCACACTTATAGAAGGACTGTGGGCAAGTCATGCAGCTACCCTGAGCCTCAGTTTTCCCTTCTGTTAAATAGGGACAGTAAAATACCTAGTGTTCATACAGTGCTCACCACTGAATGGAAATCACCATTATTACCTCCCTTAATTGTATTAAGACAGTTCTGGGTACATGGGAAGCCCTACAACAAGGCTCTCAGTACCTCTTCTGTGAGCCTGACATCAACATGGTCATCCTTGGACAGGCAGTCCAGCTGGCTAGTGGTATTTCAAAGGCTGTGCCAGAAGCCCCAGGGCCTGGCCCCCTGTACTTTGGGGCATGGTTGGTTTCATTTACACCCCTGCTTAAAGTCCATGCCCTCTCCGCACCACACAGATGGAGCCAGAACCAGCAGAGCCCCCTTCTGCAGCAGTGGAGGTGGCCAATGGCGCCGAGCAGACCCGCGTGGACAAAGCACCAGAGAGGCGGAGCCCTCTGAGCACCGAGGAGCTGATGACCATTGAGGATGAGAGTGTCCTGGACAAGATGGTATGGCCAGATCTGGTGGACTGGGGGTTGGCAGGGGCCGGGACCAGCAGGCACCAGATAGGCAATGACAGGGACTCTGTCTGCAGCTGGATCAGACTACGGACTTTGAGGAGCGGAAGCTCATCCGGGCTGCGCTACGTGAGCTCCGACAAAGGAAGAGAGGTAGAGAGCCCCATGCCCCCCCAGATCCAGCTGCTCCCCTCATTGGGGTCCATTTGTGGACACTCCAGCTCAGTAACGCCCTCCCCAGCTTCTTCTCTAGGCTCAGCTTCTCCTTTTCTAGACCCAGCTCTTCCCTTGCCTCCTTTCCCCAGATCCAGCTGCTCCGTTCCCTAGCTGCTTCTCTCCCGCTTCCTAGACCCAGAACCAGCTTCTCTTCTCCTTCCTAGGCCAGTTACTCTCTCCCCCAGCTACTCCTCCTTGCTTCTCCAAGTTCTGTCAAGTACTCCTTCCCTGAATCCAGATACTCCTTCTCCCAGCTGCTTCTGTCTCCTCAAGGTCCACTGATGACCACCTTAGCCTCTGCTTCCTCCCTGCTTCCCCTTCCCTGAACACAGCTACTTCCTCCCCAGACCCAGCTATTCCTTCTTCCAGATTCTAGATTCATTTGCTTCTCCAGATACTCTCAATTACTCCCTCTCTGGATCTAGCTGCTTCCTGCAGGGCCCACGGATGGCCACCCAGCCTCTATGCCCACCCACCTGCTTCTTCTTTAGGCCCAGTTACCCCCTTTGTCACCTTCTCTCCCAACTACCCTTTCCCTGGATCGAATTGCTTCTCAGATACCTACAATCACTCCATCCGTGGATTTAGATATTTCTTCCTCTAGCTGCTCTTCTCCCTGCTAAGACCTATTTGAAGGCCCGCTCAGCTACTGCCCTCACTCAGCTTCTCCTTCCTGGCCTCTGCTGCTTCCTCACTAGATGGAGATACTCCCTCCGGACTCAGCTACTCATTCCCACATAAACTCCCTTCTTGGATCCAAATACTTTCCCTTTGAGTTCAACTATTCCATGTCCCCTTGTTTCTGAGTGCACCACACCCCGCCATTCCCTCCCAGGTTATAGCTACCCCCTCACCCCCAGCTACTCCTAGAGAGGACCGTTGTCCCCTGTGTCTTCAGTATTGCTAACAAGTTGCCCTCCACCCCATCTGTGTGCCCCGTGTGCCCGTGCATATGTGCTTTGTGGGCGATGGCGGCCTTCTGGGCATGCGTGGGGCATTCCCCGCCCAGACCAGCGGGACAAGGAATGGGAACGGCGGCTGCAAGAGACACGGGCCCGCCCAGGGGAGGGCCGTGGCAACACGGCCACCAAGACCACCACGCGACACAGCCAACAGACAGCCGACGGCTCAGCTGTCAGCACTGTCACCAAGACCGAGCGGCTCGTCCACTCCAGTAAGGGGCTGAGCAGAGATCAGGGCTCAGGGTGGGAACATGTCTACCTTTGCTGGACCCTGTGCCCATCCACACCCTTCCTCTCATCCCTGCCCCCGCAGATGATGGCAGACGGACGGCCCGCACCACCACGGTGGAGTCGAGTTTTGTGAGGCGCTCAGAGAGTAAGGCCGCCCGGCGTCTTCTCGTGCCTGCCTGCCAGCCCACCTTCCTCAAACTCTCTCCGAACTTCCATCTGTGTGTCTCTCTGTCCAGCCGTCACTTTCTCTTCTCTGCCTGTGGCTACCTCCATCCCTGTACCAACCTCCCACCCCATCTCCCACATCCAGCCCAGGACCTCACCCTGCTCCCCTTCCCCTTTCTTGCAGATGGTGGTGGCAGCACCGTGATGCAAACTAAGACCTTTTCCTCTTCATCATCCAAGAAGATGGGCAGGTGAGCACAGGTACCCACTCCCAGACCATGGAGGAGTCAGTGTCTCAGGGCACCTCACTGCACACCCATTCTACAAGAGGGGACACAGCCAGGGAGGGGCAGAGTGGGAGTCAAACCACTCCTGCTTGCCTTGCCATCTCACCTAATTCTCAACCGCAACCATTGGGGGAGGCCAGAGATTTGCTCAGGGTCTTAGAGAAGCCTCCCCACCACACTGAGCTGCTGGTGGCACTGCCACTTCCCAGTGTCTACAGACCATGTCCCATGTCACAGAGCATCTTTACATCTTAGCCCCATGAAGGTGGGATACACCCGATGTTATAGAGCATTTTGGGGCAGGTAGGATCAGAATTCAGGCTGGAACCAGAGGGGTCCAGGAACTCTGAGTCAGAGACTTATATTCAAGTCCTTGCGCTGCCCCCCATGCTCTCTGAAATCTAAGGGCCCAAAGGCCTCTGTTTCCTCATCTTCAGTGGAAGTGGTAAGAGCCCCTCCATACTCTTGTGAAGTTTAAAATGACACATAGAAAAGGCTCAATAGACACTAGCTATTATTATTATTACCATTACTGTTATCACACTGGTTGTCATTATTAGTTGATAGGGCCCAGAATCTAAGCTCACCTGTAACCTGACGATACAATGAGCCTTCGCAGAAAAACTCCCCAGGGTCCAAGTCTGTTGAAAAGAGCTTGCTCCCATTTTCTTGTCGTTGAGCCTCAGTCTACTCTTCTGTAAAATGGATTGTGATGAGAGCACCTCCCTTGCTGGCCAGCGTTGCCGGTGGTGAAGATACCGCAAGAGAGTAGGATCTGAGTGTGACAAGGCCCCTCCCTTGACCTCGTGGGGATCGAGGCTCAGGAGCGGCCCTCCCTGGCCCTAACAGTGGCATACCCACCCCTCAGTATCTTCGACCGAGAGGATGAAGCCAGCCTGCGGCCCGGCAGCCTAGCGGCGCTGGAGAAACTCCAGGCAGAGAAGAAGAAAGAGCTGATGAAGGCGCAGAGCCTGCCCAAGACCTCGGCCTCCCAGGCGCGCAAGGCCATGATTGAGAAGCTGGAGAAGGAAGGCACCGCGTGGTGAGCAGCAGTTGGCGGGGCGGGGCCTAATGACCGCACGGGGCGGGGTCTGGGCCGTGGTGGGCGGGGCCAGAGACGAGAAGGGAGCGGCTGGAGCTGTGGGGGGGCGGGGCCTGAAGGTAAAGAAGGCGGGGCTGGGGCCTACGCCGTGGGCCGATGGAAGAAGCGCCCCTTGTAACCCCGCTTCCGACACCACCCCCACAGCAGCTCTGGCGGACCCCGCGCAGCTGTGCAGCGCTCCACCAGCTTTGGTGTCCCCAATGCCAACAGCATCAAGCAGATGTTGCTGGACTGGTGCCGAGCCAAGACGCGTGGCTACGAGGTGAGCTCTGTGAGACCATGTGGCCAGGCGAGGGCCTCCTCACCCTCACAAGGCCCCAACTGCAGCTGTACCCTTCACAGCCACCATGTCTGGCAGAGAAGATGGGAATTCCTCTTCTGGGATGAAACAGGCTCAAAGGACACATAACATGCCCTACATTCCAGGATAAGTGATTAAGTGGCAGGGCCTAATGAGGGCCCTTGGATGGTGGGCACAGTTCAGGGCCAGACCCCACCCTTAGAGTCCCCTCCTCATTGTTCTGTCGGAGGCACTGGGTAAATTTCTGTACATAAGGGAAGGAGTGATGAGGGCATGACCATGGCCCTAGCTGGGTGGTGCTGCGCCTCTTGGTCACTCTGTCCCCCTAAGCAACAGACACGGGAGTTAACAAACTGAGTTGGAGGAGGCTACCTACTGTGCAACCTTGAGCAAGCTACAGGGCCTCTCTGAGCTCAGTTGCCGTAGATCTGGATTACCAAAACACTGGAGGGTGAGGACTTCCCCAGTGGTCCTGTGATTAAGACTCTGGTTAAGACTTCCACTGCAGGGGGCATGGGTTTGATCCCTGATTGGGGAAGTTCTGCACGCATGCCTCATGGTGTGGTTAAAAAACAAAACAAACACTGGAAGGTGGAGGACATAGGGAGCTGACCAGTCTTCCCACTACCCATAGCATGTGGACATCCAGAACTTCTCCTCGAGTTGGAGTGACGGGATGGCCTTCTGTGCCCTGGTGCACAACTTCTTCCCTGAAGCCTTCGATTATGGGCAGCTCAGCCCACAGAACCGGCGCCAGAACTTCGAGGTGGCCTTCTCATCCGCTGAGTAAGTGTGGGTCCCAGCCCTGCTGGTGTCAGCTGGGCGTCTGGGGCTGGGCATCTGGGCCGGGCCCAGCTGCCCTGAGGCCCCCTGGAGCTGGTCAGCTGCACTGTCATTCAGCGGCTGAGACCCCCTTCCCCAGAAAGCCCCCGTCCTCTTCCACCCCACCCACCTGTTGCTGAGCGTGCCAGGTGCCCACCGGAACGAAGGAGCCAGAGGCCCGCCTACCAGCCTGGGCCAAGGCCCATCAGGTGGCCCTGTCCATATCCCCTCCATCCTCCTCTGCCCCTTCTCCCTCTATCTCTCCCTTTCTCTGTCCTGCTCTCCTCCCACTATCACCAGAGCTTCCTGCTCCCACGGGATCCCGGCTGGAGATTCCAAAAGGAGGATCCTGGCCCGGGCACCGTGCCCGCCCAGCCTATATAGGTGTTGCCAGAGGCTTATATAGGACATCAGCAAGCCCTCCACTTTGGAATCGTTGCCCCTTCTGCTCACCTCACCCTCAGCACCCTCCTCCATCTGTCTTTCTCTATCTTTCTCTTTCTGGTTTCCCCCCGGATTTCTTCCTCTTTCTCCTCCCTCCACCTCCTCTCACGCCTCCCTCACCCCCCCCCCCCCGCCCGGGGCACGGCCCTCCTCTCCAACCTCAGCGCCAACGCCATCGCCCCCACCCCTTGTTCCCTCCCGCTTGCCCCGAGAGTCCTCTGCACCTGTGACTGATCTGGCCCCCCACCCCTGTCTGCATTGCACACCATTAGTGATGGGTAGTAAGCGGCACGTCCACAATGGGGAGGGGGCATGCGGGGGGCTGGCAGACTGCAGCACTGAGAACGTAACTGAACTCATGTCTCTGTGTGTGTATGTGTGTGTCTCTCTGTTCTCCTCCCCTCTCTCTTCTCTGCCTCTTCCCCTGCTGCCCCGCTCGGGCCCCGCCCCCCCTGCCCCTTCCCGGCCCCCTACCCTCCCCAGGACCCATGCGGACTGCCCGCAGCTCCTGGACACAGAGGACATGGTGCGGCTTCGAGAGCCCGACTGGAAGTGCGTGTACACGTACATCCAGGAGTTCTACCGCTGTCTGGTCCAGAAGGGGCTGGTAAAAACCAAAAAGTCCTAACCCCTGCTGGGGTCCCACGGTGAGGAATGCCGCCTTGCTCCCCTGTCCCATTACGCTGCCCCGCTGGAATCTGCTCAGTGGGGCACAAAGAAAAGCCAGGGAAATGGCAGGAGTGGGGGTGGGGAAGCAGGGGGACCCTGAGAAGAGCCAGAAGGAGCCAGGCACGGCCTTATCTTCTGTTCAGGACCTCACAGACAAGACTATTCTCCTCAATGGGCAGTGATGAGCCAGGTGGGCAGGACTGAGATGGGGGAAGCCCAGGAGGCCATGGGATCCCTGGGGAGACACCCGACCCAGCTGGCAGGTCCAGGACAGCTCTCAAAAAAGTGCAAACTAAGCTGGCATCTGAATGACAAGTTCAGGCTAAAGAAGAGGGAGTCCCAGGCAGAGGGATCAGCCAGTGCACAGGGGTGGGGTCGAGGGAGGTGGAGGGCATGGCACACCCAGGAAGGGAAGGAAGTTTATTTAGTCTGGATGTGAGGGGGAGGAAGGGGTCACAGTCAGGAGCCTGAACTTCCTTCTGAGGACAACAAGAGTTATAAAAGGTTTTCAAACAGAGAAGGGATATATGTGATCTGGTAGCATTGAAGAACAATCCTTGAGTGAGGCCTGGATGAGGGATGGGGAGGGAGGGGATGGACTAAACAGTTAGAGAAGCTTAAGCAGAGGGGTGGGGTTTTTGATGGACCCACTGGGGAGGGAGAAGGAGGGTCAGGGAAGCCTCCCAGGCCTCCAGTTTGTGCACTGGGAAGTTGGGGGTGCCATGCTCCAAGTTGAGGAGCTCAGGAGTGAGGCCAGTTTAACAGGAAGTTATTTCTGGTGGGGGTCCTGGATCCCCAAGCCAGCTGTGGCATTTCCTGTCTGGTCATCTGACCTCAGGGCCACAGTAGAGAATTCAGATCCTGAGCTAACTGCCCATTACAGACCAGGAGCTCAGAGGAGAGAGGTGGGCTCAGAGTGTGCCAGGGGTTGTTAGGTCAGAGCTAGGGCCAAAAACTGGAACTCCAGACTCCCCACCTTGTGGCTGTTTTCCTTGCCCCATCACTTTTCCCACCCATTTTGTAGGGAGAAGAAAAGACGAAGGCCCAGAGGGAGAAAGGGGATTGCCTAAAGTAATGTGAATCAGGGACAGAGCTAGCAGTGCACTCAGATGCCCCTTGGGGCCTGGAGCCATTGTGGGGGGCAGCCCACACGTGCACACATATACTCAGAGAAGCTGTGCAGGTGAGGGAAAGATGGGCATGGTGCTGTCTCCAGGTCATATATGGACTTAGGAGCTGCTGCCCAGCAGGCCAGCCTGGAGGGAGTGGGGCCCAGTCCGGCCCTGTTCCAGTTGGAAAGTGTGACTCAGCCGTGCTGTTGCTCGAATTGCCTGGTGTTTGGCCTGTCACTGGGGCAGCAGGAGCCCTGAGCCGTGAGCCCCGGTGTAAACAATGGCTTTATAAGGTCTCCAGGGAAGACACCAGAGATGGGAGGGAGCTCCACTTTGGGAGAGGCCAGGATCCCTGGGGAGATAGCCACAGCTGGAAGAAGCTGCAAAGAGAGGCCGCCTCTTCACCATAGTACAACTGAAACAAGCTGGGGCAGAGACGACCTCAAGGGCACATAGCACCTCAACAAGAGAGTCAGAAACCTCTCACTCATCCTAGGTGCTTCCAAGGACTCAAATGAAGCAAAGAATGACTATACTATTGCAGAAAAATGGGGAAACTGAGTCACAGGGCAGGGTTTTCTCTAGCTTCCACAGCTGGCCAGGAGTAGAGCCTTGACAGAAACAGGTCTCCTGCTTCCCAGGCTTCTTCCCCAAAGGAGTCCTGGTGAGCTGAGAGTAGGCCCCAGCCCTTACATTGTTTGACCTTGAAGGTCTGACCTTGAAGGCACAAGATGGAAGGTAGTCCTGGGCCCTTGGGTGTCTTGGGAACAGGAGCAATTCCTGCCCTCATGCCTTCCCTGCCAAAGGAAACTCACTTAACAACATTGACAGTGCTAACTATATGCCAGGCATGGCACATGGGAGGGAGCAAGTCCTGCCCCTGAGTGTGATGTAGTTGGTCCAGTTCGTATTGATTGGGACACTCATCTGCTTCCCGTGCTCTACCCAAGTGGGTAATAAGAGTTAAAGAACTGTCTCTCAGACATACACACACACCTCCCTGGCCACCATCTCACACAGCAGGGATGTCCCTTGAGGCAGATGGGGGTTCTCAGGCTGCTCTACAGGAGGTACCAAGCCAGGGAGCTGGCAGATAATCCTGGGCCCAGAGGGTCACTGGAGTGGGTCCTGGGTGCAGGGAAAGATTTGAGGCCCCTTGGGTACAACGGCCCAACTGAGAGGCTTGTGCCAGCTGGAGTGTGCCATTGAGGGTGAGAAGGAGGCGGCCCTCCAGAGAGAAGTGGGTGGGGTCTGGAGTGAGGACCTCCCCAGGGCTAAGGGTTGAGACCCCAACCCTGCGCTGGGTCTGCTGCGCCTGGGCGCTGGGATGGGGCAAGGATCTCCTCCTTAATCTCCACATGCCTTCGCCTTGCTCCCCACAGAGGTGCCTCCAGGCTTGGGTGGCTGGGGCCTGGGGCTTCTGCCTTCCTAGAAGGCTTTTCCCCCATTCAGTTGATCAGGAGTCGAGTTTATGGAAGACCAGCGGGCTGCGGCGTTGTAAAGACCTCTGGGTAGAGGGTCGCCGCAGGAGTCGGGGCCGGCACTGACAACCACCCCCGTGCCCCCCTCCCCGCAGGATGCTGGTGGACTGCGTACCCCTCGTGGAGGTGGAGGACATGATGATCATGGGCAAGAAGCCCGACCCCAAGTGCGTTTTCACCTACGTGCAGTCGCTCTACAACCACCTGCGGCGCCACGAGCTGCGCCTGCGCGGCAAGAATGTCTAGCTTCCCCACCGCCTGCAAGGCCGCAGCGGCAAGCTGCCCCCACCATCCAGGCACCGTCCCCTCCCTGTGCGCCTGCCCACCGCTGCCCTGTCTGTTGTGACACCTTTCCACGCATACACACACAGCGTTTTGATAAATTATTGGTTTTCAACGACCCTGATTCCTCTCTGCCTCCCTTGGGGGGCTGAATGGAGGGCAGCTGGGTAAGGTGTGCCCACGTCCCCACTCTGGCAGCCAGGCAGCTGGGGATGCGCGGTCTCCTATGGGTATTCGGGGAGCTCTTATTCCTCACCCGCCCGCATCAAAGAAGGAGTCGAGTCTCGCTGAAGGCGGAAGGGGATTTAGTGGAGCTGGGAAGGGAAGAAAGAGGGTTAGGAGGGACCCCCGCAACTCCATCCCTGCTGGCTCGGGGACTGGGCGTCGGCCCTCAGCGAGGGTGGTGCTCCCGGGCCGCTGAGCGCTTCATTCTGTCCCCAGGGCTCAGGCAGGGTGGTGCCGCGTCCCCAGACCTACAGGTCAGCGCGGTCAGGAGCGCCTTCGGCTGGCCTAGCGGGCGCCCGCAGGTACTCTGGGGGCACAGCCTCGTCGGGCGACGCCTTGCGGTAGAAGCCGAGCTCCTGCACCAGCGCGTTGATCTCCTCGCGAGTCATGTCGCTGAGTGGGATTCGCTGAAGCAGAAGAGGGGCGGGGTCAGCGCGCCGGGCCCCGCCTCTCGCCCCTCCTCCCCACTGTCCACCTCCCCAGGCCTCACCTCCAGTTCCTCAAAGCGTTGGCCCAGCAGCACGAGCTCCGGGTCGGCCCCCGGGAGGTGTTTCATTACCAGGTTGTGGCTGGAGATGGTGTTAAGGTGGGTAGTGGTGGGCGGAGGCAGGTGGGGTCTCCCGGGGACTTGTCGATGTGAACACTACCTCGTCTGCCCAAGCAGGGCAGGGATACCCATTTACACGTGAGGAAATTAGGGTTCGAAGAAGTAAGGGGGTCTCCTCTCTGTGCCGGTGTCTGTGGCAGTCATCACTAGTCAATTTCTCTTGCCAATCCAAGACCACCTCAGAATTCGCTGGGCAGCCACTATCAATCAATCCCACTTGTCAGTTGAAGACCATTTGTCATCCCTATCTGTGAAGTTAAGTGGAAGGAGATTCTTGCAGATACCCTCCCCTTTCTCCCTCCCCAAGAACAGAAGGAGGATACTAGAGTGGGATGTCCTGGGTGACGAAGGCCTTCACCTGGGGAGGAACCAGAACATCAGACCCCAACCATCTCCAGGTACCAACAGGAAACTGAAGCCCAGTGAGGTCACACAGCAAGCCAGGTGCAGGCTCCTGACTCCCAGCCCAGGGAACCTTCCCCACCCGGTCATTGGGACCATGTTGCCCACCCCCAAAGAGGCTCAGGGGGGACAGAACTGGGGATCCCTTCCTTCAAACTCACCTCCTTCAGGCGATTAAGCTGTCATCCCCCACATGTCTGGAGGGGAACAAAATGGCATAGGTCAGGATTAACACATCTACCCTCACCCTCATTCCCCAGCTGGGCATTGGATTGAGCTGTGAATTACTCCCTGGAACAGCAGTTCCTAAGATGTGGAAGTGGAGGCCCCTTGTGGGTAGAAGGAGGAACTCTGTACAGATGGGAAAGCCGAGGCCCACCCACACCAGAGGAAAAGAGGAGCAAGACCAGAAACCCAAAGGAAACTTACCAGCCTTGGGGCTCTTGCCTGCACAACTTACTGACTGTTGACCCATGCCCAATGCCCAAGAGAAATGATCACCCTACCCCCTCAGGCCATAGAGACCTGGACCTGGTCTTTGGCCCCTAGAACCTCAGGGTGGAGGCAGACCAGAAGGAAACAGCTCAGAACTTCCCTGAGAGGCCCTATTAGAGACACCTACCATCTGGTCCCTACCTCATCCGGTGCAGAGCTGGCTCTCCCTGCCACCTGCAGCCTAGCCCTACAGACCATCTGGTTGCTTCCCCAACAAAGGAGGCTGGGAGGGCCCCTCCCTGTACTCCCTGAAGGGGAGTCCAGACCCCAGGATTACCCATTCTAGTCCTCCCTCCTCCCCGCCCTCGCCACCCCCCCCAACATTTTTCAGGCAGAAAACCAAGGCCCAGAGAGGGTCTGTGATGATCCAAGTTACACAGGGACTTTGGTGGGGCATTTCATGGCAGGGGAGGGTGGGGGGATTGCTGAGGAGTAAGAGTGGTAAGGCAGTTCCCAGCCAGGTGGCAGGGAGGCTCCCAGAAAGTCTTCTGTCTCCCAGGCAAAGGGAGTGAGACCAACCGGAACTGGAGTGGGGAGGAATTCCAGGAAAGAGAGAAGTGATGGGGGGATGGGAGGTTGGGCTGCAGAGGACAGATTTGGGAAAGTCATAGGCCGGAAGAAGTTAGGGGACAGGGCCAATGTGTCTGGGGCCCGATGTCTGGCCGGATGGGGAACTGGGGAGGGTTTCAGATTTCCAGGCCTCAAGATCGGTTGTCTCGGGCTTCCACGGTGGGTGCTGGGGTGGGGAGTGGGAGGGACAGTCCTGGTGCCGAGGGGGACATGGGAGTCGGGAGGGTCCTGGGTCAGAACGGGCGGTGATTCCAAAGCCAAGGGGCCACGGGGTTAGGGGTCGGTGGTCCCTAGCCTGGGGGCCGCCGCACTCACCTCTACCCGGCCTCGGGCCAGGCCGTGTAGACGGTTCCAGTCGGGCCGGAAGGTGGTGGTGGCGGCCGCGACTGCCGCGAGGAGCAGTAGCAGGGGCGGCGAAAGCAGCGGGAGGCGCATTGAAACCCGGCCGAAGATGATCCGCAAGCTAGAGGTGAACCGTCTGGCCACTGCGCCACGTCTGGGCCCGCAAGTTGGCCAGGTCCCTGCTTGAGGTCCCACCCCACTAGGGACCACGCCCCCAGCTCTCGGTCTCCGCCCAGGGCCTGCGTGGGGGCCGCCCGCGCTCTCCCGGCGGGGTTTGGGCTCCTCTCAGCCCTTTACTTTCCCAGCCCCGAGAGTGTCCACCCTCCCTCTGCTGACAGAGAGCATGGACGCTCCGACAGGATGCGGCCAGGCAGTGCCCCCTCATGCCGGCAGGGGGCGCGGGCGGGATGCGGACGGACACGCGAGTTTCTGGGTCAGACACCCGATTTGAAGATGGGGAAACTGAGGCCTGGGGAATCCTTTTTTGTGTTTTTTATTTCTCTGGATGAAATTCCGATCTGGATTTCAATTTCCTGAGCACACGTGTGGCGATGGGAATATTACGTCGGAGCTGGGAGGATAAAAGGGTTAATACACATTAGAAAGCTCTTTAGAACAGTACCTGGCACAGTACCTCAGAACGGCCCCATGAACTCCGTTTTACAAGTTAGGTAACAGACTCAGAAAGGTAAAACAATTAAGTTGTGGATCTGGGATTTGAACCTAAAACATGCCTGTGTTCATCTCACCAAGACAAAGATAACTAGATCAGCATGCTACTTCCTCTCTCCAAGCCTAAGGCAGACAGCATATTGATCACAATGCTCTTTCCCACCGAATCTAGCCTGGGACTCAGAATCCTCCTCAACATCAAACCAAGGCTGCATTATGACCGGTTTTGCCTTCCTGGGCCCCTTCCTTTATTAAAAAACATATATTAAAAATTGGATTTTACAACTGCTTTGATTTAATAAAATGAATGTAATCCAGGCTGGATTCATGATTACTTATTCATTTTTTTTCTTCCGATTTTAAAAGAAGTTAAAATTAAAATATTTTTGTGGACCCCTAAAAGTATGATGGGTCCTAGACACTGAGCCTAATGGAAAAGTCAGTTCTGCCCTTTGTTCATACCCTGCTACCTCCCATTCACTGACTTGCTTGTGAAGATATAATAATAATAGGCTTAGGGCTGTTATTTAATATCCATTCTCTATAAATGCATGAGGACACAGTAAATATAATTGGTTCTATCCAGATTATTGAAATGACAGGCTATGTCTAACACTCTATTTACTGCTGTGGAAGTGGGAATTCATCCAAGCTTTCTGAAAGGCAATTTGACACAGTAAATCAAAACCCTAAAAATATTTCTTCTACCCAGTATTCCACTTCTCAGAATTTGACCCAAAGTAATCTTCAGAGAGGGAGTCAATTGTTAGGTCAAGATGTTTATCAAGACACTGTTTATCATGGTGAAAAACTGGAGAGAAGACAGAAGCATGTCACAGCAGGGGATGAGTTAAATAAATGGTGATACCTCCTTAGGGTAGAGAACCAAGCAATTGTTTAAAATGATGCAGCATACTGTTGAATGACATGGAGAATGCTCATAGTTATGGTATTAAAATTTTTAAAAAGCTATGAAACAGTAATATCAGCTGGGAGTGGCGATGCTCTGGGCTGCAAGTCACAGAAACCTCAAGTTTAACTGGCTTAAACAATGAAAGGAATCTGTTAGCTCAAATAACAAAATAGTCCAGGCAGGGAGGGAGGGCTTCAGGTGAGGTTTGATCTGGTTGGTAAAGTCACCAAGACCTGATCTCTTTCCATTCTGCTTCTATAACATCAGCTTATCACTAGCCCAATTACCTTCATGGTGTCAAGATGGCTGCCAGTAGTAACCAGTACCACCACAGACTTTTTCATTCATATCTAACCAAGGGGAAATCTTTTTTTTTGTAAACTTCTCAGGAGAGAAAACAAGCTTTCTTTCCCAAAACCCCCAGCAAAAGTCTCCTTATATCTCACTAGGTCCATCCATGATCTAATCAAGTGTCTGGGGAAATGCAAATGCTCCCTGGCTTAACCAGTTGGGACCCATTCCTGAAGATTGTCAAGGATATGAGCTGCAATGGATGTATGGCGGCAACAGAGTAGCCAATGGATTTTATAAAATATGTATATATAAATACATATGCCTTCACCAAAAACCATAATCTAAAGGAAACAACCCAAGAAGTCAAAATGGTCATCTCTTGGTAGATGAAATTATAGGTGAATTTTTTTTTCTCCTTTACAATATTTTTCTGTGTTTTCTATAATAAACGTGTGTTACCTAAACACAAACAGTAACATTTGTTAACAAAAAGAATGGGTCATATGCCATGGGTTCCCTCTACCCCACCCCACACCCCAGCAAGGGCCTCAGATTGGCTGAATCCAGAGGCCCCGTGGAGCCCATGGCTTTTCTGCTGACAGAGCCAAACCTCAGCACCCCATGGGCCCACGCTGTTCACTGGACAGGTGCCACCAAACCACCCTCATTGCATTAACCTGGACTCTGTGTCCTGGAGGGGCCATAGCCTGGGCTGCTGAGTGTTGACTAGCCAGCTAATGGTAGTGACTGGCCACAACAGTACCAGGAACATTCCGGCATCAGCAGTCATGGGAGGCCCAGGATCTCCCAGAACAGATCTCTGATCTTAATCCATGACTTTATGGGGCAGTTTGTAATCTAGGCCAGCAGCCCTCCTCAGGTGGGGCTGGGTTTGGGGTTTAGTCTGTGATAAAGCCAGGCTCAGACAAGGTCAGGGTCAGTCCTTAGCCTATGCCCAGGTTCAGAACTGAGTCTGGGGCTGGAGTCAGGGCTCAGTCAGTGACTGGGATTTGGTCTCCGTCTGTGACTATGTTCAGGGCTCAGCCTTTGACCAGATTCAGTACACAGTCTGAGGTCAGGGACTAGTATGTGACCAGAGTTGTGTGACCCAGGGTCAGAGCTCAGTTTGAGACCAGCGTTCAGTCAATGATTAGATTCAGGGCTCAGTCTGTGACCAAGATCAGGGCTCAGTCTGCCACCAGGTTCAGTTAATGACCAGACTTGGATCTCAGTCTAGACCTGGGCTTGGGGCTCAGTCTAAAATCAAGGGTTAGTCCAAACCAGGGTTAAAGTTCAGTCTGTGACTGTGACTCAGTCTTAAGCTAGGATCAGCGCTCGATCTGGGTCCAGAATTGAAGTCTCCAGTTGGAATCAGGCTAGGTCAGGCTTGGATCAGGCTCAGTACTTGACCAGAACCAAGGCTCAATCTAGAGCTGGGGTAGAGGCTCAGTCTTAGTGTGGGATCGGGGCTCAGTTAACACAAAGATTAGGGCTCAAGCTGGATCTGGACTCAGGGCTAGGGTTTAGTCTGGCTCTGTGCTCTGTTCTGAGCTCCAATATAGAAGTTTCTGGAGACCTGGGCACCAAGGGCAGGTCAGCATGCAAGAAAGGAGAGCCCCCAGGCAAGCTTCTGTCCCTGCAGTAAACCTCTCTTTGCCTGCTGAAGCCAGTTGTCCTAGAGCCTTCTAACCTACATGGCTCTGCTGCCCGAGATCCCCTCAAACCAGAATAAAAATAGCCATTCACTTCAGAGCAGCTGACAGCCGGTGCCAGCCTGCCTGGGAGGAGGGGGAGCTGAGGAGAGGAAGGAAGGATGTTTGAGCTCAGGCCCCAGTTGTGTGACCTTGGGAAAGTCACTCCTCCTCCTTGAACCCATTCCTGAGGAGCAGAATGGGAGGTGAGGATGACACCTGCCCCAGAGGTGAGAACGAGGGGAGAGTGATATAACACGTGGCAGTTGGTACCAATAAGGAACTCTGGAGTGTAGCCTTGGGAGGAAAAATGCTCCTCCAGGTCCTGTATACTTTCTCCTCCAGGAAGCCCTCCTTGATGCTTATCTCTTCCACCTTCCCACACTACCCTGTAGCACCCTCTATGTCTCAAAACATTTCTCAACTAGTGGCCACAGTGTGACCTCCCTCACAGGTGACCAGCGAGCAAAACGAAGAGGACAGACCCTTCTGTACCATTACCATCCTCAGGTGCCCCTGGGAGGTGGATCGAGGAAGAGGAAGAGGAAAGAGGAAGAAGCACGTCTCTCTCTCCATTCTCTACTTCTGGGGGATTTACTCTGAGCCAAAGGGCCATGAGGGCACGTGTCCAGAGTTTGCATCCTTTCACAGCCGGAACCTTTCATATTCCATACCTTTGCACCTGCTGCTCCCTCTGCTTCCCGGGGTATTTCTTCTCTTTTCAGTTTGGCAATACAGATTCTCCTTCAAAGAATAGGTTCAACAGGAACCTCTGTGGGGGAGAATTATCCACCATCTCCCTGGGAACCCCATGCTCTGTCCCCTGCTGGCTGTGTAATCCCTAGGCCTCAGCTTCTTCCTCTGTCAAATGGGGATCTTATTACCAACATCACAGGGTTACTATGGAGAGTAACTGAGATAATCCATCAACCACCTCCTTTCCTATCCCTGACCCAAACAGCCTGGAGGGTAGCACTAAGATTTCTAGGATGGGGCAGGAAAAGATGTACTCTCTGCCTCAGTACACCACCCCCTACCCCCAGGAGCGAGGGAAGGGAGGGAGCCAGGAGGTGTCTCCGGAGACAGCCACCTCCAGGGGGGTGGTTCTCCCTGGCAGCTGCCCCCAGCCTGCCACCCTGAGCCCCAGAGCCTGTTATCAACCTCCTTAGTCATCATACCAGGAGCTCAAATATAGCTCTTACCCTGTTCTCTTCTCAGCCGGGGTCCGCCCCCTGCCCCCTTCCCCTAGCAAGGCCATGTCTGGGTCTCAGAGCCCCTTTTCCTCCCCCCCCGCCCAGGAATGCAACTATGCTGGGCCTCAGTTTCAGCATCCTCCAAATGGGCAGGTTGGAATAGATGATGATGATGGGGATGATGATTGTGGTGGTGGTGGTGGTGGTGATGGTGGTAACTCCAGGGAAGCTGCCCTTACTGGGAGCTTGCTTGTGCCAGGCTCTGTGCTAAACTCTTCAGATGTATTATCTTGTTGAATTCTTACAGCAATCTTGGAGGTATCTACTGTTTTTATCTGCCTTACACAGACCAGGAATCTGAGTGACTCTCCAAGTAAGTCAGTGGCAGAGACAGAAACAAAGTCCCCTGAAGGATCTGAGCTCAGGGAGGGGACATGGTGGAGATCCTGGCTGCCCCACTGGGGCAGAGGAGCCCTTTGAATACTTATTTGCATGACATTTGCCTGGTTTCTCAAGGATATTGATGCCCCTGTCTCAGCCCGGATGGTTGAGCCCTAGGACTGGTTCCAGGGACCTGGATCTGTCTCCCATCACTTCCAGGATTGCAACAGAAGCCAAGTACTCTTGGGGGCCTCAGTTTTCCCATCTGTAAAATAGGAGTCAGAGGGCTAGGCAGGGTAAGTTCAAAATTTCCTCCCACATCTGGTGGCCTGAGCACCACCACCCTGTTCACGCTCACTTCCCCCCTCACCACCACCCGCATCTTCACCTCCAACTCCACCACCACCTCTTCTTCCGTTAGCATAACACCCCCACCACCTCGTCTGCCCCCATCCCTCCTCCACTGTTACTATAACCCTCATCTCTTCATTCTAGCACCTCCACCATCACCAACCTTTGTTATCATCTCTACTATTGCCATCACCATTACCTCCACTACCTCTTCTATCACATCCATCCTACCACTATCACCTCCACTTTGCCAGCACTGTCACCTCACCACCACCACCAGCACTGTCAGTCCTCACTTCCATTATCATAATTACATACATTATCATCTCCACCCCTTCGATCACCACTGTCCGTTACCTCCCCCATCACCAACGTCATCACTTCCACCATTACCACATTTCTACCCCAGGACCCTAATATGGCCTGGGTCTCTGCCCCTGCAAATTCCAGCCTCATAGAGGTGCTAGCCCAGAAACACAGACTAGACCCAGAGACTAGCAGAGGTGGGAAGCCCATCCAGGAGAGGGAATGAGGTATCTGTCCACGTGACTGTCATGCAGGGGACCACACCGGTCCATGAGGATACAGAGGTGACTGTTGATCAGCAGGGGGCTCTGGGCACAAAACTCTGATCATTTTCTGCCTAAACTGAGTGAGATCACTCCTCTGTAAGCAATCAAGCAGCTCTGGAGGAATCAGGGTTTCAGGGACTGCTTAGCAGATAAGAGTGAGAGTGGGGAAGAGGCAGAAGCAGAGCCCACAGCTATCTCCGGCCGTATCTGAACTTGTCACTCATTCACGCTTCTCACTGATTGATTCATTCATTCAACAAACACTTCCCTAGGTCTGTTGGAGACCAGGCCCTATGCTGGGTCCTGGCCAAAGAAGTTCCCAGACCTGTTTTTGACCCTCCTGCCAGTCTGTTCCCCCACTGCTGGGCCTTTCTCCACCCCAGCTCCCTTCCCCCAGACATCCCAATTGACTCTTGTGGTTCCTGGGTCACTGAGGCTCAGGGGACCTCCCCAGCTCACCAGGTGACCTTGAGCAAGTCCCTCTCCCAAGCCACACCCAGTGAGTCTTGGAGGAGGAAAGCTGAGAGGAGCTGGGCTGGGCCTGGCTGTGGGGACATCCAAGGGCAGGCTCAAGGTGTCTGCAGAAGAGGAGGGGCCAGTGCTGAGGTTGAGATGGGAAAGACTCCAGTTGCTGGAGCCTGAGTGTCTGGCTCTGAGATGGGAAGGATAGAGCCAGGCGAGGGGCGGGCACCAAGGCCTGAAAATGGGGCAAGGGTGGGGGCCAAGGCAAGCCCTGAGCTGGCAGGGAGTCAAGAAGGTCACAGGATCAGAGCAGGGACTCAGGTGTCTCTGAAGCCCTGGAGAGGGGGCTGACCTCTGAGCTACCTTACCCTCAGGTGTGTCAATGCCCCTCCCTTGAGCAAGGGCTGGCCAGGCCTACTGGCTGGAGGGTGGGAACAGAAAGACAGCTTCCACTATGCTGCCAGCTGGGACCTGTGCCAGGCCAATGGACCCACTCCCCCTGCTTCCTCCCCCACCATGACCATTCCAGGCTCAGCAGCCAGTCCCCAGGGGGTAGGCCACCTTGCCCTGGCCACCTCTATGTTGGGAAGTTGGTGCCTGTGTCTTTAAATTCTCAGCAGGTTGAAACGGCTGATGACATCACTGGTTCCTGGGAGCTAGCGGAGGAGCTGGAGCCCAAGGGAACCCAGGCTGCCGGGGGCTGCAGACATGGAGGGCCAGGGCATCAGTGGCAGCGGGAGGCTGGGGACCCAGGCTGGCCTGGGCCCCCTGCCCATGCCCCATGGGATTTCCCAAACTGGGGCACCCTCCAAGGTAAGACCCCTAAATCCTAGTTCCCCCATTCCTGATCCTTAATCCCACCCCCCCACACACACATACTGCAGGCACCCTGGTGCCCCAGCTGAGGGGCTGGCACTCTCCTCTGCCCACCAAGCAGGACTGGGCAAACAGGGCACCCTAGGGGCTGAGGGGGTAGTGATGGGACACTCAGAGAGAGATGGAGTTAGCTGTTTCCAGGACCTCCTGGGAAAGCCTTGGACCAGGTATCAGGGGACCCAGCTGTGCTCCAGCTTTGCTATGTGACCTTGGGCAAGTTGCTTGTCCTTTCTGAGCTAATGCAAAATGAGGAGGCTTGTCCCTGAAGACTGAAACTGTGACATCTGGGATGTCTAAGTTGTTAGTGCTGGAGGCGGTGTGGTGTTTGGGGTGGGGGTTTGGAGTGGGACACTAGGAACCAAGGAGGATGCCCAAAATGCAAGCCTCAAAGAGCTGAGTTTGGGGACAGAGGTGGAGGCAGAGTTTCAGATTCTCTGAACCAAGCAGGACACGGGATGCAGACAGAACTGCATCTCTGGAGGCAGGGATGGGGCCACCCCACGGTGAGTGTAAACCTTCGTCTACCCTCCCTGGCAAGGGACACTTTATCCTGACTTCTGGAGACAGGGGCATCAGACAGGGACAGATGGGAGAGGAAGAGGAGGTCCTTGCAGGGCCCCACACCCCCCACTCCACCTGCTGGACATAAAGAGGATACCTGCCTGCCTGTCCTCACAGGTGGGGTGACAAGGGTAAGAGGGTACAACTTGTGCACAGTGGTGCGGCGCCAGGATCAACAGAACCCTGGACTTGCTCTGGGTGTTAGAATCACACTTGGGAGGAATGACTATTCCATGGAGCTCAAATGGAAGCCTAGCAAATTTTGGCTCATACATGCAGAGGATATGAGACCTAGGCTTCCCAGGATCAGGTGTGGCCAGGGATCCTTCACCAGAGTCCTTCATTTTAAGACAGGGAAACTGAGGCCCTGGGCAGGGAAGTGCTTGCCTAAGGTTACACAGAGCTGGGCTGGGAATTGACATGGCCAGTCCCAACCCAGGCTCTTGCTCCTGCACGGAGCTCTAGGAATGGGTGATGAGGACAGAGAGGGCTGTGACCAAGGAATTGGGACATGGCGGGGGGAACCTGAGGGTTCCTGTGTACTGTGGAGGAAAGGGGGTGGTGTTTAACAGGCTGGCCCCAGGGTGTCCTGAGTGGGAAGATCTGGGGGGGTCAGATCAGTAGCCCTTGGCTAGGGGAGCAGCAGGGACTGCAGGGGTGGGCAGTGACTCCAGCCACCCAACACTCCAGGGTGGCCAGGGAGTGGGTGCCAGCCAGGAAGGCAAGGAGAGCCCTCACTCTGAGAGGCTCACACTCTGCCTCCTTTGAGTTGGGGTCTTAGTTTCCCCATCTATGAAAGAGGTGTCACAGGTGAGGGAGGGGATAGGTTTCCATCTCCTGTTTCCTCCAAAAGAGAAGCTGATTCACAGCAGAATGGATTGAGGTGAGAAATTAGGAAGAACTTCCTCAGAAAGATGTGCCTTTCTTAGCTAGACAGAGTCTGCTGGGGTCTATATGGAAGTGGAGGCCTGGTTAAGGTTGACTCTGAGTCTCTGACTTGTCCTATCCAAGATGGACTCACGTTTTCAGCTCTCAGCGAAGGAGAATGCAGCACCAGTATGCTCGGAACCAAGGTTGGCTCTGACACCTGTGGGGTCACCAGCAGCAATGCCACCTTCCTCAAAGGGGCCAAGCCTGGCTCTGGCGTCTCCCCGACCCATCCTGGCTCCAATGTCTACCCCTGGAGAGCAGAAAACAGCTCCTGCCCATCGCAGCTCCAGACTGGCTCCAACATCTGTGGGCCAGTTGGTGGTGTCTGCCTCGGCTGGGCCGAAGCCTCCTCCAGCTACCCTGGGGCCCAGGCTGGCTCCACTGTCCAGGGACCAGAAGCAGGTGCCACCTGCCTCCATGGGACCCAAGCCAGCCCTGGCTGCTTCAGGCCTGAGCCTGGCCGTGGCATCTGAGAAACAGCCCCCACATCCCCCCTCCAGCTCTTCCCCAGTGCCCAGTCCAGTTCTGTCACCCTCTCAGGAACAGGCCCTGACTCCAGCATCCATGACATCAGCCCTGGCCTCTGTGGGTTGGACATCAGCTAAACAGAGGGATGCCCCAGCCCCTAGACCTCTCTCCCCTTCAGAAGGGCATCTCCAGCCCCCCACTCAGACATCTGGTCCTGTGGGCTCCCCATCCTTGATTCAAGCCCCCCCAGACCCTCGGATCTCCCCCTCTTTCAGAGCCCGGCCTGAGGCCCCCCGCAGCAGCCCTGAGGATCCTGTCTTGTCCCAGACACCACAGACTCTGCCCCTGGATGTGGGCCAGGGTCCTCCAGAGCCTGGCACTCGCTCCCCTGGACTTCTCTACCCCACCTTCCGGCCAGGGGCCCCCTTAGCCCAGACTGTGCCCCCACCTCTGCCCAAGCCACCCCGATCTCCCAGCCGCTCCCCCAGCCGCTCCCCAAACCGCTCCCCGTGTGTCCCCCCAGCTCCTGAGATGGCCCTCCCCAGGCCTGGCACCCAGGGTGCCGGGCCTGGTGGGCATCTGAGCCCCAACCTTCAGCCCAGAGAAACCCCAGCCCCTCTTACCACCTCCTCTTCTACATCCACCTCGTCATCCTCCTTTTGGTCAGCTCAGCCCACCTGCAAGAGCGACCCTGGCTTCTGGTGAGGGGCCCTCTCCCAAGACATTGCTGGGGCTTGAACTCTAAGACTAGCCATCCTTCTAGGTTGGCTTACCCTACTCCACCCCAGCTGACCTCCCTGAGGAAGATTCCCTGTGGGTGTTAGGCCCACTCTGGGGCCCTCGGAAGACAGCATCCTCTCCTAAGGGACTTGCCTACCCCGCCTCAGTTGATCTCCCCTGGAAGAGTCTGGTGGAAGGGACCCTGGGCCCATTGTGGGTCCTTCTGAGGGCTTATACTCAAGCTTATTTCCCCAGAAAAAGCCCTGTGGGAGGGAGGTTGAGGGTAAGAGAGTGGTCCCCAGTAGTAACCCCTTCTGTACCCCCACCTCCCCAGGATCACTGTGGTCACATGGAACGTGGGCACCGCCATGCCCCCCGATGATGTCACATCCCTCCTTCACCTGGGCAGCAGCGATGACAGTGACAGGGCAGACATGATCGCCATAGGGTGAGGGGACAGGGCGAGTAGACTCCCTCCTGAGCCCCTCCTGCCTCCCAGATCCTCTCCCACGGGAGGGGTTTCTAGGGCGCCCCCCCCAATCCGAAGGCCGCCTCACAGTCCCCCACAGGTTGCAGGAAGTGAACTCTATGATCAACAAGCGGCTCAAGGACGCGCTCTTCACTGACCAGTGGAGCGAGCTCTTCATGGACGCACTGGGGCCCTTCAACTTCGTGCTGGTAACTCCTCCCTCAACCCCCGGGCAGCTGGAGACCCCTGGATTACTCGGCCCTAGCTCTGCCTTGATTCACCGTGGGGCCCTCTGGGCCTCGGTGGCCGGGTCCATGAAATGGGAAGATGGAAGAGCAGACCTTTAAGAACCGGAAAAGGCGAGGGCGGGGGCGGGGGAGATGTGTCCGGTCTCTCAGCCTCCTCACGCCTCTGCTGCAGGTGAGTACTGTGCGGATGCAGGGCGTCATCCTGCTGCTGTTCGCCAAGTACTACCACCTGCCCTTCCTGAGGGATGTGCAGACTGACTGCACGCGCACTGGCCTGGGTGGCTATTGGGTGAGCGTGGAAGCGGCCTGGGAGGGTACAGGGCCCTAAGGGATCCGTAGATTAGTCCCCGGACCCCCGCGTACTGGCAATATCCCCTCCCCAAGCTACACCCCTTACTCTGAGGCCTGCCTCTCCCCACCCACCCCCACCCCTCGTTTTCTAGACCCAGCCCCTTTCTGTCCCCGCCCCTCCTATTGTTCCACTCCTTTCCCTAGAACCCACCCCTCTCCACACCTCCACGGGTCCTGGGCCTCACCCGCTGACCCCGCCCACCCTAAGCCCCGCGGGCCTCACCTCCTAGCCTAGGCCCCGCCCATAACCCACCCAACCTTGTTTCCCAAGGGCAACAAGGGTGGAGTGAGTGTGCGACTGGCCGCCTTCGGGCACATGCTGTGTTTCCTGAACTGCCACCTGCCGGCCCACATGGACAAAGCGGAGCAGCGCAAGGACAACTTCCAGACCATCGTCAGCCTCCAGCAGTTCCAGGGGCCTGGAGCTCAAGGCATCTTGGATCACGAGTATGGGCCGGGGCGGGACCTAATGGGGCTTGGGCGGGGCTAGTGAAGGAGGGGTGGGACTCAGGGGCGAGGCCGGTGCGCCTAGTGGGGAGAGGCGGGGCCTATGGGGGTGGAGACCACCCACACTATGGCTAGGAACGAGAAAGCTGGTAAGTTTGATGGGGAGGTGGAGCCTGCAGGGTGAAGCTTTGCTGAGCGGCAAGGCCTTGCTAGGGGTCGGAACCTAACTTCTAGGTCTACACCCCCTGCTGCTCCGCGGTGGGCTGGCGGCCCTGCAGCAACCCACCCACCCTCCGCGTCATCACTAGGCGCAGCTGTCGGGTTGGATGGGGGCAGAGAAGGATCTGGGCTGGGCTCTTCACCCCATGGACCCCGCTGACCCCCATCTCCGAACAGCCTCGTGTTCTGGTTCGGGGACCTGAACTTCCGCATCGAGAGCTACGACCTGCACTTCGTCAAATTTGCCATCGACAGCGAGCAGCTCCACCAGCTCTGGGAGAAAGACCAGGTGGGGAATCCCAGCCTGGACCCCAAAACCCCAAGCACACAGAACATGCCCTAGGACCACCTGTACCCTAGGCTATGGTCCTTGCCCTCATCTGCCCTGCCCAAGCTCTTGTCCAATTCTGTGCTTCTGGACCCTCACAGCTCAACATGGCCAAGAACACCTGGCCCATCCTGAGGGGCTTCCAGGAGGGGCCCCTCAACTTTGCGCCCACCTTCAAGTTTGACGTGGGTACTAACAAATATGATACCAGGTGAGCTCAGAACTGGGATGAGAGGTGGGGATGTGGGCTGAGGTCTTCTGGATAAGGGAGACAGGAAAGAGAGATAGGAGGCAGAGGTGCCTTGACCCCCAACCCCTGATACTCAGCCTGCCTTTGCCCACCGCAGTGCCAAGAAGCGGAAGCCAGCCTGGACAGACCGTATCCTGTGGAAGGTCAAGGCTCCAGGTGGAGGTCCCAGCCCCTCAGGACGGGAGAGCCACCGGCTCCAGGTGACCCAGCACAGCTACCACAGCCACATGGAATACACTGTCAGCGACCACAAGCCCGTGGCTGCCCAGTTCGTCCTGCACGTGAGTCCTGGCCTCATCCTCCCCGCATGACATCCGCAGACCCAGCTCAGCATCCCACTGCCCACCGGTAACCCCTTAGACCTGCCCTCAGCAGCATCCACTTGTCACAGCAGACTGGGAGTGGGATTATGATCTCCATTATTTATTTATTCTTGGCCATGCCATGCGGTATGTGGGATCTTAGTTCCCGGACCAGGGATCGAACCCATGCCCCCTGCATTGGGAGCTCAGAGTCTTAACCACTGGACCACCAGGGAAGTCCTATGATCTCCATTTTCAGGTGAAAAATCTGAGGCCCAGAGACACAGCACCCCTTGCCCCGGGTCACATGGCTACTAAAGGGAAGGTTAGGATTTGCACCCTGGCTAGTCTGATTTCAAAGGGTATACCTTTTCCACTAATCTCTAATTCCCCTTTTCTGAGAAAGGCTAGGACAACTTATGTTAAAATTCACATATATAATAAGACCAGCCACGAAAATATTTACTCAAATCCCATGTAGCATTCATTCACATTCATTTATTATTTTTTTACCATCTTACCGTATGTGATGGGGAGGGGGAGTAGAGATACAAAAAAATACAAAGCTAAACCCTATATAGTTACTATAAAATTTAGCATTGTGTTTAGGATTTTTTTAATTATAAATTTTTATTGATTTATGTATTTATTTTTGGTTGCGTTGGGTCTTCTTGCTGCGCGCAGGCTTTCTCTAGTTGCGGCGAGCAGGGGCTACTCTTCATTGTGGTGTGCGGATTTCTTATTGCAGTGGCTTCTCTTGTTGCGGAGCTCGGGCTCTAGGCATGCAGACTTCAGTAGTTGTGGCGCATGGACTTGGTTGCTCCACGGCATGTGGGATCTTCCCACACCAGGGCTCGAACCCATGTCCCCTGCATTGGCAAGTGGATTCTTAACCACTGCACCACCAAGGAAGCCCCTGTGTTTAGGATTGGGGCTCCTAGCTGCCAAAGGAAAAAGGGAAAGTCCGAGAATGTCAGAACTGGATCTTAGAGACCATGTAGTCCAACTTTCTGTTAGTGGGGTAGGCATGCGCCCCAAGTTGCACACAGGCTCAGCAGCAGAGTCGTGTGGAGCCCAGTTTCCAGTCCTGAAACTCAACTCTGGGCTCTCCGATTCTCTTGATCTGATAAGAGGGAGCCCAGCAGACCAGAGAATGTTTTCCCTGCTAACTTTGTCATATGGTCAGTCAGAGGGACAGTGGCCAATGTCCTCAGCTGGGAATGGAAATCTGCCCATGTCTGGCCTCCCATGACCTTTGGTAAAAGCCTTGGGTGTGAAGTTTAACCCCCAATCAGGGACCTCACCTTGAGAACCACTCCTTTTGGGTGCCCTATCCTTCCCTCCTTATCTAGAACCCTGTCCCTTGTAAAACATTACCTGTTGAGCACCTACTATATGCCAGAGCCTGTGGAGCCTACTTCATATATGTCATCCGTTTGAATACTGTGGTAGGCCCTGAGGATGTCTAAATTCTCCTCCCAGTTTTACTGATGAGAGAAACAGAGGCTCAGAGAACTTAAATCTCTTATCCAAAGCAACACAGCACAGGGCTCAGCAGGAGTTTTGACCCCACAAGGCCCTAAAGGGTATTTCCAAGAGCGCAACCTGGCCCGACCTGTTGTTAGGAACCCACAGGCAGGGAGAGGATGTGCTGGTTTCTTCTGGAGCAGCTTGGCTTAGAAGCTGAGGAGGGAGAGAAAGTTGAAACCAGATAAACAGGGGAGCAGACAAAGCCTGAGGCTGGCACCACCGAGTCTTTCCCTGAGGGACAGAGGTGAAGCCAATACCCTGGCCACCTGCCACCCCAGCAGCCCCATCCACATGGTGAACCCCTGCTCAGCCTGGGGTGACCCTGGGAAGAGAAGATTCTTTTGTCTCCATGGACTGATGACAAACAAGGTTAATAGTGGTTCCTTAATACAGGTGGGGAAACTGAGTCTTACTTAGCCTGATGAGGGGCTTACCTGAGGTCATGAAGCAGGTTAGTAGCAGAGCCTAGACGGTCTCCAGCCATCTACCCAGAGCTCTTCTTGCCTGCTCACGGGTGTTCACTTTACTCCAGAATATCCAGTGCATCATGGGACTCCTTTGTTAACTTATAGGCAAGTCATTCATTGAGCACCTACTGTATACTGAGAAGTTTATAGGATGCTTTATATGGTATCTCATTGAATCTGCAGAGCAACCCCAAGAGTTAAATAAGATCATCAGAGTTTAAGGACAGGAGCCCTTCTATTCAGAGGTCAAGAAACTCACCTTGGGTCACACTGCATAACAATGGCAGAGCCAGGGCCAAACCCACAGTCTACTAAGCTTCAAAGCTGTGTTCTCACTCACTCCCTAAGGAGGCTAAGGACAAAAAGAGCCCTGAGCTGGGAGGCAGGAAACCTGGCATTCATCCTAGACCTGTTCTTCCTCAGTTTCCCGGCCCGTGCAGTGGCTTCAAAGGCCCTCCATCTCAGCCAATTTGTGCCGACGCAGGCCCAAGGGCTCTAGGTGCATAGAATACTAGAGGGTCTCCCCTGATGTTGCCCCCTGCCCCTGGGCAGTTTGCCTTCAGAGACGAAGTGCCGCTTGTGCGGCTGGATGTGGCAGACGAGTGGGTGCGGCCGGAGCAGGCTGTGGTGAGGTACCGCATAGAGACGGTGTTCGCCCGCAGCTCCTGGGACTGGATCGGCTTGTACCGGGTGAGACGGGCAGGGGTGGTCGGTACATCAGGGAAGGAAGGGCCTGAAGGGGCAGCCAGGGACCCAGGTCCCTGGCTTCCCCAGAGTTTAAGGCTGCTGGGGTCAGACCTTAGGGGTCACGACCCTGATTGCTCTTGCCCCAGGTGGGTTTCCGCCACTGCAAGGACTACGTGGCTTATGTCTGGGCCAAACACGAGGATGTGGATGGGAACATCTACCAGGTACTTAAGGGGAGGGGTAGAGTGGGAGGAAGTCCCCATTGCCCTTGGGGGCTCAGGATTCAGCTTGAAGGGTCCTGAGGCTGTCTCCCTCACCCCAACCTGGACCTAAACCCCCTGGCCCACCAGGTGACATTCAGTGAGGAGTCACTGCCCAAGGGTCACGGAGACTTCATCCTGGGCTATTATAGCCACACCCACAGCATCCTTATCGGGGTCACTGAGCCCTTCCAGGTAAGTAGGCCAGGCTGCAGGGTCAGGGGGGCCAAAGGAGTATTCAAATTCCTCTACAGCTTCTACATTCTGTTCTGTGACCTCCTACAAGTATCCTGACCTTCCTGGGTCTGCCAAGGGGGAGGGCGGGAGTGGTTCCCAGAGGCCTCAGTGGCCGGTTGGGGAGAGGGGCACCCCAGTGACCAGCCTTCCCCCCAGATCTCACTGTCTACCTCGGAGCTGGCCAGCAGCAGCACAGACAGCTCGGGTGCCAGCTCGGAGGATGAGGATGACAGCACCCTGGAGCTGCTTGCATCCAAGTCCCGCAGCCCAAGCCCTGGCAAGTCCAAGCGGCACCGTAGCCGAAGCCCAGGTCTGGCCCGCTTCCCCGGCCTGGCCCTGCAGCCCTCGTCCTGTGAACGCCGTGGCACCAGCCGAAGCCCCTCGCCCCAGAGCCGCCGCCTGCCTCGGGTAGCCCCCAACGGGGGCAGTGATGGTGGCAGCCGGGGCAACAGTGAGGAGGGGCCCCCTGGGCTGCCTGGGTCCTGGGCCTTCCCACCATCTGTGCCTCAAAGCCTGGGGTTGCTGCCTGCCTTGCGCCTAGAGACCGTAGACCCCGGTGGTGGCAGCTCCTGGGGACCCGATCGGGAGGCCCCGGCCCCCGACAGCCTGTCTCCCAGCCCCCAGGATCAGCAGGGCCTGGAGGAAGGGGGCCTGGGGCCCTGAGGGTGAGGTGGGCAGGCAGGCCCAGGTGGCCCCCACTCTGCCCCAACCTTCTGCAAACCCACCTGCCTCCCTCCTGCTACTGCTCCAGCTTTATGTGCACCTGCCACTCTGTTCTGGCCAGGGGTGGCCAACTGGGGTCCCCCAAACTTGGTCCTGGCACCTCAACTGTGACAATCAGCAAACCCCTATCCCAGCCCCCATCTGGGATGGGGGAGCAAACCTAGAGGTCATCAATTAGGAATTAAATTCTCCAGCCTCACTCCTGACTTCTTCCTAACTTGTTAGCAGTCTAGGGTTGGGGACAGTCAGAGAAAGGGACTAAAGAGATGAGAGGATGACAGATCTGACAATTACCAGGCACCAGCTGTATACATTACACATGCCATGTCCTTTAAGCTGCACCACAAGTTGTGGTGTTGAGTTCAGTGTAGTTCTTAGCTCCATTTCACAGGTGAGCAAACTGAGACCTCCAAGAGGTTATGTGAACCTTTAAAAATCAGATGCCTAGGGCTTCCCTGGTGGCGCAGTGGTTGAGAGTCCGCCTGCCGATGCAGGGGACACGGGTTTGTGCCCCGGTCCGGGAAGATCCCACATGCCGCGGAGCGGCTAGGCCCGTGAGCCATGGCCGCTGAGCCTGTGCATCTGGAGCCTGTGCTCCACAGCGGGAGAGGCCACAACAGTGAGAGGCCGACGTACCACAAAAAAAAAAAAAAAAAAAAAAAAAAAAATCAGACGCCTAAGCACAGTTCGGCTGTGTGCTGGAGGGAGGGAACGTTTACTAGGTGCTGAGTGCTGTCCGTGAGTTGGTTCGCTTAATCCTCAACAACCCTGTGAGGTAGGCCCTGTTTACACTCCCCTTTTTCAGATGAGGAAACTAAGGCTCAGAATGAAGGAGGTCTCTTGCTTAAGGGCACGGGGGAGATCTGAATTTAGGTCTAGGGCAGAAAGAATGGGCCAGGGCTGGGCCAGGAAGAGCATAGGAGCTGTTAAGAGAAGGGGTCCCCTGGGGAGGTGAGTTGGGAAGCCCCTTTCTAGCTTCCGCCACCCTGGATTCAGACACAGGCACTTCTGTGACATCCCTCATACCCCACCTGCTGCCCTAGACCTCAGCAGGCAGACGCTGGGGCTTCCCTGGGCAAGTTCTTGAGACATGCATTAATTTTGCAACATAGACATATATGTACCTCCTCCTGGTACCTCCTGGGGCTGCTGCAACGTTACCTTCTCCCCATTCCCATCTGGATGTTAATTTCTCCGGGAAGGCCCGAGCCTGGGGCAGCAGAATGAGCCTCCTGAATACCACATCCAAGCACAGAGGGGTTGTGTCACCAGCCCAAGATCACCCAGCACAGCAGGAGACGTGGTCCGGCATTTGGGTCGTGGCCCCCCCACCCTACCCATGCAGCCCTCTGGCTATCCACAAGAGCCCGTCCATGCTTCAGTCTAACACGTGGAGGGGAAGCTGAGACCCCCAGGGCCTAGCAAAGCCAGGGACGAGGTCCAGTCTTGTGCCCAGGAGAGCTGGAACTGAGGTCACTGGTTCCAGGATTTCTGCTGTCCTTCAGGTCCTCCGGCTCCCTGGGTCAGCTGCAGGCACAGGTCATAGAAGGACATGGGGGCCTTTGGGTGCCCTGAAGGCCATGCCTGCCTGTTGTCTGTGCCTGTCCCCTGGAGCTGGAGTTGCCTCTGCTGAAGTTGCCACAGGTGCCGAGCTGACACCTTGATGGCCCTGGGGTCTCTGGAACAGCTGTGAAGAGAGAAAAGTGGGGCAGGTGGTCATAACTGCCAAGAATCCCACCCTACTCTGCAGAGAGGGTGACCAAGGCCCAGAGAGGAGCAGGGCTGGGACTGGGAGGGTGGGGGGCTGTTACACCTAGCAGGGGGCAGAATAAACCTGGGTTGGCACCCGGAGGCCCAGGTTCTGCCACTAGCTGGCTGCAGAAACCTGGGTCAGTCTGGGCCTCAGTTTCCCTACCTGTGAAATAGGAAAAGTAACAGAGTTAGCTTTGAGAATCAGAACTGAAATGAAATTGTGGATTATGGGGTAAGAGTTAAGCAGGTGTTTTACTATGTGTCCTACAGGTCTTGGCCTATGTACGTCACACACGCCACTTCCTTGGCTTCTACCTCCATTTTATAGGTAAGGAAACAGAGGTGTGGAGAGGTTATTCAGCTTGCAAGGTCACATAGGAAGTAAATGACAGAGTTGAGATGCAACCTACATGGGCCAACTGTAGAGCCGAACCCAGGGATGATGACAGTGGAGCTCAGAGGTCCCCTGACCCCCTCCATCACCCTCTCAGCCCAGGTGCACAAAGGGAGCAGAGGCAACCCACCCCTTGGGAAGTCCCCCATCCCTCCTGGCCCTGATGTCACTTACCCTTTGCCCTCAGCACAGTCCAGTGGAGGGGCCAGTTTGAAGCAGGTCATGCCCAGCAGCTCCCAAAGTATGTTGGCGCCCACAGGTGGGCTGTGGAGCCTCAGGAAGCGTGCCAGACTGAGGGCAGAGGCAGGCTCAGGCTGGGGCAGGGCCTCGTCAGCCAGGTGTCCCTTCCCAGTGCCTGGCAACAGGCAGCCCACCCCCAAGGGTCCAAGCAGGCCTCACCGGCGCGTGCAGTTGCAGTGGAAGAGGGGTTCACGGGCATTGTTGAACAGCTGGAACTTGGTCTTCTGGGGCCCGATCTGGTGCTCACACTGGTCCAGGCGGCGGAAGCCGCGGCAGGCCTGGCGGGCCCCTGGGGGCAGGTGCGGTGGTGAGAGGAGCCCTGTCCGATGCCCACTGCCATCCGGCACACACGCTCTGTCGCACACACACAGTGTCCCTCCATCTCATGCCCTTTGTGCCTTCAGAGTGCCTCACACATAGGAGACGCGCACACGTGCACACACACACAGAGCAGTGCTGCCATGGGGAAGCCCAGAGGCTCGAGAGTGGTCAGAAAAGGTTTCCTGGAGGCAGAGGCGTCTAAGCTGAGGCTGGAAGAGGGGAAGAGTCAGGGAGAATTCTCCAGGCAGCAAGAAGAGCATGTGCAAAGGCCCAGCAGTGGGAGAGAGCACATGGCTCTAGAAGAACCAAATGAAGTTTGTGGAACTGGAGTTTCGACTGGGGAGTAGGATCTGCAGGACCAGACTCGACAACCCCTGGGTGTTGGGACATCATGGTGGGGCCTCAGCGAGGAGTGCCATGGACAAGTTTGGAGCTTACAAAAATCCCTCTGGCTGCAGCACGAGATAGGTTGGGAGACCCCAGAAGAAGCTCAGAGCAGGAAAGGAAGCAACACAGGGGCCCCCCACCCTGAACAGAGTCAGGGACACCTCCTTACAACAGGAGCCCCCAAGGTTAGGTTCTGAGCTCACCTTGAGGTTTTAGGCCACGCCATAGTCCCTGGAGGCCTGAATCAGTGACCTCCAGCTGGACTGTGGAGGCCACATCAGGCCCAGGGGAGGCCACAGGGGCCTGGAGGGCTGTGGCATTGGCTTGGCTGGGGTACTCGGACTCTTTCTGCTGTGCTGGCCACTTCTGGGGATGCCGAATCCACCAAGGCTTGCTGGGTGCTGGGTTCTGAGGACTGGGAGTCAGGGAGATGGCAAGGGAGCTCCAGGAGGCATTGTAGAAGGTCCTGGGCTGGAGACGGGCGAGGGATACAGAGCCATATGTTCTACACCTGGGAGGTAGCACATGGTGGCAATTGGTAACCCAGAATCCCCCCTCCCAGAAGTCCCCAGGTTCATCTCTATGGAGATCAGGGCTCTGCCAGTCCCACTCCTCATCCCACATCCCACTGGGTCCTGCAGGGCACCCAGGGAGCGTCTGCATCCTGGGCCCAACCCTGAGGAGAAGACAGGGAGGACGAGGCATCATTCCCTGGAGGACAGACATACAGAAAGGTTCCCTCCCAGGCTTGGAGCCCGAGCTCCCCACTGGCTGGGAAGGGGCTCGAAAGGGGCAGCCACATACCCGCCCCACCAGTACCACTCCACACAGGCCTCCTGGTCCTCCAGGACGAAACAGGGGATCGCCAGCACGTTGAAGAAGACCACGCCCACGATGTCAGAGATGGAGTCCCGCTGGTTATGCAGGCACTGCTGGAACCTGTCCCAGAGCCAGAACTCAGGTCCCTGGACCACAGAGAGCTACCTGGCTCCTCTCCCAGACCACCTGGTCACTACCAGCCAGGTGATTTGGGGTCCAAGTGTCCCCTCTCCTGTTAGGCCTCAGCTTTCCCACTGCACAGTGGACTCCGGCTGGCTGATCCTTTAGGATTCTCTGGAATCTCAGACGCTGCACCAGGTAATCCCAGTGGATAATCCCACACCAAGTTCCCAGCCCTCCCTGCCCACCACCAACCTGGCATCACAGTTGCAGTGGGAGATGGTGTGGAGTCGGTAGTTTCGGATGCCATAGTTGTACTGGAAGGGTGAGACAGTCTGTGGGCAGCGGTCGTGTTCCTGGCAGCAGAGATCGGGGCCCTGGAAGACCCCTGCAGGGAGCGGAGGGGGCACCAGCTCAGCAGGGTCGTGGGCACCACATGCCGGCTATGCCCGCGTGGTGTTGGGAGCAGAGACCTGGTTCTCATCCCAGCCCTGATACAGATGACCTGGGTGGTCTCAGGCCTCTCCCTGTGGGACTCACAGTTCCAAAGCTTGAAGAGAACACCCAGGTACAGCCTCTGTTGGGCAACTCCAAGTGCCAGGCAGCCCACCCCGGAATCCTTGCCCATGGAAAGATCTCCCTCAGGTGAACTGGTGTCTGCCTCCAGAGTTCTCGGGCTCACACCACAAGTGAAACTCCAAAGTTATGAATGTGTGTGGAATGGAATGGTAAACAGCAGGGTGCAATCTCGCTGGCACAATGAGGCATTGTCAGGATGCCAGCCAACTCAAGTGCCAAGTCCTCCTCCCAGCCCTCCACGTGTATGCACTGACAGCTGTACCGAGAGTGCAAAAAAGCCATGCATGTTTTTCACCACCTGAGCAATGATGCCCTTTACTGAGCATCTCCCAAATGCCTGGCACTTCCCACACCCAAGCACACAGCAGCCCTGGGAAGGAGGTGTCACGTTTATTGTACAGGTGAGGAAGCATTCAGAGAGGGAAGGTGACTCGTTCAGCTCGGAAGGGCTGAGCTGGGATTTGAACCCAGGCTTTTGGGTCTTGGCGTCCCCTCCACTGGGCACCCTGTGCCCATAAAACCTCCTCTTGGGTAATGTTTTTTTGGCTCAGCCGACCCTGGATCCACCCCAGCCAGCCTCCTTCCTCAGATGGTAATTAATGAAGCCTCCCAGGTGTGAGTAGGACCTTTCCCATCTATAACCACATTTAAGCATCCCATGATGAGATTTATGGTCACCCCATTTTACAGATAAGGAAATTGAGGGTCAGAGTGGCTAAGTCACTTCCTCAGGACACACAGCCTGGGAGAGTGGGTACCAGGGCTAAAGGCTGCATTTCCCCCCCCCGCACCAGCCCCCCTGTCCACACACTGATGGCTTACCCAGCTCCGAGGAGTTCCCGGCAGAATCCCCAACTCCACACCACAGTGTGCCAGGCATGGTCCAGCCTCTCTTCACCCGCTGGTTCCCCATGCCAGGCGCTCCACTCTGCCCTGCTGCTCGCTTCTCCCTGGTCTCTGCTGGACTCTCGGCAGGCCCTCTGCAGGCCTCCCACTGACGCTTAAGGGTGGCCAGGGCTCTCTGCAGCTCAGGTCCAGGGGTGTGGATGAAGGAGTCCCGGGTGATCTCACCAGCACAGAGGGTACTGAAGGCTGTAGTGAGCTCTGGCTCATCCTGCCGGCTGCACACCTGCAGCCTCCCGTGCCCATCCCAGCGGGCATGGAACAGGGCTAGTCCCTGGGTATCCTTGCCCAAGAAGCTAAGGAACCCCAGAGGGCTGCCAGAGATGGGTCTGGCCAAGTGGCAGGAGGTGCTGTGCAAGTGGAGGGCAGGGGAGCCCCCCAGAGCTGCCCCCAGGAAGTTCAGCACCCCAAAGAGCACCACCAGAACCCCCATTCTTCCCTGGCCCAGCCCAGTCAGACAAAGCCCCCGGGAATCCTACCCTGGTGGGCCCACGAGGCAGCAGCTCTGTAGCTGAGCGGAAGCGAGCCCAGCCGACCCGGTGCTGCGGGGCCAATGAATGGAGCTTTGGGAGGAGTAGGAAGGAGGCTGGAGTATGGGGTGATCTGGGGCTTGTAACTGAATCCACCGGCTGGGCAGGCCGCTGATTGGCTGAGGAGTACACTGGCCGGGGCCCACGCCCCCACTTGGCCTGCCTTTCTCCACGCCTTCCAGTCACCTGCCACCAGCCTCGCCTGGATGGGGACGGTTGGAGCCAAAGCCCTGGGCCCTGGAGGCAGGGGCCAGAAGGGGGATCTGTATCTCCCTGGGGAGGGAAGAGGGTCTGGGGGCTCAGAGGAGGCTCCTAGAACTGGTCATCTCCCCATCCCAGGGATGGCCGCCAAGCCCACCTCCATGAAGCTGGCAGAGAGCCACGGGCTTCTGCCAAGGCTGGGTAAAGGAGGTAAGGGCAGGGCTGGGGCTCTGTGGCCACACCCCTCCCCCCGGGAGGCTCTGAGGCTTCTGGGAAAGGGAGCATCCATCCCCCGCCCCCGCCCCGCCACCTGGGTGCTCTCCCTGCCCAGTCCTGGTTCTAAGAGAGGCACTCAGCATATTCAGGGAACAGTGCCCCAGGGCTCCCCACTTCCTGGGACTCCAAGCACAGGCATGGCCCGGCAGCAACCCTCCTGGTCTGATAGATGGCGTAGACACAGCCAGAGCAGACTTTGAAAGCAACACTGGGGCTTCCCTGGTGGTGCAGTGGTTAAGAATCTGCCTGCCAATGCAGAGGACATGGGTTTGATCCCTGGTCCAGGAAGATCCCACATGCCGTGGAGCAACTAAGCCCGTGCGCCTCAGCTACTGAGCCTGCGCTCTAGAGCCCACGTGCTGCAACTACTGAGCCTGCGTGCTGCAGGTACTGAAGCCTGTGCACCTAGAGCCTGTGCTGCGCAACAAGAGAAGCCACCGCAATGAGAAGCCTGCTCACTGCAACGAAGAGTAGCCCCCGCTCGCCACAACTAGAGAAAGCCCGCGCACAGCAACGAAGACCCAACACAGCCAAAAATAAAAATAATTAATTAATTGATTGATTTTTAAAGAAGAAAGCAACACTGGGTAGGGCTGATGCTCTGGGCGTGAAGGGACTGTGGTCCCCAGAGGAGCAGAGGTGGCCTAGGGGGCTGTGTCCGCAGCCACCTCCATCCTTGGACTGCAGTCACCTGGGGGACACAGCAGGCATCATGTGTACCTCAAGAGACAGGGGTGGTCTGTCCAACAGGGAGGGGTTACACCCAGACACTTGTTCCTGTGTCTCAAAGCTGATGTATTATTCACCTTCCAACCATCTGGGTAAGCTGGGTACTTACAACTCAACTTCCCACCTCTGCCCTCCTTTTCCATATTACAGGGCCCTTTCCTGCTGGTGAACAACCCAGGGAGGCTGGGAGGTGCCACAGCAGGTACCCAACTTTCAAGGTCGGATGGACCTAGCTTGGGTCCTGGCACAGTGTGACTTCAGGCCTAGAAGTCTCAACTTCTCTGAGCCTCAGTCTCTTCATCTGTATAATGGGCATACTCACAGCAGCCACTTCACAGGACTCTCAGCACAGTGCCTGGCATTCGAAACACTGTTACGGCTCAGGACACCCCTGGGCAGGAAGCAATTTACCCAGAAGAAAGCAAGTCTCAAAGGTTTTGGGGCCATAGCATCTGTGACAGCGAGTCCTGGTTAGGCCACTGCCTGGCTGTGTGACTGCAGGTTTGTCCCTGCCTTTCTCGGAGCACGGTTTCCTCCTCTGTACAGTGAGGGGTACAGTGGAGCTGACCTTTGAGGTCTTTTCCTGCCTGGGCCCCAAAGGGAGGCAGGCTGGGGCCTGCCTGGGCCTCAGGGGAGGGTGTCACTGGGTTTTCCCTTCAGATTAACCAGTAGCCACGTCAGTGAGCCTACAGGACAGGCTCCAGAGCCCTACCTCCCAGTGGGGTGCCCCTCAGCGGCCTCGGAACGGAGGATGTCGGGATCCAAACCAGCAGGACAGGACAGGGCCAGCTGAGCCCTACAGACAGAGGGGCCGAGGCTTTTCTCTGGGTCCCCACCCGTCTGGGGTGGGGCAGGGTGCACAGTGGGTGACAGTGGGACGTGCAGGGTCAGGGTCCATGGGAGAAGGCGTTCCCTTCTCCCTCCCTCCCTGTCAGACTGTTTCTCCCTGTCTGTCTCCATCCGGCCCCATAACCCTTTGTCTCCTGGCTCCTCACCCATCCCTCTCTGGCTGTTAGTCGCTTTCCCTCTCTGACTCTGATTCTCATTTCTTTCTGTCTCCTCCATCCCCCTCTTCCATCTTTCTCTCTGTCTCTAACTCCCCATCTTATTTTCTCTCTCCATTTCTTTCTCTATCTTTCTCTCCTCTGTCTCTCTTTACAGTTTTTCACTGAAGCCCCCCTTTTATCGTCTCTCTCTCTCTCACTCGTTCCCTCTTTCTCTTTCTCTCGCATTTTTCTGTTCTTTGTTCCTGTGTGTGTGCGCGTGCGTGCGCGTGTGTCTCCCTCTCTCCTAATCTTTTGTCTTCCTCCCTTCTCTGTCCCTCTCCCCCTCCACACCCTGACCCCAGGCCTAGGACCCAGCGAACCCCACTCTTTCCTGTTCACATTTTCCCAGCCATGATCTCATCTGATGCTCACAACCCCTGCCCCTCCCTGGGGAGACAGGCAAGGCAGGGCTTCTCATCCCATTGTCGAGATGGATGGAGTGAAGCCCCAGAAGAGAGGTGACTTGCCCATAGTCACTTAGTGGATTGGGGAGAAGCCAGGTCAGATGTCCTCTGGCCTGTGGGGAGGGCCTCCCCTGGCTCTGGGAGATTCCTAGCTCCACAAGAGCCTCTCCACCACAGGGCCTTCCTCGCCACTGCCTGGAGGGCACCCTCCCTCTGCCCAGTGGAGCTGGCCTCCTGGCCCCACCTGGAGGGCTCTCTGCAGCTCTCTGTGCCAGGAGAATGGTGTAGGCAGTGCCTAGCTCCAGAGCATTCTGTATTCGTTCAAAAACAAATAGTAACTGAGAGTCTACTATATGCCAGACACAGGGCAAGGCCCTGGACAGAGAGAGGAGGGGAGGGGGCACAGAGGATGCTAGTGTCGCGGGATGGAGATGGAAGGCATCCCTGGGGTTAAGGGGTCTGGCAGTTCGGAGGAGCCAGGGCCTGGGTGTCGGTTGTGTCCTCTAGGAAGCTGCCACCATGACGGAGTTAGAAGTGCAAGGGATTTATGTCTGTGGACATTTAGGTTGCTTCCATGTCTTGGCTATTGTAAATATTGCTGCTATGAACATTGGGGTACATGTATCTTTTTGAGTTAGAGTTCCCTCCAGATATAAGCCCAGCAGTGGAATTGCTGGATCATATGGCAGCTCTATTTTTAGTTTTTTAATCAACAACTTAGTAAAATATGAATAAAAGAGAGAGGGGAGAGATGGGGACTCAGAGACACTATGGAAGCCATTCTACCTAATCAAGCAACATTAGAAACTGTGGTGGTTTGAAGATGTGCACAGTTTCTTTGATACTCTTCCCTTCACATGGTGGAGCCTACCACCCCACCCCTCCGGTGTGAGCTGTACCTAGTCACTTGCCTCTAACAAAATGTGGCAGAAGTGACATTACTTCCTAGACTAAGTCACAAAAGACATTATGGCTCCCTCCTTGTTCTCTCCTGGACCACTCTCTCTGGGGAGGTGGGTGACATGTCATGAGGACATTAATGAAGAGGCCTACATGGTGAGGAACTGAGGCCTCCTGTCAATAGCCATATGAGCGAATCACTTGGAAGCAGATCCTTAAGTCCTAGTTAAGCCTTAGGATGAGTACACCCCCACCTGACCTTTTTCTTTTTTTGGTAACAGTTTATTGAGATATAATTCACATGCCATATAATCCACCCATTTAAAGCATACAATTTAATGGCTTTAAGTACATTCATAGTTGTACAACCATCACCACTACCTAATTCCAAACATTTTGATCATTCCAAAAAGAGATCCTATAACCAGTAACAGTCATTCCATCTTCCTCCCTCCCCCAGCCCCAAGTAGCCACTCATCTACTCTATGTCTCTATAGAGTCGTCTATTCTGTACATGTCATATAAAAGGAATCATACAATATATGGCTGTTTGTGACTAGCTTCTTTCTCTTAGCATAATGTTTTCAAGGTTCATCTGTGTTGTAGCATGTATCAGTACTTCATTCCTTTTTATGACTGGATAATATTCCATTGTATGGATAGACCACATTTTGTTTATCCATTGTTAAAGCTGATGGACATTTGTACTGTTTCCACTTTTTAGCTATGATGAATAATGCTTCTATAAACATTCATGTAAAAGTTTTTCTGTGGACATATATTTTCATTTCTCTTGGGCACATACCTAAGAGTGGAATTGCTGGGTCATGTGATGACTCTAACCATTTGAGGAACTGCCAGACTGTTTCCAAAGTGGCTGCACCATTTCACATTCTCACCAGCAGTGTATGAGAATTCTGATTTCTCCACGTCCTTGCCATCCTAGTGGGTGTGAAGTGGTACCACATTGCAGTTTTTGTTTTTATTTCCCTGATGGCTAATGAGGTTGAACATCTTTTCATGTGCTTATTGGCCATTTGCATATTTTCTTTGAAGAAATTGGCAGACAGTTTTGCTGTAACCTGGTGAGACCCTGAGCCAGAACCACTCAATTAATAAGCTACTCTTGAATTTCTAACCTTCAGAAATTATGTGAGATAATAAATGTTTGTTGTTTTGAGACACTAAGTTTGGGGATATTTATTACACAGCAATACATAACTAACACAGAAGCACTCAGGAACATGTCATGAGTGACTACTATTAATGCTACTGAAAGTCCCAGCCAACGCAATAACACAAGAAAAAGAAATACAAATTGTCAAGTTTGGAAAGGAAGAAACAAAACTGTCATTGTTTGTAGATTGATTTTTCTACCTAGAATTTCCAGGTGTATCCAATACCTGGGGAAAGCAGTGTAGTGGAATATAATAAGCCCAAGCCACACCCAGATTGGAGTCCTAGCTTTTCCCTTACTTTCTCTGTCATCTTGGGTAAGTCCTTTTGCCTCTTTTGGCCTCATTGGTAAAATGGAGATAAGAATAGTACCTATGCCATGAGGATTAATGTGAGTGTATATAAAGTGTTTAGGGACTGACATATAATAGCCTTTGACAAGTGAGATCTCCATTTAGGAGGGGATTTGAAGGCAGGAGCCAGGCAGAATTGCAATGTGATTGATTTGATGCCCAGTTCTTAAGCTGCAGAATGTGGGCTCTTTCCATTCCCCCAACTGACTCCAGCCTGCTAGTAGGGTCCTAAGAGCCTCAGCAGATCCTTATCCACACCCTGGGTTCAACCCCTGGTTCCACTTCCCCTCACTGGGCAGCTTTGGGCAAATCACTTACCTTGGCTGAATACCCATAACATCATCTACTGATTGGAATGCTCATGCATCCCTACTTACTCACCTTTCTTACTTCTCAGGGGGTGTGGTGAGGATCAGAGAATGGAAAAGGAGCTCACTGAGGGGAAAACCTCACAATAGGCTGCAAATAGCCCAAAAGAGTCCTTCATGCAGCATGAGACCCCATCTCCAGAACTGTAGGAAAACCCAACAGCAACAAGGGGGTAGAATGGGCCCTGAAAGCCCTGTCTAGCTAGACATGGGGGTCACAACAGGCCTTGGGGTTTGAGAGAATGATGCTGAGTGCAAGATTCACACCCTTCCTGTTCAGAATGTGCTTGACATTTATATTCTCACCAAGCTCAAGTGGTAGAATTGCCTAATAAATTGTAGATGCCCAGTTAAATATGAATTTTAGAAATCAGGGAATCATTTTTAGTGTAAGTATGTGCCCCAAACACTGCAGTTATTTTTTTTGGTTATCTGACATTCTAATTTAACTGGGTGTCTTGTGTTTTTACCTACTATACCTGGTAACCCTACCCAGCAGTGGGGTGAGGAGAAGCAGGGCAGCAACTCTTCACCCCACTTCCCACTGGAGACACAGGGAGGCTCTGCTGATTACCCACCCTTCCATCCCACCCAGGGCTCTTTGGCTGAGGTTGAAACCTGGGTTGTGTGCTGGCTGTAACTCAGAGACCTTAGCTCACATCCCCTCCTTCCGTTTTGGGACTGGCCTGGCCCTTGGGGCCTGGGGAGGCCCTGGGAGTCTAACTCACTCAACAGGATGAAGAGGGCAGGTCAAGAGGCCCAGAGGGAGGTCTGACAGAAGAATTTGGCCCCTGGTAAACTAAGCAATAAGTCTCCATTTTTCCAGCCAAGAACCCAAGTTTTCAAGCACTGTTTTATTTATTTATTTAAAAATTTTGGCTGTGTTGGGTCTCTGTTGCTGTGTGCTGGTTTTATCTAGCTGCAGTGAGCGGGGGCTGCTCTTTGTTGAGGTGCGTGGGCTTCTCATTGTGGTGGTTTCTCTTGTTGCAGAGCACAGGCTCTAGGCGAACGGGCTTCGGCAGTTATGGCATGCGGGCTCAGTAGTTGTGGCTCGCGGGCTCTAGAGTGCAGGCTCAGTAGTTGTGGCGCATGGGCTTAGTTGCTTTGCAGCATGTGGGATCCTCCCGAACCAGGGCTCGAACCCGTGTGCCCTGCATTGGCAGGCGGGTTCCTAACCACTGCACCACCTGGGAAGCCCTCAAGCACTGTTTTATATGTGAATTTGCCCAAGGACAGCAGCAGAGGGGAGTTAGAGCTAGGACCAGACCTTGAGCTTCTTGACACCCAGGCTCTCCTTGTTGGTCTGGGATCAGGACAAGAGGGCCCAGGGAGGAGCCCTCTCACGCCCAGACCAGAGAGATGGGAACAGAAAGGCCTGTGGGACAGCAGAGAGGGCCCTCCCAGAAGCCCCCGATTTTGATCCCTCCACTGCTGTCACCTAGTGGGCATCTAAAGCCAGCGCCTGCTAGGGAAACTCCTCAACAAGGAAGGCTGTCTTTGTGCCTTTCCCGTCCCTTCTGGTACCTGCCTGGTCACACTGTGTGATGCTGAAAAGCCCTTTGCCTCTCTGGCTTTCATTTTCTCTCTTAGAATAAGGATTCTATGAATGGCAGCAGGCCTAATCTTTCTAAAACACAAGATTGGAATTCCCCAGGTCGGGGGTTGGGGGGGGGGTCTCCATTAGTTAGGACTTGGCACTTTCACTGCCCAGGCCGGGGTTCAATCCCTAGTTGGGGAACTAAGATCCCGAAAGGGCATGACCAAAAAGAAAACCGCACACAACCACACACAAGCCTGGCCAGGTCAGTCCCCTGACCCTCTCTGGCCTTCAAGTTGAAGCTTTTCATGACCTGCAGAATCTGGGCCTGGCTGACCTCACCAGATCCCCACTTCTCTGCTTCAGCCACACAGAACTACTTTCATTTCTTCAATCACCAGGCCCTCTTAGGGCCTTTGCACATGCTGTTCCCTTTACCTAAAATACTTCCCTCTTCTTCACCTGGGCTTGTTCCTACTCATCTTTCAAGTGTTGGTTTAATCACCTCCTCCAGGAAGCCCCTCCCTGACTCCCGCAACCCAGGATGGGCTCACAGCAGGGAGGGGGTATGCTGCTGGAGTCTGGGGCACCCAAACACTGCTCAACACCCCACAGCAGCACCCCCATTCAGGACAGGGGACTGGGGGGGCAGGCACTGTGGAAACTACGGGCTCAGGGTTCAAATTGACCCCATTTCCCATCCCACCCTGCCATGGTTAGACAGTGTAAACATCAGCCAATGATTCCACCTCTCCAAATCCCAATTTTATTTTGTTTTATCTTATTTATTTATTGGCCGAGCCGCACCGCACACCACTGGACAGCCAGGTAAGCCTCCAAGAGTTGTATTTTCTTTTTTGGCCATGCCATGCAGCTTGCGGAATCTTAGTTCCCCAAACAGGGATTGAACCCCGTGCTCCCTGCAGTGGAAGCATGGAGTCCCAACCACTAGACCATCAGGAAATTCCCTGAGTCCCAATTTTACAGGTGAATAAGTCAGATCTGTCTACACCAGTGCTGAACAATAAAACTCTAATGCAAGCGATGAATGTAATTTAAAATTTTCTAGCCGCAGTTTAAAAAAATAAAAGAAACAGGTGAGCTTAATTTTAATGATACATTTTATGTAATCCATGTGCAAAATATTATTTCAGCATGTAATCAATACTTTTAAATTATTAACGAACTATTTTACGTTCTTTGTTCATATTGAGTCTTTGAAATCATTGTGTATTTTATATTTACAGCACATCTAAATTTGGATTCCACATTTCAAGCACTCAGTAGCCACATGAGGCTAGAGGGCTCTGAATTGGACAGCACGGCTCTGTCTTGATCTGTGTGGTGGTTACGCAAGTGTGTTCATATGTGAACATTCTTGCAGGGAAACACTTAAGACTTTTAACCTTTTTTGTATTCAAATTATATCTAGTCTTGAGAAAAAAAAATAATTCCCGGGTTTCTGGCCTGATCGTGGATGGACAAAGGGTGGAGCGATTTCCTGGGGTGTGGGAGCCAAGGTGACAGATGGGGTGCAGGGTGGGGGAAAATGAGAGTCTGAGGATCTTGGTCCCTTTAGGTCTTTGTTGCTCCCGGGCCCTGGGAGTTTCCAGTCACCCAAGCAGGAGCTGTGCAAACTTCGGCTGCCCCCTGGTGGCCAGGTAGCAGGTGGCAGGCAATTGTTGACCTTGGTGCCTGGGCCTCCTCCCCCCACACCTGAGAGGGGGTCATGGTGTCACTCAAACTTCTCTCCTAGACCTCACAGTCCTGACCATGGGCATCCCTTGTATCTAGGATTGCTTGATTAGCAAAAAATAAAAGTCACCATGTTAAATTTGTATTTCAGATAAATGACAAATAATTTTTTGTATAAATATGTACCATTCATTGTTTATGTAAAATTCAGATTTAACTGAGTGTTCTGTATTTTATTTGGTCACCCAACTTCTAGCTCATCCTCCAGGACTCGGAAGTACAAAATACAGTTCTACTTTGCTGTGTGACATTCATCATATTCCTTCAGTTTCCTCCTCTGTAAAATGGCCGATAATTCTTTCCTCAATGAACTATTAAGAGGATTCACTGAGATGGGAATTTCCTGGCTGTCCAGTGGTTAGGACTTGGCGCTTTCACTGCTGGGGAGCTGGGGTTCGATCCCTGGTCGGGGAACTAAGATCCCACAAGCCATGTGGCACAGCCAAAAAAAAACCGAAACAAACAAACAAAAAAACAGGACTCACTGATAAAAATGTAAGAAAAAAAATCTCCCCATAATGCCTGGCACATGGTACACCCTGAGTGAATATTCCTCCCTTCCTTCCTGGGCTCCCAGAGGTGCAGGTCAGAGATGGGCTGCCAGATGAGTACCCCACCTCCCTCCCCACACTGCCCAGGGTTTGGACCATGACTTCTTGGTGGCTTCTTGATTTTCCTCTCCTTCACTAGGAAACCTTCCTTGGTTTCCTAGACTTTTGTCCAAGCCTCATCTGTGTTGGGAATATTACAGAATCCTCTGGGAAGAGCCTAACTCCCAGGAATAGGGTCCTCCTTGCCCAGTTCTCAGAAGATTCCAGAATATAGCCCTGATACCATCTAGTGGCCATGTCCCTAAACAAATAATACCATCCAGACTTGAACCTGAGAAGTCAGGCTGGTTCACTCTGCCCTCGACCCAAGTGAGACGCTGTCCTCGGCCAGCAGGGCTGCCATGTTGCAGAGCCCTAGGCCAGGCCTTGGCAGAAGGCAGAAGAAACAGACCGTGAGCTGTCCTGGGGCAGAAGGATTGATGGCAGGGGTGCAGTGGACTTCAGCCCAACCTTAGAACCCATGCACAGAGAATGAGAGGAGCCTGAGGCTCAAGGTTAAGTGACATGCCTGAAGGTACACAGCAAGGATTTGCACATTTGCTCTGGGTTGGGTAACCAATGAGGCCATGCTTCTAACAGGCCCACCTCCTCCGAGGAACAGTTGGAGTTGAGGAGGACTGGGGGTGCTTTCTCTGGCTTATTCTCCATTCTGTTTGCATACATGGTCTTTCTCTCTGAGCCTCCTGGACCCATGGCGGGAGACTAACCCGAGCCTGGGGTTTGGATGGGGATGGGCCAGGCTCAGGGAACCTTCTTTCCCATGTCAGGTGAGGAGACCAAAGGAAAAAATGATGCCATCTCCTCACCACCTACCCAAGCTGGACTGGTTCCTGGGATCCTGGAATCTTCTCTCCCTGCATTGAACAGAGGAAACACTGAGGCCCAGAGAAGGGCAGGGATCTGTGAGCCTTAACAGATCACATAGGTCAGAAGGTCCCCTAGAATCCTTGCCTCTCCTCACCTGGCAGTTATACACCTGTACGGCCTCAGGTCCTTAATCACACTTTTCTCCTTCACAATAACTTGCCCTTTCCCACTATTCAACCTTCCTGGCCCCCCAAAACCCTTGACACAAGTCCCCACTCCCTCTGAGGCTCTGCAATGGCCTCCTACTTTTCTTGTGCTCCTAATCTCCACCCCTTCCCTCTGCACTCTGGAGAAGATCTGATTGCCTCTGCATGGACCCCCACTCCCCCTTGCCCCTGCCCTTTCTTTCTTTCCAGGCCCATCCCTCCCTCTGTCGCTTCATAGACCCTACTCGCTGGCCCAGGGTGGCAAGGCAGCATTTTAACAGGAGAAGGTTTGTTGTCAGATTCCAAATGAATCTGATTCTTACCAGCTGTGTGGCCTTGGATATGCTGCTTAACTTCTCTGGGCCTCTAGCTCCTCTTGTGTAATATTACTTGTTTCGAAATTTGGGGGTAAGGATTAAACTGCATAAAGCCCTTAGCACTGTGTGTGACACGTTAATAAACATAATAAACATTCAATAAATATTAGCTGCCATTATTCGTATGCGTGTTATTATTAGTCGGAGGAATAGCCTGGAGAGGAGGTGAGGGGGCGGGGGAAGGTTAGGGCTATTAACATGAGAACCCTTGGGATGCTCAGAGCAAGCAGAGGAAGACATCAGAACATTTCTATTTATTTTATTCTTCCCAACAGGAATGAATATTTTTTATTTAGCACAGTTTGCTGTAGGCATCAAATACTATTAAATCCATGCTGGGTCCTAGCAGGATAAATGCAAACATCACCAACAGGGCTTCTGGGGTCTGTAAGTACCTTAATGAGCTAAGCAGAGAAGATATTACTTGATATATTTTTGAAGCTGAAGTGCTTCCAAGTTTGGTAGTTCCAATTCTGTTATGTCTTGGGAACATTTTTAATAGCAAGAACATGAAGAAATAAACAGTGCTGGTTCCCTTACGTTAAAGTTTCAGGAACGTTTCCAGAAGAGACCATGAGAATGACCTCATTTCTGACAAAGGAAAAGTTGAACTTTCGCCTTTAGTCTGCCTCATGAACCCAAGAAAAGAACAAAGGGGAATACAATCAGCACATTGTCTTAATTGGAGCTGTTGGCTTCAATATCTTTTCATAATGATGGTGCTCTGTGACTTTTCAAAGGAGGTAGCAGCTCAGGCAGGAATTTTATTTTATTTTTATTGTAGTATAGTTGATTTCCAATGTTGAGTTAATTTCTGCTGTACAGCAAAGTGATTCAGTTATACATATATATTATTTTTCATATTCTTTTCCGTTATACTTTAGAACAGGGTATTGAATACAGTTCCCTGTGCTATATAGTAGGACCTTGCTGTTTATCTGTCCTATATATAATAGTTTGCATCTCAAGCAGGAATTTTTCAAAGTACACTGAGAGCTCTCAGTGCTAAGCCTGTTCCATATCCTCACAACAACCTTCTGAGGTAGGAATAAATCTTTGCATTTCAACAGGTGAGGAAATGGGGGCTTCTGTAGGTGAAACTGATGTCTGAATTCACATAGCTAGTGAGCAAGGGATCTTTGAATGCTCTCCAATCAGAGACCACCAGAAGCACACCCGTGGTCGAACAAGTTGGGTTTATTATTTGTTACAGCAAAGTGGGGGATGTGAACTATGAGGAATGATAGGGCATCTCAGTAACAGAGTCTTAGGAAGGACATTTAGGATTTGGGCTTGTGTGTGATAATTTGGGGGTGGGCTTAAGGAAGCAGCGTTTCCAATTAAGAAATGGGCAGAAGATCTAAATAGACATTTCTCCAAAGAAGACATACAGATGGCCAAGTAGCACATGAAAAGATGCGCCACATCGCTAATTATTAGAGAAATGCCAATCAAAACTACAATGAGGTATCACCTCACATCAGTTAGAATGGCCATCATTAAAAAGTCTACAAATAATACATGCTGGGGAGGGTGTGCAGAAAAGGGAACCCTCCTACACTGTTGGTGGGAATGTAAGTTGGTGCAGCCACTATGGAAGACAGTTTGGAGGTTCCTCAAAAACCTAAAAATAGAGTTACCATATAATCCAGAAATCCCACTCCTGGGCATACATCTGGAAAAGACAAAAACTCTAATTGAAAAGATATATGCACCTCAGTGTTCATGGCAGCACTATTCACAATAGCCAAGACATGGAAGCAACCTAAATGTCCATCAACAGATGAATGGATAAAGATGTGGTATATATATATATACACAATAGAATATTACTCAGACATTAAAAAGAATGAAATATTGCCATTTGCTGAAACATGGATGGACCTAGAGATTATTATATTAAGTGAAGTAAGTCAGGCAGAGAAAGACAAGTATTATATGCTATCACTTATACATGGAATCCAAACAAATAATACAGATCAACTTAATGAAACAGAAAGACTTACAGACAAAGAAAATAAACTTATGGTTACCAAAGGGGAAAGGGGAGGGTGAGGGATAAATTAGGAGTATGGGATTAATAGATACACACCACTATATATAAAATAGATAGGGAATTCCCTGGCAGTCCAGTGGTTAGGACTCCGTGCTTTCACTGCCGAGGGCCCGGGTTTGATTCCTGGTTGAGGAACTAAGATCCCACAAGCCTCGCAGTGCAGCCAAAAAAATATACAAATTCTAAAGATTTTTAAAATAAAATAAAATAAACGAAAAGGATTTACTGTATAGCACATGGAACTATATTCAATACCTTGTAATAACCTATAATGGAAAAGAATCTAAAAATAAATTAATTAATTTTAAAAAAAAGAAAGAATCTGAAACTACATTTGAAACTAACACAATATGGTAAGTCAACTATAGTTAAATAAATAAGGAAGCCGGGTTTATATTTATTTAGCTATAGTTAAATAAATAAGGAAGCCGGGTTTTATCTGGATCAGATGCTATGACGGGTACCTTGGTAAATCTTATCTAGAACGAGGGAAGACTAGACTGAGACTAAAGCTGTAATTGGTGAAGAAGCAGCAATCTCTATATGAGCTAGGTTAGGGAAATACTTGGTCATTTTTGTGCTTTGGACAATGCTCTTGCTTTGTCTGGTTCATACATGATTATGGAGAGGTCTTTATATTGTCCTGATCCATCACAGTCACAGAGCAGCCTTGTCTGATGTTGATGTTCTGTGTTTTGTTTTTATGCTCAACAGGAGAACACCAAGGCCTTCCTGTAAGTGCCAGGCTAGCTCCTGGGTATCAGGGGCTGCTTTTCTGTTTCTCAGAGCCTGGACTCAAATCCAGGTTCATGTGACTAGAAACATCCCTGTGTCCACAGGAACTTGAAGAGAAGTCTGGCAGATGAGGAATTTCATCTATGAGTTTATTTCATCTACTACCTTCACCCCCTACTCAGACCCAACCCCTAAGACAGTCCCTGGGATAATTGCAGGCAATTAATAAATGCTTGTTGAATTCATGAAACAACGAAGATGGGTGTTGAGCACTCCAGAGAACGGGACTTCCCTGGTGGCACAGTGGTTAAGAATCTGCCTGCCAGTGCAGGGGACACGGGTTCGATCCCTGGTTGGGGAAGATCTCACATGCTGTGGAGCAATCAAGCCCGTGCACCACAACTACCGAGCCTGCACTCTAGAGCCCACAAGCCACAACTACTGAAGCCCGTGCACCTAGATCCCGTGCTCCGCAGCAAGAGAAGACACTGCAATAAGAAGCCCGTTCACCGCAATGAAGGGTAGCCCCCGCTCATCCCAACTAGGGAAAGCCCACGTGCAGCGACAAAGACACAGCCAAAAATAAATTTTAAAAAAAAAGAAGAACTCCAGAGAACAATGTCTGGGTGCAAATTGCAGCTCTGTCACCTATCAGTATGTCATCTGAAAACTGTTAAAGGATAAAATTGCATAAACTTTTAAAAGTTTTCCTTTACCCATTTGTAAAGCAGAGGTAATGATCAAAACCATTTGCAGGGCTGCTGTGAGGATCAAATGAACCATTGTGTGGTGTGTGCTTAGGTAGGCTCAGTAAATGTTAGCTATTAATATTTTCAAGCCAGGTAGCCCATTAGTTTTGTGATTGTATGTTTGACATTTTTCCTGCTAGGCATGAAAGCAAAGATCTTGTCTTGTTTCCTACTGCATCACCAGTGCTCAGCACATAAATTAATGTTTGATAGGTAAATAAGTAAATTGGCTAGAACCAAGGCACTCCCCTCATTCTGGGGGTAAATTTTAATTTTTATATCATTGTCCACTGAAATAAAAATGTACAATGTGAGAGCTGTTTCAGTTTTATTTGGGGACTTACTGATGACTATAGCCCAGGGGGAAACAGCCTCTTAGATAGGAACTTTGAGGACCTGCTCCAAAGAGGTGGGCGAGGTTGGTTTATATGTGATTTTGGAGAATGGGTATGAGCAATCAAGCACACATCTCAGTAGAAGGTTGCTGTGAGTCATGAGGAACACATATCTCAGTTAATGACATTAGTGTCTTTCTAGGTATGAAAATATGCAAGAAATTGGGCTCCTAAAATTTTCTCCTGAAAATATCTAACCATCTGAAGACCTGTTCTGCCAGTTTTCCCAGAACAGAGAGTGCCTCATTCCTGATCTTCGCCCCTGAACTCCTTTCATTGTGTGTTGAAGGTCAGAGACTACGGTGGCTAATGACTCAATCCTTGTAGAACCGGGTGTCAAGAGACCTTCTTTAGTTGGCATCTGAAACTTAAAGAAAAATTGCAAAAATTATGTAAGGAACTTCCATATACCTTTCACCTAGATTCACCACTTGCTTACATTTTGCCTCATTTCCTTAAATCATGCTCTCAATTTTTATACACCTGAATTTTTTTCTGAATCATTTGAAATTAAGTTGGAGACATTGTGCCCTTTTACCCCTAAATACTTCAGTGAATATTTCCTAAGAACAAGGGTGTTCTCTTAACATAACCACAATAGAAATTTTAACATTGATACCCAACCCCTAAACCATGATCCATATCCAAATTTCATCCCTTCCAGGAGGCACATAATCTTTACTTGACCTATAACTGGTGATGTTAACTCTGATCATTTTGATTCACTTGTTCTGCGAGGTTACACCTCTGGGAAATTCCTATTCTCCCTTTGCAATCAATAAGTAATTTATGGGAGACCCTTTACTGTGTAACCATCCTGTTCCTCTAGCTTTACCGTCCATTACTGATTTTTTAACTCCGTCATATCTGCTAGTTGTCATTCTACTAAAAGGAAGAATTTCCCCTTCTCTCCCATTTATTAATCACTTCTTTATTTATATCAGTAAAGAGTCATTGGGTTATAATTTTATTCAGTTATATTCTGTTACTATCATTATGTATTTTGCTCAAATTGCCCAGATTTGGCCAGTGGGATCTCCTTCAAGTTAGCTCCTGTGTCCTATGACATATTCCCGTCTTTCTGATTGCCATCATCCTTACACTCTGTTCCAACAAAAATGTTCCAAGCACGTCTGGGGCTTCCATGCCCGGACTTAGGCTTTTTAAAAAGCTGCCAAACGGTCCCTGTGTTTTTCCGCTTCCTGCCAGCAGGCGGAACCTTAGAGCCCAGTATCTGGGGCCGAAGCACAGCGGCGCGGACCAACCTTTTCCGGTTGTGGCCGGAAGTCTTCGGAGAGCGGCGTCTCTGAGTCAGCTGACCAGCGTACGTGTAGGTGGAATCTGAAGTCCGGCAGGCCGGACTGACCCAGCTAAGGGGCTGGCTGGGCGGCCGACGGACGGACAGGCTGGGGCGCCCTCGGCGGCGTTAGCTGAGCAGAGGCAGGTACATGAGGGGTTGGGGCGGCAGGTGGGGGCCGTCCAGGTTGAGGGACGCGGGCGGGGACCGGGTTCCGCCTTCAGCAGGCCCACGGGCTGCGACACCTGAGCCCAGGAGCACAGAGACAACAAGTCCAGCTCTGGCCCGGGCCATTCGCCCCAGAAGGGAGGTCAGGCTTGTATTGTGGTCTTTCGTCCAGTGATTACAGTTTGGGGAAACTGAGGCCCCAAGTAGGGAAAAGGCCCCCACAAGCTCTCCTTTCCAGGCAGAAACTCACTCTGACTTCCAGTCGAGGCCGCCTCTGTCATGTGGAGGTTCTTTTAATGAGTTTGCCCCGAGTGGAGAGGCCGAGGCCCGGAAGCGCGCTGAATAGAGTTGGGCTTGGGAGTAAGAGGCCCGACTCTGCGACTTCGTCGCCGACAGCCAGTTGTGCTTTATGGGCCAAATCCTTTCCCTGTGTCGGGCCTCAGTTTCCTCATTTGTAAAACAAGGCAGTGTATCTCTAAATATGGTTCTCACAGCCTCTGCTTTGAAATACCCTACGGTGCATACTTCACAGTGTAGGACTCAAATAAGACTCATTTAGAATCTGGGTCGGAACCAGGGAAACTATATTTTGAACATGCTCCTCGGGGGTCCTCTGCATACCGATGTTTGAAGCCCACTGATCATAAGTGCTTTCTTGCTGTGAGTTCTTTGCTTTGAGGCAGCTGGAAGTTGTTCAGGATCTTTGGGGGGGCGAGGGGGGTGGCTGGCGAGAATGTTTAGCCCGGAAAAGGGAGCAATGGAAGGGAAAAAAAAAAAACAATCTCATCAAAAACAGAAAAGATTGTTTCGGTGAAGAGGGCTTCCACTTCGTCTTTGCGGTTGAAAGAGGCAGAAACTAGGATCAATAGGTGGATTCTACAGGAAGACAAAATTTTGATTTAATAGAAGAACTTAATGCTGGCCACAGGTGACCAGCAATGGAATGGATTGCCTCCAGAGTTAGTGAACTCCCTGTCAAAGGAGTTATTAGATGGAGGTCCTTTTCAACTTGAAAGTGTCTAATTCTGAGTAGTTACCTTGAGTCTTTCTGGTGCTGTCTTCTTTTTTTCCATCCGCCCAGCCTACATCTCTAGAAGTGAGGCCAGTGGGTTTGAACTTATGTCATCTCTTCCTTGTCCTGTGTCCCATCCTTCTTTTCAAGGACTTTGGAATGGCCCATCTGATAAGGGCTCCTTAAATGTTTGTTGAATGAATAACTAAGCAGGGTCCCCACCCCATCAGTTTGTAGCTTACTTTCTTAGAATAACTTGGAAATGAATCTGAAGACTTTGATGAGGAGAAGCCAGTGAACTCTTTGGACTCACAGAGCTGAAGAGTATGGGTTGGAAGGAGGCTGTTCAAGCCAGCCTCCCCCAGCTCCAGGATATAAATCCCTCTTTAATCCTCTCTCCAGCAGTTTGTTGTTATAGATGTTGTGTCTACTGAGAGAGTTTTTGCAATCTGTTGGCTAATTTCATCAACATTTAAAACAGTCCTGTGATGGACTTGACTTGCCAGTTCATCCTCACATGTAATCTGCAGATAATGCTTCTAACATATCTTTAGTTTTCTAATTAAACATCAGAGCTCCTTATTTTGTGATTTACAAAACTCCAAGCAGATCACTTTTCAGAAACCTGTTAGAATGCTTACGTTGCCCTATAGAACAGAGGTTCCATATTGACCCAGTCCTGCTGGAATGCCAAAAAAAGGTTGGGTTTGAGCCAAGACTTCCTGCCTGTGTTTATCTTCCTCCCTTTTTTGTTTGTGTTTCCGAGGATGTAAAAAAAGTGAAATGCTTATTCAGATATTATCCAGGCGTTGAGTAAAATGATTGTAATTTAGTGGTGTCTTTAAAACTTCTCAATCTGAAATTTTCCTCTTAAAAAAGTACCTAAATCAGCATTTTAGGAAAATCGAACCAAGTAAATAAGGTTTTATTGGAACACAGCCACACCCTTTAATTTACGTACTGATTTTGGCAACAGAGTTGCCCCAAAGACCATATGGTCTGCAAAGTCTAAGGTATTTAATGTACAGTGCTTTTCAGAAAAAAAATTGCCAACCCCCTGACCTGCTCCATGTACTTTCTTTTTTACTTTTTATTTTGAAATAATTTTAGACTTCCAGAAATAATACACAAACTTCCTGTATACTCTTTACGCAACTTTCCCTAATGTTAACATTTACATAACCATAATAACATTGTCTAATAAATTAACGTAAATACAGTACTACTAACTAAGCTATAGGCTTTATTTAAGTTTTGCCATTTGTCCCACTAATGTCCTTTTTCTGTTCCAGGATCCAATCCAGTTTCCCACATTGCATTTAGTATCAAGTCTCCTTAGCCTCTTAAATCTGAGACAGTTCCTCAGCCTTTTTTGTCTTTCATGACTAAACTTTTGAAGAGAACTGGCCAATTATTTTGTAGACTGTCGCTCAAATTTATTTTTTTGAGGTAGAATTCACATATCATAAAATTCACCATTTTAAAGTGTGAATGTTCACAAAGTTATGCAACCATCACCACTGTCTTAATTCCAGAACATTTTCATCTTCCGAAGAAGCCCTGTACATGTTAGCAGTTCTCCCTAGTCTCCCTTCTTCCCATCCCCTGGCAACCACTAATCTGGAATCACATGTATGTGGCCTTTTATGTCTGGCTTCTTTCATTAAGTGTAATGTTTTTGGGGTTCATCCATGTCATAGCATGTGTCAGTACTTCAGTCCTTTTTATGGCTGAGTAATATTCCACTGTAGGGATATACTGTGTTTTGTTTATCCATTTGTCAGTTGATTGGCATTTAAGTTGTTTCTGTCTTTTAGTTGTTATGACATGCTGCTCTGAACATTCATGTACAAATTTTTGTTTGAACATATTTTCAGTTCTCTTAAATGTGTTTACGTAGGAGTGAACTTGCTGGGTCAATGGCAACTCTATTTTTAACTTTTTGCCTGCTGAACTGTTTTCCACAGCAGCTCACCATTTTACATTTTCTTTTAAAATTTTTTTTATTTATTTTTGGCTGTGTTGGGTCTTTGTTGCAGAGCACTGGTTCTAGGTATGCGGGCTTCAGTAGTTGTGGCACACAGGCTTAGTTGCTCCACGACATGTGGGATCTTCCTGGACCAGGGATTGAACCCATGTCCCCTGCATTGGCAGACGGATTCTTAACCACTGTGCCACCAGGGAAGTCCACCATTTTACATTTTCATTAGCAATAAATGAGGATTCCATTCTCCACACCCTCTTCAACATTTGTTATTGTCCTTTATTATTATTATTTTTTTCCACCATAGTGGGTGTGAAGTGGCATCTCATTGTAGTTTTATTTGCATTTCCCTAAGGCTAGATGGTGTTGAACAGCTTTTCACGTGCACGTTGGTCATTTCTTCTTTGGAGAAAATGTCTATTCAAATCCTTTGCCCTTTTGTAATTGAGTTACTTGTCATCATGTATAATTTTACATGTAAATATTCAGAGTTTCCAGATCTCCTGAAGCCCCTTGAAGTAATTCATTGAGAGCTGAACTGCAAAATCTGAGGCAGTGCCAGTAACTCCGTGACCTGATGGCAGTTGGATTTGGACATGTTGAAGTGCAGAGTGAGTTGTACGTCTGACCACTCAGAGGTTGGTTCAACCCCAACCACTGTTGACCATGCAGAGCTAGGGCGGCCATGTCAAGTGAAAGGGGTACTACAGCATCATCCCAGATGTGATAAGACCACTAGGAAATCCTGTAATTTGGGAGCTACTCTTGTGTTTGTCTGGTCACAGGCAGGGAGTCGAGGAGTCAGTGGTAGTTGGAAATGTTAGGACTGGTGATGGCCTTGGGCAGCTGCCTGAGGTGGCAAAGCTACCAGTGCACCCACGCTTCTCTTGACCCCAGAGCATTTGGCTCTAACTAGACTATCTTGAAAACACACATAGTCAGACACACCCCCCCCAGTAATTCTAATTGTGAAAGTAATATGTACTCGTATTAGACATTTTGGAAAATACAGGAACTGCCCTAGAATTTTCTGCAGCAGCTGAATCATTTTACATTCCCACCAAAAGTGCACAAGGGTTCTGATTTTTCCAACTCCTCACCAACACTTGTTTTCTGTTTGTTTGTTTTTTAAATAGTAGCCATCCTAATGGGTATGAGATGGTATCTCATAGTTTTGATTTGCATTTCCTTAATAATTAGTGATGTTGAGCATCTTTTCATGTTGTTACTGGCCATTTGTATATGTTCTTTGGGGAAATGTCTATTCAAGTCCTTTGCCCGTTTTTGAATTGGATTGTTCATTTTTTTGTTGTTGAGTTTTAGGAGTTCTCTATGTATTCAGGATATTGATCCCTCTGATATATGTTTGACAGATATTTTCTCCCATTCTGTGAGTTGCCTTCTTACTCTGTTCATAGTGTCTTTTTTTTTTGGCCGTGAGGCTTGCAGGATCTCAGTTCCCCAATCAGGGATTGAACCCGGGTCACAGCAGTGAAAGTGCCAAATCCTAACCGCTAGACCACCAGGGAACTCCGCTGGTCTATCTTATAAATGCTCTCCTGATGGTTCTCCTTGGGACCTCCTATTGAAAGGAGAAGTGAAATCACATTGTTTTTGTCAAGTATATGCTGATGTTATTAAAACTCTTAGAAAGTTTTCTCCTTAGTTGGTTAAACCTTGTCGACCTTATTCATTTTCTTGATACTCTACCTTTAGAGTATTTCAGAGGTCTTCAGCTCAGCCGCAAATAAAATTTGAATTAATAAGATTTTATAGAATCTGAATTTAATAAGAATTTACTGACTGCGTGAAAGCAAAACTCTCACTTTGAAAATTTCTCTGATGACAAAGGAAGGACAGACACAATTACCCCATTTGCAGGTGAGGACCCTGGCTTAGTTGAGTGGCAGAGCTGAGCATCAGACTAGGTCCTCTGGCTCCAGTTTTGTCCTCTCACTGTATTATACTCGAAATTTACAGCCCTTAACTAGGATCTGTCCAGTCTGAAGAGCTTCCTTTAATACAGTATTTTATCCAGTTATATTGGTTTGAATTGAAATTGGCAAATTCCCATCATTTATTGACATACATTTATTGAACATGTACTCTGTGTCAGGCACTGTGCATGTGACTCCAGGAGGTGTCTAACTAGAGTGAGCAAGACAGTTCAGTGAATAATTAATCCTCTGTGTGAGTAGCATAATCTCTAATACAGGTCGGTACTAATTTGGGGAAACCTGAACTTTTTCTGGTTGCATATCCCCGATCTTTTTTTTTCATTTGTTTAAGAGTTTTGGACAATACTTAAGAAAAAATTACTCTGAAACAGTTATGTAACATTTCCAGTTCTGAAAAACATCACTGAAGAATGTCTTGTTCTTTTAGGACACTGATTTTCTACTTTAATTGGCTACATTGACTCATCTTGAGTTGTACACTTCTAAACACTCCTGGGCATCAGAGCCATCAGCCCATACACATTTATGAGGTGTTCTTGAGGTGTCTAGCCCTGTGCTGAGCAAGGCACCTGGAAGCTGGGTCTGGGCTTGAGGAGATAGACACACAGACAGATCACTGAGGTACTTAAGCACATTGGCTTAGGAGTTGAAAACTTTGCCTCTGACTGGCTCTGTGACCATGGGCAAGTGACCTAACTACTCTGCGCCTTAATCTAACATCCCAGGGGATGCTGAAGATGGTAAGCAGTGTTTACCTCAAAGGCAGGTTGTAACGATTAAATGAGATGATTCATGTAAAGGGCTGAGCAGAGTGTTAGCTGATGTTATTTATAGTGATAATAGATACAACAGGTGCCTCCTGATTTTGACACTTTTGGGGAAAATCTGATTTTGCCCAGATCAAACTGTGTCCTGTTCTGGATTTCCTCATACACAGTTCTGATGTCTCACCTACAGTGCCTTCAAGGAGCGATGCTCATTCAGAAAGAGAAGTTGTGACTCATTCATTCAGCAAGTTAACCAAATACCTGCTGATTGCATAGCTCCCTGGGGAGTATAAAGAAGCAGTTACACCTTCATTGTACTCTGTGAGACCTCACAGTGGAGGAGCAATTAACATTTCTTGAACACTTAACTATGTGCCAGGCACTGTGCTAGTCCCTTACTGTTTTACTTCTTTAATCCCTACAATTATCTTGTCAGGAAGATAATTGCCCCGTTTTAACAGATAAGCAAAAAAAGTCTTGGAGAGAAAATAATGACTGAAGTCACAGAGTAAGTAAGTAGTGGAGCTGAGATTTGAACCCAGAGCCATTATATTCCTCTGTGCCATGATACTTTTTTTTAAATTTAGTTAATTAATTAATTTATTTTTGGCTGCATTGGATCTTCATTGCTGCACGCGGCTCTCTCTAGTTGCGGCGAGCAGGGGCTACTCTTCATTGCGGTGCGCGTGCTTCTCATTGCAGTGACTTCTGTTGTTGCCGATCATGGGCTCTAGGCATGCAGGCTTCAGTAGTTGTGGCACGAGGGCTCAGTAGTTGTGGCTTGCGGGCTCTATAGCGCAGACTAGTAGTTGTGGCACACAGGCTTAGTTGCTCCACGGCACGTGGGATCTTCCCGTGCCAGGGATCAAACCTGTGTCCCCTCCATTGGCAGGCGGATTCGTAACCACTGTGCCACCAGGGAAGTCCCTGTGCCATGATAATTTTTTTTTTAATATTTATTTGTTTGCTTATTTTGGTTGCACCAGGTCTTAGTTGCGGCAGGCGGGCTCCTTAGTTGCGGCTCCAAGATTCCTTATTTGTGGCTCCCCAGCTCCTTATTTGCGGCACACGGGCTCCTTAGTTGTGGCATGCAAACTCTTAGTTGCGGCACGCATGTGGGATCTAGTTCCCTGACCAGGGATCGAACGCAGGGCCCCTGCATTGGAAGTGCAGAGTCTTATCCACTGTGCCATCAGGGAAGTCCCTGTGCCATGATAATTTTTAAGGACAAAAGTCCATAAACGGTTAAGGAACATTTTAAGACAGTGATACAAGGAATGACAGAAGGCAGCCTCTTGGATGACCCTCGAAAGTTTGTGCTGGGGTAATCCGAATCCTACTTCACCCTTACTTATGAAACCTGGTAAACTTTAAGAAAAATCATTGAAGCTTAAAACAAAAGAAACAAAAACACTTTTGATTTAGAAATAATGGAAAATGGGACTTCCCTGGTGGTCCAGTTGTTGAGATTCCGCACTTCGACTGCAAGGGGCTCGGGTTCCATCCCTGGTGAGGAAGTAAGATCCTGTGTGCTGCATGCATGCGCACGCGCGCGCGCACACACACACACACACACACACACACACACACAAGAAAAAAATAATGGAAGACATTGCGAAGAAGTAGGAACAGCTGAGCCTAGAATTCCCACTCAGATATGTGTTACGTTTGGAAATTGTTATCTCTAGGGCCTAGCATAGTGCATGGAACATAATGGATTTTAATAACTAATTAGCGAGTGAATTAGTGAATTTAAAATATCTTCCCAAACTGCCAAAATTACCCTATGTTTCTCATGCTACTTATGCGTTCTCTTTTGAAAACATACATATAATTGGCAAAGATGGGGGTAACAAGCACTCTTATGTATTTTTCATGGGACTAAAAATTGGCACATCCTTTTTGGAGGGTGTTTGATACAGAATTACAAATACAGATACCCTTTGACCCAGTAGTTCTACTTCTGGAATGTGTCCTAAAGATATAGTCTAGTACCATTGGTCTCCAAGGCAGGGAGCAGGATGACTAGGTTCCAGGGATGGGAGAGAGAGACTTCTCAGTCTATATCCTTTTGTACCTTTTGAATTGAGCCATGTGAGTGTGTTACTTATTAAAAATATAACTCAATAAAATTTAAAAATGTGAAAATTTCTGAGAGAATTATTATACTAAGGTTCATCACACCTTAGTGTAAATTTCTTTAATCAGATTGCTTTCCTTTTTGTCCCCTACTGAGATCTGACGATCTGGGACCTTTAACATCTTCCCATATTTTTTCTGAATCTTAATAACATGGTACTTACTATGGAAAAAGTGGAAAGTACAGTTAAGTGTGAAAAAAGCTTTAAAAATTTGTCCATGATTCCGTTATCCAAAGACCACTACAGTTAATATTTGGGCCCCTTCCAATTTTTTTCTGTATCTTTTAACCTGTTAGTATCATACAGTATGTTCAATTTGGTATACAATTTTCTATCCTGCTATTTTCATTTAACATTATTTTATATAATTAAAATTCCCATATAGGCAAAATCCTTATGGAAGCATAATTTTTAGTGGCCTTGTAATCTGTCATGTGAATTTACCAGTTTACTTAGCAGGGGATGGGAACTGGATGGGGAGAGAAAGAGACATTGGAATCATGGAACCATTTGGACGGTTAGGCGGGTCTGGGTTAGGTGGCTCAGCAGGCAATGTGAGCCCGACAGGCAGGGACTGAAGGCATGAGGATTTCCAGGCCTTTCTTCCTGCCTCAATTGCAGCCCTTGCTGCCCTACCACCCCCACATGTTCTCTGGGCTCCAGCCACACTGAACTTGGCAAATTGAGTTATCCACTTGTCCTGTGTGCTGTGTCTCTGTCCTCCCCAGCAAGCCCTGCCCTCAGGCACTCTGTACACACCACTGTGAGCACGCAGCACACTGGACTGCCTTGTTGGTTTACTTACCTCTATCCCCCTTTAGACTGAAACCCTTTATATTTGTGTCTTGAATGCCTGGCAAATAGGGTCATTAATAAATCTTCGAAGGTAGGTTTGGGGTTAGTTGTACAGATAGAGAGATTAGAGGATACCAGAGAAAAAGACCAGTGCAGCCCTAAGGAAAAGAGGCCATTTGCTCAGCCTCTTCTGTCCTTCTGGACCTGAAAGGCTGTTCAGGTCCTTGGTCCTATACTTGAGGGCCAGGCCTCTGTGAGCTATAGCCTAGGGACCAAAACTCCATTTAGACTCCAAAATTTTAGAGCCTGGGTTCTGTGTGTTCCAAGTTCCAATCAACTTACTCAGATTTCCTCCCACTCTAACCTTCTGTGAGTGTGATGTAGACATTCTCAGAATGCAAGTCCCATCTCTGCCTACTGTGATCCTGCGGCAGCCTAATGAGCAGTGAAGACAGGCTGGGGCTCGCCACCGTTCCGGCAGAAAGCTTCTGTATGAACACGCATGTGCCCACAGGAACAAGACTTCTGCTGGGTCACCTCTCACATCATGCCAGTTATTTATCATCCAAATTTGTAATCTTCATAATTAGAATCACCATTTCCAGATGCCTCTGTACACCCCGGTCCAGGAATTCTTAGAGCTGAAGGGGCAGAGAAGGCAGATTATGAATACCTGCGGTTCTCTAGAACCTGAAAACTGAACACAAGAATACTACAAAGAGATGTCCTCGTGAGATCACGTTCCCTGGTGATTCCTTGAGGAATATGCAAGTCTCATTTTCTCTCCCTTGCTCAGTTCCTGTGAGGTGGGCCAGGCTAGCTCTGGGAAGGTAATAGGAGTGAGGATGCTGGGTCAAGCAACTTCAGCTGCCAGGTTCTGTGTTCCTAAGGGATCATTAACTATCACAAATCTGCCAATCTGCCTTCGTTCCAGCACCAAATGTGCTGCCTTGGACATCTCAACTTTTTTTTTTTTTTTGCTGTACGCGGGCCTCTCACTGTTGTGGCCGCTCCCGTTGCAGAGCACAAGCTCTGGACGCGCAGGCTCAGTGGCCATGGCTTATGGGCCCAGCCACTCCGCGGCATGTGGGATCTTCCCATACCGGGGCACGAACCCGTGTCCCCTGCATCGGCAGGCGGACTCTCAACCACTGCACCACCAGGGAAGCCCTGGACATCTCAGCTTTAGGGATGTTTTTCAAAACAAGCTGTGAACTTGTTTTATAAATGATCAGCTTTGTCCCAGATGGACCAGGTGCTGGGTGGTCTGAGATCTCAGCAGACTTGTCCCCCACCCCCCAAGTTTATCTGACCTCTTCATAGTCCCTGTGGGCTATAGTTGGGGGTTGGGTATTCTGAAGGACAAGACCTATGGTTACTGTCCCTCCCAAACTCTGTGCTGTGCTGTATTGCTTTGTGCTTGGTAGAGTCTCCCCTTAAGAGCTGATTTTCCAAAACTCTTCATCAGAGAATCTTCTGGAGTAGAAGGTGGGACACTTATTTAAAAATATAGATTCTTAGGCTATAGCCAGTTCCAGGTCCTATTTAAAACACCAAGGGCGTCTAGGAACCAGATCTCTGGGAGGGTGCCTTGTTTAGGAAAAACAGGCAAGTTTGATGGAGCTCCTTGTTAAGGATTCTTATAATTAGCTCCTATTCTAGACTCCAGGGGTTCAATGTGGTCTTGCTCTTTTTTACCCACTTCACCCCAGTTGGTAGCACCAGGCGTCGATTGTAGTTGGTACTAGAGATCCTTCGGTTTCACGCATAAATGGATGAGTGGTGAGTTTGCTTTGCACTCACTTCAAAGAACACAGAAGTTAAGAGCATTGCACTGTGAAGGGCTTCCCTGGTGGCGCAGTGGTTGAGAGTCCGCCTGCTGATGCGGGGGACGCGGGTTCGTGCCCCGGTCCGGGAGGGTCCCGCATGCCGCGGAGCGGCTGGGCCCGTGAGCCATGGCCGCTGAGCCTGTGTGTCCGGAGCCTGTGCTCCGCAACAGAAGAGGCCACGGCAGTGAGAGGCCCGCGTACCGCAAAAAAAAAAAAAAAAAAAAAGAGCATTGCACTGTGAATTTGAGGGAAAACAAAGACCAGGTATTTAATTTTGTAAAGCTGCATGTTAAAGGGGTAACAGGTAAGAGTGAAAAGAGTGTTGATGTGTTGGAAAGTCTGAATTGGGCACAGAATTACATGTTTGATGGCCTGGCCTTGGGTAAGTCCTCTAACATCCCTGGCCTGATGTCCTATGTAAAATGGAGTGAGGGTCAGAAGTGGTAGTAGGTGTGAATGTGCTTTGAAAACTAGAAAGTGAATTCAGCTCAGGAGTGAAGAATGGTCAGGGTAGGGACAAGGGCACGGAACCAGCCACAAGAAGGCTAGTGTGTGGTCAGGTCCAAATCCATAGGCCCTACGGGGAACAGGAGAGCTTTTAACAGGATGGCAGCTCAGATAGGCTCAGGGCCAGCTTCCTTTCTACTCTGTCCAGTTTCTGAGCCGACTAGGGCCCTCTGTTCTCTAGGGCAGTGTCCCAGTCCTACTGGGCCCATGAGGCTGTGTCCACATTTTGTTGTTCTGCAGGTGCTCAGTGGACAGTCCCCAGGGAAGGCTGCTCATTTCTGCCTTGCTGCCCTGGCCTGGTGAGGTTCCTGTGTGTGAGGGAAGGTAGGAGGTGAGGAGAGGAGGCTCCAGTGACAGGGCCCAGGATATGTAAAAGAGAGGTTATATGAGCAGCCGGCCTGGGAGTTAACCAAAACCAGTCACACATGCCTGCACCCACTCACTCAGAAAATATTTGCGTGCCTACCAGGATGAAGCTCTAGAGCTCGGGTAGGGACCACGTGGTCATTCTGCTAAGAATTAGAATGAGAGTGATATGGTCTGCCTAGAGTTGGGACCTGCAGGCCTGTCCCAGTGCCTGGCCTGATGCATGACTGCTATTCCCTGCAAACTCTGAGTTGACCTATTACTGTCCCCTGGCCATTCCTACCCTGACACCTACCATGACCCTGATTGTCCCCTTAGGCCTGTGTGTAGGAAAATGCACTGTGCAGAGCTTTGTTGGGCCAGTGAGTGGAGAGGGCAGTGAACCAGGGTAAGTGCATGTATGTGCATCTCCCCTGCAGCAGTGGCCCCCTCCTACCTTGGTGGGTCCTCCAGGTCACTGTGTTATCGCATATGGCCACCTTAGCAGCCCTGTAGGAGGTATGACATTCTCATTTTTCAGGTGAGAAAAGATACTCAGGCCATTAAGGGATTTCCCAGAGCTACATGGCTAGTCAGTGGTGGAGCCAGGATTTCAATACAGAACCTTTCAGGATTGGGGAGAACTAGAACATCAGGGAAAAAAAGTTTTTAAATGTACTGTTATTCTTTTGTCTGATTTTAGAATTAATACAGGTAAAAATGTCAGCTTTATAAACAAGGAGGACCTCTGAGCCCCCAAAGATAGTACAGAGATAATCACTATTAATAGTTTGGTATGTTCTTCCACTTTTTTTTTTTTTTTTTTTGGTGGTACGCGGGCCTCTCACTGTTGTGGCCTCTCCCGTTGCAGAGCACAGGCTCCGGATGCGCGGGCTCAGTGGCCAAGGCTCACGGGCCCAGCCGCTCCACGGCATGTGGGATCTTCCTGGACCGGGGCACGAACCCATGTCCCCTGCACTGGCAGGCGGACTCTCAACCACTGCGCCGCCAGGGAAGCCCTTCTTCCACATTTTAAAAGACATTTTCTAATATTTATATTCATTATTGTTGTAACAAATGTAATATTGTACATACATTTTACAGTTTACTTTTTCAAAAATGTTATTGTAAAAGTAATATCTGCTTGTCATAAAACACTGAAACAGGATAGGAATATAAAATTCAAAGTTCCCCAGCCCTCCCAATCCCAAAAATAACTGTTGATAGTTTAGTGTGTGCCTTGTAGACATTTTCTTTGCAAAATATATACTCATTTGTGTACTTTATTCTCACCTAAATAAATTCATACGCATACTCTTCTGCAACCTGGCCTTTTTAAAAAGTATCTTTTATAATGGAAAATTTTCAAGCACACAAAAATAAACTGATGGAATGAACCTCCATTCATCATCCAGCTCCAACAACCATCAACTTCCTTGTTCTTGTTTCTTTTCTCTCTACTTTCATTTTTCCCCCTGAGGTATTTTAAAGCAGATCCCAAACATCTTATCATTCCTTCATAAATACTTAAGCATACATATATAACAGATGAAAAAATTTTAAATATGCCACTATCATACCCAATAAATCTAACAGTAATTCTTTAATATAAACTAATACCCAGGCTAAATCAGTTTTTGTCATTCATCTCACAAATGTCTTTTCCAGTTGGATTGTGTGAATCTGGTTCCAGTGAGATCCACATACTGCCAGTGGTTGGTATGTCTCAAGTCTCAGTTTGTAACTCCACACCCCACCCATGCTGTTTATTTTTTGGAGAATTTTGATTATTTGTCCTGTAGAAAGTCCCACATTCTGGATTTGCTGATTGCATCTTCCTGGAGTTGTTTAACACATGGATCTATGCCCATATTTTCTGTAACTGGGTAATTTGTTTTAGAGACTTGATTAGAGCTATGTTTTAGGGTGAGGATGCTTTGTTGTTGGTGCTATATGCTTTCAAATCATCATATCAGGGAACTGTCATTAAGATCCATCAGTGAACCTGACTTATGGTTGTCTTTCCACATCTATACACATAGTCCTTAATTTTAAAAAAAAATTATTTTTTAAAAGAAACGTGTCGGGTGCTTGAGCTGGAATGACAAAGAAAGGCCATAATGTGGCCCTCACAAGCAGGCTCCACCCTACGAAGACAAGACCAGATGTATATGGAGAGGATGAAGCACTGGATCATGGGGAAGGTCTTGGAACTGAGGCCAACAAGGCACAGTGCTGCTGGCAGCCAGCTGCTCTTCTGGGACACTATGTAAAATGATGTATAACTGAGTGAAAAAGTGGTGGTGAGCTGGCCTCCTCTCCCTGCTAATGTCACTGAGCTGCTGTCGTGGTGAGGGATGCTCATGAATCTAGAGTTCTGAGTCTATTGTGTAGAGAGGCTTCTGGGTCTAAAAGGACCGTGGCTTTTGGTCCTTATCTCCTGGTAGTTTGGAAGCTGAAATCAGGGTGGTCTTCTGGTGCTCCATTGGTGAGTCCCAGACTTGTGGTGGGGCTGCCTGCTTTGGAGAGAGCGGGTGAGATGACCTGGTGCAGCCACAGAGCTGGAAGGGGCACCTGGAGACCACGGAGTCCAGTGCCTCAGTTTACAGATGAGAAAACTGTGGCCAGAGAGGAGGGGAGGTTTCCAAGACCAGCTAGCAAGCTGGAGGCTCGACTGTGACCAGCATCCAAGCCTCCGATTCTCTGACTGGTAGCTGCCTAGCATTTCCCATTTGGAATCTCTGAGGTGGTGAGGGTGGCCATATCAGGCTCTTGATAGATTCTTGCTCTGCACCCAGAATTTCTGAGTATCTTTTGGTGGTGTTCTCATGCTCATTCTTGTTCAACTCCTGGTGGGTTCTTTGACCTGGAGGTGGTAGTGAACAGTGGTGTGTTTCAGTATTTGGTGACCAGCTTGGTCTGTGGTGGTACAATGGTGGTTTAACTACAAACTGTGTCACGAGACCCAGCCTCAGTTCCACATTCATCAGTCAGCCGAGAGGTCTCGGGCTGCAGTTTCCTAAGGGATAAAAGCTCTTCCTTCATTATGTTTGTATTTATCTTTCACTTATGGTAGGTACTACTGGTTTTGTGTTTTCAGCAGTGATATAAGCCTCCTCTTAAATGTTGATAGATTTAGACAAAATCAGGTATGTAGTATTCTAACCTGGCAGAAGGGGAAATGCAAAAGATTGCAGTGTGGAAGACGTTGGACCAGATGACCTTTTTGGTCCTTCCTAGCTTCCTGGGAAGCTTTCATGGTTACAGGGTTTTCTTTGTATTCTGGCGTGCACTGGTCACGACTTTCTGGCCTGAGCAGACTCGGTCGCCAACATAGAGGCCGTCCAAAGTTAGAAGACAGCCTGTGAACTTTCATTCTGATTGAGCATGTATTTATTTATCACCTGGGCGGTTATCCTGGGAGAATGGAAAGACAGTGAGACAGGGTCCTAGTTCCTGTGGAGAGCTGTTCCGTGGAGGCTGCTCTCTATTTGTGCGGTTCGTTATTTGTGTGGTCCATTCTGGGCCGTGTTCATGGGAAGTTTCTGAGTCGTTTCTCTCTGGGCAGTGCCCCACGACTGTCATCCTCTGCAGCCTCTGGGAAGTCTACTCAGGGGTTCAGTCATAGTCTGAACTTCCAGACCTGAGAGAATATGGGGGTATTGGCATGGAGACTGGGGGGAGTGGCCTGCAGAAATGGGCGGTCATGGGCTCTCTGCCTTTCAGGATTTCCCTGGGGAGAATCTTCACTCAGAGCTTGCTGACAGCCAAGGATGGCAAGCAAAGGGCCCTCGGCCTCTGCATCTCCTGAGAACTCTAGTGCAGGGGGGCCCAGCGGCAGCAGCAATGGCGCTGGTGAGAGCGGAGGGCAGGACAGCACCTTCGAGTGCAACATCTGCCTGGACACAGCCAAGGACGCCGTCATCAGCCTGTGTGGCCACCTCTTCTGGTCAGTACCCCTTCCACTGCCCCAGAGGACACATGCCATGTTTAGAAAGCTTGTGGCCCTGGACAGCTTTGGAGCAGGTTTTCCACCCATTTTGGGTCCTGATACACTCAGGTACAAAGGCAGGAGACCTGGGTTCTCATCCCAGCTCTGCTGCTGATAAGCTGAGTGAACTTGGGCAGATCCTGTCCCCACCTTGGGCTCCCTATCCCCATTTCTAAAGTGACAATACTCACCATTTAGTGAGCACTGCTCCATGCCACTTGCTGTGCTGAGCCAAGAGGCAGTTACAGCACGATGGTTCTGAGCAAGGACTGTGGCTCCAGACTGCCTTGCTCTGAATCCTGACTCTGCCACTTCCCCCCTGGATAACCTTGGGCAAGGTGCTTCCACACACAGTGCTTCATTTTTTAGGGTTGTTTGGGAGCATTAAATGACTCAGGATATGTAAGAGACTTAGAAGAGCACGTAGCACATAGTAAATGTTAACATGAGCTATGATCCTAATATTTGTTACCATATTTTATATATATCAAAATGAAGTGGCTGAGTCAGTGTCCATTCCACCCTTGATGGTTACAGAAGCCCCTTCTGGCTCTGAAAACCTGGGTGAATGTTGAGATTTCTTTTTCCCCCTCTTGATTTTGAGTTGGACCTTGAAGGGCAAATTGGGGTAACTAGAGAGATGAGAATGCCAGCTAGGTGAGGTGAAGAGTGTGTGCCACCCCAAGGCAGACAATTTCTAGGGACAGGCAAATGTGCTGCTGGGTTCATCTGAGACCTGAAGCTGCTGTATCCCTCTAACAGCACTCTGGATGGGTATTATGGGCTGGGGAGTATTAGGAAACAAGATTGTTAAAGGAGGATTGGGCCAGATTATCAAACCCAGATTTAACTGAGTAGAACATGGAGCTATTGCATGTTTTTGAGCAGGGAAGCGGTGTGAAGAAAGGGTCATTTAAATAATATCTCAGGGAGTTTAAATTGGCAACAGTGAAAAAGATAAATTTATTGGTGAATGAGTAGAATGGGGCAGAGGTGTTTTTTTTCCTGGAGGCTCTTGCCCTAATTTTGAAGTTTTATGCAAAAACTGTTGTCATCAGGACTTCCCTGGTGGTCCAGTGGTTAAGACTCTGTGCTTCCATTGTAGGGGGCACGGGTTTGATCCCTGATCGGCGAAGTTCCACGTGCCGCGAGGTGCAGCCAAAAATAAAAAATAAAAATAAACAAAAACTGTTGTCATCAGCCCTCTCCTAGAAATTGGAAATACTCTAGTTGTGATTGAGGTATCATAAAACCAGGATTTGAAAGAATGAAGAATTCAGTCAGGGTACCATTGGAAAGAACACAGGTTCTAAAATGAAAGAGATGCTTCCAATCTGAGTGGTTTGTCCCTAAGCAAATCTACTTTCCTCTCTGTACCCCAGTTTCCTTATCTGTGAAACAGAGATAATTGCACTCGCTCAAAGGTTAGTGTGATGACCGTTCCGTGACATTGACAAATGAAAAGCTATTTAGCCACAGCTCAGCACAGCACACAGTCATTGTTTAATGAATGGGAGTAACTGTCATCATTGCTATAATCCGGAACTTTTCCCAGAGGAAAAGCACTCCCACTTCTCCCCCATAGCCTTTTTTTTTTTTTTTTTTTGCAGTATGCGGGCCTCTCACTGTTGTGGCCTCTCCCGTTGCGGAGCACAGGCTCCGGACGCACAGGCTCAGCGGCCATGGCTCACGGGCCCAGCTGCTCCGTGGCATATGGGATCTTCCCGGACTGGGGCACGAACTCGTGTCCCCTGCATCAGCAGGCGGACTCTCAACCACTGCGCCACCAGGGAAGCCCCCCCCATAGCTTTTGAGGGAAGTTGCCGCTGGAGAGCTGCCGTGATTTGGAGTGACCTCTGCTCAGTTTAGAATGGAATTGCAAGGTTAATGTTGGCGTCAGGTGTCTGTTATGTCCAAGGAGATTGTGTGTCTGGATTGTGAGGCTAAACTGTGGTTCAGTAATTGGGAAAGGAATTATCCTCTGAGTCCAAATTTTACACAGGTTGAGAAGATACATTATGTGAGCGTCAGAAGTCATGTCTACATTTTCCACTGTCCTGGCATTTGGTAGGCGTGCAGTAGATATTTGTTAGTTGAATGGATGAATGTAGAGAGAAAGAAAAAATTTAAATCTGGAGTTAGAGTAACTTTTCCTTCAGTTCTGTAGACGTCATTTTTTGCACCCAGTGCTGGGTGATAGAGGGACAGTAAAAAGAAGTCAGAAGACTTCTGTTTTAGTCCTGGTGCTGCAGGCAAGTCGTTTGATGTTTCTGAGTTTTGTTTCCTCATTTGTAAAATGCGAAATTGAGCAGCAATCTCTGTAGTGTAAGTCACTAAGCTGGAGGTAGCCCTTTCTGCCAAGCAGCTTCCCCATCTTTGTATTACCTAAGGATGTTTTTACGGTAGACTTGAACTTTTAAGCTGCTTCCTGCCAGCAGAGCTCTCAGGGCTGAGGACAGCCTGAAGATTGTGTAAAACTGGATCTAGATCCACACCTTCCCTGTGAGCCTGAGGAGGCTGTGAACCCACTGAAGTTGAGTCTAAAATAGTGCGTGTGTGCATGTGCATGTGTGCATGAGTATGCCCCTGTGAACTTATCTGCACAGAGGATCCTTAACTTTTAATGGATTCCTTCAGAGGCCATAGCCCCTCAAAGGTCAAGTTGTAGAGTAGCTGGGTCTGGGATGGTCTGGGACCTGGGGGTCTTCACAAGTAGTGGGATCCTGAAGGTGGAGACTGGTGTCTTGTCTCCATTGCTTCATTTTTCCTGTGATTTTAGCTCAGTCTTTTCTAATTTCTGATAACAGTGATCCCCACAGACCCTCAGTGGGGTTGCAGTGCTCCACAGTTCAATCCTGTTTTCCCATTTTTCTCCTCCTACCTTACCCAGTGTTTCTGTTAATGAAATAATTTTTCTTCCTTTTCCCCTTTCTCTTTCTCCTTGATGACTGGTTGCCTTGGGGACTCTGGCAGTTGGCCATGTTTACATCAGGTAAGATGCATTGCATTTTACTTTGTCTTTCATCAGCTGTGGTTGCACAAGACACCCCTAGTCTCAGGAGACTACTGTCAGAAGCTGCAATCTTCCCTGCTTGTGGACTCATTTGCTTGCTTTCCCCCCAACCCTCTTTATACACCTGCCCACTGATAGGCAGTTGATGAAACAAGAGGTCAGTGTTGTACCCAGGAGGGATGCTCCTGACTCTGCTGTTGATGGCCTTTGTGGCCTTGGGAAGCTACACCTCTCTGGGTCTCACTTCCTCATTTGTAAATTGGGTTGGATGTGATCGTATGTTAGGTTTTTATTGTTGAGACTGTGCCTCTATAAAAAGCACCTCCCATCATATCAACAATCCCCCCTACCCTTATAGGTCTTGAAAATGTTAGGAAGGGGGAAACTTTTTTGGTCTCAACAGAGAGCTTTTATGAGAGGGAAAAAGTCTGTTTTTCCAGCTTCTTATTATTATGAAAACTAGTTAGTAAGTTTTCTCCAAGACCTAGGCGCCTGCTTGGTGGGACAGAGCTGAGTCTGGCACTGACAATTGGCTGTTAATAATCGCTGCCAGCTGTCTCCATGGTTGTTGTCATTGGAGCCCCACACTTGTAGGTGGCTTGGAAATGTGGAGGGGAGGAGAAAAGTTCCAGGCTGCTAAAGCCTCAGAATCTTGATGGGAGAAAGAAGCAGAGAAAGTGAGAGGGGTTTCCACTACATTTCAGGGCGGTGCATTTTGACCCCAGTGGAACCTCTAGAACATGTCTGTTCTAAATCTGTAAAGAGCACATAATACTTAAGTTTTCGAGCTTTTGACAATAAGATAAAGGAAATAGGATATAAAAGTCATTAAATGCTGCCTTCTCCTTGGCCCTGAAGTCCTAGATTCACATTTATATGATAAACTACATATCACTGGGTCTAAAGATATAATTTATGCTCTAAGATAAATGTTGAATGTGTGTGTGTGTGTGTGTGTGTATAAAATATTTATTTAATGTCTACAAGGACACTAAGGTAATATGTTTTTATCATTTTAATTTTGTTTTTAAGAAAGTTAAAATGATTTTAATACAACCAGTGAAAGGGCCTGAAAAACCCAAAACAGGACTGTTGTTTTTAATTTTGAAAGAAATAGTTGAATACAAAAATCATTGAAAGTACATAAAAAACACTAAGCAAATTTAGATAATAAGAAAAATCTATCCTTTAGCACATAGTAAATCACCAGAAAATGGTCAGCTTATTTCCAGATGGCTGATGTCTAAGACACGTAGTTGTTGAGGAAATACTGTAAAAATGAGAAACACAGAAAGAAAAATCTGACTGCCAGGGTCATACAATTGATCCGTCAGGGAAGATGGAGATTTAAAGTTTGTTCTACCTGCAGCCTGACCTGTGACTGGATCTGTCAGACCTCTTGACACAGCTGCAGGCCTGCAGTTCCTTCCTGTTGTATTGCTGGCAAGCCCCTGAGAGAACAAAGCATTAAGAAGCCTGTTTAATTATGACGGCGTCTAAAGGCAATTTTGATTTCACCACTAGTAAATATTTATTGAGTGCCAGGAGCAAGAATCAGAGAGTTGGGTTCCTTGAGGCATTCCCTGCTGGTGCTGGTGTTTGCAGTTTGAGGGCGCTGGTCCCTGTAGTTCTCCTACTGGCTCTGACTGACCACCCTGGTGGGCTTGTGCCATTCACGTGGTTTTCTCTCCTGCTTGCAGTGGTTGGAGACGAGACCTAACAGACAGGTCTGTCCAGTTTGCAAAGCTGGCATCAGCCGCGACAAGGTGATTCCCCTCTATGGCAGGGGCAGCACTGGGCAGCAGGACCCCAGGTGAGGCCATGGGGCCCCTCTCACACACACTCCTCCCCTTGGACACGAATTCACTTCTATTCAGCACCTCCTCACCCCACCCTTTAGTTAGTGTTTACAGACCCTCCATTTCAAGGCACTTGGCATCCAGATGGGAGTCAGCCAGGAGGGAAGGGGAACCAGGTTGCCATTTGCGGGGCTGTGATACAGATGTGCTGTGAGCATCTGCCAATGGGTAGGCACTATGCTAGGCAGCGCACAAGACACCACCATTGCAAGTATGCAGAGTGCTGTGAAGGAGCCTGGGAAGCAGGGTGTCCAGCAGGAGAGTCTGCAGGGTGGGAGGTGGGTGCTGTAGCAGTGATGTCTAAAGTCTGGGGGGAGGAAATGGGGGTCTGGGAGGCTTTGTGGAGTTTGAGATTTCTGGAAATGGAGGCATTCTGTTGAGAACCTTCATGGAGTGGTGCTCGAGTGTGCACATAACACACCCACGCACACTTTTCCCAAACTCCCGACAGTATCTGTTACCTTCTTCCACCCCACTCCAGCATACCCTGTACCCAGACATATTGGACTTCTCTTAAAGGGACTTATTTATGCTTTCACCTTCATGAGCCTTTGTATTTGTTGTCCATTTGCCTCTTCTGCCCTCTCCAGTCCTGCTCAACCCCCTTCTCCTCCTCTAACTTCTGCCGTCTTTTATGAGCAACCGTAAAGTTACCTCCTCCTTAAAGTGGCCTTTCTTCCCCACATTAGTTGCTTTCACCCATGCCCCCACTCCATTTAGTTGACACCTCTTTTAAAGAAGTCCGTTCCACGCTGTAGTGTGATTGGTTGTAGCCGCCTTTAAACCACAAGCACCTCAAGAGTAGGATCTATCTTCAGTCTTGGTAGCATCCTGCCTAGCGCCTGATGGATAACAAGCCCTCAGTCCAGTATTTGTGGGATGAGTGATGGAAGGGGCTAGGACCCAGAGGTCCTAGAGAGAAAGAATAGTGTAAAGTACTTGCTCAAGAGTAGTGGGAGGTAAAGCTGAAGGTAATGGGGCAGAGCAGAGAGACCCTGAATCTCAGCCTTCTCTGCTGACAGGCCATCTTCTGTTTGAATTTGGATTTGGGGTTTTTGACATCCGTGACCCAGGTCCAGGAAGGTGCCTGGCTGACAGTTGTAACCAATCTGGGTATGGCTCTCTGTGAGAAGAATAAGCTGAGTGCAGTCTGATGAGCATCTTGTAACAAATGGATTTTCTCCCTAGTTTTGTACACACTAGGGAAAAGCAATTGCATGTAGAACAGAGTTAGTATTTGGTTTAATTTGGCATAAGTTCATGTGCCGGGCGTGAAAGGGGGCCATGGCCCTGACCCTGTTGGTGAAGAGCTCCCCCACTCAGGGAACAGGTCAAAGCATTTCGTAATAGACTTATTTTACACCGTTTCTGTTTCAGAGAGAAGACTCCTCCCCGTCCTCAAGGACAGAGGCCAGAACCGGAGAACAGAGGGGTGAGGAAAATTCTAGGAGAAGGCTTCTAGAAATGAGCCCATGGCTTTAGAAGTTTCCCTCTCAGCCCTACATTTTTTCTCCTTGATTATAAAAGTAAAGGAAAATTTGCCAATTACAGAAAGGAAAAGAGGGGAGAAAATAACTTATAATCATACTATCCAGAGATAACCAATGGAAACACATTGGTCTATTTTCTTTTCTATTTTTCTATGATTATCTATACACACACAAATTTTATAGATCTATTTGTGTGTGTGTGTTTTATAGATAGATGTTTGTGTATACATATATTTTTATTTTTACAATATTTGGCTCCTGTTTTGTAACTCTAAGATTTTATTCTTTCTATATTTAGTGCCCTCTGTGTGCTGGGCCTCATTCTAGGCACTGGTAATATATCAGTGAACATAGTAAAGATCCCTGCCCTTATGGAGTTCACAGGCAGACCTTGGAGATGCTTCAGGTTTAGTTCCAGACCACCACAATAAAGCGAATATCACAGTAAAGCAAGTCACACAATTTTTTTGGTTTCCGAGTGCATATAAAAGTTATGTTTACGCTATAGTCTTATTAAATTAGCAATAAATAGCATTATGTCTAAAAAAAAGTGCATACTTTAATTAAAAAATACTTTATTGAGGACTTCCCTAGTGGTCCAATGGACAAGACTGTGTACTTCCCAGGCTCTGGTTCCCAGTGGAGCATTAGCTCCTAACCCAGGAATCCGAGGCCCCAGGAAGCCAGAGGCCCTGACTGTGAAGACTGCACATCAGATGTACACGCCAGTGCACATCTCTGGCGTTTACAAGCACCCACAGCCACCGGTGATGTTTTTTGCCTACTCTGCCCCAGGAACATAAACCTACCAAATGTGAGGACTTGTGGGATTGATTGTACAGGTGTTGCTGGAAGGGAGGCCGGAGGGCCAGTCCTCGGATTTGCACTGAATGAAGTGGTGGTTCCTGATGAAACAGTTGCACCTTCCTGGGTAAGGCAGCCTTGATATCAGGAGCCCTCAGACTCAACCAGGCTAGCTCTTAGTTGGAGGTTTTTCTGCACTGAGGAGATGGAAACCAGTTTTTCTTCCCTGTAGGTCTGCCCTCTTAATAAATCTGCTGTTAGGCTTTATAGGTAGTGCTGCCCATCAAGAAGTTTGGAGCTGGGTGCCAGGCTATGCTCAGTAGGGATAGGGAGCAGCCACTTGCATGATTTGCAAGAGACTCACAAATGAAGGCCTATCAGCTCTTCGTGGAGAGCAGTTAGCCCAATAATTTTTCTTTTCTTTAATTATTTTTTAATCAGTTCTAAAGATCTACCCAGGGATGCAGAGGAGAAGAGGAATTTTTTAAAGATGTTCACAGTAATTAAGAGCATGGGTTTTCGGACCATACTGATCTAGTTCCAGATCTAAACTCTACCCCTTACCAGCTGTGTGACCTTGGTCAAGTTATTTCATCTCTCTGAGCCTTGGTTTGGTCATCTGTAAATGTGGGTGATCCTAATGTAAGAATTAAATGCAATTTGAGTGTACTAGTGCTTAGCACAGTACCCAGCACAGAGTTGGCACTTAGAAAATAGGAGTTAACCTATTTACAATATTATGATTCCTTCCGAATCTTTTCATGTGAAAGATGATGCAGTGTAGAACATATTGGGCTGGCCAAAAAGTTCGTTTCCACCATCTTATGGGAAAATCTGAATGAACTTTTTGGCCAACCCAACATTTTAGGGAAAAAAGGCTGAGGATGATACCAAACTGCTGACAGTGGTCATTGGAGGGAGGGGTTATGAAGTGGAGGGTGAACAAGGAGACCTCTGATTTTCTGTGTTATTTATTCCTATAATGTGTTAATTTCTCATAGCAAGCGTATTACTTTTGTAATCAGGAAGAAAAGTGTTTTGAATTTTTAAAATTCTCTGTAACAATATTAAAAGAAAAATCTTAGGGAAAATACTTATCCATATCTTTTCCACCTACATACATATTGTCACATACTTGTGACCATGGTGTTCATACAGTTTTGTCTGAAAGCTTTTGGTCATAAGAGTTTTTCTGTGTTGCTGCATAGTCAGCGTAATGTATTGAAATTTTTTTTTTTTTTTGTATTGAAATTTTGATCATGACCTCCATTGTTGGCCAATTAGAGTTCCACTTTTTTTGCTCTTATAGATAATGTGTAGCTTGTTCTATGTTCCCTTGTAATTGGGTATAAGAGTTGTTGACACTTTGGCTGTTATAAAGCATGTAGAAAGTTTTATTGGCTGGTGTGGGACTCTGGGAAGGAACCTGGAGCTCTGAGAACACTTACTTGCATCAGCAGAGAGTTTTACTTTGGGTCAGAGCCAGTCCTTTCTGGCATTCATAGCTCCTTAGCTGGGACCCCTGGATGGCCAGGAGGGCGGAGGAGCCACCAGGGTTCCTCTGCCTTGAGATCTAGATGGGAGGAAAAGAGGGTGGGGAAGAAATGCGGGTGCCACACGTAAGGTGACGTGTGACAGGTGAGGAGAAACCTGCCTGTTCTGAATTGCATTTCTTCTACACAGGGGTTTCAAGGGTTTGGATTTGGAGATGGTGGCTTCCAGATGTCTTTTGGAATTGGGGCATTTCCCTTTGGCATATTTGCCACAGCATTTAACATAAACGATGGGCGGCCTCCTCCAGGTAAGACCCTATTCTCTTGGTGATTTTGCTTGAAGACTCCTAGGAATTCAGCAATATGTAGGATAATCAGCCTTTTCAAAATGTGCTAAACTCTTTTCCGATTACTGGTAGTCATGGTAATGATATTGCACACTTAACCAAGTATTAGGCACAAGCACGTTCAGAGTGCTTTCCATTATAAACCTGGGATCCCCACGATGAGCCTGTGGGATAGATGTGCAATTAACTCCATTTTACAATTCAGAAAATGCTTAGTAATGTTTTCCAAGATATAACCCATGCCCATAAAATGAAAAAGTATATACTCTACCCAGCTGAGTAAAAGCCTAGTTCTGGGCGTATACCCCTGACTTTGACCATTGGGGGTGGGGAGGGGCCAGGTGACTGCAAGGAGTCTGGGCCTCCCTATTTTCTGGCATCTCTGGCCAGCTTCCCTCAGGACACACGGAGGGCTGGTCCTAAGCCCCAGCCCTTTGGGAACCATGCCTAGGTCTGCCACCTGCTTCTACCTTTCTCCCTCCAGCCAGCTTGAGAGTGCTGGCTGCAGTTGGTGTAGGGCAGGGCAGTGAGGTAGGTGCCCTGGGCTCTATCGCAATCTGACGCCCAGGCCCAGATCCTGACCATGGAGCTGCAGAGCTGCTGAGGGCGGTTGAGCTCTGCTTGCACTCAATGGGGCCTCGTGTGCTGGGCACAGTGTGAGGTACAGAAGGGACCAGTGCGTGGCTCCTGGCCAGGAGCTTAGGCTCTAGGGACAGTAACCTCTCCTGAGCCATCCATTTGTCCCCTGCCCCCCGACCCAGGTGCTTGGCACATAGCAGACAATCGGTAAGTCTTTGTTGACTGCCAGCCTGCTTGATTCCATCAGCGTGCCTAACTGGGGCGTAATATAGCACCAAGCAATCTTGGGACTGCCCTTCCTTACCTCATCTGCCTCAAAAGTTTCTCCTCTGTTCGCATGCTGTTTTATCAGAGGAAAGAGACCCCAAAGGGCCAGGCATGCTCTGCTCTGAAGGAGGGACAGGGCCCCGTGGAAGGAACACGCACCTGCCTGCTAGTTTATTTCCATCCATCCTGGTCCAGGGCTCACCCGGGTTCCCCAGGTAAAGAGAGTTCACAGCCAGGCTGTGAACTCTCTTTATCCCCTTGGCACACTCAGACAGTTTTCCCTTGTTGTGTGTGTTTGGTACAGTTTGCCCATCTGGGATGTAGTTTCTCTTAACTCTCCTTGCCCCACAGTCAGGACAAGGAGCTCTATGGAGTAGCTTTTCTCAAAGCAGAGAGGAGTGGAGACCCAGGTTCTCAGCCCACTTCTGCCCCTAGTTTGCTATGGATTGAGGGAGGCAGGTCATTTTGCCTCTCTGGGCTCTAGTTCTCGTCTCTGGAAAAGGAAGGCACCTCACGCGGGGCTCCCTGAGACCCCTCCTGACTCATCAGTGCCAGAATCTAGAAACTCCATGACTCGAGAGGCAGTGTGTGGAGAGGCTGAGAGCACAACTGTGGGCTCTCCGCCAGCTCATGAACCTTGAGATCTTAGGCAGGTCACCTCATACCTGTGCTTCAGTTTCTTTTTACACAGAATGGGATAATAATGCCCAACAGGCAATAATGTGTATACACAACAGCACACACAAGATGCTTAACAAATAGTAGCTTTTATTTTTCCCTCCAAGACTTTCCTGGTTTATTTGCACCTGGAGACAAAACCCTCTTAGGATGAATTGGAGACTTTGTCCTCATTGTTAAATTTTTATAATTTGAATTTTGTTTTGCCTAATATTATTTGGGGTTTGGAAATATTTTTAGTGTGCAGGATTCTGTTGTAAAGAGATGAAGGTTGATGCTCTCGACTTCTGACTCCAGTGGGCAGTGTGTGCAGCTGCGGCATTCTCACAGCCTCCCTCCTCCCTCCTGTCCCTCCAGCTGTCCCCGGAACGCCCCAGTACGTGGACGAGCAGTTCCTGTCACGCCTGTTCCTGTTTGTGGCCCTGGTGATCATGTTCTGGCTATTGATTGCCTAATGCTGGGCTCCTGGCCTACATCCATGCAGGGCCTCTGGACCGGTGACATGCCACCCCCACTCTTGATGTTTGGCTTCCTGGCTAATCCTGACCTCTGGAATCAGTGGGGTCAGTGACACATCAAGGAGTTTTGCTTCTCCATCAGAGCTTTGGGACTCAAGACCAGTTGTTGAGGACCCTGGAGTGAGGCCACTGCTGTAAACACCTCAGGCCTTGGCATTGAGTCATTTCTTATGGGTTACACCGTGAAATCCTGTCCCAGCCAGCTCAGCAGGTCCTGACTCTGCACAGGAAAGAGGCAGGAGAAGAGGAATTGTCAGTACAATTTCACCTGAATTTAATATTAAAAAAACAAAGGGACGAACCAAATATGGAAACATTTTTTCATCTCTTTAAATACCCCTTGGTAAGTGGCCTCTGAAGTCAGTGGGACTCCTCGTATAGAGAGGTTCCCCTTCCAGATCGCAGTGCTATTCTGTCCTATTTCCTCTTCAGCAGAGATGCAAGAAATTGCTGTCCTATTAAGATCATAATTGCAGCAGCTGGAGCTGGAGTCAATTCATGAATTCACCAGGAGATCTATTGCCTCTGGGCTGTGCTCAGTGTCTTTGGCTCCAGAGTGGCTTGAATGACCTCCTGGTTTCCTGGCGTAGATTATCCCCAGAGACATGTGGTTTCCCATCAGTTTTCCCCCAAAACTATGCACATCTGCCTCCCTGCCAGAGGGCACCCATTCTAGATTACTGTTGAAGCCAGGACGGACTGCGTGTTAGGAAAGACCTGCAGTCGGGACTCAGGTGGGATTCGGAGCTCAGATGCAGGAACGGCTGAACAAGCAGCCTTGTCCCTAAGGCCGCAGAAGCTCCAGGTGCATCCTTTCCCAGACCCCACAAAGGAAACTGGGAGCCTTGTTGAGTCACCCCAGCTGCATGTTGAAGACCACCCTCCTCAGAAGCCAAATTGTCCTTAAAGAAGAGGCAGGGAAAGGGGAGACCCAGCATGTGACTCTGATTTTGGTATGGTTTGAAGACCTCTTGTGTGTGTGCTAAAACCAGAGAAGCACGCTACTCCAGAGCAGGCAACCCCTGGTGGTTTGTAAAGCCGGGCGCAGAGCCCAGGGAGCCTCAGCACAAAGATAGGATGTGGTCTGCCTGTGGAAGTCATCCTCTGGAAACTTTCAGGGAAGTCATTCTTCCCAAGCCCTTGATTTGTTTTTCAACTTCACAAGCTTCTTCTTCCAAATTTGACTGAGGGAGTGTGTTGCCAGCAGGAGAACAGTTCACCTGGTGGAATGGTTCTCGCTCTGCCAGTCTGGCATCTTCCTAGAAATTCAGGCTCTTCCAGGAGACCCTTAGGGTAGGGGGAGATGGACTTACTCTGAGGGCCTCCCTGTCACTTCACCAGTCCACACCGCTCCTGAGTTTACCCCCAGCAATAGCCAACAAGTGGTTGAAAGCTCCACCTAGTGTTTGTTCCAGATGTGGTTCTGCATAGCGTGTGGAAACCAAGACCTTGAGGAAGATGAGGGAAGCCCTTCTCTCTCCACTGCACCCCCCACTTCCCCTCTTACCTTTCAGTGCCAGAGTTCAGTGTTTAAACAGACAAAATACAAATATTGAATAGGTGGTTCATTTGCCGAATCCATTTAGTAGGAATAAGCCACCTGCTTTACGGTGTGCCTGATGGATTTCAAAGATTCTCTGGGCACCCACTCAAGAGTGCTCATTTTATCACCTGGAAATCCCAGGTCTGACGGGCCCTGGTTTCTCAGTGCAACGGCCCCACCTAGTGATGGGAGAGAGGACTTCAGTCAGATGGATCGAACAGAAATGGGTTTCCAGAAGAAAGGTTTAAAAAAGAAGGGTTGTAGGTAGGAAGACAAATAACTTTGACCCTTTAACGAAAAGGAGTGAGCCCAGGAGAGCTCCACCAGCAAAGGCATCCCAGGAATCTGTTAGCAAAGCCAGGTTGGCCATGTGCCCTTTGATTTTGAACCTTGCAGGTCCCCACTCATGCTCTTCCAGGAGCTGGGGCAGGAGAGCCGACTTGGGACTGCTGGCCCAGCCCCGACAGGGAGGCCCCTTCCCAATGCCCCCACAGGCTCACCACCTCACCCCTCTGCTGAGGCAATTTTCCTTTCTTTGTGTGTGTTTTCTATGTTCTTGGCCCCCAACCCCTCCTGCCACCTTTGTGGATTAGGACCAGGTCCCAACCACAGTCAGAAAATAATACCGTGTACACCTTGACCAGTCACTAATTTTCACTGTTGTAAAAGTGATTTGATTTAGAATTAAACAAATGGTTTTACATAACTGTGAGCTGTGGACTCACTGTGTCAGGGGAGTGGGGGGGAATGGGTTGAGGACTGGTCTGGCCTCCGCGAAGATTGAGGATGAAAGTCTTCAAACACCCATGGATAATTAGAAATGAGAAGCATAGGCTGGAGGCCTGGCTTCATACACAGCCCCACCCAAGGTGTGACCTGTCTGACAGGCAGACCCAGTCCTCATAAGTGTATGGAATTCTGAAGGTTGTGGGCTGCCACCCTGGAGCTTAGCTTGTGGCCAAAAAGAGCCTTGAGGAGAAGCAGGTTGTTCCGTGTCAGCATCTCTCCCCACGTTCTTTGACAAGGCAATCTGGCCTCCAGCCAAGCCCTCTACCTGTAACGGGGCGTGCTGCTCTGTAAGGTTCCGTGAGGTTCTCAGCAGAATGTGAGATGGAAGATGGTGATATTACAAACCTGGCCCAGCCTTGGGCTCCCCAGCACATCAGAGCTACAGGTCATCCGTCTGAAAGGAGTTCTTTTCTCCCTCTTAAACTTTGACCTAACAATTATCAAATTGAATAGTGCCAAGACATAGTAGGAAATGCAAAGGTAAGGGAACTCCAGGAATTCATAAGCCCAGTAAGAAAAGGAAACAAGACACAGAAGTAGAACAGGACAATAAGGCCTCCATGTACCAGTTGTTCAACCCCAATAGCCATCAACTCAGGTCCAGTCTTGTTTCATCCCCACCCTGACACTGTTCCTCTCCCGTACCTGCACTGTTTTGAAGCAAATTTTAGTCATATCTCACCTATTAAGTATTTCAATATGCATCTCAAGGATTTTTAAAAATATAACCAAGATACTCTTTTATGTACCTTTAAAAATTGATGGTAATTCCTTAATATCATGTATCCAATCATTGTTCAAATTTTCCTAGTTGTCTCATAACTCTTGTACAGTTTGAGTTGAGATCCAGATTAGATCCATACGTTGCTATTGGATGTCTCTTAAGTCTGTTACATCTGTAGGATCCTCTTCTGTCTCTTTTCTTTCCCTTGCAGTTAGTTTGTCCTGTTAAGTTTCCTAAAACTTCACTTTTGCTATTTGCATCACTGTGGTATTAACAAACTCTTCTCACTCTTGTATTTCCTGTAAATTGGTTGTTAAATCTAGAGGCTTAGCCAGATTCAGGCTTGATTTTTTTTTTTTTTTTTTTTTTTTGGTAAGACTATGTCATGAGTGGTAGTGTATACTTCTTGTTGCATCATATCAGGAGACACATAATGTCTGGTAGTCCCTCTTTGTGATGTTAGCAGCCCTTACTGATCATTGTTGAGAACAGCACTGTCCAATAGAATTTTCTGCAGTTGTGGAGATGTTCTCTGTCTGCACTGTGCAACACAGTAACCACTAGCCACATGGGGCTATCAGGCACCTGAAATGTGGCTAGAGTACTGAAGAACTGAATTTTTTGTTTTATCTCATTTTAATTTAAATAACCACGTATGGCTAGTGGCTACCATATTGGACTGTGCAGATTTAGATTAGTTCACAGGGGTTGCAAAATGATATAATTGAAAATAACAATGTGTTAAGGGTTTAGAAACAAGACTGCACTTCTGGCAGAATGGGACAACAAAATTACAGAGAACATGGGGAGCAGTGGGGTTGTGGAGGACAGCTGGTGGTTGTAGGAATGGCAGAATGTTACAAGGGCAGAAGGTATTCAGGAAAAAGCAGAGTCCTCGAGCGAAGGGAGTAGGGAGAGAAGGCTGTAGGGTGAGATGTGGTTAGTTCTTGAGGGCCAGGTTTGGCTGTTATTTTGTAGGCAATAGGGAGCTATTCGTTTTTGAGCACAGAAGTGACAGAAACCTAATTTTGGAAGATTAATCAGTCCATTTTAGGTAGGATGATTCAGGGAGAGGAGAAATTAGAGGTCCAAGACTGGCTTGGTCTGAGGCACATGGAAGTGACACTGGGAGTATCTGGCCGTGGACCAGTAGACCAGTTCCCTCAGGATGGCAGAGCCAGACCTTAAGATGTTTGTCAGGGCCCAGGTCCTCATTTCTGTAGGCCCAGAGAGTTGATTGTGAGTCAGTCAGCAGGATCTGGCCTCAAGGACTGACCAAGCCATGGTCAGGTAATCAAACTGCGCACAGGTGACCTGGTACTAGAAACCCAGGAGGCTTTCTCCCTGCGCAGGCCTTTTCTGCCCTCCAGAACTCCCTTTGAGTTCACAAGTGATTTTGGAATGTTCTTTGTATCCGTGTTGAAAAGGTATCTCTGGGTTTTATCATTTCTATAGACTGCTGTTCTCTTCCTTTACATTTCAACTTTTCATTTCTCAAAGTTACCTGAACTTCCCTGGGAGCAACTTGGGGGGAGTTGTTTATCCTCCCGCTCCCTGCTGGTGAAGACCATGAGGCTGGAGGTGGGAAAGAAGTGTAATGAGAGTGAGGAGGGAGAAGAGACAGACCTGGGTGCCTTGCTGTGGGGCAGAGGGAGAGGGAAGACTCCCAGGGGCCTTGGTTCCAAGGCTGCCAGTGCCTGGGTGTCTGGGAAAATACAGTGTAACCTCTTTCCATGTGCAGGGCAAATAAAAACCTCACCCCTTTTTGCTAGCCACTCTCCTTGTCAGGAGAGTCCCCTGGATCACCATCACTTTAATTCAATACAGAGTTTTGTCTTTACTATAATCAGAGCAGAGGTAGCCTCAGAAAGTAAAGCCGACTCCTGAAGAGGGTTCCCAGGAATGAACAGAAGTGAGGCACATCACCCACACTGCCCCTCAGCACTTTCTTCACACTCAGGACTTCAGGGGACACCTGCCACACCCAGAGGAGAAAAATCTGACCTGCATCTGGTTTGGAGTACACAGAGCAGGAAGGAAGAGGATTGTGCTCACCTTTGTGTACTTGAGTGCTGGGTTGAACTTCATCCTTGGTGGGAGTGTTGTGATCCATTTCCTTGGGCCCCATCCCTGTCCCTTCCTGGTCATTTGTACACTTTTCTCATGACCTATATCTGATCTAAGGAAATAACAGTTGCCAAAGACCCAGCACAAGAGAATCAGATTGGGAGGGACCTCAGGGACCAGCTGATGTGGCCGAGCCTTAGTCACACAGAGGACCCCAAGCCCCTCCCAAACCAAGTGAGGGGAAGTGGTTCTCTCAAGGCCCCTCAGCCACCTAGCGGCTGCGAGAAACCAGTCTGCTGTCCTTAATCCTGGTCCAGGGCTCTTCTCTACAAAGAAGAGTCCGAAGGGCAAATCCAAACCACTGGTACATTTCCTTTGACCTACATGGCATTTTTAGAATTTGAATGTTACCAACATTTTTTTTTTTTTTTTTTTTTTTTTTTTTTTTATGCGTTACGCGGGCCTCTCACTGTTGTGGCCTCTCCCGTTGCGGAGGACAGGCTCCGGACGCGCAGGCCCAGCGGCCATGGCTCACGGGCCCAGCCGCTCCGCGGCACGTGGGATCCTCCCAGACCGGGGCACGAACCCGTGTCCCCTGCATCGGCAGGCGGACTCTCAACCACTGCGCCACCAGGGAAGCCCCAACATTTTTAAAAGAGGGAAATTTCACCTAAATACCTGGATGTTTGGCTTATCTTGAAAAATTGGAAGATCTGGTGTTCGGGGTTCATTTATATACCTGCTTGGCCTGCTAAGGATCTGCCACTGAGTGTCAGCTTGCTTATAGTGGTACAGACAAGTGGCTTCTCTGAGCTGGAAGCTTCTAAGAAAAGCCCACCCTCAACCCCCCCCCAAAGCTATTTGTGGGTAAACGTGGTTTCTCCATATTCATAGTCTTGATTCCAGACACTACTGGAAAGAGCTTTCGACTGGGGATTAAGAGCCAGCGTTCCCATCCCAGCTCATCTCCTAATAAGCTGAGCCATTTTGAGGTTCGAACTTGTCCCCTCTGGTCCTCAGCTGTCCCCATCGGTAAAATGGGCAGAGGGTCCCCTGTGTTGAGATCTCCAGGCTGCGCAGAATCACCATCACCAGTTCGGGCACCCACAGAGGGCGCAGAGTCTAGCGGGCACCAGGGCCGCCGCAGAGCCCGGACCAGGGGGCGGGGCTAGGCTCAGGGGCGGGGGCTGGCGTCGGCTGGGCGGGGCGTAGGCGGGCGGGCCCCCGTGCCAGGTGCGGTTTGGTCCTCCCCGGGCGCCGTAGGCGGCGCATCTCGCTCGCGCCCCAGGCAGAGGTGCTCGCGCGTCTGAGGCGGCGGCAGGAGCTGAGCGGAGACGCCACTGTAGCGGCCTCCTCTTCCCCATTTCCGCGCCTCTGGGACCATGGCCGAGCAGGCGGGTAAGGAAGGGCTGCGCCGTCCTGTCCCGGCCCCGGGGCGCCTGAGGGGAGCTGGCGGCCTCTCGGGGGTTTCGGGCTGAGTGGACCCTCGTGGGTACCGGCTCCTTAGAGAATTTGGGGAGTGAGCACAGCGCTCGCCGAAGACTCGGAGGTTGTGGGGAGCGGGGATAGAGGGCTCGCGGGGAGGTGGGGCAGGCGGGGTTGGCGGCTTCTCGCGAGTCGAGGTCCTTGGGAGGAAGGGATGCTGGGGGGGCACCTTTTTTTGTGGACCTGGAGACTGCAGGTCCTCAAAACTCTAAGGAAGCTGAGGGGACCGGTTTCCGTTGGAGTCACAGTTTGGGGGAATATGGGGAGTACGGCATCTTCAGAGTTCGGGTAGGTTCTGAGGGTATGGAGAGTTACCCCGTGTTCTGGATTTTCTGTGGGAAATTGAGGAGAGTATGAGTTTCCCACGGGATCCAAGCCTTCTGGAGGGTATCTTGGTGCCTGCGGTCTCCTGGGTCTTGGGGTTCTTTGCAGGAAGTAGGGCATTGTGGGCTCCCTTGGGGTTTAGGACACGACTGGGGGTAGGGAGAGATTGGAGCTTCTTCCTGAGGCAGGTAGGGCCCCTGGGGCTCTGGGCCCTCCCATGGCCCCTCTAAGACCAGAAAGGAATGTGGCCAAACACCTCCTGGAAGGAAGAGTGTCTAAGGGTGAAGGGTAGCTTCAGGGTTAGGGTGGCTGGGCCTGCGGTTCCTTCCCAGTCATTTCACACCACCCTGCAGCTTCCTGCCCTCCTTGCCTGTCCCCCAGTACCAGGAACTTTCTGTTTCCCAGAAAGTTGTGGGAAACACCCACCTGTGTGGGTGGCCCAGCCTCTGGGTCGACCAGGGTCAGCGTCCAGAAGCTTTCTAGAGCTGGCAGGAGGGAATAGTGGAGGAGGGAGGCTGTCCTGGATATCTGCCCCCGCTTCCTGGCTTTCAGCCTGTGGACAGTCACTTCCTCCATCCTGAATAAAAGGACTAGGCCACCAGTGGGTCACTTCCTCACCATGGGAGCATGGGATTTTCTCCTCATTCTTAATAATAGGCTTTTAGAGAAATAGGGGTAGACATTCTCCGTCCCTTCCTATTTTATTTTTTTTTAGTTTCCAGAATTCTTTGTCTCAAATGATTTCTAATGATTTTTTCTAACCTTTGAGTAACATAGGTTCCCTGTCTTGAACCTTGATTCTCAGAAACTTGCGAAAGATCTTAGAGTGCAGTAGTGTTTATTAGATCTTTCTCTGAGTGAACCAAAAAGCTGTCTAGAGGCGTCAGTGCCTCTAGATGCATTCATTTGTACATTCTTCCATAAGAATATTTGTTGGATACTTCTGGGCCACATGCTAAGCCAAGCGCTGAGGAGTATAATGATGAGCAAAACGACACAATTCTTGGCCTTTGTGGTGCTTACAGCCCTAGCGATGTACAGTAAATAATTGAGGTGACAATTGAGATAAATGCCATAATAACTGAGATAAGCAGTTGAGATATGTGCCGTAAGATTGCACCAGGGGCAAGGGAAGTGGATAGGGAACACATTCCTTTATGAAGCAAGTTTATGCTGAGCCCTGAGGATAAGTAGAAGCTAGTCCAGCTAAGAAAGGGTGAAGAACTTTTCAGGCAGAGGGAACATAAAAAAGTCCTGAGGCAGAAAGGCATGTGGTGCCTTTGAAGACTGAGAGAAGGCCAGTACAGCTTTTTTATGGATGAGGAGACTAAGGTTCAGAAATTACTTGTTCAAGGTTCCATAGCCAAAAAAATAGCAGTGGTCAGAGTTCATATTTTCTAGCTTCAAATTTGGTGCATCATCCTCTCTGAATCACAAACACCAGAATGAGGTTGCCCGTGGAGTCAGAGAAGGAAGCGGGACTTAAACTTTTACTTGTTCTTGAACACAGAGCTGTGTTCCGAGACAACTCAGATTCCTGTGTAACAGAAGAATCAACAGAGAAATCAAATATTTGCTGAGTACTGGTGATGTCTAAGGCACTGGGCTGGGCCAAGTGTTACCTGTTATAAATTTTAACAGATGCTAGAGATAATGTAACTCTCCTCGTTTTACATGTTAAGAAACTGAGGACTAGGGAGGAAAATGGATTTGTCTAGGGTTACTCAACTAGCGGTAGAGCCAGGTCTAACCTAGAACTTGTTCAGTGCTCTTTCCAATATTTCAGGGTCCTTGAGGCATACAGGGTCTGGCACACAGTATTTGTGGAAAAGAATAATATGTGGTTTGTGCCTTTGAGAAATTCACTATTTAGAGTAATTGAGGAAAAAATGAACACATCAAGGCAAGCTATTATAAGGCCTATAGGTGATAACATTAGGGAATTTCAAAGATGAGGGAGAACTTTATTCGTACATTTATCCCACAAGTATATATTGAGTTCCTGCTGTGTGCCAAGCACTTCTAGGCCCTGGGGGATACAACAGGGAGCAAAATAGATCAAATCCCTTCCCTCGTGGAGTGTATGTTCTGGTGGCGAGAGACAGACAATAAGTAAATACATGAATATCACATGTCCGGAATAAATGCTCTGAAGAGAGATGAAGTATGATAAGGGCATAGGTGCAGTGGGAGGTCAGGGGAACCTCTCTTCGATGGCATCTGAGCAGAGAAATGAAGCAAGGGAGTGAGCCATTTGCATATCTGGGGGTAGAACATTCTGGATAAGGAATAAAAGAGAATGAGCAAAGACCCTGAGCCAGGAATGTGCTTGGCATGTTTGAAGAACAGCAAGGTGTCCAGGGTGGCTACCAGATTTGGCCAGGGAATACTTCACGGAGGTAAGATTTGAGAGATCTCAGGTAGGTTAAAAAAAAAGGGCAGGGGGGTTTAAGGGGTAAGGAATAAAACTGGGAGTAGGATTGCAAAGGCAGGTGAGTTTCAAGATCTTCACAAGGGGTGGTGAATTAATATGTGTGGTGGAGGCAAAGATTGGGAGGTGTGGGAAGTGGAAGATAAGGCTGAGAGGGTGGGTGAAGCCAGACTGCAGAGGGTTTAATGCCAGGCTTGTAGACTTTTCTGATCTGCAGCAGAGACCATAGGTTTAGAGGCAGGGAGAGTCATGATGTGGGCATTTTGTGTTTATACTATCAATCTGGCTTTGGTGGGCAGGATGGATTGGACAAGGGTGAGGAAGAGCACCAGTCTGGAGGTGGGTACATACAATGGACCCTGAGCTGAGGTTGTTACTGATAGGAATGGAGAAGGAGGCACTGACCAGAGGAAAATGCCTCATGTCATGGGCAGGGTTGGGTGACTTGAATGGCTCTGGATATGGGATGGAGGGAGCAAGGTAGGGTCCAAGAAGACCACAAGGTTTTAGAGCTGAATAGAAACCCATCATGTTCAAGAGGCAGTATTAGGCTTTCCACATTCCTGGTGGGTTGTCTGCCTCTTCTGGAGACTATGCTGATTTCCAGCCCAGGGCTGGCCTCTGATCACTGCAACCTGGGGTTAGGGGCTTGGGCTCAGGCATACTAGGGAGGGGTGGAGCCCACCCCCAGGTATCATTTCGGCATTTCAGTGAGAGGGCGTGGAGCTGTAGCAGTCTCTTACAAGTCTATATTCTTTCCCACTCTTGACGTTTCCTTATACAGTAGCAAGAATTAGACTCTTAACTATTAATTCACATCCAACAGTAGCTAAAACACGAAACCATTGCTTGGTTCTATTAAAGTACACCTTGAGCGTCCATCCTGGGATTCTATTTTGTCAGATCTCTCTCCTTGTAATTTATTTTTCCAGTAAAGAAAGTCTAAAATGTAGTTGAAGACAGACTTTGGAGTAAGCAGACCTGTGGTCTAATCCCAGCTCTAACACTTGTTAGTTGAGCAGTTCAGTTTCCTTTTCATTAAAATGGGAACAATAATAGTCCTTTGATACTAGTCCTTATTTCATGGAATCTTTATATTCAATTAGTTCATGCTTGCCTAGTGCTTAGGACACTGCCTGGCATATAATAAGGACTCAAAGAATTTTTTCCCTGCCATTGACAATGGGTTGAGAACTGCCATCTGAGAATGTATGAATTGGTTAACCAGTTCTCTGATAAAGAGATTCTCTGTAGGCCTTCCCCTAGATAAGAAAATGCCTACTCATTCACAGCTAAGTAAACTTATGGTTGGAAGTGAGAACCTGAGTGCCTGAAAGCCGAAAGTGGCAAGAACCATCTGTCTTGTTTGTTTCTCTACCAAGTGTCTTATTACTCCACCAAGCTTGCCTTGCCCCCAGTACCTGGTTTGTCCCTCTCTGACATGTGTTATATTTTTACATATCCTTGCCCCTCATACCCATGAGCACTCGCCAAGGGCCCCATAAGTTTGTGGCCTAGTCTCTGTCTTGCACATGGACACATAGAAGACATTTGCTGAATTTGTTTTGAAAACATTCCCATCAGATTTTAGAGGCTAATGTATTTAATAGCTCAGCGTTTTCCCCAGCCAGTCCCCTAGATATACATGAAAGAAAGAAGAAAAGCTACTCACAATTCAGTTGCCAACTAAGTGCCAGGCACTGTGGGAGGTATTTTCAGGTAATATTATGTTATTTCTCTTAATCCTCTTGGTAATGCTGTAAGGTGAGTGATATCCTCTTTTTAAAGATTAAGAGACAAGGGGGTGAAATAGGTAAAGGGGATTAAGAGGTACAAACCTCCAGTTATAAATAAGCCACAGGGATATAATATACAGCATAAGGAATAAGGTCAATAATATTGTAATAACTTTGTATGGGGACAGGTGGTTACTAGACTTTTTGTGGTGATCATTTTATAATGTATGCAAACATCAAATCACTATGCAGTACACCTGAAACTAACATAATGTATGTCAACTATATTTCAGTTATTAAAAATTACTGATAGGAGCTGAGGGAGAAAGTTATTTGTTTACTTTCTTAAAAAAAATAAAGATTAATAGGCTCAGGGCTTCCCTGGTGGTGCAGTAGTTGACAGTCTGCCTGCTGATGCAAAAAAAAAAAAAAGTCAGGCTCAGAGAGGTTAAATAATTTGCACAAGGACACAGAGCCAGGTTTCAAACCCAGATCTAACTCTGGTTCTTCTGCTTGACCCTTACAAATTTTTCCTAAAAAACTAAGGAGAGGCAGAAGAGAACAACAGCAAGAATAAAACCTCTGAGATGCCTGTGTCTGTGCCTTGACCTGAAAAATGAGAGGCCCCGGTTTTAGTGTCACAGACTCTCAGGAGTAATTTGATCCCTCCTTACTTTTTTTTTTTTTTTTTTTGCTGTACGTAGGCCTCTCACTGTTGTGGCCTCTCCCGTTTGGGAGCACAGGCTCCAGAGGCGCAGGCTCAGCGGCCATGGCTCACGGGCCCAGGCGCTCCGCGGCATGTGGGATCTTCCCAGACTGGGGAACGGACCCGTGTCCCCTGCATCAGCAGGCGGACTCTCAACCACTGCGCCACCAGGGAAGCCCATGATCCCTCCTTTTATGAAGGAAGAATCTAAGGTCCAGAGAAGTCCAGGAGCACCTTTAAAAATCATCTAATCTTTCTTCCTTAGACACTCCTTTGGTAATATTTGATAAGCTAGTGAGGAGGAAAACTCTTTGGGATACAGGGGAGAATATCTAGAGGAATGTTAATCATTACTGTTAATCTTGTTGGTAGTCACTTCATTCAAATGTGATCTCTTCTCTCTTGGTTGTTCCATACCAGTTGCTGCCCTGCCCCTCTGCTTCCTGCTTTATCCTGGAACAAGTTGGATTTATATACCTGACCTGCCAGCTCCCAGGGGGCACAACAGTTACCGTACTTGTTTTGTGCTGCACTGAATTGGCTGGGTTTTGTTCCAGGTTCTCATAGTCTAGTGGAACGTGAGAAGCACCAACGATTTTTTTTTCTCAAGTGAAAGGATAGGATCTGTGCATGTTGGTTCAGGCCAGGCTTTATGGTCTCACAAGCTCTCAGTGCTTGGGGATTTCTCACCACTTTGAAGTTGGAAAGGACTAGTTTGCAGAAACCAAGTTCTTAGACCAAGATTAAGGTGAATGTTAGTGTCTTGTGGGAAACTCACTGGCCCTGAGCTGGGGTACAAGGCTGAGCCCTTCCATGGAATAACTGAGCCCTTCCAAGTCTCAACTTGTCTGAGGCTGCTTAGGATCATAAAAATGCAACAGGTCTGGTAGTCTCAGAACTTGGGTTTGAGCCCCTTCTGGACCAGCTTTCTGATGGTTAGACAACTCAATTCTTCTCCAAGCCCATTTTTCTTTCAGAAAAATGAAAGGCTTAGGTTTGAGTAGATGATTTTTAAAGGCCCTTCCAGCCTTACCATCCTGCTACCCTAGTGCCTACCCCAGTAGTCACAGATTGTTTGAGGCTCATGTCACCAATTATTAAGTTGGGAGAGAGAAGAGTATAGAAGCTGAGTATATTTTATACCAGCATTCAAAAGATCCTGAAGGTGAGAAACTTTGTAATGAGCCATTTGTTACAATTCTCACCTTGTTTGCATCGCACACTTAGCACTTCCTAAAAGCAACAAATCCCAATAATAACCATGAAGGCATGGTTTTCTGATTATTAAACACCTGACAAGGGCTCCGTATTGTTTGAAGCTGCTGGGGACATTTACTTAGTCAAGCTCCCTTTCTGGACTCTGACAATCAGTAGCCACTGTTGATAAGTCTGCAAATAGGAGAGGTAAACACAGTCGAGGGAGAGGTGAACAGCCTGGTACAATGAGGTATTTTCCTAGAGGAAGACATTCCCACCGGACTGGACCCTAGATTGGTCTTCCACTAGGCCTCACAGAAATCTCCAAGACTTTGTATTATTACATTTCTCTTACATTTCCTAGAATGAAGGTTATAAGAGAGTTAGGATCATTGACTTTTAGGGCTGTGTAAGGGAGCTGAAGAGGCCGAGAGTATTTTTGAAGAAAGTCTGGGTTTGGGAGGCTGAAGGCTCTGCGTGAATAGCCTCCCTCGGGTACAGTGTGACAGACTGAGGCATGTGCATCTACATGTGACTTTTTCTGGAGGTAGTCACGGGGGAGCCAGGACACATTCCAGGTGAATCATTGCTGCTGACCATTGGAGCTTATCTTTGGAAATTACCTTTATAGCTGGCAGTTGGGTCCAGTTTTTCAGTTGGATTTGCCACACAAAGGAGTGTCAGTTCTGCACCAGACTTCATGCTAGGCCCTGGAGATTTGAAGATGATCAAGGTGCAGTCTTTGCCCCTTAGAGCTGGGGGCGGTGGTGCAGAGAGGAAGGGACTAAAGGAGACAGAAACATAATGAACTGTAGTTATAGAACAAATGATATAAAACAGGTAATACACCAAGTGAAACAAACACTTCCTGCCTTTGGGGGACCATCAAGGAAGGATGGAAGTCTGATTAAGGGAGGAAAAGGTGGGTAAATAAAGTATCCTAAACACACAGAGTAGCTATAGGTGTGAATATTAGGATACAAGACCATGCATTTGTGTGGCAGGAATAAAAAATAAATCAAGATGTGACTAGAGCATTCGTTTGTACAAGAGGTTGAAAGATAAAGGTTCTTTGGGGCCACCTTGTGGAGGGCCATCCCTTCTTTCAATAAATGTTTCTTGAGGGACTGTAGTAGGCCAGGGACTGGTCTTAGTTCCTTAGTCCTTAGGAGCTAACAAGAGCCAGCTTTAGTGATGAGTGAGGAGTTTGTGTTCCTGCCTCAGGACCTTTACACAGACCTCCCCGCCATCCCAGTCTCCAGTGTTACCTTTTCCTCCTCCTTTTGCCTGGTTAATTTCTATTCATCCTTTAGAGCTCAGCTTGGAAATTACTTCCTTAAGGAATATGTTCTTGTTTGCCCTACCCAACCCCATTTGCTTAGTTATGAACTTGATATCTTCTTCCTACCACTTGCCCCAATTATAATGAAAATAATTATGTTATTGTTTAATATCTGCTCTATGTTTAATCTCTCTCTTGTTTGCTGCTCTTTCCCGAGCATGGTGTTAGACACATAGTTGGCATGCAGTAAATACTTGCTAAAAGAATGACTGAAACGTGTCCATTGAATTTAGCAATAAGCGGTCACTGTTGACGTTGGTGAGACAGTTTCAGAGAAATGGTGGGGGTGGAAGTCAAACTGCAGTGGATTGGGCAGTAAATAGGAAGTGAAGAAATGAAGGCAGTGATGTGTAGACAACTTTTTTTTTTTAATTGAAGTATAGTTGATATACAACGTATCAGTTTCTGGTATACAACAAAGTGATTCAGTTATATATATATATATATTCTTCATATTCTTTTCCATTGTGTTTTATTACAGGATATTGAATATAGTTCCCCATGCTGTACAGTAGCTCCTGTTGTTTATCTGTTTTATATATAGTAGTGTGTATCTGTTAATCCCAAACTCCTAATTTATCCCTCCCTGCCTTTTCTCCTTTGGTAGCCATAAGTTTGTTTTTTATTAGACAACTTTTTTTTTTTTTTTTTTTTTTTTTTTGCTGCGCCGCCTGTCTTGCAGGGTCTTAGTCCCCTGACCAGGGATTGAACCCGCGCCTTTGCAGTAAAAGTGCAGAGTCCTTACCACTGGACCTCCAGGGTAAGGACTGGAGGTTAGACAACTGGAGGTTACCACTGGACCTCCAGGGTAAGGACTCTCCCTGTTAGACAACTTTTTAATATGTGTGGCTGTGACATGGGGAAGCAAGGGTGGTAGCTAGAGGAGAAAGTGGGGTCCAGGTTTTTTTTTTTTTTAAATGGGAAAGACTTGAATTTATTTCAGTGACAGTTGGAAGGAGCCAGTGGAGAAGGGAGAGGTGGTGGAGACTGTCTTCTGAGAGGTGGGATGGGGTGGAGTCAACAGTTGAGTTCTGTAGACATTGGGGAGTCTGGGTGAGCCAGCTAAGACTGTGCAGCAGCACACCAGGAAAAGAAGCCAAACACCTGAACTCGGGCAGTGCTGAAGGACAGAGAAGGATTGGAGGGACATTTCAAAGGTGGAACCAGGTGGCTATGAGAGGAGGGAGTAGAGGGTCTTGATTTTTGTGCCACTAGTGCCTAGCACAGAGCACGTGTTACGTAAGTGTTGAATGGTGTTGAGTTTCTCAAGACCGGAGGGGGACTTCTCTGGTGGCGCAGTGGTTAAGAAACCGCCTGCCAATGCAGGGGACGTGGGTTTGAGCCCTGGTCTGGGAAGATCCCACATGCTGCGGAGCAACTAAGCCCGTGTGCCACAACTACTGAGCCTGTGCTCTAGGGCCCGCAGGCCACAACTACTGAGCCCACGTGCCACAGCTACTGGCGCAGGGGCACCCAGAGCCTGTGCTCTGCAACAAGAGAAGCCACTCCAATGAGAAGCCCACACACCGCAACGAAGAATAGCCCCCCACTCGCCGCAACTAGCGAAAGCCTTTGTGCATCAACAAAGACCGAACGCAGCCAAAAATAAATAAATAAATTTATATTAAAAAAAAAAAAGACTGGAGGGCAGGGTAGGCTCTGGAGGGTGTGGCCATAACAAGTTATCTCGAATATCTTCACAGTGGAAAGGCCTGATTCTTTTTGAATTTTGGAAACAACCAGAGGTCACTCAGAGCCAAGATGTTGAATTGTTGAGTAAGTGGGTGGTCGGGTCAGAGACTATTCCTTGCTGGTTAAAAAGTAAAAGCAAGAAACAAGGTGTGGCTTAAAATAATGAGATTTGCTGGTGGCAGCCTGAAAGCCCTTTCATGTAAGAGTTCCCAAACTCTGGTACTTCCAGAATTTGGAAGATTCATTTGGATATCTGTGTTCATTAAAAACCCTCTCACTAAAGGGAACCCTCTTGCACTGTTGGTGGGAATGTAAATTGATACAGCCACTATGGAAAACAGTATGTAGGTTCCTTTAAAAAACTAAAAACAGAACTACCATATAACCCAGCAATCTTACTACTGGGCATATACCCTGAGAAAACCATAATTCAAAAAGAGACACGTACCACCACAGTGTTCACTGCAGTACTATTTACAACAGCCAGAACATGAACGCAACCTAAGTGTCCATCAACAGGTGAATGGATAAAGAAGATGTGGCACATATATACAGTGGAATATTACTCAGCCATAAAAAGAAATGAAATTGAGTTATTTGTAGTGAGGTAGATGGACCTAGAGTCTGTCATACATAGTGAAGTAAGTCAGAAAGAGAAAAACAAATACCGCACGCTAACACACATATATGGAATCTAAAAAAATGGTTCTGATGAACCTAGGGGCAGGACAGGAATAAAGATGCAGACATAGAGAATGGACTTGAGGACACGGGGAGGGTAAGCTGGGTTGAAGTGAGAGAGTAACATTCACATATATACACTACCAAATGTAAAATAGATAGCTAGTGGGAAGTAGCTGCATAGCACAGGGAGATCAGCTCGGTGCTTTGTGACCACCTAGAGGGGTGGGATAGGGAGAGTGGGAGGGAGGCGCAAGAGGGAGGGGATATGGGGATATATGTATATGTGTAGCTGATTCACTTTGTTATACAGCAGAAACTAACACAACATTGTAAAGCAATTATACTCCAATAAAGATGTAAAAATAATATTAAAAAAAAAACCTCACTAATTCACTGTCTCACCCATAAACCAGTTTGAATGAGTGTCTCAGACTTTTCTGCCTTGGAGTTTGTGAGGTTGATGGTGCACTGTCCAACCACTACCACCCAAAACCACAAAGGCCCCTCCCTCTTGAGAGTCTAGGAAGTTTAGATCCAGGAGGTGATACATGTATGGGAGAGGAGCAGGTGGGTCGGGCTTTAAAACCTTCTGCCAGCTCATTTAACTCTCCTCTGGGCTGTGAGGACAGCTGTCTGTGCCCTGGCTGCCCCAGAATGCCGCCAAGCAATCCTGAAGTGCCCGAAGCCGTGCATTGTCTATTCATGGCCCCTGTGCCTGTAAAACAGGGTCCGGTGACTGTCACTGTGCCTGTGGCAGTCTGGAGTTACCCAGAGAGAACAAAGCCGCACACACGGGGCGCACAAGGGAGTCTTGTAACAACCTTGTCCCGCTTTCTAGGGCTGAGTCAGGTACCACAACTTGATCTCAGCTGCCCTTTTATTTCAACAAGTTAACATCTGAGCCACACCAGGAGTATTGTGCTCTGTCCCTTTTGGAGGGATGTGGACTGACTCTGTGCTTCTGCCCATGCTAATCTCTCAGCCTACACAGCTCTTCCCCATACTTTTTCAGCCTGTAGTAAATCTTGCCCATCTTTCAAGGCTCAGCTTCCCCTGCAAAGACTTTCCTGGCTCTCCTGAGTGGAATGGGCAGGAACTAGAAAGAGCACAGGCTTTAGAATGGGGCAGACCTGAGTTGGGATGCTAACTCTGCCGCTTGGCCTTTCACCTCCGGCCCCAAGCTTCAGTTCTCTCATCCGTTAATGTAATAATAACCTGTCTCACAGGATTGTTTTGAGAATTAAATGAGATTGGGTCTGTGAAAGCATCTAGCCCAGTTCTTGGCATATAGGAGGGATTAAATGTTTGTTCTTTCCCTTCTACCCTTGTAATTTCTTTCTCTGAACTAAGATAGCACTTTGCTTCTACCCCTGAAATAACATCTTAATGAAAAAGTACAATATGGAAGAATGTTTCTTTTCCAGTGGATTTCCTCTTTGAGGAGTAGGGGTAATTTATCCAACAACCTCCAATGTAGAGCTTGGACCCATGGGTCCAACAAGAGGACCCATGATGTTGGTTGAATGAATGATGGAACCATTGGGGTGATGGAAAATCTGCACAACCAGGGCTTTTGAAGAGTAGGGAAAGGCAGCAACACGTGTAACCTAGAGAGGAGAAATTTCTGGGTGCTGGCTGGGGACCATTGTAGGAAAGGCTGACCCGAAAATAAAGAGACTTTGTTCATTTCATCTACTCAGAACTGTAAGCAAGGGCTGAAGGAAAGGAGAAGGCAGGTTTTGTTTCAGTAGAAAAAGGAACAACCAGAACCGTTTTTTTAAAAGTCTCATTTTAAAAAATGAGGCTACTTTTGAGGCCAGGAATTCCCTGTGGTGGGGAGATGAACAACTGGATGAGCGCTCCCCAGGGATCTTGTGGAGGAGGAAACTGTGCATCCAGCAGAGCATCGCCCAGCCCTTTCAGTATGAGAGTCCGTTAACTTGATCGTCTTCTACACGGTAGGAGTCCCATCCCTGCACCCCTGCTTCTTTGGCCTCTGAGCCCCTTGGTTTTGTGTGCAGGTGAAGATGCCTGGAGGTGTCGGGGCTGTGGAGACCATGTCGCTCTGAACCAGAGGTTGTACAGGACTGTCAGTGAAGCCTGGCACAGCTCCTGCTTCCGGTAAGTGGGTCCACACCCCTGTCTTTGCCAGTGCGCTGCGGGCCAGGCACTATTTCATCTTCTGGAAAATACAAAACAAGCTTCCTACTAGAGTGTTTCCATTTGGGGGGAGCTCAGGGAGCAAAGGGATATGCCCAGGAAGGGCATGTGAGCAAACACCAGGTGAAAGTGGAAGAGCCACACATGGGCCGGGTGCAGCTAGAGGTGGGGGGTTTGGGATGGGAGGAGACCTTTCCGGGGTGTCCCAGCACCCTCACTTTATAGGTGAGGAGACCAAGGCTGAGAAAGAGCGACTTTCCCACGCCTGCACTGCTGATTACACAGTTGCCTCAAGGGTTGTTTGTAGTGCAGCTGGCAGAGCCAGCTCTTCTTCACCACGGGATGCCTCCCTAGTTTCCTGCTTTTTGTTATTAACTTTATTATAGCTCTTAGATTATTGTTTGGAGGCAGCTTGGTTTCTTGAAAATAACACAGACTTTAATGTCAGATTTGTTCCTCTTCTCTGAGACTCTGTTCCTCATCAGGAAAATAAAGGTGTTAATCATCTCTGTCACAGACTTGTTGAAATTGAATGAAGTCATATATGCCAAGGGTCCAGCTCATGGTAGGCACCCACTGAATGGTTGGAATCCTTGAGAGTGGGAGCTTGTCTTTATATTCTCCAGAGCATAACACAGCACCTGGCCTGCAGTCATTCCTCGTTGGAGGCTGGGTGGGCATTTGTGGTCCCCCGTGGTCTGAAGTGGCAGGGCTGTGCTGAGATCTGAGAATGAGACAGACCGTAGCTGGGCACCATGTGCTGTAAACTCCAGCTCCCACACACAGCTCATGTTGCAAAGCATCCCCTGTGCTGATATCAAGAAATTTAATTGACCTTTAAGCATTTGTCTCCACCCAGGGAATTACGTGGGGGGTTGGCCTGGAGAGCTCTGGCCTCTGGAAGAGTTGGAACATTTTTCTGCCCTTTCAGCTCTAACTCGGAGCTCTCCAGTCTTCTCTGTGGATCTGATTGCTTTGGTTACTCCTCCTTGGTTACCCTCAGGGAATTTGATTCCACTTTTACTTTGCCTTTTAGTAAGATAGGAGCAGAGTATCATAGCTGCAGGGGCCTCTGGCTAGTCTTTTCATTTTACAACTGAGGCAAACAAGCAGCATCAGAACCCAAAGAGTTCCCAGACTGAGGCTCTCCTTGGCCTCCAACCCATACGGTCTTATTTGTTCCTGCCGTTTTCCCATTTGTATGAATATCTTCTAACCAAAATAAGCAGGAATGGGTAGAACAAGCTAATCTTTGGGATTTCTGGATTCTCCTATAACTAGAAGAACCACCTACTATATGATATAACTCCTTCATATCACAGATGAAAGGCCTGAAACCAAAAAGTCAAAAAGTTAGGCCATGGATGAAAAGAGCTGGCCCTAGGACTGAAGATGCTAGCTTGTTAGAGTGCACTCTGTGTGTGTGTGTGTGTGTGTGTGTGTGTGTGTGTGTGTGTGTATAAAAGAGACAGACACACAAATACATGCTCATAAAGAAATAAGACATGTTATCCTGGTGGGAAAGAGTTCAGGCTATGGAAGAGACTGGTTTCAAATCCTGGCTTTGCAGTTTATTAACTGACCATAGGTGACTTCCCTGAACTTCAGGTACCTCATCTGTAAAATAGGGATAAGAATAGTACTCATCCCAGAAGGTTGTTCAGGAGGATTAAATGTGATAACCTATGTAAAGTCCCTAGCATAGCATCTGACACATAGAAAACCTTTAATAATCAGCAGTTGTCACTTTATGTTATATTGTGAATGTGTGTCTATATATACCTGCATGCATATGTGTATTTCTCTTAACACACTCATTGGTCATCTGATGTGGAGCCTTGGGGATTAAGGTTAACTTTGAACCACCCTGGCACAGTTAAATCAAAGAGCATGCCTGTGGGGGAAGCAGAGCATCTCGGTTCAGTCTCTTATTTGCAGCTTTGCCTCAAGGATGGAGTCTTTCTGATCCAGCTCTACTGAAAGGATGCATCTCCTGACTCCTGAGCTTTCCCACGAAAACTGGATGGCATGGAGCCCTCAGATGGAGCCTGGTGATTTGCCGTGGGGAGGTTGGCTGCTTTGGAGCCAATTTGATTTTTTCCCAAATTGGAGGAATATCTTCAGGGCTGGGAAGTATTGTACTTGTCTGGCCCCAGAAGCGACCTGGGTTATGAGGAGCCTGAGGCATTAGCCTGAATAGTCTTTTAAGGTCTCTTCCCCCCCAGCTTATCTGTGATTCTCTGATGAATTCACAGTGTCTGGGTGCAGGCCTGCTAGAAGCAGGACCCTCCTTCCGTGCTACCCAAAGTAATTCATTCTTCCTGACTCCATTCCAGCCTCACTCTTACCCAGCTGGGCTCCAGTTACAATAAAGGAAATGACTTTTCTTCTCCCCTTCCCCCATACCTTTGTTTTCCTAGTCACAGGGTGGGGCTGGATATTGAATGGAGAAATTGCTGGGGTTTGGTTCAAACTCCTCCCCTCACCTTTCCTTACACTATCCCATCCCGTCTGCAGCCACATACATAATCTTGCCTCTTGCCTCCGCCAGATTCTCAGGTGCCCAGACAATAGGAAGCCACTTACGGCTGGGACCTGGGGCTGTACTTTGGAGGCCAGTTAACCTACTTCCTGGAAGTCCGTAATTGTGCTGATGCAGTTGGGGCGCCCAGCCAGGATCTCTCTGATCTCTGGATGCTTGGCTGACCAGCCCTCCCGCTTCCTCTCCTCAGCCTTCGCAGTGGGCCTGTTTGGACTCCGTACCTCTGACCTTCCTTCTTGAGCAGTGCCATTGGTTCTAGAGCTGGGGACATTCTCTCTGAAGCTCTCAGGAACTGGCTCCCTCTCTCTGGGGGAGGCCAGGAAAGCAGCCGGACTGCACATTGTTTGTAGTTGAGGTTAAAATGAGAAGCTATGAATGGTGACCTGGTCTCTTGGCATGTTGGCAAACCAGGGAAACTTGATGAGTTTTCTGACGATTGTCCTTGATTGTCCTTTCCCCCTAGTCAGAGGTGTTTGGCCAAGGAGGAGAGATTGTGGGAGGAGGAAAAACTGCCTCTTTATGGCCCCTACCTGGAACTCTGTTGTTTGACCCGATTCCTGACAGCATTATCACAGGGGCAACTCCACCATTCTTAAGGCTCCTGGGAACTTTCAGGGCCTCCTTTCTCAGGATCGCGAACAGCTTTCTCTTTGGAGAAGTGTTGCCTAATGGCGATGCTCTGGAAAAGGGATGATGCAGATAGAAAGCTGTTGTCACTTCATCAAGCTACAGACCATTTCCTCTAAATTTGTGACTCCAGGAAAGGCCGGTGAAGAAATCACACATGTAGCGACCAAGACTGTGGTATAATGGGCTGGCTGACGACAGTGTTTTCTGCAGTGCTGAAAGCTGTGCTCATTTTCTCACCCACACCCCCATCCAAACAAGCGCAGTAGAATGATAATTACAGTAACAGGTACCATTTATTGAGTGCTTACTCTGCACCAGACACTGTCCTAAGTGTATGTCACGTACATTATCTCATTTAATTCCTACAACAACCTAATGTGGTACTGGTCTTACTTATTTTACAAATATAGGGAAATGGAGGTTACTTGCTACAGTCACAGAGCTAGTAACTGGCATAGTTGGGATTTGAACCCAGGCATCCTGACTCCTTGCTTACCAGAGTCTTTGCATTCCTGACTAGGGCAGTCATTTACCCTCCCTGAGGCTCAGTTTCCTCTTCTGTACCTTCAGGGTGAAAAGAAATCACCCTCCACACACTGGTGGTGTCAGATAGCACTGAAGGACATTGGTTCAAAGGCTTCATGAACTCTAGTGTCAGTAAAAGTGCTGTTAAATTTCTCCTGGGTCTCTGGCTCCTGGCGTGGGAGTCAGTGGAGCAACCCTGCCCTCTGCTGTTGTACTGTTGGTGTTGCTGTCCCGTTTATTGACCCAAAAGCCTTTGATTCTAGTTTGTCTAGTTTATCTCTAAGGAAACAGCCAGCCAGCAGGTCATTAAGGCTGGCTGCTGGATAGATGCCTGGGGCCTGGGGCTTGCCCCGCAGGGAAGGGGAAGGGCAAACACCTGGGCTGCCTTCTGCCCCGACAAGGGACTCCAGCATGATCAGAGTGGGACTTCTAATATGTAGCAGCAGCTTGTGACCTTCAATGTGCCTTAATCCTGCTCTGTTCTTTGGAAAAACAAAAATAAGACCCCGTAGAAGCCCCACATTGGCTGTCCAGGGCAGAGATGGAGGGGCTGGGGGTGGGGCCAGGGATGGAGGACTGATAATTTACTAAGCATTGTATTGGGAGTTTCACTTAGATTATCTGATTCAACCCTCATGGTAACCCTACAACCCCATTTTATACAGGAAGGCCCAGAAAGGTAAAGTAACTTGCCCAGGGTCACACAGAGCTGACACTCGAAGTTAGGTCTCTCTGGCTCCAAAGAAGGGTCTTCTTTCCACTGTGACTCCCACGAAAGAACATTAGACCTGGAGTCAGAAGACCTGGATTTGAGCCTTGGTGAGCCAGGCCAGCTGTGTAACTGTGGGCAAGTTCCTTAGCTGTGATGAGTCTCAGTTTCCTATCTCTAAGATGTGGTGAAAGTAACCCACCTCATGAAGTCGTTGTGAGGATCACGGAGGTAACACATCAGAGAGCACTCTGAAAACATTAGGATGGAGTGGGTCAGCAGCAGCACGTAGCAACACTGTGCTCCTGAGCCGTTCTCATTTCATTTTGAGCATCATCTACTGTATTAAAGCACCCAGTTAGCTGCTGTCGGGGACACAGATTGGACCTACTGGTCATATCTCCCAGTTGGTTCCCTCAGACAGCTGAAAAACAGGTCAAAACTTGGAGTGTTCCTAATAATGGGCTGTAGTCTGGCTTCCATTCTGTCTCTCCCTTGGAACATTCCCTTGGGGGTGTCCCAGAGGATAGACTCAGCGGTCCGTCCGCTGGCCACTCTTCAGTCCTCATCTTGTATGGCCTCCCGAGCTGCCCTGGAGGTAGTCAGGTGAATCAGAGTTTGCAGTCAGGCTGCTTGAGTTTCCATCCCAGCTCCTCATGAGTCACCGCCTTAACCTTTCTTTGCCACAGTTTCCTCATCTATAAAAGAGTGAAATGGTTCCCACCTCAAAAGGTTGTTGTGCAGACTAAATTTGAACATGTATTCAAAGCCCTCAGCAGAGTGCCTGGCTGTAATTAAGACTTAATATATGTTAGCGTTTATTATTAGTGTCTCGGTCACTCTTGAAACGTTTCCTTCCCTTGGCTCCCCTGACATTCCATGCCCCCTTCGTTTCCTCCCACTTCTCTGGTCATTCCAGTTTGCTTACCCCCCTCTATCCAGCTCTGAAACATTGCCGTTCCTCCAGGTGGGCTCACTGTTCCCTCCCTGGGCAGTCTTACCCACCCCCATGGCTCCTGTCCTCCACATGCTGATGACCACATACTCCACATACTGATGGAATCGGTGTGCAGTCCAGACCTCTCCACTGAGTCCTAGACTAGTATCCTGCTGTTAACTTCACATGTCCATTCGGAGGTCTTGCAGGCGTCTCAGACCCAGCCGGGCCTTCAGTCTTCCCCCCAGAACTGGCTCCTTTTCCATCGTAACCTGTCCTGTTGAATGGCTTCACCATCCACCCACTGCCCAAGCCGGAACCCAGGTGTCCTTCACGACACCTCTTCTTTCTCATCCTTATATCCAAGCCTGTCAGTTTTATCTCCAGATTATACTTTGAATGCGTTCACGTCTTTCCATTTCTCCTATCACCACCGTGTTCCAGTTTACCATCATCCCTCACCTGATGACCACAGTAGCCTTCTTACTGTCCATGGTCACTCTGGACCCCCAATACATTCTCCACAGAGCCGCTAGAGTGAGTGATCTTTAAAAAGAAAAAAAAATCTGGGCTTCCCTGGTGGCGCAGTGGTTGAGAGCCTGCCTGCCGATGCAGGGGACACGGGTTCGTGCCCCGGTCTGGGAAGATCCCACATGCCGCAGAGCGGCTGGGCCCGTGAGCCATGGCCACTGAACCTGCGCGTCCGGAGCGTGCTCCGCAACGGGAGAGGCCACAACAGTGAGAGGCCCACGTGCCGCAAAAAAAAAGAAAAAGAAAAAAAATCTGACTACGTCACACTCTGTCATCTCTCTGTCCTCATACACTTCAACGACTCTCCAGCATTCTTGGGTAAAGGCCAAAGTCCTTTCTGTGGCCTGTAGAGTTCCCCGTGGTCTGGCCTCGCCCCATAGCCTCCCGTTTCCTCTACTTCAGCCTTGCTGCTCTTCACAGGTCCAAAACTCGCCCTTCTTCCTTTTGACAAGGCCTTTGATCCTGCTGCCTCTGCCTGGAATGCTCTCTCACCCTCTTTTCGCCTAGTTAACACCTGCTCATCCTTCAGGTCTTTACCTGGATGAGGAACGGATGTCTCAGGGAAATAGTTACAGAATAGGTTGTGGCCCCTGTTTTATGCTTTCATAGACCTTCTCTTGAAGCTTTTTTTGTGGGTTTAATCTCACATTTATTCATTTGCTCATCTCCTTAGTGACATCCTGAGGTCTCTAATATGCTAGCATAACTTGGTCAGGGACCACAGGGTTTTTTGCCCTTTATGTGTCACCACTGAGCACATGTTGGCATGGGAGGGATAGTTGTTGAATGAATTGCCTGGGGTGGCCAAGTGATGTGATGAAAGTGAGGCCTTTCCCTGCCCTTCCCCTTCCCCACATCCTTCCCATAGCAGCCACCGTGGCTGCAGTTACTGTAAATGGCAGGGAGGAATTGGTTCCGGACATTGGGTTATTTGGGACAATTGCCTACAAGTGTCGAGTGAAAAGTGAATGATTTGTCTTCTGCCCCCAAAGGAGCCAAAGAGGCTGACCCAGGAGTCCTCCTGTCCAGCAGCAGGTCTTGAGCTGTACTCTGTAGGTACAGTCCAGACAAGAGCAAGCCCTGGAGAGAGAAAGAGAAATGTTCAACTATGGCCCAAACTAGTTATGAACTGTCCTGAAATCTGACAAATCCCAATTCTAATCGCAAGTTTTTTAATATATTTGTTTTTCAAATTTTTAGAAATCTTTGAAGGATGGCATTAGCTAAAGATGCCCATTGAGTATAAAGTGGGGAAAAAAAAGTATCTTTTACTTGTGGGTGATTTATGGCAGGGAGGGGGTGGATGGTTTGGCGATTCCCCAAGAACTTGGAAATGAAGTTTGTCCTCTGGGAGTTAAACTAGTTGGATCTGTGTGTAACAAGAGCAGTATTGTGTGGTAGTTAAGAAAGACTCTAGAACCAGATTGCTTGAGTTAGAATCCTGGTCCTGCCATTTATTAGCTGCGCACCTTGGGCAAGTTACTTACCCTTTCTGTGCTTTGTTTCCTCATCTATGAAATGGAGAAAGTAGCCTAGTGCCTGCCTCGTCATGTTATTGTAAGCGGTGGGTGAGTGAAGCCATGCGTGGCCCTGGTGGGACCAGGGCTTGCAGAATGAGTGCCCATGACTGGTAGCCATTTGTTAGTAGCTCCCAGGGAGCCCAATGTCTGCCAGGGCTGAATAGTACGTGAATTGGTGATTGTTACATATCTAAAGAAGTAATGATTTTTTTCAATTAAAAATTAGTTTAAAAACCAGTAGAATAATGAGTGGCCAACAGTGAAACAGTAAGTGAAAAGTCCGGCAAAACTAGAAGTATGCAAAACTAGAAGTATGTCCACATAGAGATACTGAATCTGGGTTTAGTCACCAGAAGGGTGTTCTTTGTTGTAGGCGGGGCTGGTTTGGCTAGCTCATGGCTGCCAGAACGAAATTTCTCTCCATGGCTCCTCATTTCCCTGTATTTTAAGTCCATGCTCACAGTGCAGCCTTCTGATGCCTAACTCGGCTTCCTGGGATTCTGATGACAGGAAGGATCAGGGAGCAGCACCTGTACAGGGGATGTGGTGTTCTGATTTCAAGGGCCAATTCATAAATGGACAGAGGTCAATAAATGGTTAGGATAGACACATCCTAGAATGTCTGCACCTCTCTGGATACTATGAAGTCCTGTTCCTGGACCTAAAAGGTCAAAAATGAGGCCTGAATTAGGGTCCTGGATTCACCAAGGTGACCCTGGCTTTGGAGAGGTCTCTGGGTGTTCAGCCAGTCAGCGTTTCTCTGACCACAGCCCTTCAGCATTGACCTACTGGTGTAGAATGTTTTGCTCACCTAACTCCTTCCTCTTACAGAGGAAGAAATGGAAGCCCAGAGATGTTTAATGGCTTGCCTTAGATCACACAGCAAGTTTGTTGTCAGCCAGGTTAGATTTTCAGGTCTTCTCTGCCAGACATTTCCCAGAGATTTGTCAGGGTATCCAAAGCACTCTTTCCCCATGCAGTCAGGGGAAGAATGTGTAAACACAGCATTTGACACTGAATGTTAAACATTCAGTTTTCTAATATTTGTTACAGAGCCACAGTGGATAATTATCTACAAAGGGGTTGTGACCCTGTTCTTTTACAGCTCGTGCAGGCAAATCTCAGGTGTTAAAAGGACCACCTCGGTGGAGACGTGGCCTGAGGATGAAGCCGTGGTCTGCTGTTAGTGAACACTGGTTGGCCAGCAGTCTTCAGTGGATGTACACACAGCCAGCTGTGGACTTGAGACAAATGCCTGTTCAGGGAGAGGAACTGGCAGCTAAGGACCAGCGCTCTCTTTGGTGTTTCAGGCTTTGTGTTTTCTTCATTGGGAGTCTCTGCTTGCTTAAATACCTCTGATAACTCCTCACCACCTGTGGGTGACCTGACTCTTGGTGGTCTGCCGTGCCCTCTTCCCCCATCCCAGCCTCCCCTCTGCTCACTCTTCACATGCGCCCTGTGCTGTGGCGGATGGACCTTCCCCTGTTCCGCCTCAGTGCTTTTGCACATGTTGTTCCTTCAGGTGGAATGCCTCTTGTCTGCCTGGCGATCAGCCTGTTAGACTCAGCCGATGCAGCCAGTCCTCTGTGGAGGAGCCTCCCCGAATGCACCCACACTCCTCCCCACCAATCAGAGGAGCCTTTTTCTCTGTCTTTGTTACTCTCCTTGTATAACCTCAGTCGTGGCCCTGTCAGTATCTGTTCACACGTCTAACATCAGTCTCGGAGTATGAAATTCTCTGAGTCTGGAGCCACATCCAGTTCATCTTTGTTTCCCAGAGCTCGGCAGAGTGCCAAGAACGCAGCGGGCACTCAGTGCTTGTTGGGCGAATCATGTTTTTATCAAACAACCATCTTTCTCTTTTGACACTTGGATAAAGCCCTTCCAGTGCACGTCATCCCCATATCTTTGTTCTGCAGTATTCTCCCAGGCAAGAGCTCTTCTTCTGAAATGGGGGCATAGAATAAGATCTCTGTCTATAAATGTCATTCTGGAGTCTAAAACCAGCAATGCAGCAGTCTTGAAGGATGGCATGCCTTCTGCACTGCCCAGCCCACTGTGCTAATTTGCCTTGTAGTTTTCCCGCAAGGGCTAGAATCCCTCCTCACTTGGGCAGTGCTGGAAGGGTGCCAACAAGCTCTCTGTCTCCACACTCCTCCCTATTACCAGGAAAAACCTCCCAGTACCTCAAGCCAGGTTTCAGGTTTGAATTAGCATGGTTTTCTCTTACGTGTCAGTCACCTTCTGGTCCTGCCTCGCTGAGGCAGCCCGGTGGTGATCCTGGTTAGAACAGGGGGTGCCCCACTCCACTCCCATCAGTAGCACTGACTCTTGCAGCAGCACCGGCTGTTTTTGTTTTTGTCAGCCCTTGCGTTTTGTTTTGTTAACTTGTTTCAGTTCCAAAGGCTGCCTTTTCATGAGAAGACCCTATATTCTGGAGTCACCTTTTCCCACTGTACCTTGAGCAACACTGCGGTGTCAGTGAAGAAAAGACAGAGGCATGGGCTTCCCTGGTGGCGCAGTGGTTGAGAGTCCGCCAGCCGATGCAAGGGGACACAGGTTCGTGCCCCGGTCCGGGAAGATCCCACATGCCGCGGAGCGGCTAGGCCCGTGAGCCATGGCCACTGAGCCTGCATGTCCGGAGCCTGTGCTCTGCAACGGGAGAGGCCACAGCAGTGAGAGGCCCGCATACCGCAAAAAAAAAAAAAAAAAAAAAAAGACAGAGGCAGCTACTGTGTGTTACACATGAGTAAGAACAGCGCCAGGAGGGTGGAAGTCCCCAGCGAGCCAAGGCTGTACAGAATGTCAACCACCAAACATTTCTGTACTTAAGCTGCATCCAGAATAAGAAGATGAACAAGCTGCCTTGCAGTCATTTCCTCATTTGTAACAAGGGGATGCTAGTGATTTGTGCTGCCTGCTTCTCAGGGTTCGTGTGAGAGTAGAGTGGAATCAAGTGGAAGAGCACACAGGAAAGCAGTGGTTTCAGCTTTCAGTCTGCATCAGAAACACCGGGGCTTCTACAAAATGCAATACTTGGGCTCGCTCTCAGCAATTATTATTATATCAGCCTGGGGTAGGTCCAGGAATCATCACTTTCAACAAGCTGCCCAGGGGTGTCCAATGCTGCAGTTCTTTCGACCAAACTTAAAAACACCACTGTAAATCAAATAGCAAGTATAAAATAGTTATTTGAGGCAACTTTAGTGTCTTGGACCTGGAATCCAAAGTCTTGGGCTAAATCCCATCTCTGCCAATTCCTAGACCTGTAACCTTGAATGACCTTCTATTAGGACTTCAGTTCTTCATACATAACAAGGAGATGACATCCCAACCTCACAGGGTTATGAGACTTAAATGAAAGTGTATGAGAACAAGCCCACCCCACTGTGGGGCTCATGGAGCTCGGTCAGTGTTTTACAGAAAGGGAGCCAAGTGTCCACGACTTCTGGAACGTGGTGTCGTGTTAACAAACACAGGGCAAAATACAGTCCTTGGCATCCAGCTTAATCAGGTATCCTGGAAATCTGGAGAGAACCTTAGAGATATAGTCCAGTCCCTTGAAACTCGGAAGGGAGTATAGAAAGCCCAAGGTGTATGAGGGTACCCAGTCACATGAAATGTGTTTAGATTTTCAGACTGGAAAAATTATTTCCTAATACTTTGAAGGAAGAAAAAGCGGGGATACCTTATTGGCACAGCAACAGTTAGTTACTTTTGAAAAACCGTGGAGATGGGGTAATACCCCAAGTATAGTTTGTTCCATACCTGCCGTGTACCAGGCGTTGGGGATCTAATAGTGAAATAAGAATGGAGGTTGCTAACTGGCCCAGTTTTCAAAAAGGAGGAAAAAAGGAGATCCTGGAAAAAGTGAACTTAGAATTCTTCTGACTTGACTCCTTCACAGAATTCTGAATGGGATTTTGTGGACAAATTCTGGTGGAATTCTGTGGAATTTTGCAGATGATGGAATAGGTAGACAGTGAGCATTTAGGAAGGGGGCTGATCACGAGGATTCAGCAGTGGTGGATCAGTCATGACTTGTTAGACCTGACTTCATGTTTTCACTGGGTTGTTGGTCACGAGACCCTCTTGATTCCCACGAGGCAATTGCTTTCATGATATCCTGACAATAAGAATGTGGGCAGAAAATCTAGAGAAATCAGATGGAGGAGTTCAGCATACCCAGCACTTCAGGGCCCTGGGTAGGTGTTGGAGAGGCTGGATTCCTGAATGCCTCATTAGGGTTCCTGTTGAGGAAGGGGCATGGGATCGGAGGTCAGCAAACCAGGCTTTTAATCTCAGTCCTGCACTTCCCCGCAGTAACCTTGGATGGATTACCTAACATCCCTCGGCTTCCCTTGCCCTGTCTGTGCTGTGTGTACTCTTTTTGAGGTTATTGCAAGGACTAACCTGGATGATGAGCATAAAAGCCCTTTGTAAATTGCATTGTAAACCTTAGTTATCACCACTCTAGAAGTTGCTCGTAATGGGGGTCCTGAATCATTTACTAGGCATCTGCGAATGTCAGGGGTGGGCCTCATGTATTCGACCTGGAGGTAAACAGGTACGGGCTCCGAGCCCCTCCTGTGTGTGATGTGCTTGGGGATGTGTTAAGGAAACCCTTTCCAAGGACACTGAGTGCTCTTTTGGAGGTGGGCCTGGAAAAAGGAGGAGACAGAGGCTTCCCTGGTGGCGCAGTGGTTAAGAATCGCCTGCCAGTACAGGGACACGAGTTTGAGCCGTGGTCCAGGAAGATCCCACATGCCGCGGAGTAACTAAGCCTATGTGCCACAACTACTGAGCCTGTGCTCTAGAGCCCACGAGCCACAACTGCTGAGCCCATGCTCTGCAACAAGAGAAGCTACCACAATGAGAAGCCCGCACACCACAACGAAGAGTAGCCCCCACTCACCGCAACTAGAGATAGCCTGCGTTCAGCAACGAAGGCCCAACGCAGCCAAAAATAAATTAATTAATTTTAAAAAAAAGGAGGAGACAGTCACCAGCTGGAGGTGGAGGAGGCTACAGGAGCTAAGGGAGCAAAGGCTTGGGACTGCCCAGGGAGAGCCTATGTGGCCAGGTCAGGAAGTAGAGTGGGGCAGGAGGTGGCCAGAGTGGTGACCCCAGGGGGGAAGCTGGAGAGACAGCCCTGGGGGTCCTGAGTGCAGGGCACCCAAGCAGCCTTTGCCTCTGGACAGGAGCACTAGGAAAAACACGTGAGAAGGTGTTTACTCTAAACCATGGGACTTTTGTGTTTTTTTGGCTGCGCTGGGTCTTTGTTGTGGCACGTGGGTTTCTTTTCATTGCGGTGAGCTGGCTTCTCTAGTTGCGGTTCACGGGCTTCTGTAGGTGTGGCACACGGGCTCCGGAGTTCACGGGCTCAGTAGTTGCGGTGCACAGGCTTAGTTGCCCCACAGCATGTGGGATCTTAGTTCCCTGACCAGGGATCGAACCCGTATCCCCTGCATTGGAAGGTGGATTCTTTTTGTTTGCTTTTTTTTTTTTTTTTCCTCTTCGTTGCTGTGCGCAGGCTTTCTCTAGTTGCGGTGAGCAGGGGCTACTCTTCGTTGCGATGCACGGGCTTCTTATTGTTGTGGCTTCTCTTGTTGCGGAGCACGGGCTCTAGGCACGCAGGCTTCGTAGTTATGGCAAGTGGGCTCAGTAGTTGTGGCTTGCGGGCTCTAGAGCTCAGGCTCAGTAGTTGTGGCGCATGGGCTTAGTTGCTCCGCGGCATGTAGAATCTTCCTGGGCCAGGGCTCGAACGTGTGTCCCTTGCATTGGCAGGCAGGTTCTTAACCACTGCACCAGAGAAGCCCGAAAGGTGGATTCTTAATCACTGGATCACCAGGGAGGTCCCAGGACTTCTGTTTGTTTTTGTCCATTTATCGTTTTAAAAAGCAGCACTTAAGTGTAAGAAAAAATGTAAGCAGTATTAAAAGGTAGAAAATGAATGCTGTTTCCTCCGTGCTGCTTGTCTCACTACCCTGAAGAGAAACCAACAGCCACGTGGTAGAGTCCACCAGGTGGTCTCTAAGGGTTACACGCATAGACTTTTGAAACGGTGGGATCATACTGCACGCTCTCTCTGATGCCTGGATTTTTCATGTAACCCTTTACCCAGGACAGTTTCTGTTTCAGGACCCTAAGATCTACCTCATTATTATTATTATTTTAAAATATTAATTTATTTATTTTTTGGCTGCGTTGGGTCTTTGTTGCTGAATGCGGGCTTTCTCTAGTTGTGGCGAGCGGGGGCTACTCTTTGTTGCGGTGTGCGGGCTTCTCATTGCAGTGACTTCTGTTGTTGCGGAGCACAGGCTCTAGGCGTGGGCTTCAGTAGTTGTGGCACATGGGCTCGGTAGTTATGGCTCATGAGCTCTAGAGCGCAGGCTCAGTAGTTGTGACACATGGGCTTAGTTGCTCCACAGCCTGTGGAGTCTTCCCAGACCAAGGCTTGAACCCGTATCCCCTGCATTGGCAAGCGGATTCTTAACCACTGCACCACGAGGGAGGCCCCTACCTCATTATTCTTAATATCTGCGTAGTATTCTGTCACGTGAAAGTGAGATTGCTTGTAGCCCACCCCTGCTGATGGGCACATGGATTATTCCTCATCTTTCAGCATGAAACCATGCTGGACACAGGTCTTGGCACGTTTGTAGGAATATTTCTCTGGGCAAAATTTCTAGCAGTAGACTTGCTGGGACCCTCATCTGACTGCTGCTTTAGTATGGAAAGTGAACTGGAATTGAGGGGGAGCAGAGGCAAGAAAAACAGCAGATGAGGATGACGCCGCTCCCCTTCCAAGGTCCCCGAGCTCCCATCCCTGGATGGAGTCCTCCCAGCCAGTAGAGGGCCCCACATGGACACAGTTCCTGGGCTTCAGGTTATCTGACCAGAGCTGCCTTCTGAGAAGAGGTTGGGGTGATTCATTCATTCACCATTGCTCCCCAGAGCACTCACTTGCGGCCACTGGCCCTGAAGGCTGTCCTTGCCAGCTTCGCAGCCGCCTCGAAGCCCAGTGTCTCAGCTGGTTCTGAGGAGTCGGTTTGCTGGGCTCTCCTCCAGGTTTCCAACTTGTGAAATGTGCAGGAGATTAGTACCTCCCCTGCCATCTTATCCCGTCCGTCACTGCCAGTCCAAGGATCCCTGCAGTTGCCTCTGGCAGCCGCAGCCTCTGAATCCTGTGCCAGCTGCTCTGGTACCTAGAAGAGCAGCTTTCCACCCAGAACCAGTATCCAGGGGCAGGGGGTGGAAGTACAGCCTCCATTGTGACCTCCCGCCTCCCAGTTCTGGGGGCGGTTGGAGGCCTTTGAAGTTGGCCCTGAGGAGCCACACGCTTGGGTCTGATCAGCCAGCGGCTTCTCACATCTGGTGGTTTCGCGTCCTTCATGGTTCCTTCTGCAGTCTGGATTTATAGGGGTCAAGTGGACTCCACCTTGGAGGGGCCTCCGCTTCAGGTCAGCACTGGGGGAGGCAGCCACACCTCTTCCAGGGGGAGGCAGTTTTATGGCATTGAGAGGTCCTTACACTAGTTCCCCACATACCCACCCACCCACTGAGTCCTTTGTGAGGGGAGTAGGGGGGATGGAGAGCGCCTGCAGCCTCCTGCTCGCATTCCTAGACACCGACTCACTGCACCCGCCGCCGCTGGAACAGCAGAGCTGTGTGAAATGTCAAGAGGAGTTATGCTCATGAGCTCCCTGGCCCCGTCTCTTTGTGGCTTGCATTTTCTTCCATCCGCACGCTGTTCATCAGATGGAAATCAGAGGGTGCAATTAGAAGATAATTTGCTAGTTCCAGACTTAATTTGGGGCCCCCTTCTTGCCTGATCGAATTACAGGGGAACATAATAGATTTTTGGTGAGAAATAGTTGGCTCTGTCACTGGAAGAAAGAGAGCTCCCAGCTCTCATCTGGGCCGGCCTTTCGGTATACTGTGTGTTGTTCCCCCCACCCTTCCACTCTGCCCCACCTCCTCTGTGGCTCTTGTGTGGCCCCCAGGCAAGGATCCTGATCCCCTCAGGGCCAGCTCAAGAGGTTTAAACTCAACTTGAGACCCAAGGAAAACAAGGAGCCCTCTGCAACCTCATAGGGCTGAAAAACATTGAAGCTGGCAGCTATTTAGAGACCTCACCAAGGCTGAGACAGGGGCAGCAACTTGCTGAAGGCCACATAGCTAGCCTATAGTGGTAGTAACAATAGTCTTAATGATATTAGCAGCTAACATTTATCTACCCTTAATGTGTTCCAGACTCTGTGCCAAGGGCTTATGTGCAGTGCCTTGTCGTACTCAAACCCAGACAGTCTGGCTGCGGGCCCAGGCTGGGCTCCAGCATAGCAATGGTGGAGCTCAGGTTCGACAGCCTGGGTTCAAATCCTGGCTTCACCTCTCACGTGTACAACTGGGTGACCTCAGGCAAGGGGTTTAAACTCTCTGTACCTCTGTTCCTTCCTCTGTAAAAAGGGGGAGATCACAGGACTGCCAGCTGGTGTGGGTTAAAATTCACTTATGCTTGTAAGTGCTGCACGTAGGGCTTGGGACAGGGTGAGTGAGGGTGAGCCCTCGTCCAGTGCTCACTGCCTGCTGGCTGCCTCTGGGGCTGGAGTGTGGGGTCTGTGTGGCAGGAGATAGACGTGGCTGAGTTCTGCAATAATGCCAAAGGCTGGTCTTCATGATTAGAGGCCGGAAACGGTGTGGTTGAGTGTGCTGCCTGTGGAGCAGTGGTCAGCAGACTAGCCCACTGCCTGTTTTTGTATGGCCTGTGATTTTTACATTTTTAAGTGGTTGAGGGGAGAAAGCAAAAGAATACTTTGTGGCACATAAAAGTAACATGAAATTCAAATTTCAGTGTCTATAAATAAAGTTTTATTGGAACAGAGCCACACCCGTTTGTTTACATTTTATATATGGCCACTTTCGTGCTGCAGTGACAGAGTCTGTATTTGTGTAGGCCTGCAAAGCCTAAAATGTTTGCTGTCTGGCCCTTTACAGAAAAAGTGTCCCAACCCCGTCTCTCACTGGATTTGAAGCCCAGCTCCCCCACTTACCAGCTGTTTGTCTTCAGGCTAGTGACACAACCATTCAAGACCTCAGTTCCATCATCTGTTAAATGGGGGTGATAACATCTACCCTGTAGATTGGCCATTTAAGTATGATGGATAACAGATGCAGAGCACTTAATACAGGGCCTGGAACCTCCTAAGTGCTCGATAAATGCCAGCTTATAACAGGGTGCAAACACCCTCTCTTATCACACTCGTTATTATCCCTGTGCCCAGTCAGTAGAGGAATGGGAAAAGGCTCCCTTGACACACAGCCACCACCTTCGCCACAGGCTTTCCTGTCATAGTGACAGGGTGACTTCAGTGGAAAGGAGTGTGTGCCTGGTGGGAAAGAGCTGGTGTCGCTCCCTCAAGTCCAGCAATGAGTTCTGGATGTGCCTACGCCTTCTGGGGGCTCTCCCAGTGGTGGGCCCTCGTTTGGTCAGTCCTGCAGCTGGGGCTCTTCAGGCAGGCCCCACTCCAGATACCTGGCCAATCATCCCCACAGACACCATGGGCCTTGTCCTCCATCGTGCCCTGTTTTTCAGTTTGAGAAGCCTGGTTACCATGGACACCGTGGAAGAAGCACCACTGCCTGCTGAGGCCGATGGCTGGCATTCTAGGAATGAATGAATGAAAGAAAGAAAGAGAGGGGACAGGTGACCTGGGATACAGGCTCTGTGCTCCTCCTACTTGCAGGAGGGCTTTGAAAGAGATCTTTCCCCTTGAAGAGGCAGAATGAAGCTCAGGGCTGAGACCTTCAGCTCTAGAGTCACATGAGTCTGCATTTAAATCCCAGCCCTGCCACTGACTAGTTTTTTGGCCTCGGGTAAGTTACCTAATCTCTCTGTACCTCACTTTCTTTGTGTATACCATGGAGATAACTCCCATGTCAGAGAAATAAGAGAGTGTCATACAGGTGCTTGCCACACGGAGAAGCGTCAGTTAACACCCTGGGCCTTGTTTCCTCATCCACAGTGTAGCTCTGCCCAGAAGTGGAGTGGCAGTCTCCAGGCCAGGCAGAGGGAAGGAATGAATGGGGACCCTAGTGCCAGCACCAAGTAGATGCCAGCCCAGAGCAGACAGCCCAGAGGGCAGCTCTCTGGATCTGGGTCTCTGGACCAACCTCTCCTGCCAGAGGGCCCCCCGCTTTAGGGGGTGGGTGTGGCTTGGCCTGGAGCTGGTCTTCTGTGCTTTTCTTCACCTCCGAGCAGAGTTACCGTCCTTTGGGCGGCTCTTCAGGTTGGGGACACTTGGGGCAGATGTGCTCACCCCCTCTCCTGCCCTGCCCTTCCCCGAGCTCAGGGACGGACACCCAGCCATTCCTGGTTATTGTCTGCGGCGCCAGCCTGCAGCCTCCCTCCCGCTCAGCTCCACCCCTTGCCTGCAAGGTCTGTTTCCTAATAGCTGCTCCAACCACACACCTCGTTCCGCGCGGAGCCCCTCCCCTTCCTCCCTCCTTCCCCCGGCAGGGGTGGGGCTGGAGAAGAAGGCTAACTTGACAGCAGCGCCTCTTTCCTGGCTAGTCACCGGCCCCTGCCCAAGAATCCTTGTGTGCGTGTAGCCTCCGCAGAGAGGTGCTTCTCCCGAGTCCTGAGGGGCCATCCAGCCTCCGAGAACTGGGGGGCAGCATCCCAGCCATGAGCCCCTGCGGGTCTCTGCTGGGGGGCAAGGGGCCCAGAGCGCTCACACCTCTCCGGCCCCTCCAGAGGGAGAGGTGAGCCGGGCAGCCAGCCCACAGCCAGCGGTGCCGGAGCCCCGGGCCTGTCATGGTGGCCGTCTGCCGGCTGGAGGCCCTTCCAGACGGGTTTGCAGCTGAGCTTGTGTATCTGATGTGGGAAGAAGATGGGGAGTTACTTGTCCGTCCAGGCTTACTTCACCTCCAGAGACCCCTTCCGGTGAGTTGGGCTCCAAGTCCTCTTCCCATCTCCTCTTTGGGCCCCTTGTCCTGAGGGGAGGGCAGATGCCTCCCTGAATCTGCTTCTCAGATTTCACTTGTCCTTTGACCGTGTGTCAGGCAGAAGCCAGTGGAAGCTGCTTCCAAGCAGAACCAGGCTGGCGAAGGCTTCCCCCATGTGCTGGGAATGGGAGGTGAGGGGTGGGCCCAGAAGGCAGCTCCTGGGGAGCTCGGCCTCTCCTTCCTTCCCAGACACACCTGGAAGAGCTTCTGAAAGGTGCTGCCGACCCGGCCTGCTCTTGGTGTTACTGCTTCCAGGGGAAGAGCACAGCTAGGGTGCTGTTCTTCCAGCTCTCACACGTCTCACCTGCCTGCAGGCTGTGCCGCCTGCCCAGGAATTTGTCCCAACAAGCAGGATGGGCAGGTTTTGCCAAACAGCATGGAAGCTGGCGAGGCCTGGGTGTAGGCAGCCCAGTCCACGGTAGGCACTCTAATTATACACGTTTGTTCTCTTAATGGCAGGCACCTTTGCCTCTGGCCTTTAAGGGCTCCTGTGCTCCCTTTGAGTACAGTTGCTGGGGAAAGGCCTGGGCAAGTGAGACTGGAGCAGCTGGCTTTGGAGTATCCTGAGCTGTGGGGCTGGCCCTCGTGCCTGCCAGGTCCCCAGGCCTGAGCTTCTGTGGGGCTTTTCAAAGGGAGATGTGGAAACTTCCTCTCTACCTCTGACCTGCCTTTCTTTGCTCTCTGCCCCACCCCCCCTCCAACAGAAACTCCCCAGGGAGGTTCTGGCTCTCTGGGTCCCCCCTGAATGGAGCCATTCCTGGCTGGGGTGGGGCTTGTTTTCATTCTTTGGGAGCAGCCTGTTGTTCCAAGGTCTGCCTCCCCCTCACCCATGGTGCTGGTCGTCTGGCTTCCCCAACCCAGCCTCTTGCCCCTAACTCGCTGCTGGGATACGTAGTCAGGTGGCTGTGCCCTGGGCAGAAAAGCAGAACACCATGCGGTTTCTGGGAATTACTAGACCCTGGTAGAGTGGTGGGAAACCCCTGGATTTGAGGGAGGGGAGAGGGAACTGGTCCTCAGGGCTAACTCTTCCAGGCATCCTGCTATGTACTTTATCCTTTGATCTCTCAACAGCCTCAAGATGTTTTGTATCCCCATTTTACAGATGTGACAACTGGTTTCAACATAGTTAACTTGTGGGGTCTCTCTGGCCCACCTCACCTGTCTTCCTGAGTTTCTTCTCTCATCCTCAGGAGGCTGCACCTCCCCCTGCATGTATCCCCCACAGGATCGTTCTCAGGTTTGCTTTCCTCTTGAAGCAGAGAGATCCGAGCAGAAAAAGGGTCCCCATAGTGTGCCTGGCATATGAAGGGATGGCAGATTCTCCTCTGCAGAGCCAGTGGGAATTGATCTTGAGTTGTACCATGTGGAATCAAGATGCCAAGTGTTTGAAGTAGCCACTGGGTTAAGCCAGGGTCTCATTAATCCCTCTTACTCTTAATCCTGGATAGGCAGCTTGGGGGAGGGGTTGTTCCCTTAGAAGCAGGAACATGTGCCCCTTTTAATCTCCAGGGACAAGACACAACTTCTGAGGAGCTAGAGCAGATAATGAACTCTCATCCTGGACCTCTGAGGGCCAGGCCACTGAAACCACCCAGGTCTGCCTGTCCTTTATCTTTTTCTGCCCCAGCCCCTCTGGGCAACCTGACAGCCCTCCCCCCAACTCTGTTTGGCCAGCTGGAGGGGGTCAGGAACAACTGACTGACTGGCCATAGACCCTCTCCGCTGCCCCCTCCCCCAAATGGGAGGCCACATTCCTGAAGCCACTTCTGAAGAGCTAGCCACACATGGGGCTGTGTGCCCCACAGGAGGGACCACCCAGACCCTCCACTCTCCCAGGTAGCAGTCTCATCAGTCACCACTCTCCCTGCCTGGTCAGAAAGATGCTTCTGCCATCAGCCCTCTCCTTTACTACAGGATGTCCTCATGGCAGCCCTCTGACGCCTCCCTGGGCCTCAGTTTCCTCCTCTGCAGAGCATAGGGACTGGACTTCCTGGGCTCCTGAACACGACCCTTACGAGATTCATGGAACAAATTAAGTCCTTGACCCTAGGCCTTGAACACACAGGAGTTCTGGGGCTCTGGTTGCAAGGAGAGTGACGCAACCAAATTCCACGGGGACATGATCTGGCGTGACAGTGCACAGGGGAGGGAAGAGGGAGCCGGGGATGAAAGATGTGATTTCTGTGCCCCCGGCACCCCTGCCTGGCAGGTCGCACTCAGCAGAGGGCACTGTCTTCCGCTGCCGGTGCCACCAGCTTGGGGGGTGAGATGTAGTTACAAGTGTCCTCCCAAGTAAGAAAACACCTCAAATTGGAATTTACAAAAGAGGTAAATTAGGGAGTGACTTTTGTCTGACATCTTTAAAGGATTTTTCTTTTTATAGCTTTTCTGTTTAATGCCCAACATTGATTTAATGGGTTTGGTTTACACATTGTCTCTTAAAGAAAACAAGTTCATCTTTGTATTCTAAAGCAACCCATGTTTAAAGGGAGAAACTGTTCTTAACGCAGCCCAGCTTAGCAGTAACGTTTGGCAGCCACCTTGGGACTCTTTTTCTCCTCATCTGAAAAATGAAGGACTTGATGAGGTGAATGGTTCCCAACTCCGCAACCTGTGTACCTCCTCAGAGACACACAAGCTCTTTTCCATGTTTTCCAAATACCGGAGGCTCTACCCTTAACTGCAGCACGACGGCACAAATTGCTTGAAACTATTACAGCCTTCCTGGCTTTTGGTTGGAACTGAATCAATGCACTCTGGCAGCACTTATTTCTTGCTGATCAGAGGCTCATTATGTGTTTGGTTAATTTTTTCAAACAGGATATCAACATATCCATAATAATTACAGCTCAATTGACAGCCTGTTTCAGTCTACAGGGTCTGCAGGAAGGAGGAGTAATAAAGGGGTCTGTGGTGGTAGAACACTGGGCTCTGATGGACCGGAGTCTATAGGCCCCTGTTCTGTCCGCAGCCCCTGGGCCTGGGGGAGGCGTAGCATCCCCAGTGGTGACTCTCAGGCAGGGGCAGAGACCTGCCCGCTCTCCCGTCCACCCTGGTCACAGCTCAGAGGTAGGGGCTGGAAGAAGCGTCTTCCCAACAGTTTCCTGCTCATTCAGAGGCTAAGGATGAGCATCCAACCAGGCCCTCAACCAGGACATGGGAGGGCTTGTTCTTTAACCTATGTAAATACCCTGTAATTGTGGCTGTGTTCTGCTTTTACCACATAAGGTTGAAATTTTACCTGTAAACATTTGGTCTGGAGAATTTGCATGTGACTGAGAGCCAGGCCTGTGTCTTATCGCAGTTGGCTTCTCCCAGGATCTTGCCTATTTGGTCTTGCACACCCTAGATGCACAGTAACTATTTCCTAATTGGTAGAAATTGATTATAATCAATTGATTTCTAATGGGCTAGATGAATAATTCATTTGGGAACCGTCTCTATTTCCAGAAATCTATTTGGTTCTGGGCCAAGAAACAGGTCCGTATTGCTTGGGCATGGCAGGGCAAGAGGTCTGTCTCCTTTTGCCCTTGGTGTTCTCAAATTAAAGACGGAGGTGGGGAAGTGAACGCTTCATGGGCACCAGCTGTGGGCCAGGCTCGTGCTAGGCATTTGTACGTGATTTAATTTTCATCATCACCGGTGTGCAAATGAGGACACTGAGGCTCAAGAGTCATGAAGTAACTGGCTTTATGTGACACAGATAGTAAATGGCAAAGAAGGAATATGGACCCAGATCTTGAAAAAAGTTATTTGTGAGACTCTAAGTATTATATTTTTAACTGGTGTGTTCCCTGCTGACTCAAAAGGCCTCAGCTTGGATCTCAGCTGCCCACTGAACTGACCATCAGGGTTTGGTCCACTTTGTACCCACCCAGGCTCTCCGTAGTGCTCGGGAAAAGTTCTGGAGGTCAAGGTGTGTGGGCTGGAGGGTTTCAGCTCCGCTCACTGACCGGGAGAGTGTGATGGCTGATGCCTCCACCCCAGGTCTGGACTCCACCATCAACCCCACCACCTCTGAGATGGATGCCCTCTGGCCTGCAGCCAGGACAGATGTTAACTTTCACTTGAAACTTTAAAAAATTGAAAGCTGGGAAAAAGCCTTGGCTTTGGGGAGAGCATATTGTGGCCATAGCCCCTGAGAACCTGAGGTGGGATTCTTTTGAGTAGGACCTTACTTTCCCAGAGTGTGTTTTGGATTCTTTTCTTAAAAGGCAGAGTCTTCTGGGGACCAGCCTGCTGTGGACTCAGCGGAGGAGGAGAGTCGCTGTGCCATTTAACTGTTGGGTCCTTGGGCTTAAGGAGGAGTGTCAGCAAGTGTTAACACTAGAAGGAACGCGAGCTCTCAGGACTCCAGCCTCTGTGTTTTCAAAGATGCAAACCCCGAGGCCCAGCTTAGTGGACATGCTGCATCGTCAGGTGCAAGTGCACATTGGTTCAGATCCCAGCTCCATCATGTGTGTACCGGGCAACTTTGCAGAAGTGACTTGACCCTGCTTTTCAGTCTCCTAGTCTGTGAAACAGGGATAATCCTATCACCTTGCAGGGTGTGGTCAGGGTTAGAGATCATGTAAGGCACCTCATAACAGCACCCAGAGTATGGTTAGCATTCCTGTAACAGGTCACCATAGCTGCTGTTAATGTCTAAGCTAGGACTCTAAGTCTACCCTGGCAACTTCCCCGGTGGCCTGGAACCACTTGTGTTCTGTGACAAAGCAGCTTGGGGACCCACAACCAGTCCTCCTATCAGCTGTTCACCTTCCTGTTCTTCAGAGACACCTGTGGTGACTGACTTTGGCCATGCAGCTGGCTGTGCCCGTCAAAGGCATTCCTTGACACAGATGTGTGCATCGGTGGTGTTGCTCTCTGGCCAGGTGTTCTTCCCAGGAGGCTGGCGTGGCTGTCTCCTGCGTGCCTGCACTCGCTTCTCTCCCTGCCTCCTCTCCTGGGCCTGGCCAGGGCTACTTGCAGCAAACAAAAGCAGGATATTGGCAATGGAGAGAAGGACGTGTCTGGTGCTCCTGTGCCCCGCGGCACACATACCATTGCGAGGGTGTGACAGGGCCCAGGCCTGCAGTTGGGTGCAAATTCGTCTGCACCAGCTTTTCTCCCCTGCAGACAGGAGAGGGGTAGGGCCTGGTGACTGTGAGCCCTGGAACTCTTGTGCTCCCACCTGGACTGCTGGTTCTTGCCACTCCCACCGTTTTCACTTTGGAAACATTTGCTAAGGGCTTACTCTGCCAGCCCTTTGCAAGGTGCTGAGTCTACCAGGAGTAAGTAGGACACTGTTCCTATCCAGTGAAGGAGGAAAGCAGATACCCAGAAACTTTACATCAACAGGTGGCAGCAGGAAGGAAGCCCCTGCTTCTGGTGCTGGCCCTGTGCTAGGCCCCTCACAGCCGTCCAGAACCTAGTTTAATCCTCACTGTTACCCCGAAAGTAGGTGGTGATGTTGCCATTTCACAAATGAGTTAAAGCAGCTGGGCCTAGGCCACTTAGGGGGAAAGTGGTGCTGAGACTTGAACCTTCAATCATCTAGGGAAAAGTCTAATCCCCTCATTTTACAGGTGGGGAAACTGAGCCCAGAGAGGGAAAGGGGCTTTTCCAAGGGCATGTAGTCTCTCCTCCCAATTCAGAGCTCATCCAATGTGCCCTTTTTTTTTTTTTTTGGCTGTGTTGTGTCTCCGTTGCTGCGCGTGAGCTTTCTCTAGTTGTGGCGAGCGGGGGCCTACTTGTCGATGCAATGCGCAGGCTTCAGTAGTTGCGGTATGCGGGCTCTAGAGCGCAGGCTCAGTAGTTGTGGCGCACGGGCTTAGTTGCTCCGCGGCATGTGGGATCTTTCCGGGCCAGGGATCAAACCCGCGTCCCCGGCATTGGCAGGCGGATTCTTAACCACTGCGCCACCAGGGAAGTCCCCCAGCGTGCCTTTTACATTGAGAGGAGTTGGAGCTGCAAGCCCAGAACAGGGTCTTCTCCTCTACCTCCTGTAATTTGTGGTCCTCACTGAGCCATTCTGGGCACTTCATATCCTTACTGTTCACACCAGACCCAGCTCTCAGGACCCTGAAGTTCAGCATCCAAAGGACAAGTAGGAAATGCTGAAGGCGGGAATGGCTGGTGGCAGAAGCCCCCATCGTGGCCTCTCACCCTGCACTGTTAATCAAGTTTTGATTAGAATTTCTCTTCCCCAACTCATTAAAGCTCTTGGAAAGTGGAGTAGGAAACCTTGTACATCTATCTTTCCTATCTACAGTGCTTGCCAATTTACTCCCAAGTTACTGTAATACACTTGCCTTGCCCTTCACAGTTTGCAAAAGGCTTTCCTCTTGCGTTAACTTATTTAGTCTTCATAGTGGGTCTTTGTAATAGATGCTGTGAGTCACATTTTGTCAATGAGGAAAAGCTACTGAGAGAAGTTGTCCAAAAGCCACCCAGCTGATGGCAGTAAGGGGCTGATAACGTGAGCTTCCATTATCATCATCATCTTTAACAGCAGTGAACACTTACTGAGTTCCTACTGCACTAGACCTTTTATAGAAACTGTGTATACTTTATTTTTTTTTATTTTTTAATTTTATTTTTGGCCCTACTGCACAGCTTGCGGCATCCTAGTTCCCCAGCAGGGATTGAACCCGTGCCCCCTGCAGTGGAAGCACAGAACCCCAACCACTGAACCGCCAGGGAAGTCCCAAACTGTCTACACTTTAATACAGATTATTTTATTTTCGCAGCAGTCTATTTTACAGATAAGGAAGCTGGGTCAGAGAAGTGAAGTCACTTGCCCAGGATGACATAACTAGTAAGCAGCAGGGTCAGGATTCAAACCAAGAGGCAGCTCCACCCTGCCTCTCAGAAAGCAAGGATGTGGCCAGTGTGGGTGGTGTGAGGCCTCCATGACAAGAACAGAGAGTCTGTTAACTAGGGAGAAAGAGGTGGGATGGGCTTGTCAGGCCGAGGGGCTCTTAGCACTGGGCGCCAGGATCAGACGTGAGGACGAGCATGTCTGTACAGACATGGCCCGAGAATACCCGCCCCGGCCTGACCAAAGGTGGAACGTCACGGTGACTGGAGCAGAAAGGAGACCTGGGGCTAACATGCATGTATTACACAGCGCCGATGGGATTTTAGTTTTATCCCCCCAATATTTTATTTTGAAAATTTTCAAATATATAGAAAAGTTGAAAGAATAGTTCAAAGAACACTCATGTGTCCGTCACCTAGACTCATCATTTGCTAACTTTTTTTTTTTTTTTTTTGCGGTACGCGGGCCTCTCACTGTTGTGGCCTCTCCCGTTGCGGAGCATAGGCTCCGGACGCGCAGGCTCAGCGGCCATGGCTCACGGGCCCAGCTGCTCCGCGGCATGTGGGATCCTCCCGGACCGGGGCACGAACCCGTGTCCCCTGCATCGGCAGGCGGACTCTCAACCACTGCGCCACCAGGGAAGCCCTATCATTTGCTAACTTTAAGCCACTTTATTTGTCTGTACACACACACAATGTTTTATTTATTTATTTTTTACTTAACTATTTAAAAGTCAGTTGAAGTTTCCCCTTAATTATTACTTTACTATTTTTTCTTCTACACATTTTTCTATATAGCCAAAGTATCATCACATCTAAGAAAATTGACAGTAATTTTACAATATAATCTAATGTATAGTCCAAATTCAGATTTCCTCAGTTGTTCCAAAACTGTCACTCTCGTCTGTTTTCTTTTTCAGTCCAGATTCAAATACAAGGTTTAGGTATCGCATTTGGTTTCTGTGTCTCTAGGCTTTTTTAATCCCTGGGCCTTAACTTTTTGGAAGAGTAAAGAGCAGTTGTCTTATAGAATGACCTCCCCTTTCTGGATTTGCCTGACTGTTTCTTTATGCTTAACATAATTTTCTCAAGCATGCTACATCATAAACTGTTATATATAGGATGGATAAACAACAAGTTCCTACTGCATAGCACAGGGAACTATATTCAATATCCTGTGACAAACCATCATGGAAAAGAATGTTTTTTAAAAAAATGTCTATATGTGTATAACTGAGTCACTTTGCTATACTGCAGAGATTGGCACAACATTGTAAATCAATTATAGGTCAATTTAAAAAATTTTTTTAATTAAAAAAAGAATGCTACATCAGTGATGCTGTTGGTAATGGGTGGGTTTTTGAGCTTCTTTGATTCATCGAGATAGCTGTCTAGACCAGAGGTTCTTAACAGGGTCTGTGAGTAGGCTTCAACCCTTGATACACATGTACCCCATACCTAAATTCTATGCACATTTTCCTCCTATGCGCATTTTGCCAGGAGAGGCTTCTTGGCTCTATCAGATTCTCCAAGGGCTTCAAGACCCAGAAAGGTTGAGGTCCCCCAGCGGAGGCAGGTCATACAGAGCTGGTTTCTGGGGTCCTGTTCACTCAGACTGGCTTCCGTTGGGAAGATAGCAGCAAACTGTAACATTCCCTTGTCCTGGCTCTGGATCAAAGAGGTCCCTCCATTTTGTTCTTACACCTGGGAGCCCGGGGCGGCCTGTGTAGCCTAGTTCCAAGGATCCGGGAGAGTTTCTGTTCTCATCTTGCCTTTCAGATGTTCTGAATGCCAGGATTCCCTCACCAACTGGTACTACGAGAAGGATGGGAAGCTGTACTGCCACAAGGACTACTGGGGGAAGTTTGGGGAGTTCTGCCATGGATGCTCTCTGCTGATGACGGGGCCTGTCATGGTGCGTGAATCCCTCCATCTCTGCCCCTCTTGGTCATCAGAATCCATTGTCAGTACCTCCAGTTCCCCGTGGCCATTCATCTTCTGGTCTTCCCATCAGCCAAGGCCTCTCCCTTTATTTATTCAGTCATTTAACAGATTTTTTTTTAGTACCCATTAAGTGCCAGGTAAGGTCCTTCCCTCAAAGACTTAACAGTCCAGTGTTGGGGTGGGGGGGTAGGCAGGCAGGGAGGAGACACAGTACGATGGGATGAGGGCCTTCAAGGAGAGCATGAGCCTTTCTAGTGGGGATGATTACTTCTGGGAACCTGTTCTCATGGCTGAGACCGAAAGAGTTTTTTGCAGTCTCCGAAATGACAGGGAGGCACCCATCTGACCCTTTCTCTGGAAGCGTGAGGGAGGGGAGTGCCAAGGTAGATTATGACTGGCGTCTGTAGATCCTTGATGGGAGGTCCCTCGCCCATCCCTACCTTCACTCCAGCAGCAGTGACAACTCACTTCCTCCCCATGTCTGTCTACCCTTTTCCCCACCTGCTCACAGGTGGCCGGGGAGTTCAAGTACCACCCAGAGTGCTTTGCCTGTATGAGCTGCAAGGTGATCATTGAGGATGGGGATGCATACGCCCTGGTGCAGCACGCCACCCTCTACTGGTAAGATGATGGCCCCGTGTCCATCCTTCCCTACAGGAGTGGCCAAGAGAGAGGGACAAGTGGCACTGTGAGTTAGGCAGAAAGATTACAGGGGTATCAGCATGCTGGATTCCTATCACAGCAATGCTCTTAACCAGGTCTGAAAGCTGTGAGCAAGATGATTAACGTCTCTGCCCTCTGTCCTTACCTACTGGGAGAATAACCACACTGCCCTGCAAGCCTCCCAGAGGAAGAGAGTGCCTGGGAGGGTGCTCTCGGAGAAGGATCCCAGAACATTAAAGGCAAAGACCCCTTAGAACTCACTCAGTCCAACTGCCTCTGTCGATAAAAGAAGTCAGGCTGAGGCCCAGTGCTTAACTTGAGTCAGAGGCAGAGTGAAGAGAACCCAGGCCGTCTCTCCCCCAGTCCCAGCTCACCCCAGAGAACCCAGGCTGCTTATTCTTGTCAGCTGGAATCGGGCAAGGGCAGTGAACATGGGGCTATGGATATTGTTACTTGAAGCCACGTGGGGGCTTCCAGGTGGGGCTGCAGGTTCTCAGCCCCCTTTCTGCTCCTCCCGCAGTGGGAAGTGCCACAACGAGGTGGTGCTGGCACCCATGTTTGAGAGGCTCTCCACAGAGTCTGTCCAGGACCAGCTGCCCTATTCCGTCACACACATCTCCATGCCGGCCACCACCGAGGGCAGGCGGGGCTTCTCCGTGTCCGTGGAGAGTGCCTGCTCCAACTACGCCACCACCGTGCAAGTAAAAGAGTGAGTGTCTGGGGCAGGGGTTCTTGAGCAGAGCCCACAGATGGGCCTTGAGGGGATCGGAACCCCAGAGTCATAGCAGAGCTCCCCACATCTTCATCTCGTCTCTTCCTCCTGGGCTCACTGTACTGTCACCGTGCCTGGGCCTTGGCACTTACTGTTCTCCCTGCCTAGGTTCCTCCCCACCAGATACTTAACGCCAGAATTGCTCACCTTTCACGTGTCAAGTTTCAGATCATGTTTGCTCTTTGAAATTATCTGCCTTGGTTATGTTTGTTTATCATGTGTCCTCCTCATGAGTTCCTTCTGGAACTTAGTCTTGTTCAATGCTGCATGTCCAGGGCCTGGAACAGTGCCTGGCACATTGTGGGTGTGCATGGATTATTGTTTCGTTGGTTGAGTGAGTGAATGGAGGAAGGAGGAGAAAGAGGTTAAGACTCCATCCTAGGTCCAGGCCAGCGACCAGATGGGGGAAGAGTCTGTCTGCCTAATAACAGTAATGAGGCACTGTGTCTGCCAACCCTGCAGACGGTGACTGTGCACTTACTGTGTGCTGGGCACTGGGTGCTCACAGCAGAGCGGGGAGGTCCTGGGGTTGGGGGAGTGAGGTGAAGTCTGCTCTAAGCCTAGAACTGTGTTCAGGGCTGAGGTGGGAGTCTGTGGCTGTGTCTGGTGTAGATTGAGTGGTTGGGAGTAGCCAGAGGGGGTCTGTTAAGTCATGGAGGGCCTGGATTATGGAGACTCAGCAGGTCTATTGAGGGATTTAAGCAACTAGGTGACACAACCAGGTGAGCATTTTAGAAGGATGGCTGCCGTGGAAGTGGGACGAGAGAGGAGCAGGCCTAGAGGTGCAGAGACCAGCTAAGAGGCTGATGCAAGATCCAGGCAAGGGATGTTGGTCACTATGGTGATGGAGGATTCTTCAGGATGGTGAGGGTTGGGGGGCAGTGAGGGAACCCCACATGGGGACGGTGCCGTCCAAGTTTCTGGCTGAGGCCTCTGGGTGAGTGGGGGTGCCCTTTACTGAGACGGGGCACCCTGTGAAAGGTGTGGCCTTTCACTGTGAGTGGCCTGGGCCTTGGGGGCCAGTAGGGGCCTGGGGCCTGGTGAGCCATCCCTGCACAAGAGAAATTGGTCAGACACTTTTTAAAGATGCCTTCACCCCGCCTCAACTCCTGTCTGGCCCAGGGTCAATCGGATGCACATCAGTCCCAACAACCGCAATGCCATCCACCCTGGGGACCGCATCCTGGAGATCAATGGGACCCCCGTCCGCACACTCCGAGTGGAAGAGGTACAGTGTGTCCTGTGGGAGTGGGACACAGAACAGACCCTCTGGGAGATCAGGCCATGGCCTTTACCTTTTCCTACCCCCAGTCTATCTCTTTGTCTTGCCAGTGAGCCTGTGACCACTAGTGACCTCCTGTGTCAGCCTGGCACGTTACCAGGGCAGCAGGGATGGCCTGCCAGACTGTCAGAGGGCACTGTGTGGCTAGTGGCAGCTGGAGGCCACACTGGGCTTGGGTCATCTGGGCTGACGGTGGGTGGCCTGCAGTGGGACAGCCTGTGGAGCCAGCCTTACACTGCTCTTGGCCACAGGTAGAAGATGCAATTAGCCAGACGAGCCAGACGCTTCAGCTCTTGATTGAACATGACCCCGTCTCCCAGCGCCTGGACCAGCTGCGGCTGGATGCACGGCTCTCTCCCCACATGCACAATGCCAGACACTCGGACACCCTCATCCCCCTGGACACCAAGGAGAATCTGGAAGGGACACTGAGGAGACGCTCCCTGAGGTGCCACTTCCCACCCCGGCTCTGCGCTGTCGCATGCCGGCCCTCAGACGAGGTGGAGCCGGCTCTCAGAGGCCAGCAGAGTTAGGAAGGGAACCAGCTGGCCAGGGACGGGCTATGAGGATTGTGCTGACCCAGTTCCCCCGCCTCAGGGATCACAGTTCATAGCCGGGACCCAGCTGTCTGCCAGGTTTCCCTAGAAACCAGAGGGTCAGGCTCTGTCCACTGAACTGAGCTGGACAGGAGGCAGCAGTGCTGGACCCCAAAGGATAGCATGGCCTGTGGGGGAAGCGTGGGGCTCAGAGGCTGGAGAAGGGGCACAGATAGGGTTTATAAGTGTAAAGACGTTGAAAACTAGAAAGCAAGAGGTGAATTAAAGTTGTTTTAGGTTTTCAAGAAGGGACAGGGAACCCTGGCGGTCCAGTGGTTAGGACTCCGAGCTTTCACTGCTGGGGGCCCGGGTTCAATCCCTGGTTGGTGAACTAAGATCCCACAAGCTGTGAGGCGTGGCCAAAAAAAAAAAAATGTCATAAACATAGTGGCTTTATTGCTCTAAAAATCATACACACTTATTATTTTAAAATTCGGGAAATGCAGATGGGTACTACGGAGATGGGCAAAATATCCGAAATCCCGTTTGCTTGTTTGGGGTGGTACTAGGCTGTCGCTCTAAGCCAGTCAGGGCTTAAATCAAGCAGGCATGGAAGGCGGTGGACTTCCATCAACAGTGCTGTCAGCTAGTAGAGTCTAATCCATCGTTCCGGGTGAGAGATACTTAGGATTCCCACTTTTAATGTGATTTTACCATGCTTAAATGGGCTGCAGATGTCTGCAGCCCCTAGATGACACATCTGTCTGATGTTAGAGTCCCCTCCCGCATCACAGCATCCTAACTACAGACATTGGAACAGACAGGGCGGACCTGAGGTTCCTGCCTCTAGGCGTTCCTGGCGGGTCTCTGAGGACTGCCCTGTCCCTACCCTCATCCTTCCTCATCCTCAGGCGCAGTAACAGCATCTCCAAGTCCCCTGGCCCCAGCTCCCCAAAGGAGCCCCTCCTGCTCAGCCGTGACATCAGCCGCTCAGAATCCCTCCGCTGTTCCAGCAGCTACTCGCAGCAGATCTTCCGGCCATGTGACCTGATCCACGGGGAGGTCCTGGGAAAGGGCTTCTTTGGGCAGGCCATCAAGGTGAGCACTGGTGGCAGCTGTGCCACCTCTCTGCCCCCCAGCCCTCTCACCTCCTTTTGGGGATTTCTTATCACATGGCCTCCCCGACGCCCTGCAGGATACCAGACCTCACTCCTGGCTGGAGGTGATGGTGTGAGGGCCGCACCCCTGCCCTCCCAGGCCACCGAAGGGCAGCATTGCTGCTGAAGTGAGCTTGGTGGACCTGGAGCCCCGGGTGGGGACGAGCTCTCCCGTGGCCCTCCCGCCTCCAGTCAGTGGGTGTCTTTAGGTGCCCAGAGGCCTCGGTGCTGGGAGTGGCTCCTGCCTCCCTGCTGAACAGTCTCGGGGACTAACCTCTCTTTCTCTCCTCCTCCTCTGCTGAGAGCTGGGAGGGGGGGGTCAGGTAAGCCATGTGTCTCAGCCTTCGGGGCATTGGGGCTGGAGAGCTCACTCCCAACCCACCCAGCTCCCTGGTGCATGTCTGTGGCACTGACCCTCCTGCCCCTAGACTCCTTTTCCCCCAGGGGACATGCTTCTGTGTCAGGTGACCAGAAACCCTGCTTGGCTTGGCAGCAGCCCCACCCCCCCACCCCCACCCCACCGCCTCCTCCCACATGTCCCTTTTCTGGATTCTTGCTTCTCCTTTGTGCATGCCCAGCTCTCCAGTGGGGAGGGTGTGCTCCCCTCTTAGTCCCCCGGGGTCCATGCTGTGTGTTCTACACATGAGCTCTGTCAGTTTTATCCGGTTACTTCAGTGTGTCCTCCAGGGGATGGGATGGCCAGTTACATCGATTTTCACACAGTTCCCCAGAACCACCTCTGGTCTCTGCACCAGTAACAGTCACCCTCCTTTTAGGTGACACACAAAGCCACTGGCAAAGTGATGGTCATGAAGGAGTTGATTCGGTGTGACGAGGAGACACAGAAGACTTTTCTGACTGAGGTAAGAAGGGGAGTGTGGCGGTTAGGAGTTTGATGTCAGTGTTGGAAGACGGAAGTTGTTACTAAATAATGATTTCAATCCCGGCTTTTGGCACCAAAAAAAAAAAGATTTCAAGAGGAAACTTAGTTTGGAGTCACTTTCTTAAGGTAGAAAAAATCATTTAGAGGAACATCCCTGCCCTCTCTAAATTACAGCATAATTATTTGTGCAACAAACACTAAAGACAGCATGAGCTAGGTACCGCGAGATGTGGTTCAGAGGAGCTCGTGGAGTGTGGGGTGATGGACATGAACACAGACCAGTTCAGTGCAGCTCAATGCTGTGACCCACCTGAACGCCGTGCCCGGGGAGCCTGGCACCTTGAATGTTGACACGGTTCTCCCACCTCTCTCCGTTGCTCCACTGGGTGCTGCCCTCCAGACCTTGGGTCCTCCTACTCCAGTTCCCCCGATGCAGCTCCTAGAAAGGCAGGCTCCCAGGGGTGAGGCCTGGGAGGCCATCCCCATCCACCTGGGGCCTTCTTCCACAGCACATGAGATAGGAGGTGGGAGATGCAGGTCACATTTGTCAAGCTGACTCCCTGGAGGGAAGGGGTGAGAAAGAAACCACCCGCCCTCCTTGGCCTCCCCTCCTTCAGGTGAAGGTGATGCGCAGCCTGGACCACCCCAACGTGCTCAAGTTCATTGGCGTGCTATACAAGGACAAGAAGCTGAACCTGCTGACGGAGTACATCGAGGGGGGCACGCTGAAGGACTTTCTGCGCAGCGTGGTGAGCGTGCCACCCCCAAAGTTCCCAAGAGCCTTGGTGGGTTGTCTGTGGGACACCTCTGTCACCACTTACTCTGGAACCATGATGGCCAGAGAGGCCCACTGCTTTGCCTACAAAGGGCCGTGCTGGGTGGGACTGGGCACAGGCAGGGAGGGTTTGCTGGCAGATCATGTTGACCCACGGGGCCCGGACCACAAGTGGGACAGGGCCCAGAAGCCTCTGATGGGCATTCCTCCATCCTGTAGGACCCGTTCCCCTGGCATCAGAAGGTCAGCTTTGCCAAAGGCATCGCCTCTGGAATGGTGAGTCCTGCCAACAGCCCTGCCAGCGGAGCAGGGGTATTGGGAGTGGGGGGTCAGGAGAGGTGCAGGGATGGCGGGCAGGCACTGAAAGGCAGAGACCCTGTCCTGGGCAGCCTGCATGGGCTGGGTCCTTCAGCACCTGTTTATCAAGCTTCTCTCTGTGCCAGTGAAAATTGCCCACAGCTGGCTGTTCTCAACTTACAACTCTACTCTCAAAGAATTCCCAATCTTCAAGAGCAAACAGGGTATGGGCAAGGCGAACTGGAGAAGCAAACTAGCACGAGGCGGCCTGGCCCTGCTGTCACAGGGGCATCCAGGTGCTGAGGGCCCTTAGAGAAAGCAGAGAACCTCACTGCCCAGGAAATCAGAGAATTGGGAATTGTGTTCTAGTTGAGCCCTGAAGGATGGGTCAGAATTGCATGAAAGTTCCTCTTGGCAGAGAGGCCCCAAGGTTGGGGTGATGAGAGCAGCAAAGAGCTGGGAGGAGAGAGGAGGAAATAGTCTATTTCACTGGGAAAGAATGGTGCCAGTCACAGCGATGGGGACAGTGACAACTGCCGAGTGCTTTCTCCAAGCCGGGCACTGAGCTGAGGGACTAGCACCTCTCATGACAGCCCTGGTTCCAGATGAGAAGCTGAACTACACAGGGACGGAGCTAGGAGCTTGGGTCAGTTGGTCTGACCCCCAAGCCCGAGATTTTAATGCCTGCTGTTCTATGTGGGGTCCATGAAGACAGTATTAGACAGGGGGGACATTAAAATCCCTGCGTTTAAGCTAAGGAGTCCAGACTTTATTTAGGAAGCCAAAAAGACACACATATAAGATTTTTCAGCAAGAACATTTCGTGACCAGAGCTGTGCTGTTTTGAAGGTGACTCTGATGTGGTCAGTAGGTTGGCGGGGAGTTGGGAGAACTCAGGGCAGGGAGACCTGGGTTGGGAGTCATGAAACCTTTCAGGTTTCTGAATTACAGTGGGGCTGTGGGACCAGGAGACTGGGAGGCAGGGTGGAGTCAGAATGGAGACTGGTTGGTAGTGAGGGAGCAGGGGTCGGGGGAGGTGGGCCCAGGGCGCCTTGAGGTGCCTAGAAGAACAGTGGTGTGGTCTACCAGACTGCCGGGGGCGGGGGCGGGGGAATGATGGTCGGGAAAAGGGTTTGGGAAGAGCTAGGATAGGATAGGCATCTCCTGAGGCTGATGTGCTGGTGGTTCGTGGGGGTCAGCAGTGAAGAGAAGGTGGCTTTGAGAGGCGCTGACATTGAGGAGGCCGGAAGGAAAAGGCAGGCGTCTCGAGGGCAGGTGTCTCGGGAGAGGCATGGGCAGCCTCGGAGGAGGGGTGGCAGGCAGGTCAGGAAGAGCTCCCTGGGCCTGTGAGCAGCTCCAGGAGCCCAGGGGCCGGAAGTAGTGCTGTGGGGGCTGCAGGGGGCTGGGCGGTGGCTCCTTCCACTCTTGCTGGGGAAGGGAAGGAAAAGGAAGTGGCTCCAGGATGACAAGAGCCATTGGTGGAGGCCTGGAGGGGGGAAATAGCAAGTAGAGACCAGTTTGGAAACATTTGGATAGGAAGAGGGAGAGGTCAGTGAGAGCACCGAATCCTCACCACTAGACCACAGGGAGCGGGGAGGGTGCTGAGTCTCAGGGGAGGGGGATGTTGGGAGCACAGAGCCAGCTGGACCAGGAGGAGGCCACTTGCCCTTTCACAGCAGGAAGGATCCAGAGTGGCTGAAGCCAGAGACTGGGGTGAGGGTGAGGGTGTGAAGGGGCAGGAGCAATGCACCCAGGTGGGGCATCTAAGTAAAGTGGGTAGAGGGGATGGAGGCTTGCAAGGGCCAGGGCCCAGTGGAGTCGGAGACTTGAGAGAGCATCCACTGGGTTGGGTCAGTGAACAGAGGATGGGCAGGAGATGGCATCAGGGAGAGGGGAAGCCCCGGCAGCCTTTGGCTTTCTGTTGTTGGTGGGACAAGGGAGTGACAGCAGGAGGGCTCTGGAGTCCGGGTTGGTTCCGAAGCTGGGTGGAGATGACCTGGGAGAAGAGCAGGTTCTGTGGCCCCCAGTTTCACAGTCACCATCTGGTTGATTAACTGCCCATTGGCCTCAGCTCATACTTCTGTTCCAGGCCTATTTGCATTCGATGTGTATCATCCACCGGGATCTGAACTCGCACAACTGCCTCATCAAGCTGGTATGTCCCACCACTCTGGGCCTCCCCAGGGCGGTCCTCCTGGCCTCCTTGTCACCAGGGAGACTGTCCCCTATTGCTTTAGACCAGAGGTATCACCTAGGGCTCCTGTCTTGCCCCTCCTGCTGCCTCCAATGCCCTCCTCTGTCTTCCAGGGGCTTCCTAACACATGCCGACGAATCCCACCTCCTCCCAGTAGCAGCTTTGAAATCCTTTGGTTAAAAGGGACTTGAGAAGTTCCTTAACTGTACATAGAGCCCTGTCGCTTTTCCTGGTTTTGCCCTGTGATGGTGAAAGCAACTCACTGAGGACCCAGTTTTACAGCCTTGGCACCTGAAGCCTCAGCCCGAGGCCACAGAGCTAGTAAATTCACAGTGACTGGTTTGGGGCCAGCCTCCGTCCCCCTTGCTGGTCAGCTTTGGCTGTTACAATGTTACTACTCCTGTTGACTTCCAGTGTGGCTTCCTGGGTGTCCACTTACTGGCCCTGGCTGTGCCCTCTGGACTTACACCAAACAGTCTTAATCCCTTTTCCACATGACTGCCTTGTAGCTGTTTGAAGAGCTTATCTCCCCTACATCCCCCCAGTGAATGCCTCCACCTTGTCTTTTTCTGTCTTATCCTGGTTCTAGCCATGGCCTTAAATCTTTCTGGGAACAAGGCAGGATGAGAAAAACACAAAACAAAAGAAATCCTCTGTCCTGCCTCTGAGTTCCACTCTCCGGGTCCCATAGCCTTACCCCTCCAGGCTCCAGCACCTCTGCTGAGAACACCCCCAGGCCTGGGGAACCTGATCTGTGCAGAGAGCAGACACTGAAAAAACAAACGCCGAGCCCCATTCGCTAAGACACCCCTTTGCTACACTCCTTTTCTCCCCTTCCCAGTGGCTGCTTTTGGGGATGTCCCCACCAGGTGCTAACCTGGCCCTTGTCCTCCCAGGACAAGACCGTGGTGGTGGCAGACTTTGGGCTGTCACGGCTCATAGTCGAGGAGAGGAAGAAGCCCCCAGTGGAGAAGGCCACCACCAAGAAGCGTACCTTGCGCAAGAGTGACCGCAAGAAACGCTACACGGTGGTGGGAAACCCCTACTGGATGGCCCCTGAGATGCTGAATGGTGAGTCCTGACGCCCCAGAGGGGAGGTGGGGCCGCATCTCTCAGCAGAGCCCTGGGGGCTTCAGGGGAGGCCTGTGAAGTGTAAGGCCAGGTACCCAGAGCTGAGGGCTAGATGGTTTTTATCCCCTGCCAGGCTGGACCTCATAAACCCCTCCCTCCCTGAGCTCAGTCCTGCGAGCTGGCCAGTGCCCCATTCTGGGCCCACGCTGCGGTCTGACTGTGGCTTTTGAGCACCAAGGGTAGCTGAGAGCTCAGGCTGTTTGCCTTTTCTTCTCTCTCTGTGCTGAGAACTGAAGTGTGGCGCCCCCTTGTGGATAATGCTCTAACCAGCCAGAGATGCTCATTGGATTCTTGAACCACACAGGGCTGTGAGGCCTCAGAAATGGTCCAATACACCCTTTCTGGAGTCTGCAGCCCAGAGAGGTTCAGGAATCTGCCCAGGAACACACAGCAGGCAGTGTCAGGGTCCATATGAACCCTGGTCCAATTCTCTTTCACTATCCCATGCAGTTTCATCCTGGGCAGTGTTGTTTCACAAGATTTCTCCAAGGCAGCCCACCCAGGACTGAGGAAAGGTGATTTTCAGATGGTGTCTATCCAGGGCAGCCTTTGGGGCATCCCCACAGAACCTATTCTAACCCTGTTTCTTGGCTGTGGCCTGACCTGGCTCTAGACTCAGTGCAGAGCAGAGAAGGGACTAAACCTAATAGCCTGCTCTCCTGTGTTCCCCAAGGAAAGAGCTACGATGAGACCGTGGATGTCTTCTCTTTTGGGATTGTCCTCTGTGAGGTGAGCTCCTGCATGGAGGCCGGGACTGAGGCAGCAGGCCCAGCAGCTCGGCCCCCTAGTCAGAACTGGGGCTCCTCCTCCTCCTAAGATGAGTAGCTTGCCATAAAATCAACAACAGTGGAGGGTTGTGTAGTTTATCACAGATCTGTTGACACCTTCGAGTCTCATTGGTGCCATGAGAAGGATTGGGCCGGGCTTATTCAGGTGAGGAAGCTGAGGCTCAGAAAGGGGCAGTGGCTTGCTCTTGGTCACATGGCCAGTAAGGGGGTGGGCGGGACATGAAACTTCACCAGGAAGGGCAGCAGGTTGTCCTTCTAGCTCTTGGGCCAGATGTAGCCTTTCCCTCTGTGCCACCTTCCCCAGGCACTCGTGCTGCCCCCACCCTCAGCCCAACAAGGAGCAGCAGACACTCCAGAAGCGCTGGCCCGTGTGGCACAGCGCTGGGCTCTGTGGGGTGCAGAGTGAGTCACGGAAAGAGTCCTGCCCTCAGGAGCTTAGCTCAGTCTGTCTTGAAGCACTGAGTCGAGTACATACATTCAAAGGCTTCTGTGCTTCCCACGGAGTGAGATGTGGTAGAGGAGACAAGAGGGACGGTTGGAATAATGAAGGAAGGTTTTTAAAAATATTGTTCTCTAACAGAGATCACTTGAGCACCTACTGCGTACAAAGCACTGGTCTGGCGCCAAAGGGTTTCAGACTTGAATCAGACCCAGCGCCAACCTTCTCAGGGCCTAAACTCTGTCAGGGGACACAGACAGAAGGGTACAGAGCAGGGCAGGGTCGGGTGGGTGGAAGCTGCCCCCCCCAGAGGCCAGTTGGGAATATTGTGCTTCTGCTGCAGTGAGGCCTCTTCCAAACCCTCCTCAGTAACCACACTCTCAGTTGAGAGACAAGTCTGGATTAGCAAGATTTGGAGAAACGGGGGAGGTGGAGCCCTCCAAGCACGGTTTTTACCTCCCTCTTCTGACCATCCTTCCTGTCCTGTCCACACACCAGCATGGCCCACCCCTGCCATGCGGCTGCACACCAGCAGCCCATTCCTGACTACTGTCTTCCCACCTGCAGATCATCGGGCAGGTGTATGCAGATCCTGATTGCCTGCCCCGAACACTGGACTTCGGCCTCAACGTGAAGCTCTTCTGGGAGAAGTTTGTCCCCACGGACTGCCCCCCAGCCTTCTTCCCCCTGGCCGCCATCTGCTGTGGACTGGAGCCTGAGAGCAGGTTGGTATCCGCTCCTGTCTGCCAACCCGCATGGTCCTGGGATGCTCGCCCCTGCCTTCAGCCATCTCCAAGCCCTTCCCAGGAACTGGGGTGGCAAAAGCCTTGAGTTCGAGGATGGCTGTCGACCACCGAAGCCACCTGACAACCCTGACATGCCAGTCGAGGGGACGGGAGACGAGGGTATCGTAGCTAGTGACCTGGATGTAACCCAGAGACAGCTGTTAAAAGAAACTTTAACAGCAGGAAATTCACCCAAACCTACACCATGCTAACAGCATAAGTGTCTCCATGTGTCCATATTCCCAAGTCCATGTCCAAATACATATGTTTTGTACATTTATAATGTCAAATAGAGAAAAGTTTTACATTTTGCTCTGCATTTTGTCACTACCCAGTATTCCAGATTATCATTTTTGTTGACTACGGAATTCACTAGGAGACTGTATGAACACATAATATACATAATGTAGATGTTCAGGTTTTTCCAGTTTCTCCTTACAATAGGTGTTACTACTGTGAGCATCTTTATGCGTTTAGCCATTTTCTTCCTTTAAGGAAATCTTTTTAAATTACCTTTATTCTTCTCAGGTTATAGCTTTCATTATTACCAAAGTTATTCTGAGTCTTTTTAAGTTTGTGCATTAGAAAACTAGAACCTTTGTGCTTCTGCTATCAAAAATTATGTTTCTTTTAAAAAACAAATTCAAACATTACCAAAATATATAGGACAGGAAGTATACGTTTTCTGTAATCTCCTGAGCAGTGTGCCCCTCAGCACTCCCCACTCCCCAGCTCCATGCCCCCCAAGATAACCAGTTGGCACATAACCTTTATTTTTATTTTTTTATTTTTTTTAAATAGTTACGTTGATTTTGTTTTTTTATTTTTATTATTTTTTTTTAATGTTGAGCCTTCTTTTAATTTATTTATTTTTATTTTTGACTGTGTTGGGTCTTCATTTCTGTGCAAGGGCTTTCTCTAGTTGCAGCAAGCGGGGGCCATTCTTCATCGCGGTGCACGGGCCTCTCACTGTCGTGGCCTCTCTTGTTGTGGAGCACAGGCTCCAGACGCGCAGGCTCAGTAGTTGTGGCTTACAGGCCCAGTTGCTCTGCGGCATGTGGGATCTTCCCAGATCAGGGCTCGAACCCATGTCCCCTGCATTGGCAGGCGGACTCTCAACTGCTGTGCCACCAGGGAAGCCCCCAACCTTTATTTTTAAATGATTTCCGAAGATCCACTTTAGACTTGGGATTTGCTGGTGGGAGGCTCTGAATCTTGTTCCTTCATGGACCAAAGGACCAAAATCCTTCAGTCACACCAGAACAAGAGCATGAGGAGAAAATGTTAAGCCACACAATATTCGTTTGCTAATATCCCTTCTCAGTCATTGTAAATGTCTGTTTAATTCAGACAATATTACTGAGTGCCTACCACGTGCCAGACGCTGTGTTCGTAAGCTCTGGGATGCTGCAGTGAGCAAAACCAAGGGGCCTGCCCTCCGAGGACTCACATTCTAACAAGGGGGAGTGATAAACAATAGATATGACAAACTGTGTTGCATATGAGGAAGTGACAGATGCTACGGAAAAAGGGGTCAAGCCGAGGAAAGAGGATTGTTTAGGGTGCAAGTTATACAGAGTAGGCCTTGCCAAGAAGGTGACAAGATATCTAAGCAGAATCAAGGAGGAGGCGGGAGAGTAAGCCTGAGGTGTCAGGTTCCAGGGCAGCTGAGCTGTCTCCAGGGCACTAGGAGCCAGGCGTTTGCTTTACTCCTTGGGAAGGGCTACCAGAGTCTATGAAATGCCCCTCCCGGGGCAGATCCATTGATGTGGAAACAGTCTGAGGACTGGAAAGGATCTTTAAAAGGGTACTTAGTCCAGTCCCACCTGTGATGGTTGCATTTTCTCCAAGACGTGGGATGGGCATTTTTTCTCCTGGACTTGCTTTTTTTGAGCTGCCAGACCAGCCTTCTCTCAGTGTTATTATCTCTCATCTTTACAGCAACATCCTACACAGTTACATGACCCCTGTTTCCCACAGAGGTACACCAAGGTCAAGGGGCTTGCCCAAGGTCAGACACCCAGGAAGCAGTGGAGCCACAGGCCTGGGTGCCTTCTGTGCCACCCTTTCTCTCCCCCCGCCACCACCCCTGTATCTCACCTGTCTCCAACTCCTTTTCTTTCTAGACCAGCATTCTCCAAACTGGAGGACTCCTTTGAGGCCCTCTCCCTGTACCTTGGGGACCTGGGCATCCCACTGCCTGCAGAGCTGGAGGAGCTGGACCACACAGTGACAGTGCAATATGGCCTGACCCGGGACTCTCCCCCCTAGCCCCGGCCCAGCCCCCTGCGGGGGGGCATTCCACAGCCAGCACTGCCCCCTCTGCGCCCCATCCCTGCTGTGGGCAGGGCCTTCCGCGCTTCCTGTGGATTGGCAGCTTGTTTAGAAGCAGAACCAGCCATCCCTACTACCTCCCCAGGAGGCGAGCGGGTGCAGCACCGGGGAAGCCACCTCCACAGGTTCTGGGGCCTGGTTACTGTCTGTAAATCCAACACTCGCCTGAAAGCTGTGAAGAAGAAAACAAACTAACAAACAAAAAAAAAGCCTGGTCCCCGTGCCAGGAGGAATCTGTTACTCATGACCACTCGGGAACTCCCTGGCAGTGGATTCAGGGAGGCTCTTGCTTACACTAATCATTGTGACCTGGACCTGCTGGGCAGGATCCCAGGTGCACCTGCCTGTGGGCTCTGAAGCCTCTGATCCAGCTGGTGCAGAAGGACTTCTCATGAGAGCGTGGCAGAGTGAGCGGCCATCCAAGGATATGAAGTGACAGTGGTGCTACCCCCTTCCACGCCACATCTTGCCCTCCCCTGGGCAGGGTCAAGGGAGTAGGTTTTGAAGGGTCCCTTAGTCGGGTTGTAGTGTGTCCGGCCAGGAGTCAGGGGAAGGGCTGGTTTCTGTTCACCTCCCGGGCCCAGGGGCCACATCAGCTCGAGGGGGAGCCTCCCCCCGTGTTCTCAAACTGAGCGGCTGGAGACTGGCTGGGAACTTCCTTTCTGCCTCCCACAAGCAGTCAGCCACAAGTGCAGGAAAAGGCTGGGGCTGGAAGGAAAGAGGCCCTGCCCGCTAGAAAGCTCTAGTATCCTGGCTGCTGTCACTCACACCCTGGTAGGCACCTCAGGAGCCTGGGACTTTGCTAGGTGGGTTCTGGAGGACAGTGTGGCTGGTCGCAGGCCCAGTGTATGGGGCGGGGTGCTGGGAATCTCAGCAGTCTCCCAGCCTTGTCCTCGTGGCAGCCGTTGCTCACCCCTCACTGTGCCTGATCCAGGCAGCAGCTTGGGTGGCAAGATGTGGTGGCAGAGTCCCAGAGCGGAAGTGCTGGGGGGGACATCTCCCCGAGCCGGGCTCTCTGGCTTCTACCTCCCATGTTGGCTGGCCCAGCTCATGAGCTCCTGGCCCCAGCCACCTGAGCCACAGCTCACAGCTGTGGGTGCTGAAAAGCCCAGGGGACACCCTCTACCCTGGCTTCCAGAGCTGGGGTGGGGGTCTTGAATACAAGTAGATTTGCCTCCCCATAAGTGGGACCTTGCACCATATTTAACAGATTAGGAGTGGGTTTGGGATCTTACTGCGATGGTGGTTATATTGGGTGGGGGGAGGAGGTGGGTGGGAGTGATGCAGGAGAACGGTTGCTGTTCAGACTATCTTGTTATATCTGTGGGGTGTTATGTGAAACGCTGTACATAGACCTGATGAGTTGTGGGACTAGATGTCACCTCTGGCCAGAGTTTCCTTGCTGTCTAGACCATACTTAAGTGTGGAGTGTGCAGGTTTGCTGTAGGGTCGAGCCCTGGGCTCCTGGCAGCGGGAAGGCCAGCATTGTGTGGCTGGTGGTGCCTCAGTGGTCCCCACAAGTGTGGGGGAGTGGGCCCAAGCGGGGCCATCAAGCAGACCAAATAAATTAAGCAGTTAACATAACCGACCGTGCTGAGAGTGAGAGAGTGACTTGCGGCCTGGTTCAGGGAGATGCACGTGGAGGGTGTGCTGGCCACTTTGACCCCACGGCAGGGACTTCTCGTGCCCCCACCTCTGATTCCCCTCCTTACACAGACACCAGCCGCTCCAGAGAACATGCATGACCCACCTGAGGCAGCCCCGGCCTTGCAGCAGGTCTGACTCCCACCTCCTGCCTGAGTCATCCCTTCAGGGCCATATGCTGCCGCCCTCTGACATCCGTGCGCTCCCATAGCCAGGCTATCCTGGAGTCCTCTGCAGGGCTGGGTGCCACCTTCATTAAGGGAAGAAATGCATGCAAGTCACCCCTACCCCTGGTGTTTCCCTGCAAGTACTCAGGGGGAGACCTGTTTCTTGCTTCTGCACATGGGGTCTGTCGTGGAGGGTGATGGCTGGGCAAGATGTTGCGATCTGGCTTGTAGGATCCCGGGCACACTAGGCATCCACATACCCAAAGGTGATTTCTCCAAAAGCTGGAGTCCAACTGAAGGGCAGGATCTGCTTCCTGGAAAAACTGATGCTTTAGGGTGCCCCTTGCTTCTAGAAGTACAGAGCAGTGTCTGAGTATGGGCAGAGGTCACCCTAAGTGTTCCTAGAGGCTAAGAACCTACTGCTAAGTCCCTGCTAAAAAGCCCAACGAACTCCCATTGGTAGCTTCTGGAGCCCTAGGAACCACCCCCGCAGGGACCTTCCACAGCCCAGAGCTGCTCCTGGGAGCCCGGAGACTCCTCCCCCATCTGCACACCTATCCCTCCTTCGGCTGCTACAGCACCACCACCCACCACCCCGTCTCCAGCCCCTGCCAGGGGCTGCCTGGATGTTCGTTTTAACTATCTCCACCTCGGAAAGAATGCTGACGGGGAGAGGATTTGCAGTGACCAGCCTCCTTTGGGATGCCACATACCCTCTTTCCTGCAACTTCGACCTGAAAAGCTCCTGATTGTGACGCCCAAACACGCAGGCTGCAGTTCCCAACCATCCAGCTGCTGCTGCCTCCTAGGTGCAGGGCCCGAGTGAAGGACAGAGAGCCAGAGCTTGCCGTGCAGGTGTTGACAAGGTAACCAAAAACTTCCCAACTTTGGGGAGGAGGGTCCTGATACCCCACAAAAACTTGGCAATATGGAGTCGTCTTTTTTTTTTTTAATTTATATAAGTCAAATGCAGAGCAATTTCCTGCACTTTATAGGCAGGTGTCAGAATGAGGTATATAAAACATGTACACAGAGAAATGCTTTTATAGAAAAGTAGAAACCAGTAATGTTCTCTTCTGCATCTCTACCAACAAGGGACCCCCTGAGGCCTAGGTCCCCTCAGCAAATCACTTCCAGGAACAGCCTGCCGGAGAGACTGGGCCCCACTAACCCCTCTCCATGTGAGGCAGTGGCAGGGCTTTGGGAAGGAAGCTCTGTGGACGGAAAGCAGTGCTAAGGCCTCCGAGCGTGATATTAGGGCCTCAGGGCTGGCCGTGCTGGTAGCTTCCTCTGTGACCCTGAATGTCAGTTTCCACTTCTGGCCCCTCTGTCCAAAAGGCTTCGGGAACCCTAAGGTCCCTCAATGGTTCTGTGATTATTTTACAAGTTAGGGGTCGTGGCCCTCGCCCTATTGACCCCACAGGAAGGCGCTGGCCTGGAGGCTACAGAGCCACCTGCAGATTTGGGCCGAGGCAGGCGCCAAGTCCTGAAGCCCCCTCCATCACCCTGCCTCCGAGTGGGTTTCCAGGTTAACCTCTCAGAAGCAGTTCACAAGGCCTCACCCACAGTGTCATTCCCGTAGGTTAGCTGGCTGCTGTCTCACCCCTGAAGAATGAAAGGTCATTGTCCACCCCAAAGAGAGACCGTCTGGGACACCCCAGGTCCACTGGGGTCCTGTGGCCGGAGGCAGCTGCAGATACTTCTTTACCCTCTTCCTAAGTGGAATGTTCAGTGTGATTCTTCCCTTCCTTTCCTTTCAAAACAGGAAGAGTCCCTGGGCCCAGCCCACGGTTGTCAAGGCACATCACTGCCAGCAGCCCCCCCGCCTAGATCCCGTTCTCAACCCACAGTTCTGACTTTCGTACAGACTTATTTCCATTTCTCAGATGTCTGCAGGGAATTGCATCCCAAATATTTAAAAAACTAAATATCTTTTTTAAACACCGCCTCTCAACCTACACGACCTGAACTGTGAATAACGGTGTGCACCACTCAAGCCCAAGGAGAACACATGGGGAGGCAGAGGCTGAGGCCATCTTGGACAATAAAGCACAGAGGAGCTGGGGAAGCTCCCTGTCCATCCCTGGTTCAGTTCCGGGGCACTGGAAGGCCCTGTTGGCAGCACTGCTGTGGGGACTGCCGCTGCCTCCATCCACGGGCAAAATCCTGCTCCATGGGATGGAGAAACAGCATTGGTAGGACCCCACCCAGCCTCACCCTCAGCCCACAGTACCACCTGCTTGTCTTAGGATTCACCAAAAACAAACCAAAAAAATAAGTGGGGGTTTTTAACCACAACAAAAAGTGTAGATCCTCCCAGCTGTAGGTGGGTAGGCGGTCCTGCACCACTGTCTGCATGGGCTCCTGCCCATCATGGGGGGCTCAGGCGCCTGGAGTGCCCGCCTGGCCCATGAGGGGGGCACTGCCCTCCTGAAGGTCAACTGGAGTCTGGCTGGCGTGGACCACAATGGTCTTCTCATCCACGATCTCACAGTTGGGGTTGGTGAAGGCAGACAAGGGCAGGGTGATTCGTTGCATCTCCCTCTCACACACCTTTCGCTCATGCTGCTCTTTCAGGTCCTTGCCCCTGGCAGGAGAAGAGGGAAGCGTTCAGGCTGTGCCTCCTGCATGGCTCTGCTCCTAAGGTGGCATCTTGAGGCCCAGCAGGGGCAGGGGCTGGCCATGGTCACAGCCAGTCAGTGGCTCATGGCCTAGATTTCTGTTCTGCCAGACTGCCTTAACTCAGCAAGGAGCCCCTAAACCTCATCTGCATGAACCTCACACAGCTGCAGTGGGGCTCAATGAAGATACTGTGTAGGAAAGAGACTCTTAAAGCAAGGTGGAGTTTTGCTTTTTCAGCCCAAGGTGCCACAAGACCCAGAGAATTTTCAGCCCTCACCTATAAAATTGTCCAGAAAACTGACCTTACCATCCTGTTCTGTGACATCTTATCCAAAATTTCCAGAAGCTGTGAGCCCTGGCTAGAAACAGGGACCATGCAGGGGCCAAAAAGGACTCTGAGGGCTGCTCAGGTCAATGGGAGACAATGACCATGGGACCCTGAGTTTTCACACGCTTTCCAATTCTCATGGTGCTCAGTGACACAATCAGGCCCTGATATTGCCCATTTCACTCACATGAAGTGCTCGCTCCATGCTAAGAGCTTTACGAGCGTTATCTCACTTCATTCAGAACCCTAACAATTGGGTCTTATCATTCATTTTATAGATGAGGAAATAAGTCCAGAGAAACTGAACTCTCCGAATGACATGGTGGGCTCAAACCCAAGTCTGTCAGACTCAGGCTGATGCTCAACAGAAGTTCTGACCCGATCAGGGCCACCCTCAAAGAAACAGTGGGGCAGAGACTCACACACCGTCTTCCAGCTGCACATGTTCTGCCCACCCCATGGGACCAGGCCACCCCCACTGCAAGCCAAAGGGCTTGGTGTGTGCCTAGCACACTGCACACCAGAACCAGCCACCAGCACGCAGGTCAGCATCGTCTGACACAGCAACTAGATACGTGGGCTCAGCTGTCAGAGGAAATCTTTCTGGAAGGAGCCCACCCCAAAAAGGCCTTGAAACAAGTAGCCAATGGATGGCTTGGTGCAGCAACACAGGCCTGCTTCAGACTCCCTGGGGAGACGGCCGAGATCAGATGGATTACACAGCCATCACCACGTGAGGTGCGATGACAAAAGTGTCCAGAGACTGGAGAGTAACACTGAGAAAACAGCAGGGGCTGGACAGGGAAAAGCTGGCACAGGTACCTCACAACTGTCTTTAAATAAACCAGTTGTCTGTACTTGGAGCAGCCCAGCCTTGGCTGTGTGACACTTGGCCTCGGGGAGCCTTGGTTTCTTCATCTGTGAAATGGGGATAATATCTGCCTCCAAATAAGATAATGGATGGAAAAGCATTTCAAAAACAGTGGAACTGCTGTAAAACTCATAGGAGGCTGTTATGATTTGCCCTGAAAACGACTTGACTCACCAAGCAACGTTATCTTAATCTGGGTTCCCAAGGGAACTCTCCTACTGACCAGCCAAGGTGAGTATTATTTGTGTGACCTCAGCCACTCCCCTTCTCTTGGGGCCTTCATTTCATCATCTGTAAAACAGGGAGTTGGACTTGTTAACCTACACGGACCCTAACATTCTGTGAGATCCCACACATGACATGTGCCCTGACTCCCTATTTCTCACTGTAAGGTCACAGAAGGCAAACCTGTAAGCTCATCTCCCTGACTCACCCTGGGTGGCCGAGTTTCTGAATGTGTAAGCCTGCAGCTCCTACCCATCCTCATCAGGCTCTGTACTGGACACCACCAACCCCCACAGCAGAGGACCTCCCAGAGCACCCAGAGGGGCCATGGAGGGCCATGAGGACAGGGCTGTCTGGACCAAGTGCATCCCCACTCACAGCCTGAGATTCACTTTGCCCCTGGGCACTGCCCATTGGTTACAGCTGCCGCCGCATCGAAGAAAACACCTACCTATGTAATAAAACAAAATGCTAGATTCTTCAAGTCTGCCCATGTAGGGAGAAACTTGGAAGGTCTCGGTTTAATTTTATTAAGGGAGCCCCCAAGCCAGCAGAAGACCAAAAGGCCATTTACAAAAGAAGGAGAGTATCTGCCAGGAGTCTTGGGCCAGGCCTGAATTTCAAAATCTACGGGGCTGGAGGAAGAGGGAAAGCAGGAACTCATGCTTCCTGAGGACCCACTAAGGTGCCCGGAAATGGCCTTCCCATCATCCAACATGAGAAGAGCTACCTATGCACCTACTGGATGCCACACACTTTATACATGTACCATATTTGTTCACTTTCCACCCAACTTTGCAAGACTGCAAATATCACCCACATTTTATAGAAGAAAGTGAGGCTTTGGAGTCTGACTCCAAAGCCCTGCTTTCCTCAGCTACCTCCTTTATCAAGCATCCAGCTGTGGTCAGCCGAGCCGTTGATAATGGTCAGGCTGCATCATACACAAGTCTTTAGGGCAGGGGTGGGGTCCCCAACCCCCAGGCCGTGGACTGGTATCGGTCTGTGGCCTGTTAGGAACTGGGCCACACAGCAGGAGGTGAGCGGCGGGCAAATGAGCCGAAGCTTCATCTGCCGCTCCCCATCGCTCGCATTACCGCCTGAACCATGGCCCCCCCCTCCACCCCCGTCCATGGAAAAACTGTCTTCCATGAATCCGGTCCCTGGTGCCAAAACGGTTGGGTACTGCTGCTTTAGCGGGGAAAAATCAATTTGGATTAATGGGGCAGAGCCGGGCTGGAAGAGCAGCCAAGGGTAATGAAGGAAGCAGGTGCTGGGACTCATCTGGATGACAGTCTCTTCCATTTAGAAGCCTCAAAACACACCCAACCCCACGTGCCTCCTGTTAATGGTGCCTGTGAATCCTGGAGGTGTGGAGGCTGCCCCCAGCCCCTTCTGAGGTCTGAGAGAGGCCAGCAGGCCTGCTGCACTGACCACCAGGCAGTTCAGCCCCTTCTCACCACCTTTTGGGGGTAGGGGGGGCAGCCAGGCTGTTGTCTGGCAGCCAAGAAAGAACAAAAGACTTATTCACTGACTCAGCTCCTCTCTTAAGCAGGCAGAGTGGTGTTGACTTACAGTTTTTCCCTTGCCTTTGTATCAGAAAATAAATACTCCCTCCAGAGCCAGAGCACAGACGCTGCAGGGGCAGTGGCAGGGGCAGGGAGCTGCAGACTGGCCACCTGAACCTCGTGGCCCAGACAACCAGGACAAAGATCCGCCAGGCTGAGCCCTCACCGCCCCCACTTGCTGCCCTGCCTCCCTTGAGAGGAAGCCTGGTACCTGCCTGCCCCTCCCGGCCAGGGGAAAGCTCTCTCCCTGGCCTTTGTGGGCAGGGGGATAGGGGGGCTCATGGCCTGCAGTAATTCTATCCTGACTGCTCTGGGGCCAGGACCGGGAGCTGGGCTGGCCAGAGAGAGCAGGTGTGGACGGAGCTGCTGCCTGTGTCTGACATCCTCTTTGGGGGGGTGATTGGAAGCACCCGAGACCTCCTTCAGGTAACACGGGTTCCTTCAAATTATTATGTAACTCTGAGCCACTGCTCCCTTCTCAGTCAGAAGCAGTGCTGTGCCACACTGCTGCTCAGGACAAGTTCCTCAAGGCAGCTAAGGTTAGGAACACCAACTGTCTGCCCAAACTACACTAATTTCACCCTCACAACAAACCTATGTGGCATCTATTAGGATCTCTGTTTCAGAGATGGGAAGGCAGATGCACATAGGTTTAATCATTTATTCAAGCAAATGGTGCATTTGGGATTTGAACTCAGTACTGCCTGCAGCCACCACCAGGTAATATCGTCTTTTTTTAGGCAACGTTAGAGCTGGGAGTATCATCACTAACCTCCTGCCCCTATTTTACATATGAGGAAATCAGAGAAGGTAAATGACTTGTCCACTGTCACACCCAGAACTGGGTGTTCCAGAACTAGATCCTGGTTCTTCTAACTTTTAAACCCAGCTATTTTATTTTGAAAGTTCCAATTTTTCCTACTGTCCTATGCAATCCAATGCAAATTGGTATGAAGTTCCTGGGCCTCGCTGGACTTTTGGGAGATACTGGCTAATCCTTAGACACACCTTATTGGCTGTGTAGCTTAGACACAGCACTTAACTTCCCTGGCTCTCAGCTCCTCACTGTAAAACGGTGTAAAAGTGGTCCTTCTAGTGTGGTCCTGAGGCTTGGGCGTGATCATCAGGGAAGGGCATTCAGTGGGGCCTCGCTTATTAAGAAAGCGTGCAATAAATGCTGGCAGCTAGTGGTTATTTAACCTGATTGGTGTTCTACTGTTTACACGTAATACTTAATGGTAATCTGGGGTGGGTATGTGTGTGTGTGGAGTGGGGATACAGCCCCACTGAACAGACAAGAAACAAGAAACGGAGGCGCAGGGAAGCAGCAGGACCTGCGCTCAACAGCGCTTTCCAGAACACTGTTTTCTGACTCTGGGGAGAGATGGGGGCTGAGAGCTTGCCTCCAGCCCACATGCGGTTTCCTGTTGTACAGTCTGTGCTCAGAGCACTTTTGCCGAGGGAAGGGGTGGTCCGATGGTTAGTGACGGGGAGTCTGGTGACTTGGTGCCTCGCCCTGAGTTTACAGGAAAGTAAACACAAGGCCTTGGGGCAATCCTGTGACAGCCTGAAGGAACAAATCTAGAAGAAAAAGGCTTGGCTTCCTCATTGGGCCTAAGAACTGAGCTTGCAATTAAGGACGTTTAGCAGTCAGTTCACGCACCTGGAGGCCTGGACACTGTCACAGGATTGGAGGAGAGCCAACTGCTATCCAGTGGCTGAAGAAGGAGGAAATATTTCAACAGCTAGACTCAGCCAACAGTTTGGGTCTGACTACGAACTATAACCAGGGTCTCCCCATCATTTCCTCTGACTCTGTGAAATGACAAGCAGGTGCCCCTGGACCTGCCACGTCAACCCTCCCACTGAGGGCAGCAACCTTGCACTGGGAGTCAGGAGACACTCTCAGGTCAATACCTCCCCTCTCTGAACCTGTGCTTCCTGAATCACAGACCATCAGAGAAGCATTGGGGCCCAGAAAGTGCTAGTGCAGTACCCACATTTTACAGAAAAGAAAAATAGCTATGGTTTACTGACCACTTACTATGTGCCAGGCAGTCGCATGCCTCAGCTACAGCAGTGCCCTGGAGTAGCAAACAGAAGCAACTTGCCCAGAGTCACACAGATCGCTAGTTAGTGGCAGGGCTAAGACTTAACTCCACCAAATGCTAGGTGTGTGACCTCAAGCAAGGTACACATCCTCTCTTGCCTCAGTTTCCTAATCTGTAAACTGGGGATAATAACAGCATTTACCTCATAAGGGGTGATTGCGAGGATTGAGTTAAAGTGTGCGTATCATTTGAAGCAGTGCCTGGCCTCTGGTAAATGTTCGCTACTGCTGCTATTGTTGTTATTATTCTTACCCAACACCTCCCCTTTTCCATCTGTAAAATGAGGAGGCTGACTACATTGCCCTAAGGACACCTCAGTTTATTTAATGCTGGGTGACCCACTGGGGCTGTGGGCTCAGACGTGGTCTTCACCACTGGAAAATGCAGGCCACCACATCACTTCCCTTATAGGAAGCCTTCCCAGACCATAGAAAAGAAACATCACACATACTCTGGACTAGAAGTCAAATCCCCTGATTTTGCCCAAGATTTTGCAAATAATTTTCCCAGAGTTAGCCAGTGCTGTAAAAATGGGCATAACTCTGGCTTATCATCATGCATCCGTCACTGGCTTTGAGACCCTTTTCCACATGGCATCTCAGGGGACCTCTCAAAATAAGCATTCCTCCTTCTGCCGTCCCAGCCACAGGTCATGTCCCTGAGTTTCCCAGGTAGCCTCTCTGGCTTTCTCATATGTGGTGTAGAGTAGCTTACAGACTCCCTATCCTCTTACTCATTTCCTTCCTCCTGTCCTAAAGGAGATCCCACTGCTTATGGCTCAGGACATTCAAGCCCCAACTGCAAAAGCAGTGGCTGGGAACTTTTTCTAGTAGCAGAATTTTATAACTCACAGAAAGAATTCAATCTCAGGGTCCCTGCAATGAGAGCCCAGCCTGATTTCTGCAGGGCCACTCACTTCCACACCAGGCATGCTGGATTAGACAGCAGGGAATGTGGTGTCAAAAGAGCTGGGTTTGAATCCAGCCACTCGCAGGCAGTATAACCTTGAGCAAGCTTACTTCACCTTTCTGATGAAGGCTTCCTCACTTGTAAAATGGGGAACAAGAACCCCTACCTCAGGAGGCTTTGGGGTGAGGAGTAAAGGCACCAAAGGAAAGGGTTTGTCCAAGGTCACCTGGTAAAGACTAGAACCAAGTCTCTACATCTTGAGCTGGTTTTCCTCTTCCAACACCTCACTTCCTTTATGGGTAAGAATGCCACAAAGGAGTCTGCTTTGACTTTGTGGACCTTCCTCTCCTCTCTCAGAGAGCCCAGAAGAGAAGCTACTGACCTCTTGTAGGTGTAACCGAGGACGATGCCAGCTCCAATGCCAATGATGATCACCATCATGGTAACGCCCAGCACGTAGCCTGCCAAGGACAGGACACAAGGTATACCATTATCTCCACTCCAGATAATCAGCAAATATTTCTCAATAAATCCCACAAGGACAGGGGTGGGCAGTCATACCCAGGGTTCCCAGGTCCTTTTTCTCCTTGGAGTTCACCCGCACCCGCTGGCTGATCCCAATCACTGGCTGCACGGCAGCGGCCTCGCTCTGGGCAGGCAGGGTGTTGGCAGGAGCAAACACCTGCACCTCATCTCCTCCTGGCACTTCAGACACCTCCTCGGTTTCTGTTGTAGAGGTTGGCAGGCCCTGGAAAGTGGTCTCTGGAGGTGAAGTGGGAAACAGCTCTCATCAGAAAGTGCCTTGAGTTTGGGGGGAGACAAGGGGGCCCACCTTAGAACGCACTTATTTCAAGACCTAGGGGCAAGACCAGGCCTAAGGGCTGCACCATAGCTGGGACGAGGCCAAGGTGAGGGGAAGGCTATGAGAAAGGGCCTCTCCTGCCTCCCACGTCTTCATATGCTCAAATCCTTGCCATCTTCCAAGGTCCAGCTCAGCTGTCACCTCATCCAGGGGTCCCCCCTCTATGCCAGGAAACAATCCATGACTCCTCTGAGCAGCTCAGGTTTGTTGAGCCCAAGCTTTATGCCAATCCCTATGTTATATGTTTACATATCCCTATGTTATATGTTTACATATCCCATTTAATCCTAGAGAATCGTTTTGCTGCGCCGGGAGCCACAAGTATGCACTATGGAGTCTAAGAAACTTGGATTCAAACCTGGACCCTGCCACTGCCTTTGGTAAATCGCTGAACTTCTCTTTGAGGCTCAGATCCCCCAAACTGGTTCTTAGGGATGGCGGGGGTGCTGTAAGCTGAGTGCCTAGCACACAGCAGACGCTCCACAAGAGGTCCGTAAACGCCCAAGGTCTCACTAAGGGCGTGGACGCGCGACTCTGCGGCTCCCCCATGGGTCAGGGAGCTCGGCCGAGGGGCCGGGCCTCGCGGCCCACGGTTGTTTACTAGGCGCTCGCGGAGGATGAGCTCATTCCAGGCGGCGGCGCTGACCAATGGGCTTCGGGCCCCGCGGCCTGGAGACAGCCCTGGCCAATCGGACGGCGCGGGGCGGGGCGGGGCGGAGCGGGGCCGGCCGGCGTCGCGCGGCCGCACGTGCACTGCCGGCTCTCTGGCCCCCACTGGGCGCGGGGTCCCGGGCGGGTACCTGGGCAGCGCAGGTCCTTGCAAGGCCGCTTCTCGGGAGCCCCGGCCTCGCCGCTGACGTAGCACCAGGGCCCACGTGGGTCCTGGTCCGGGTTCCGGCAGTAGCTATGGTTGCCGGCGCCTGGGAGGGGAAAGAAGGCGCCATGGGCCGGGGCCGGGACGCAGCCGCCGCCCGCCCGCCCGAGGCCCGCCTCCCGGGACAGGCACTCACCCGACTCGGGGGCAGATACCGGGCCGCTCTGCGCGTCCAGCCAGTTGAGACAGAGGAGGCCCGGTGCGGGAGACGGCTGGTCAGCCCGGTACAGGTGGCCGTTGTCCCAGAAGCAGCCTGTGAGGAAGAGGAGTCCCCCGGCCAGGACACTGAGTGGCGGGCAGGGGAGCCCGGGCCCACCCCAGCTGGGAGACGCTGCCCTCACGTGGAAAACCCCGTCTGCCTCGCAGGGTTGTGAGGCCGGAAAGAGAAGGGAGGGAGAGCGCGTGAAGAGCCCCCAGCCGGTGCCCGGTGCCCGGTGCCCGGCCCCCAACGCTCAGTATTAGCTTTTTTTCTTTTCTTTCTCTTTCGTAAGCCGGAAAGCACTGCACAACCCAAGGGGTTGTTGCTCTGGAACTTGGGGCCAGTTTGCAGGAGGGTGCTGGGGAGCCCTGGGTTCAGGTCTCTCTCTGGAGACGATGGGAGTTTTCGGTCGGTGGGCAGCCGGACCCGAAATCCATCCCTGTGTTGTCGTTCCGTGTTACATAAACTCTTGTGTTCCCTTCTCTGCGGATGTGGCCACACTTCCACAGGCAACACTCCCTCCCAAGAGAATTCTACAAAAACCTTGATTCAGTCACGGAAAAGAGAGCTTCAGACAGAGGGAACCAGCCTCATCGCTGCCTGGATGTGACTCCAAACTCCCACTCGCCTCAGCAGGAGAGCCGCAGGAAGGGGCTAAGGGAGGAGGGCCTGCGCTCTGGTGACACCGTGCAAAGCCCCTGAAAAGAACAGTACTTAGGAGTAGGGGAGATGAACCCCCAAGTTCCATCCACTCATGAGCCACAGGCAAGGAAAAGGAAAGAGAAAGTGGCTACTTGCCTTTGTTCTTAATGGCAAAGATGGAGCTGCAAGCTCCTGGCAGGGAAAGGGGGAAAAAAAAAAAGGCTTTCATGGGACAACAGGAACCTGCTAAAAGCTTCGTTTCCTGTCATCTTCCTTCCTGCTTGGGAAATAGGGAGCTCTACCCTTTCTGCTTCATTAAGTTGCTGCAGAAAGGAAAGATAGTAATCTCACCTCCAGATCCATAGGCTTTTGCCAGGAGCATGTTGCTGACGACGAGGATTGTTTGCAGCCAGGCCAACAGCATCCTCACCTCCTTCGTCCTAAAGATCACTGACCAACCAGGGTCCGACCGGGGTCCCCTTGGCGGCGGCTCTGCCTCCCGTTCCCAGCCTTGCAGTCAGACTTGTTATGCTCTTCTGGTAAACAGCCTCTCTTTAGAACTGGGAGCTTCCCAGCCAGCTTGCTGCAGCGAGATGGTTTTTGTTTTGTTTTTTTTTTCTCTCGGCTGAAAGGCGCCCCCTGGGTCCTAAGCCTCCAATGCCAGGCTCATCACTCTACCCTGAGTCAGGAGAGGAACTCAGCCAAGCGAAGAGAGGCAGAAAAGTTCAGGTTGTGCTTAGCAGTGGTTCAGCTTGAGACCTGCACTGTCTGCATCCCCGGGGCCTTTCATCTCTTCTGTTTCCATCTGTGTGAGTACAGAAAGAATAATTTTGTCAAGAGGCATCACTGGGGGTGGGGGTGGGGGCAGGGAGTTTAGAATCACAGTGACTAAGGCAGAACCACTTAGGGAGAACATGCTAGCTACACAACCAGGAGGAACTTGAGACCGTGGATGGGGCACGAATCAGAGCATCCAGGTGGAAGCAGCTCTTTATACCCATTCTTGAAAAAGAAAAAGGGCCTTTGTAGTTTATACATGTTTATAAACACTGACTCTTTTTTTTTTTTAAACAGTGTAACTTTGCCAGGGTCAGATCAGTCACATACCTTTGCTTATATTTGGGGTTTGGGGTGTCATATATAGTAGGAATAAGTAGGAATACAGAAGGGGTCTCTTTAGTTGGAAACACATGTCTTGCAGACACATTGAGATATCTGCTCAGCTATATTTAATAGTCTGGCCTTTCTACCAGCCCTGAGTTCCTATAGAGGAAGTAAAATGTTTGCCTTCCCCCCCGCCACCCCCACCCTGTGGGAATTCCATCTGCAGCCGTTTATATCCATCATTAAACCTCACCACATCCATAGGACTGAGAACTTCTGGAGTTAGGCAACACAGCTCTCTTCCTGTTTGGCTGACAGCTCCAGTTCCCAGGCAGCCTCAGTAAACTAAGAGATAGAGCAGAGTGATTTGCCAAGATTACCTTGTGACTCAAGCAAATCTCAAAATAGAAATGGGAGACTGTTTGATCTGAGGGCTTGCATCTTGCAGGCAGTAATTTAGGGAGGAGGGAAAAGAAGAAAACTTTACTACATAAATGTCAAAAGTTTTCTCAAGGAAGAAAGCTAATGTCAAACCAACTAATCTGAAGTGAATTTGGATTCACTACACTCAGATTTCAGACATGGAAAGGACAGAACGATACATTTAGTTTACTCTTTGGAGATGTTTGCTGACAATGTTTGATTCCTTCCATCCATTAAATAAGACCTGTTGCTTTGTTTTTGCAATCACTCTCCCAACTCCCCACACAAGCTTGTGATCCTCTGACTCCTGGCTTGGTGTCCACTGGGAATCACACCATATGGAGTCTGTAAATTTACTCTCACACCCACACATATATACACAGATACGCCAAAATTTTATAACTTAATAATTCTAACATAATATTCAGGTGTCTTTTTAATGCTTTTATTAATTTTACAAAAATTTTAAGAACCTCCTACAACTACATGCTAGGTATAGTTTTTTTCTTTTAATTTATTTTATTTATTTATTTTTGGCTGCATTGGGTCTTCGTTGCTGCATGTGGGCTTTCTCTAGTTGTGGCGAGTGGGGGCTACTCTGTTGTGGTACGCGGCCTTCTCATTGTGGTGGCTTCTCGTTGCGGAGCACGGGCTCTAGGCACGCGGGCTTCAGTAGTTGTAGCATTCAGCCTCAGTAGTTGTGGCTCGCAGGCTCTAGAGCGCAGGCTCAGTAGTTGTGGCGCACGGGCTTAGTTGCTTCGCAGCATGTGGGATCTTCCCGGACCAGGACTCGAACCCATGTCTCCTGCACTGGCAAGCGGATTCTTAACCACTGCACCACCAGGGAAGCCCTAGATATAGTTCTGGATACTGAGATACTGAGAATATATCTGCGAACAAAATATTTTGAAATCTCTGCCTTCATGAAGCTTACATTCTAGTTGAGAAAGACAGATGACAAATCTATAAAATGTCAAGGGGTCTTAAGTGTTATGAAAAAAAGTGAAACAGGGTAAGAGGGAGAGAGTAACAGGGTGGTATTTCACTTGCTAAAGAAAGCTTACACTATTTTCAGGGAACCAGTAGGATATTTCTACAGGGAAAAGACTGAAGGGGAAGGTTCTTTGCACAGTTTTCCTTGCAGGTCCTGAATACTCTTACACCACTGCAAGAGATCTATGATGCATATTTTGTTTCATTACATAAAATACATTGGCTTGAGAAAATGAGAATATAGTTCTAATTTCAGAGAAGCTGGGGGTTCTTTTGGATCCCTCAGCACCTAATCTGTTGCCTTTGTATGCAGTGAGTGCTCAATTATTGTCTGATGAAATGCTCCTCTTTAGACTTTGAATGGCTACTTCTGCTGGATTGTAATACTCTTCCTTCTGATTACAATAGAGACAGGCTGTACTCAGACCAGCACTTGTACCGTTTTCAGTTTATATACTGTGCCTATGTAGGGGTGCCAGGACTTCCTCCTCAGAAGCCCAAAGCTTCTTTACCTGTTGCTGTTATCATCTAATTTTCTGTTTAAAAAACTGCTATCTTCCCTAACTTACACACTTTGATATAACAACAAAACCATATTTTGTGCCGTGTGTCTTTTGAGGAACAGCACTGCCTGGAAGAGATATAAGACAGGCCAGAGGAGATTTTTATCAGCTTAGTCATCTCTGCTTTTTCTCCCTTATAACTAAGACATTTATCAGGATGATTTGATTTTTTTCGAGAATGACGGACTTGTTGCTCAATCCTTCAAAGGCACATTCTGTTACAACCGGTTCAGTACCTTCCTTCCTCAAGGAAATCAGATCAAGTTCAGAGATGTGCCTGTCATCATCATTGGTGATGTTTTGGTCTTTTTCTTAGAATACAAATTTGAACTCTGCTTCATGTGTTAGTGCAATATGTCCATATTTTATGGCCTATAGTTATTCTAAACTTCAGATTTCTTCTGAAAATATTACTACAATAATAATGTGATACAGCACTACCCAAATAGTCACTTTGGATTGTTCATATCCTGAAGACAACGTTGTGAAATATAATCATATTTTACTATTTCAGAGATGTTTAACTGTTGGTTTCATATTAAATCAGTGCTTAATCCAGAGAGACAAAGCTGTACAGTTAATTTTTTTTTTTTTTTGCTGTACGAGGGCCTCTCACTGCTGTGGCCTCTCCTGTTGCGGAGCACAGGCTCCGGATACGCAGGCTCGGCGGCCATGGCTCACGGGCCTAGCCGCTCCGCAGCATGTGAGATCTTCCCAGACCGGGGCACGAACCCGCGTCCCCCGCATCGGCAGGCGGACTCCCAACCGCTGCGCCACCAGGGAAGCCCTGGACAGTTCATTTTGAACGTAGAAGAGCTCTAAGGAAGCCATAACGCTGTTAAAAGGCTTAAGAATCCTTTTGTCAGCAAAAGGGCCAAGGTGTCGGTAAAAAATTCTTCATGGTAAGATCTAATGAGTTGACTCCCGATATTCTCTCCATATTATGTGCTGTGGAAGTGGCCACTGAGATCTTGCTGAGAGATATTTGGGTGTACAATTGCAAACTGAGCAGGAGATGGTTTTATGAAGTTTGTTAAGGAAATCATAGTCCAGTCAAAAGATCTAAACTTCAAGGCCGTTTCTAAAGTATGGTCTTCAGTGAGTTAGATTATGTCCATATTAGTACGTAGTTAAGTGTTTAATAAATGTTTGCAATAAAGGGAAAAAGCAGAGTATGTGAGGAAAAGAGTCTAAGCTGACAGAGAATAGTAATTTTTTAAGGGTAAGCAATAAAACAGCCAAGAAGGTTTGTGGATCACAGGCTACTTTCAGAAACAAGACATTCCACGTTGGGGAGATGAGGGGCCACAAGAGCAGGGAACTTGGGAACATCAATCACATCACTGGTTTTGGGAAATAAAGGGAAGAGTAAATTCCTGAATGAGGGCTGATTTTGAGTTAGAGGCCAGTCTTAGAAAACAAGGCTTTCACATTGAGGAAAACAGCCTTCAGCATTGAAGGGAGAGAAGTAGAGACCATAAACTTAATTGGCTGGTAAGACTAGGCTGGCCATGTGTAAGGTAAATTAACTCGGTAAGCTACAATTATGCTTCTTTTGGAAGGGAATTTAATATTTTCCAATCTCAGTAAACTGGATCTGCAGCTTTCAAAATTTATCAACACCCAGTATGAGCTTTAGCACGTTTATTTAAGCAAAAGAAGCAGTGTAATTAAGAGTGCAGGCTTTGGGAAGACCTGGGTCCCAGTCCCAGCACTACAGTATGACCTTGGGTAAATTACTTAACATCTGTAATTCCAGGTTTCCTCAGCCTCTGATTATAGGGATTGAGAATACAGGCACAAATGTCAGGATTCAAATCCCAGCTCTGTCGCTTACTAGCTGTGTCATCTTAGGGAAGCTACTAAACTCCCTGACTCAGTTTCCTCATACGGAGGGAGAGAGAGAGAAAAATAGTACCTACATCTTTGGATTGTTGACATTCATTGAGCCCTGAATAATTGTTAGTTTTTAATAATGTGTCAGTTTTTGTGTCAGTAACCTCTGACTTAGAAGTACTGAGCACATTTGCTATCTTCCAGAAACTTGCAATCTGGTTATAAAGATCAGGCTAACACATATGAAAATAAAAGCAATATAGGGCATTTATAAGTAGGTGTTAAAGAGTATGACACAAACAATAAAGGTTTATTGATTCACTGATTATTTATTAAATGCTGTGCACAGGCAGGCACTAAGCCGAGTACTGAGGATACAACAGTGACCCTAACCAGGTCCTTGTTCTTGAGAAGTTCACAGTCTTGTGATAGAGCAGGTACCAGTGGACAGGAAAAACAACGCAGAGAAATCAATGCTACAGTAGGGATTACCATTGGGGGCTACAGGGGCTCGCAGGAGGGGCATATGGCCTAGTTTCAGGAGGTCAGAAAAGGATTATCAGAAAAAGTAAAATCTGAAGGGCAAAGAGTTAAGTGTCCTTTTTTTTTTTTGGCTGCGTTGGGTCTTCGTTGCTGCACTCAGGCTTTTTCTAGTTGTGGCGAGCAGGGGCTACTCTTTGTTGTGGTGCGCGGGCTTCTCATTGCAGTGGCTTTTCTTGTTGCAGAGCACGGGCTCGAGGTACACGGGCTTCAGTAGTTGCAGCACGTGGGCTTTAGAGCACTGGCTCAGTAGTAGTTGTGGCGCACGGGCTTAGTTGCTCCTCATCATGTGGGATCTTCCCGGACCCGGGATCAAACCCGTGTTCCCTGCCTTGGCAGGTGGATTCTTAACCACTGCACCACCAGGGAAGTCCGGAGTTAGTGTTCTTGGCAGGTCAGACGATGTGCAGAAGGCTGGCAGTGGAGGTTGTCACCGTGGCTAGTGGAGCTTTCAGGGTGGTGATTAAAGTGAGGCCAAGAAACAAACGCATGAAGCCAAAGAGGGAAACACTTGCTGACCAGGTTACGGAGGTCCCTGAATGTGGACTTATCCTGAAGGCCATGCAGATCTAGTAAAGAGTCAGACTGTTGTCTTAGTGAGTTGAGTCAGGCCACAGTGTGGAGGATTAGAGGAAGCCAAGTCAGAGCCAGAAGACCGCAAGGAGACAGCTGCAGTGATCTAGGTGAGAGAACAGTGGGCCTGGATCCAGAATTAGGTCAGGTCACCTGGGTTTGAATCCTGCTCTGCCACTTAGTAGCTGTGTGACCTCATGCAAGTTACTTAACCACCCTGTGTCCTTGTTTCCTAATCTGAAATTGGAGATGATAATAAAATTTACCTTAGAGGCTTGTTGTGAGGATTAAAACACTTAGAACACACCTGTCCAGCTCATAGTCTGTGCTCCGTAAATGTAGGCAGTGAGGCTGAGGAGAGGCAATGCACCGAAGAAGAATGAGCAGGACTCTGTGACCGAGGGGGTGTCGGGAACAAGCAGGAAGACCTAAGGAGGCTGGCTTTGGTGTGGGAGCTCGTCAGGTGGTGGTGCCACTCGCTGAGATCAGGAGCCGGAAGAAAAGCAGGCTGGGGGAAGGCTGAGAAAATGTGGCCAAAGGTGCGTAACTGGCAACCAGGAGAGTGTGGGTTCGGGAAGCTGTTTCAGGAAGGAGGGAGGGGCCCACATTGCTAAACGCTGCCAGAAGGGTCAAGTAAGAGAAGAGCTAAAAAGAATACACTGGGGACTTCCCTGGTGGTCCAGTGGCTAAGACTCCATGCTCCCAATGCAGGGGGCCCCGGTTCGATCCCTGGTCAGGGAACTAGATCCCACATGCTGCAACTAAGAGTTCACATGCCACAACTAAATATTCCCCCATGCCGCACCGAAGATCCTGCGTGCCACATCTAAGGCCAGGCGCAGCCAAATAAATAAATGAATAAGTAAATTTTTAAAAAAAGAAGAAGAAGAAGAAGAATACATTGGTTGTAGCAGCAAGAAGGCCATTGGTGACTTTGTCAGGAAGGATTTGGGAGCTTGGGGGCTGGGGCTAAATTAATGGATTATGGAAGGAAAAGGAGATGATGAAGGGAGATGTGAGAACAGACAGCTCCTTCAGGAAGTTGAGTGAGGAGGACCTGGGGTGGCTGGAAGGGTCATGGGCAAGGCAGACACTGGACCCAGTGAACTGTCAGGTGGGTTTCCAAGTGGTGGTGCATCCATTGTGTCAGTAGCCGTGCCAAGGAGGTTTAGAAGGGGAGCTGATTTAGGGATGTGTCATGGGCCTGGCCTCTGTGGTTTTGAATTTGACATGGGGTCAAGGGGTGCGTGTGGAAGTGCCCAGCAAGCAGTTTGACATGGGACCCGTGTTGGCCAACTAGACAGGAAAACCTGAGTAGGACCCAGGTGAGGGGGGATGAGCTAGGAAGCTACTAGAACAAAGGCAGGCTGGCAAGAAGGCACAAAGGAGCTTTGGGTGCAGCCTTAGAATTCATGAGCATGGTGAGGGTGTGTGAACTCCATGAGGCCAGGTGCTGGAGGTAAGGAACCAGGCCTCAAATCCAGACTTCAGAGCTTATCAAGAGCATTCGCCGTAAACAGGGGAGGTCAGAGGTGGAGCCCAGGAGCTGTAAGCTGTCAGGGAGAGGGAGCGGGAAAGGAAAGGCCTGGGTTTGGAGCTGGAGCCATTGACCTTGGCCAGTTGCTAAGCATAGTCTAGGCAGTCATATGGAGTGATGGGCTCTGTGGGCGGACTTTAGGGAGGCAGCGCTTTTGCCGTAATCTTTGCTGTGTCTTCAAAATGTAAAAACATTCATCTGTGTATTTCAGATGTGCCAAGCCCTGATCGTGGTGTTTGCCATGAATTACTTTTAATTTATATGTGATTGTAGTTAGCATTACAATATGTAAATCAGGTGTTTATCTGTTAAATCTATCCTGGATGTGGGAATAACAAGGTAGCTGGGAAAATATAAAAATTCAAAAGGTGGGGCACTTCCCTGGTGGTCCAGTGGCTAAGACTCCACGCTCCCAATGCAGAGGGCCCAGGTTTGCTTTCTGGTCAGGGAACTGGATCCCGCATGCTGCAACTAAAGATCATGAATGCCGCAGTTAAGCCCCGGTGCAGCCAAATAAATAAATTTTTTTTTTTTTTACATCTTTATTGGAGTATAATTGCTTTACAATGGTGTGCTAGTTTCTGCTTTATAACAAAGTGAATCGGTTATACATATACATATGTTCCCATATCTCTTCCCTCTTGCGTCTCCCTCCCTCCCACCTTCCCTATCCCACCCCTCTAGGTGGTCACAAAGCACCAAGCTGATCTCCCTGTGCTATGCGGCTGCTTCCCACTAGCTATCTATTTTACGTTTGGTAGTGTATATATGTCCATGCCACTCTCTCACTTTGTCACAGCTTACACTTCCCCCTCCCCATATTCTCAAGTCCATTCTCTAGTAGGTCTGTGTCTTTATTCCTGTCTTACCCCTAGGTTCTTCATGACAATTTTTTTTTCTTAAATTCCATATATATGTGTTAGCATACGGTATTTGTCTTTCTCTTTCTGACTTACTTCACTCTGTATGACAGACTCTAGGTCCATCCACCTCATTACAAATAGCTCAATTTCGTTTCTTTTTATGGCAGAGTAATATTCCATTGTATATATGTGCCACATCTTCTTTATCCATTTATCCAATGATGGACACTTAGGTTGTTTCCATCTCCTGGCTATTGTAAATAGAGCTGCAATGAACATTTTGGTACATGACTCTTTCTGAATTATGGTTTTCTCAGGGTATATGCCCAGTAGTGGGATTGCTGGGTCATATGGTAGTTCTATTTGTAGTTTTTTAAGGAACCTCCATACTGTTCTCCATAGTGGCTGTATCCATTTACATTCCCACCAGCAGTGCAAGAGTGTTCCCTTTTCTCCACACCCTCTCCAGCATTTATTGTTTCTAGATTTTTTGGTGATGGCCATTCTGACTGGTGTGAGATGATATCTCATTGTAGTTTTGATTTGCATTTCTCTAATGATTAATGATGTTGAGCATTCTTTCATGTGTTTGTTGGCAATCTGTGTATCTTCTATGGAGAAATGTCTGTTTAGATCTTCTGCCCATTTTTGGATTGGGTTGTTTGTTCTTGTGTTATTGAGCTGCATGAGCTGGTTGTAAATTTTGGAGATTAATCCTTTGTCAGTTGCTTCATTTGCAAATATTTTCTCCCATTCTGACGGTTGTCTTTTGGTCTTGTTTATGGTTTCCTTTGCTGTGCGGAAGCTTTGAAGTTTCATTAGGTCCCATTTGTTTATTTTTGTTTTTATTTCAATTTCTCTAGAAGGTGGGTCAAAAAGGATCTTGCTGTGATTTATGTCATAGAGTGTTCTGCTTATGTTTTCCTCTAAGAGTTTGATAGTTTCTGGCCTTACATTTAGGTCTTTAATCCATTTTGAGCTTATTTTTGTGTATGGTGTTAGGGAGTGATCTAATAAGCCCCGATGCAGCCAAATAAATAAATACATATTTTTTTAAAAAGACAAAATGAAGATACTACATTTAAAAAAAAATTCAGGGCTTCCCTGGTGGCACAGTGGTTGAGAGTCCGCCTGCCGATGCAGGAGACACAGGTTCGTGCCCCGGTCCGGGAAGATCCCACATGCCGCAGAGTGGCTGGGCCCGTGAGCCATGCCGCTGAGCCTGCGGGTCCGGAGCCTGTGCTCCGCAACCAGAGGCCACAGCGGTGAGAGGCCCGCGTACCGCAAAAAAAAAAAAAAAAAAAAAAAAATTCAAGAGGTGGAACAATTTGAATCCTGGTATTTCACTCCACTGTTGCTGTTCATTCTCTCAGTCAGCAAACAGTTGTCGAGCAGCTTCTGTGTCAGGGGCTGCTCTTCCTTTTACCCTCAGTTCCCTCCTTTCCCTCTCCCATTCTACACCATCATACACACTGTTCTCTTCACCCACCTTTTCCCACAGGTAACTCTATCCCATCTCCTCTTAAGAAATATCCTTTAAAGAATTTTTATGTCCAGAAATATTTTTTTAAAAAAAGTTGTGATATATAATCTTCAGACTCTTACAGTAAAATGAACCAAGAAGAAGAAAAAATCCCAAACACGATCGTAGAGTGACTATGGCTGGGAGGAAACGCAAGAATGAGGGGAATGAACATCTTACTACTGTGAAGCCCAGATAACAGAAACGTGCGTGTTAGGGGGAGTCGTAAGTGGACTCGGTTTGGCCCCATCATGGCAAGACCCTGACTTCAACAATAGGAGGTTAAGTACCAGCTTCAAACACTCAATGTGTTCTGTGAGTTTCCAGTGATATTTCTACCTGGCACTTTCTTCTACATTTACCTTAATGGCTCAGCTGGAACTCAGCCATCACCGCTTAATGTTCTTGAGTTTTATGCAGTATTGGCAGCAGCTTCCTTATTGTCCTGATATTAGAAGTAGAAATTCCACCCAGTTGCAGCCAGGCTGTTGCTGCCCAGGCAGTGGAGGGGCATTTCCACTTTCTAGGAGCTTGTCCTTTTCAACACTGAGAGGCCTTTTGTCACCTTCACAAGTCATCAGATTTATGAGAAATCTTCCCATTCCCAAAGTGGCTCTGCCATCAGCCATTTTACTCTGCTGTTTACTCTGACTTTCTTTTCTCTTGGCTATAGTAGGAAAATCTGCTCCAATAAATGTGACGTTGTTAATATATGTAAAGCATTTAGAAGAATGCTTCATATGTATTAAGAGCTATTATCATTAATTATTATTGTTGTTACTGCCGCCATCTTGGATTAGAAGCTGAAGCCCAGCCGAGCCTCTGATTTTTCTCTGGTTATGCTGGGTGGCTTAAGAAAATCCAAATTATCTAGAAAGGGGGTAGAAAATACTTGGTTTCCTCTCTATTTTGTGGCCATGGTCAACCCAAAGAGCCTTAAAAAGATCAAAGTATTATCACTGTAGTATATTTACTTGTTGGAGCTTTAACATCCCCTCTCTGGATTCCTGACTTGGCAGTGGGATGGATAACCCAGAAATCCCTGCATAGAATGATGCACAGCCATCCAGTGTTTACCAAACAGTAGGTCGATGTGGGACAGTAATAAACGTCATAACTTACATTATTGAGCACTTTAGTATGTGCCAAATAGTGTTCTAAGTGCTTTTATATATACTATTTCATCTATTCTTCATAAAAGTCCTGTGTGTAGGACTATTATCCTCGTTTTATAAATGAAGAAACAATCATAAAGAGGTTAGGTAACTTGCCTAAAGCCACAAAGATAAGTGGAAGAGCCAGGCTATGTACCCAGGCAGTCTGATCCCATAGCCTTTGCTAATAACCACCTCACTGTGCTGATAGGGAGAACCCTGGATCTGAGATGGTCCAGTTCTGATCTCAGCTCCTCAACTCCATCCTTTAACAAGTCTAATGATCTTGGGGAAGTTACTCAACCTTTCTGAACCTGTCTACTCATCTGTAAGATAGGGATGGTACACTACACTGGTGCTCAAGATGGAAGAGGAAATTTGTGCCTCCTTGGGGTCCTCGTCTGGGGTGGAGAAGAGGACTAACATGGGACCAAACCATTACAATATAATATAAGAAATGCCACTGTAGAGGAATGTACGGAGAAAGGAACATCTTCCGAGCTGGGGCAGGGCGAAGTCAGAGGAGCTTCAAGGTGCCAGTAATGTTTGTGTTTGGTATTGAAAGACAAGATGGGGGAGTTCCCTGGCAGTCCAGTGGTTAGGACTTGGCACTGTCACTGCCAGGGGCTCGGGTTCTATCCCTGGTCAGGGAACTAGGATCCCGCAAGCTGCTCAGTGCGGCCAAAAAAAAAAAAAAAAATTTTTTTTTCTTTTAAAAAAAAGAAAGACAAGATGGGATTGAATGAGGTGGACAGAGGGAACAAGTTTCCAGGCAGAAGGAATAGCATGAGTACAGGTGCTGGAGCCTGGAAGAGCTTGGCAGTCTGTGTTCAGGTAACGGCTAGAGGATCGGTTTGCAGCTGGAGACTGAGGCTGAGGTAGGAACTGATGGTGGTGAATACACTGCAGAGCGGGGCACACAAGCCTTCAGATGTCAGTATGTACTGCGCCATCAAGACAGACACATTTTTTTTTTTTTTTTTTGCGGTACGTGGGCCTCTCACTGTTGTGGCCTCTCCCGTTGCAGAGCACAGGTTCCGGACGCGCAGGCTCAGCGGCCCTGGCTCACGTGCGCAGCCGCTCCGCAGCATGTGGGATCTTCCGGGACCGGGGCACGAACTCGTGTCCCCTGCATCGGCAGGCGGACTCTCAACCACTGCGCCACCTGGGAAGCCCCAAGACAGACACATTTAAAAACAAAACTTAATAATGAAATTAAGTAAATTTAACAATAAAAAAATGCTCTACTTTTTTAATTGAACTATAATTTAGGTACCATAAAATTCACCATTTTACAGTGTACAATTCGGCAGTTTTTAGTGTGTTCACAAGGTTGTACACCTCTCTCTAATTCCAGAACATCTTCATCACTCCAAAAAGAAGCCTACTACCTGCTGGCAGTCACCCACCCCACCCCCCATCCTCCCTGGTCCTCATCCTCCGGCAACCCCTGCTCTACTTTCTGTCTCTATGGATTTGCCTATTCTGGGCATTTCATATCAATCACACTAAGTTTGACCTTTTGTTTCCGGCTTCTTTTACTAGGCATAATGTTTTCGAGATTCATCTATGTTGTAGAGTGTACCAGTGTTTCATTCCTTTTTACGGCTGAATAACCTCATTTTGCATGGTTATACCACATTCTGTTTATCCATTCATCAGTTGGTGGACATTTGGGTCGTTTCCACCTTTTGGCTGTTATGGATAATGCTGCTATGAACATTCATGTGCAGGTTTTTGTCTGATACCTGTTTTAAGTTCTTTGGGAGTGTATACCTGGGAGTGGAATTGTGGGTAACTCTGAGTTTAACCATTTGAGGAACCTATCAGACTGTTTCCACAGTGGCTGCACCTCTGCATCCCACCAGCAACACGAGTTCCAACTTCTCCACATCCTTGCTAACACTTGTTATCCCCCCTCCCCTTTTTAAAATTATTGCCATTCTAGTGGGGAAAAGTGGTATCTCATTGTGGTTTTGATTTGCATTTTCCTAATGACTAATGAAAAGATGTTGAACATCTTTTCATGTGCTTTTTGGCCATTTGTTTACCTTCTTTGGAGAAACGTTTATTGCAGTCCTTTGCCCATTTTTTAATTGGTTTGTTTGTCTGTATTGTGACAGTTCTTTATATATTCTGGATAATAGACTTTTATCAGATATATGAGATATTTTCTTCCCATCTGTGAGTTGTGTTTTCACATTCTTGATAGTCCTTTGATGCACGAAAGTTTTTGATTTTGATGAAGTCTAGTTAATCTGTTTTTTCTTTGGTTGCTTGTGCTTTTGGTGTTATATTTTGTGGGGATTTTTTTTTTTTGGTGTTATATTTTGCATGTGTATATCTAGCTGTCCCAGCACCATTTGTTGAAAGACTATTCTTTCTCCACTGAATGGTCTTGGTATCCCTGTCAAAAATCAAATGACCATAGATGTATGAATTTATTTCTGGACTCTCAATTCTGTTCCAGTGATATATATGTTTATCATTATGCCAGCACCATATTATTTTTATTAATATAACTTTGTGAATGCTCTACTTTTATTACCCTAGATGTGCTTCTGATATGTAGTACACTTGTGTATTGTGATTTTTGTATTTTCATTTTTTTTTTTTTTGGAGCATGTACTTCTGTGTGGATCATTTATATAATTAGTACCCTTGTCATTTAAAATAATTATAAAGTGTTTGTTTTATTGCCTTACTGTGCTGTGCTTGCTTTTGTCAAACTCTTATGTCACCCTGTTTTCTGGGTTGGTTTTTACTCTTTTAGATAGCCTTGTTTGCACTGTTTTTTCTGGACCCAGACTCATTAGCTATCAAGCCTCACCCGCTGGATGTCAGGGAATGCTGGCTGAGTTTTTTAATTCATGCTCACAGAAACTTGGAGGACCACTCCCACCTGCCTCAGCCCAGACCCAGTACTTCCTGCCAGTTGTGAATTGAATTTCTGACCTCTTTCTTGAACCAGAGCTCTCCAGAGGTCAGGAGTGGCACCAGCCTTAGGATCTGCTGTATACTTTTTTGTAAATTACTATCCCTGAGATGTCATACTGCTGAGGAGACACATGGGAAAAAACTATCTTTTGAACTTCTCTCGTGCTGCCAAAACAAGCACCTACAAGTGCTGTTTCCATATGCAATATGTCCCTGTCTTTAGAAAGGAGGAGCTCCCAGAGAGAATGGGACTTGTTCAGGTTGCCCAGTGACCACACAGTGCTACTAGGAACAGAATTCATCCCTCACTCCCATGGATTCTCCTCTCGTCATCCTAACCAAACACTCCTTTCCTATTGGGCAACAGAAGATAGAATTTACATTTCAGTAGTCTCCCCAGGGGAGGTCTTGAGTTTCTTCTTCCCTGCTTTTGTGAATAACCAGGTAAGGAGACCCAGTGAAATGACTTGCACGCATTGTGCTGCTCTTTAACAGATCAAGATCATTGGTTCTGGCAGCAGACCTGTGAGAGGAGGGGCAGGAGAGAAAGTTCACAGCTTCAGGGTGTCCTGAGCTCTTTAGGCATTTTGGATGAGCAGAGATGCCCAGTTTTCTCCCATAACAAATAGGGTATCTTCTGTGAAACTTGGCTCTAGCGGTTATTGACCAACTTGTTGGTATATATAAACTTTTCCTATGGGAATTTTCAAACAGTTGCAAAAGTCGAGAGGATAATGTAATGAATTACCAGGTACCTGTCACCCAGCTTGTGGAATTATCAATACATGGCCAATCGTGTTTCATCTCTACCCCCTTTTGCTCCCTCTCCCCACTGAATTATTTTGAACCAAAATTAGTATATTGATCAAGTTTTCAGTTTCTACTTATTCTTGAAGTGGTTTCCCTCAGATGTTAGAATGTGAGCTCTCATTTAGATTGGTTTTAGCAGCTTCATTGGGCCTGTCGTTCTCTCTCTGGCAGTGTTGTTGTACTGGCAGAATCACAGGAATTTTTTGGCCTCAAACTCTGTTCTTTTGTGCCTCCCACTCCCGGTGTCCTGGGAACCTGTCATGCCTCTTCCCTGTGTTCCCAGTGCCTGGACCTCCTCTCATCAGCTCTCCCAGGTCATCAACCCTTACGTTGGAGGCTAAGAATTTCTCTATATGAGGGTCTAGGCTGGCAGGTAGAAGGTGCTTAATAATGAGTTGTTGATGACTGACTGGATGTATTCTGTTTGGCTTTCCACTCACCTGAACCTCACACTCAGCTGTTTTAACAGTGCACTTGGTTCTGTGTATCTTAAATGAGGAGGGACTTACCTGAGCCTCGCCACTGCTTCTGTCCAGCTGCAGAGTCTGGATTTTCCTGGCTCCCCCTGCTGGCCACTCCTGGGCAGCTGCATACAGGTGCCTCTGGTGGCGTAAGACTGGAGCCAGAGCCAAGTTCTGCCAAGGGAAAGTAGAACATTGTTGTGAAGTGCCCGGGCTAGTCCAGGCAGGTCTCAGTAGGAGAAGAGCAGCTTGAGAACCGTTCTGGGAAGGGCAGCTTTCTGGGTAAGGGACAGGGAAGGTGGGCCACTGCCCACAAAGTCAGGAGGGCAGGGTTGAGGCCTCAGCACTGGAAGACCACATGGGCCCGTAAATGAGCTGGTCGTTGTGTGGGGATTGGGGCCTATACTGACAATAGAGATGGGCTCCTTCTCCCCTTAAGACAAAGCAGCCTGGGGTCAGACATGGTCACCAGGCAAGCAGAGGGGCTACAGAGTTTTATCTCAGCCTCCATGAAAATTGAGGCCAGGAGGGTGGTGAACGTAGGTGAGAGCATCCCCAGAGTTCATGGTCCCACGTGGGATACATGACCCCACCTCCTAGCTCTAAAGACAAGTAATGACTCTGTGGAACTCTGGGTGCATGTTTCTGTGTGGGCTCCTCCCTCCACTATCTGTAAATATAATAAATTCCCCACATCTGTCCACCCCTTCCATCACATTTCTTGGTTATTTACATGTATTTGTCTTTTCCACGGCACAACTTCCCAGAAAGTGGGCTGTGGCAGAATGCATCTCGCCTGACTCCAGCCAGCTGCAGGTGTCTGGAAGAGGGTTGAAGATGGTCAGATGCTAAGGGCAGAGCCCCTCTTCTTCTCTCCACCCCCAAGCCGCAAGTGCCAGGGTAATTGCACGCTGAGCTGAACATGGAAAATAGGCTTTTGTTCCCTTTCAGGGTATAGCGTTTCCCCAATACACAAGGAAGGGAACCCAATCCAGAAGAACCCCAGGGCATGAAAATTGCCATTGGACTTGGGCAGGTATAACTATGAAGCAGTCCTTATAATGAACTGTTTGGAAGGAATTAATTTCTGTGCAGGGTGGTGGGGATGGAGCGGTGGACAGTGTACTGCATTCTAATGGGGGAAGGCAGACCATACACTTATATATGTATATAGTATGTCAGGGGTGCTAGGTACTAAGAAGGAAGAAGAATCAGGGGAAAGGGATAAGGTAGGAGTACGTCGTTTTAAATTTGGTGGTCAGGGAGAACAGCCCTGCTGAAGTGAGGCAGCAAGCCCTGTGACTACCTGGAGAAAAAATATTCCAGGCAGGGGACAGCAAGTGCAGAGGCCCCGAGGCAGGCACGTGCTTGCTTGTGAGAGGAACAGCAAGGAGACCATTGTGTCTGGAGCTGGGTGAGGGAGGGAGAGTCAGAGAGAGAACCAGGGGCCAGGTCATGAGGGGCCTTGTACACTTCGGTGAGGGATTTGGATTCGCTCTGAGTGAGATGGAAAGCCGTCAGAGAGAAAGCCGTCAGATGGAGCCCAGAGTAACATGAACCAACTGATGTCTAAAAAGACTCACTCTGGCTGCTGAGACTGATCACAGGGAGGCAAAGGTGGGGAAGGGGGACCAACTGGAGGACAGAGAGAGGTGAGGTGGCCTGGATGGGGTAGTAGCAGAAGTGAAGGAGCGCTTGACTTGCAGATACGGTTGAATGGACAGCCAGCAGGGCCTGCAGGTGGAATGAATGTTGGGTGTGAGAGGAGGAGAGAGCCCGGGCTGCCTGCAGAGGCCTGGCCTGCATCCCCAGGAGTACGTGCTACCCTTTACTGAGGTGAGGGGACTGGAGAACAGTAGGTCTGAGAGAAAATTCATCAGTTCTGTATTTATGTTCTGCGAGTAAAGGTATCCACTTCAAATAACAGTAGATGTTTCAAAGAATAGGCTCCTCAAAGGAATAATAATAGCTAATGACATTTACATTGTGCTTTACAGTTGACAGTGTTCCCAGTCATGTTATCTTACTCTGTTTTCACGTCACCCACATAAGGGAGTGCATTTTCTTTCCATTTTGCAGGTAAGAAAGCCGAGATTCAGAAGTGTTCTGCACAAGAGAGCCAATTTTTGGATGCTGCCACACAGAGAGAGACAACAGCCAGTCAGTCTTGAACAGCAGCAGCCAACCAACAGAGAGATGGCAACTTCCCCATGGCCTCCCGGCCCCTGTCCACAGCCCCGCCTCAGACAGGAGCAGGGAGGATGTGGCAGAGGACAGACCGCCTTCCGCCACCCTCCACTCAGGCCACGAGGGCCATGGCCACATCTAGCTTCCCTGGGAGTGGAGGCTGAGAGCTTTGAAGGAGAGCTTGACCTGGACATTTTTAAGTGAGTATTTTTATTTGTGTAAACATTTTAAATGAATCTGAAAAACCAGAAGGAGACTATTCTAATTTCTGAAAGTAGTTGAGAATCTATGGTGTCCGTCATTAAGCTACCCAGTGAGAAAAAGGGCTTAGACATGGTGTTACTAAGGGCAGCTATTGAAAGATATAAAAAAGGATTCACATTTATACAGGATGAGATACCCCAATAAACCAGTTGCAAGTGCATTTTCTTCCACTCTTTTTCCATGCATCTTTTTAACATTGTTCAGATCTTACCACCTAGGCAATTTTATTTTCTCATAACCTGCTCTTTTCTCATAACCACTTTTAATATAAACATTTCCCTCTATGATACTGAACATTGTTGTGATCATTTTTAAGTGGCTGTATATTAACCAGCTATTTAGGCTGCTTTCACATTTTACGTACATCTTTGTGTCTTAAGCTCTTTAGTATCACTTTGTTAGATAGCTTCCTACAAGTAGAATTACTGGTTTAAAGGATATGAACATTTTTAGACTCTTGATAAATTCTAACAAATTATTTTCCAAAAAACTTCTGCTATCAGTACAAGAAAGTAAGAGTGAGCCCCGGAGCCAAGATCTGCTGACTCTAAATCTCAGGCTTTTTATTCTGGGCTAGATATATGAACCTCGATTTTCTTATCTGTGAAATGGGGACGACTGCCCCAGTCACAGTCACGAGAATCAGAAAAACCGTGTGCTGAATAAATGGGGGGGAGTTACTATTTTAATGAGAGAAGATTTGTTATTTAAAGCTGGCTGCAGGGACTTCCCTGGTGGTGCGGTGGTTAAGAATCCACCTGCCAGTGCAGGGGACATGGGTTTGAGTTCTGGTCCAGGAAGATCCCACATGCCACGGAGCAACTAAGCCCATGCACCACAACTACTGAGCCTGCGTTCTAGAACCTGCAAGCCACAGCTACTGAAGCCCATGTGCCTAGAGCCCATGCACCGCAATGAAGAGTAGCCCCTGCTCGCCACAACTAGAGAAAGCCCGCACGCAGCTACAAAGACCCAGCGCAGCCAAAAATAAAATCAATTAATTAATTAAAATAAAAAAAGCTGGCTGCAGTAGTCATCTTAGGAAAATGTCTTTGTTCAGACATTGGAGCATGGTCTGCCGCGACCAGCTCTTCTTCACTGTCTGTTTGCTGGCTGGCTTTTTCTAGCAGCTCCTACACAGTCTGAAATGGCCCTTTTCTCCCTTGATGACATGAAGGCATTTGTCACTTTGTCAGCTGGTATTTGGACTTCAAGAGCAAGCTTGCCCACCTCTTCCCTTCTCTGAGCACCACCCCCCCCCCCAGTTTCCCCCACACCCATGCCTACATCTCCGAGTCCTAAGCATGCTCCAGTGTCCTGCTCTAATGCCACCACCTTCTCAGACCTTCTCCAAACCATCATAGCATTTACTTTCCCTCCCCTCTCATATCATGTTCTCTCTTGTGGTTCAGACATTTGTTTATGTGTATGTCCCATGTCCTGTCCTGCTTTGTGTGTTTAAGCTCCTTGAGAGCAGGAATTCAGTCCTTCCTGGCACAGTCGCCCACTCAGAACATCTGTCAAATAAATCAGCAGCTGCTAAGTGCCAAGCATTATTCTAGGTTTTGGGAATACAGAGACGAATTATCTTTGCACGAACCCCATTTGCCGCGAAACCTGGCCTCATATGGGGAGATAGATCCATAAAGCGTGATGTAAAAGTAATATGTGCAGAACAGGGAGCTGGCACAGAGGAGATGGCACACAGTGATGGGGCCCTGGGACCCACAGTCAGACAGTTCAGGATTCGGGTCTTAATTCTGCTACTGCACAGCTGTGTGACATGGGCAATTACTTGGCCTCTCTGGGCCTCAGTGAGATTAAACAGTACCTACTCCACAGAGTTCTTGATGTACATGAGGCCCAGCACAGTTCGTGGTACAAAGCAATGATGTGAGGATGAAAGTTGCCTCCTCTTGGAGGGGGCGGGGAAAACTTTGTAGACAAGGGGCCACTTGAGCTGAATAAGATGAATAAGAGTTCTTCAGGGAGACAGGAGTTAAGGACTTTACAGGTGGAGGAAAGGACATGAAAAAGCAAATAGTTTATCATCATCCAGAGAAAAGCTTAAAAAAAAATAAACACAGGCCCTGCCACGTGTGGAATTTGTGTTTCTCAATGTGGACACCAGGACATCCAGCAGGCTCAGGGCACAGATTCTGATTCGGAAGAGGAGAGAATCAGAAGAGAACGAATGCCCTTTAAGAAGGGAGAGGTGAGGACAGTCTTGCAGGTCCATCCTCAGAGCCACAGGCCTTGGCCTCTGCCCAGTGTGGACTGGCCCTGGGTGGGGCACCAGGCTGAGTGCAGGCCACAGGCTTTCCCTGAAGCAAAAGTCAGTGATTTTCCTGTTGTGGCATCCACAACGATACAAAGAGCTTTATTCAGAGGTGCCTACCTCCACACTGCCTTGTCTTCAAAAGAGTCTTGTTTTCTTAGGACAGATTCATCTCTTAGATGAATGTTTGGCGTTTCCTTTCACACGGTTTAGCGAGAGATGCAGGTCCAGATAGACATTCTGCCCCCCTCGCTCTCCCCAGTGAGCCTCAGGGTCCAACAGGCACCTCGGGAGATCCCAGAAGGGTCAGGCCGGTGGCCACAAAGAGAAGGGCAGAGGTGGGGTGTGTAAAGACTGGAGTCCTGGAGGCCTGCTGCCAGGTGCTGGGCAGCTGGCATGGTTACGGGAACTGGTGGGAACTGGCGGGGCTCTGAGGATAACTTTAGGGCGAGTCTGGCCTCACCACTCAACATAAGCGAGGGCACGCCTGTGGAATTTCCTCCTGCAAGGCCCTCAAGAGAACTGAAATTCTGAGCTCACTGCCAAAACTGGCAGCTCTCACTTCACCCCTGGTGCCTCTGAGCACAAACCTTCGGGGAAAGCCAGGAAAAACGAGGGCAGACAAGAACAGGACTCAGTCACTGACCTCATTCCCCACTTCTCCCACTCCCACATCTGCCAGCTCCCCACCTACCCTCTTCCCTCTGTCCTGCCTCCTCTGCCCCTGAACCCAAAAGAGACATGAATGAAAACAAAATGACCAGAAAACTGGGCAGGCAGTTCTTGTTCTGGGTGCACTAGGCTCTCCTTTGTGTGGGCTCTGTAGTTCCTTAGAACGACCTTGTTTGGGGGACGTGGCATTGCACTCTGCAGGGATCAATGGATTGATCAGCAGACCAAGAAATCACAAGCTCTGGGTGTCGGAGCCATTTTACTCACATAAACCGTGAGCTTATGTCCCATAGGCTGGGACCCGAATCTGGGGGAAATCTGAGCTCTGAAGCCAGGAGAGAGAGGCCCGCCCAGAGTAGCAGAAAGAGAAGCTGATCTTGAGTGGTGGTTGGCAGATTCGGGCTGTACAGGAGCCAGCCTGCACCTGGTTTTGTACAGCCAATGAGCTTTATATTTTTAAATGGTTGGGAGAAAACTCAAAGGAAGAATATTTTGTAACACCTAAAAAGTATATGACATTCAAATTTCAGTGTCCATCAATGAAGGTTTGTTGGAACCGAGCTGTGTCTGTGCCTGGCTACTCCTGTACAGCAGAGTGGAACAGCTGTGACAGTGGCCACACGGCTCACAAAGCTGATGATGTTCACCCTCTAGCTCTTTACAGAAGTTTGCCTGTCCCTGCTCTTGTGCCTTTTTGTGCGGGTGTGGTCTGGTGGAGGAGATAATAATGCGGGCAAACTAAAAGGGAGCTTTCTGAGTGTTTCCTAATTTGCTTTACAGGTACCAGCCTGTGTAATCCTCACAGCAGCTGCGAAAATAAGAGCTGCACCTGCCAGAGCACACCCGGTTAGAAAGAGGTGGTGCTGGGATCTGCACCCGCTGGCCATCTCTGGAGACCACCATGAGACAGGGCCCCTGGTGACCGCCCGGGGAAGGAGCAGGTGCAGCGCCGTGGAAGGTCGGAGGAGGGCAGAGGCAAAGAAGGCCATGGAAACGGTAAGACTCAGATGCACAGGGCTGTGAAGGAAGAGCCTTCCAGGTGGAGGGTGTTCCAGGGTAAAGGCTCGGGGCTGGGGGCCAGTGGGACTTGCTGAGAAGGGGAGGGTCTGAGTGTGGAGCCGAGAGGCAAGGACATGCCCCAGTGCAGGGTCGCAATGAAGATGCAGCTCTGGGCCTGGGTTCAGATCCTTACTGTACCACTCAAAGCCATGTGTTTGGGGCAAGTTGCTTAATTGTAATAACAGCACGTACCTCTTTGGGAGGTTGGAGGGTAAATAGATTTATAAGTGTGAAGTGTTTAGAAGGGTGCCTGGCGCTTAGTACCACTGTGATTTTGCTTATTGTTGTTAAGCACAGGACGTGACTGCAGGTTGGCCCAAATAAAGGCCTGATATTTGAAAAACAAGAGCACAATTGGGGGCTTGTGCTTGGGGCATCCCTCGTAGAAAGTGTGGGATTGGAGCAGGGAAATCCAGAGGAGGCAAGCTGCTGTGGAGAGTTTGTTTTGGGGACCCCCACAAGGCTCTGGAGAGAGAAAGGCAGAGACTAGAAACAGGGGGCCAGGGAAGGGGCCGGGGTTCTCTCACGCACGTCCAGAGGATGCACCGGATGTGTGTGATTCAGCCTTGTTACAACCTTGCAAGTCTGTGTGGTCGTCCCCACTTCACAGAGGGGAGGCCAAGGCTTGGAGAGTTGCCACAGCTGTAAAAGTATCTCAGAAGCACCTCTTGAGACTGGCCACAGGCTCACAGGCCCCGCCCACTCCGGGCTGTCAGCGGTCATGTTTCTTTGTAACCATATGTGCCGGGGTCCCTTGGTGCCATGGGGCCTCCCTGTGGATAATCACTGCCCTGGGGAGGTGAGGCCAGTGCTCCTGCCTTGGCCCAGGCCATGGGGCAGTGGCTGGACAGGCTTCCTGGTGTGACAGGTCTGCCCAGAGCAAGTCGACCAGGCTGCTGGTGGTGCCAGGAACACCTTCATTCAGTGGGGGCCTAGGGTGGCTCTGGAGCCCAGAGGGTCAGTCTCAGGATGAAGAGTGTGTTCACTCACTCAGCTCTCTGGGCACTCCCTCTGGCACTGACCCTGACTTCCTCTGTGGCTTTTTTCTGCTGCCCTGTGCTGGCCCCTGTCCTGGGGCACTAGGAAAGTAGAGAGCCTGCTCTGTGCCAGCCACAGTAGTGGGCATTTTCTTGTGTATAGAGACACTGTTACTGGAGCTTGGGAACAGAGGTTCTGGAGTCAGAGGACAGACCTGAGTTTGAATCCTGGCTCTACCAGGATTCAAACTGGTAGATGGGGGTGGGAGCCGGGTGGGGTAGGGCTGGGGTAGGGTGAGGGTGGGGGCAGGGCAGGGATGCTTCCACCTCTCAGCCTATTTGCTCATCTGCAGGAGGGGGAGTAATGGAACCCACCTCACAGGCTGTGCTGAGAATTAGGCACAGAGCTTAGCTCAGGCCTCCTTAGTCTTCACAGCCTGTTTTCCTGGTGAGGAAACCGAGGCTCAGAAGTTCGCCCAGGGTTGGGGGTGGGCAGATGGTAGGGCTGGACAGCCAGAACTTAGGGCCTTCACCTTTGACCAGGACAAGAGGAGCCGCCCCGCCATTATGCACCACGTTCTGCACAGCTTTTCTCGCCACAGCCTGAGGAGCCTGAGGAGATGCCAGGCAAGGGGCCAGGGGCCTCTGCTTGCTGCCCAGGCCTCAGTGAGTAGTGCTTGCTCTGTCGTCCCACTCCTGCCAGGTGACAGATACTGTGGATAGGCGCCTGCCTGTCCACAGACGTGACCGGTGCTTTTGTGGGGGCAGGACCGAGAAGTCTCCAGTGAAGACCTTGGTTCAAGGCCTGGTTGTCTGCTTTAATGCCCGCTGGGTGTCCCCAGCTGGCAGATTCTGTGGTGGTCACAAGGCTGCCCGTCCACGGGGCCTCAGCCTTCTGGGCCTGCCCTTTCCTCTGACACTCACCCCAAAGGGCCCAAAGCCTCCATCCTGCATGCTCCACAGAGCCCAGCAACTTACCCAAGATTTCATGTAGATGCTTAGGGTTTAAAAGAAAAAAAAATCCAGCTGGGGGAAGTGTGGAAGGCGGGGGCAAAATAGCTGAAGGGGATTAAGAGGTAGAAACCTCCAGTTATAAAACAAGCCACAGGGATGTAATATACAGCTCAAGAAATATGGTCAGTAATGTGGTAACTTTTTATGGGGACAGGTGGTTATTAGACTTATGCTAGTGATAGTTGGTTTTTTTTTTTTAAGATTTTTAAAATTTTTATTTATTTATTTATTTTTGGCTGTGTTGGGTCTTCGTTGCTGCACACGGATTTCTCTAGTTGCAGTGAGTGGGGGCTGCTCTTCGTTGCGGTGTACGGGCTTCTTATTGTGGTGGCTTCTCTTGTTGCGGAGCACGGGCTGTAGGCGCATGGGCTTCAGTAGCTGTGGTGCGTGGGCTCAGCAGTTGTGGCTTGCGGGTTCTAGAATGCAGGCTCAGTAGTTGTGGTGCATGGGCTTAGTTGCTCCATGGCATGTGGGATCTTCCTGGACCAGGGCTCGAACCCACGTCCCCTGCATTGGCAGGCGGATTCTTAACCACTGTACCACCAGGGAAGCCCTGGTGATGGTTTCTTAATGTAGGCAAAGCTCAAATTATGCAGTACACCTGAAACTGACATAATGTATGTCAACTATATTTCAATTAAAAAAAAGACATCCAGCTCAGTCTTTGCCTTTAAGCCAGAACAATGTTATTACTAGTATTAATGTGGGTCTAAATCATTTTGTGCTTTGTTTGCTCCTCCCAGTCTGTTTATTTTTCTCCCCTTTGTCACTCTTTTCTTTTCTACCTGTTTGGAGCTTAAATGCTATTTCTGTTAGTTCGGGATTTCCCTCGACACCCAGGCTGCCAACAGTCTGCCTGTGCCCTCGTGCTCTGACTCTTGCTCCCATTAGTTCTCCATTGTGCTCACTTCTTGTCTGTTTGCTGTTCTCTTTCCCTTTCTCCTCATACATTCACACTAAGGGTACAGCAGCCTTTTACTTAACCTCTGGGTAGCACAGGGTTAGGGGGGACTCAAGTTGCTGAGCTTCTTAGAGCCGCCCTGAGAGTTTTCTCCCTGCCCACATCCCCCCTTAGGTCCTAGCTTCTCTGGTCCTCTCTGGCTCCAGGTCTCCCTCCAGAGTCCCACCCCCACCTCTCACCAGCCTGGACCACCTACCTGCTCTCCCGCCATCACTATCCCTCCCTTGCCCGTTTCTCTCCTTGGATGTCTCCCTATCTGAACTCTGTGGTTAAATCTCCTTACTGGTTCCCTCTCTCCCTTTAAGCTCCACAAGGGTGTCCCATGCACCACTGTACCCCAGGGTCTGGGGCACAGAGCAGTGAAGACCAGGAGAGAGCGGGTGGGTGGATGGTGGCAGCTGAGTCTGCAGGGGAAGCACCCACCTGTCAATCCCAGTGGGACTGGTGCAGTGAAGAGGAAGAGAGGTCTCCTGGGATCCCACCCCACCCAGGTGCAGGGGCACAGACTGCCCACCCTCTGGGTCCCAGAGAAAAAAACCAGACTCAGGGGAGCAGGCAGAGTAACGTACTAACATTTTTAATACAGTCTGATCAGATCAACTCACATCACAGGGTCAACCTTGGCTTGCTCACGTGTGATACAACCGAGGTGTATGATGTCCCCACCTGCCAGCTCTCCTGCCTTCCAACAGCACTGAAACCCCCTCCCTCCCTGACCAGACTGGCATTTTTAAAATTTTGCATAAAACTATTTCTTCCATAGACTCCAAACAATCAACTAGCCAAGTTAATTATGGTACATCTAAACAAAGTTTAATCCTAAACCCTAACGTGTGACTGCGGTTTACAAAGAGCTCTGTATCACCTGGGATAGCTTTCAGTAGCAATTCACTACAACTGGTCCTAAAAAATAATAACAATAATAATAATAATTAGAGAATTAAAACCCAACAGCAAGTTGAATGGTTAAAATCACCTAAGAACTGAAATTTGGGGTAGGAGTGTCCTCGATTGCTAAGCTTGTCCTAGTGGCAAAATGCTAGCCTTCAAGCAGGGCTCAGAAAGGTCTGGGGCCCTCCGGGTCAAAGGTCAAGCTCAGGGGGCTCTCAGAGGACACTCACCCCATGGTCCACGGGATGCTGTAGGCTTCCAGCTTCCTTAAAAACAGTTGGGCATCAGCATTGTGTAAGTGGGCGGAGACCCTACTGTGGTATCTTTTGAGGGAGATGAGAAGGGGGAATGAGGGATTAGAGAACGGGCAGGAGACCAAAATCACCGAGGTCCCAGAATGCTGTCAGGTGCAGGTGTGGAATTGGGGTCACTAAGCCTGAGCACCAGGAGCTCCAGCTTCCGCCTGTTAGAGAAACCAGCCCTGGTGTTGCCTTGGAGGCCTGTGTAGTGTTTTCTGCCCTCATCCCATACCGGGTCTCACAGATATTTCTGCCGAGTATCAGATGAGAATCTATTTCTAAAGACCATTGGGGGTTAGGGGTGGGTGACAGGGCTGGAGGGGGAGTTAAAAACGAATAAAAATCTCTCAGCTACAGAACCCAAAGACACCACTTCCCTCCGCATTCACAGCATTTCTCAGTGGTCCCCGGTGGCCGTTTCTGCGGGGACACAGCATCTGCCTCACTTGCCCTCAGGCCCCATGGGCTGCTGGTCGACCTCAGGATCTACCAGAGATGATGCAAACGCCGACTGAACAATCTGAAACCCAAAGGACTCAAGGAGAGACATGTTCTGCTGGGGAGAGAAAGGCGAGCCAAGGGCAGGGCCCAGGTCCCCCAGAGGGCCCCCGAGGGCCCGGACATGCACCTTCTGGATGTGTTTGTTCAAGTAGGACTTGGAGCGGAAGAAGCTCCCGCACTCGGGGCAGGGGTACTTCTTCTCCCCGTCAGACTCCATTTTGTTTTTGGGGACCGCCATGTCACAGGAGAAGGATCCATTGGTGCTCTGTTTCTCGGGCGTCTTCAGGTCGCTGGCATCCGAGAGGTCACCGTAAGAGTCGGAGCTCTCAATCGGATCCTGATGTGAGCATTTCTGGCCTTCTAGGAGGAAACAGAACACAGAGGAGCGGTGAGGCCAGGCTATGGGGATGCCCCCTCGGAGGGGTCGCCAGGGGCCAGCTCACAGGCTCGTGGAGGGCAGCCGATGGCCAGCCACCGCCCAGCAGAACCCACAGAGGTTCAGCTGGTCAGTCAGGGAGCCTGGTGTGCCTACAGGGGTGAGACAGCAGGGCCTGGGGCTGCCAGCCTCCCTCGCCGCGGACTCTTCATGCAGGCGCACGTGTACTGCTCACCACCATCTCGGCCTGCTTCAAGGAAGGGTATGGAGAGGGGACCTCCTCTGTCTCCACCCAGGACAACCCAAGACCCCCAGCTCCTAGGTGCTCTCTTGGGTGCCTCTGAGGGTAAAACAGCTGTTGTGATGATGCTGAGCAGGTACGTCAGTGGCCTCACCTCTGCACCAGACTGGCTGCACCCTAGCAAGCCAGAACCAGAGCCGTGGGCTCCTCAACCCAGGCAGACCCTATCGACGGCTGAGTCAAAGCCAGTCCTTTTCCCAACGCTGCAAACACAAGCCCTGCCCTCACTGCCTCTGCCTGCCAGAAGCCTTCCAGGCCAAGTTGCCAAAGCACACAGCTTAGAAGGAACTAAACAACTCAATCGGCCAGCTGTCCCTACGCAGGGCCCAGAACAAGGTGGTCCTCGAGACAGCCCTCACTGATCTGCCTTGCCCGGCCCACACGTGAAGCCTCCACAATGAGCTCCTTCCTGCCTGGGTTCAGAGCGCCATGCCGGGAAGGGAAGTCTGTGATGGGAGCGTGGAGCATGCCATCTCTGCCATCTGCCAAGCCCCTGGCGTCATCCCCAAGGCAACGACGACTTGAAAAACCACAGAACAACCCGAATCAACAAGTGGAGGTGGGGCCTAGGGAGCTCTACGCAAACCAACTCGGAGTCGGCACCATGCATCTCACAAACGCGGCCAGAGGCTCTCCGGAAAGGTCTGGTCACAGCAACCAACCACCCCTACCGAGGGGGAAGCCAGACCTTGGCTCCCTCTGCCCACAGGGTCAAAGGAGAAGAAAGCATTCAGCCACAGCTCCACGCCATCCTTAAAGGGCCACAGGCAATGGACAGGCCCAGAGGCTCATCATGCAGGGCTCCTCTTCCTGCCCTGGGCCCGGGGCGTCCCTGCAGGGCTCTGGACGTGGGGGCTGGCCAGGAGCGAGGAGGGTGCTGGGGAAGAGGAGGCGGGGGCTGGATCTCGGCAGGGCCCTAAAGCCTCACTCACCGCCCTGGAGTGAGATTCCCCACTGTGACTTTTGTCCTGGAGGCCACTGCCACTCAGATCTCGAGCCTCCTTGAGGCGGCCAGCAAGCCGGCAGCCTTCACGCCTCCCCACGCCCGGCCCAGCGCCCCCACAACACAGCCTGCGCAGAGAAGCAAAGTGCAGAGCAAGGGGTCGCTTGCCTTTGTTGCCATAGGTCCTGGCGCAGTGGAACGCTGCTCCCCCATTCGGGATGGGCTCCTGGTGCCTGGAGACCTGGGGAAGGGGAACACCGTGGTGGGTTTTAACATGGACCTTTAAGTAGGAGGCAGAGGAGAAACCTAAACAAGACAAAAGGAGATGAGATCCCGCAGCCGGCACACAGACACCTCTCTGCTTCCCCCACGCCTCTCCTCTGGCCGCACTGGCTAGCACTCCTAGAAGGGGCCCCTCCTTGGCTCAAAGGCGCTGCAACCACAGGAGCCACCTGGCTCAGGAGGGAGGGTGGCACTGTCCTTGAGTTGGCTTCTCTGCAGAGCCCGCTCTGCAAGGCTGTGGAGGCTGCCTGGAGGGATGGCCTGAGATCCCACTCTGGCCAGGGCCAGAGGCCAACTACCTCGGCTCGCTTTGCACCTCAGTAACAAGTGGTCTGAACGGATGGTCCACAGTCCCAGACCAGCTGCAGGGACCACGGCTAGAAATGCTGTCGGGAAAGTACATGGGGCTCCAGGGCAGCCACGGGACTCCAGCCGGCAGAACACGGCTGAACACGTGTGAAGGCAAACCATCTGCGCAAGAAGCCAGACGGAGGCAAGATGAAATTTCAAAGAAATGCCTCCAGGAGTCCCCCTTCTTCTACCTGTTAAGACATGCTCTATTTTGCAAACTTTCTCACCTTCAGAATAACTGGGTTTAGTAACTGTTTAGACCTTTTGAAGAACAATGAAAATAGGAAGTTATGTTAAAGGGGGTGTGCAGTCATCTCTTATTCACAGTGGTCTTCTTGGTTCAGTTTTGGAGGATCCAACAGGTTCACTTAAGGAAGAAGAAATAGGCACAATCCTTGTCTTTATTTTGGGGGAGGGGCAATCCAACCTTCTGGGATCTGCTCCAGACCCACTCAGATGCTCCAGTCAGTTTGAGCCTCGAGATGCCTCGGGCTGGGAAGACATGGAACCAGGTGGGCCAGTCAAAGGATTTCCACTTGGGTTTCCGCAGGAAGGAGCTGGGACATCAAATCCTCCCTCAGTCAAGGATCCAAAAGTGCCTTCGGCAGGAACCAAAACTTTTCGGCAGAAGGCCCACTTGGGGCGCTATGCCTAGATGGTGTCCCTTTAGTCCACTCCAGATGCAGCTGACACATCCTCGGGTACTTTCATTCCCTCGTTAAATTACAGTCATGGGGTAGCAGTGGGATCCACTACTAATGGGCCAGAGGCTGGAGAGTGCTGTGTAATGTCTGCACAAGACTTGTTTGAAAAAAGTCTGAATTGGCCTCGGTTTTCAAATGCTACTGGAACTACAATAAAGGTCACCTTCAGGGAGTGACAGAGGTGTGCAGGCCCAGCGCACCGCATGCATCGCTCTGTGCTTTGCAGCCACATGTACAGCTGCTAAATGGCAGAGCCTGGACTCTAACCCCAGGACCACGTGCCACCATGTGGTCCTTCACCACTGGGCAGACTCTCTAATGGTCTCTGTGTCTTGGTCCTGGCCCTAGAAACATCCCTTCAACTTTTGCAGTAGGCTCCATTATCACCATTTACATTCCTGTATTTCTCTGCCATGTTGGTGGATTAGAATGAAAGCTGCTGGTAGACAGGCTGACCTGTGGGAATCTTATTCAACAAACATCCCCCCGATGGTAGCAGCTGGTGGTTCTGGAGGGAAATGGGGGGCTGGGTGAATCTTCCTTCCTTTCCTGACAAAGAAGACCCTCCTGGACCAGATGCTGCTGTCCTGCCCTGCCTGGTAGAGCACGATGTCCCGCTCTGTGACCGAGTGGTCTGCCTGGGGCCAAGCAGGGGACAGACTGACTTACAAGGGTCCCATATAAACACTCCTCGGAGGGAGGCTGTGGTCAGGAAGGAGCAGATGAGACTCACAGGACAGAGGATCTCAGCCCTGCCCCATGGATGGCGCTGCAGCCCTGGCAACCAACAGAAATATCAGGACTTTCCAACTGATGAGATGATACCACTTTAGAAGGGAATTTTTTTCTTTGTTTTTTAATCCCTTGCGGGGCCCTCTGAAGTGGTTTGAAGCTCTCTCCACGGTGCATCAGGGCAGGGCCACTGCAATCAAGAGGGATGGGAAAGGAGGGAAGGAGCACCAGGAACTATCATGTTTACTCCTTGTGGGAAGAGCTGTGCTGGGGAACACAGCAGATGCTCAATGAAAACTCACTGTGTTCTCCCGAAAAATGGTCTGGGGACCACGTGGCAGGGTCCCCTTGACGCTGCCCCAGCTGCAGACTACTTACTATCTATAGCAAAACCACATGGCGGGTGGTAGGCGTGGATCCACAGTTGCCACCTAAAGCCCAGAATTTAAACACAGAGCAGCTCAGCAGCCAAGTTTTGGGGTAAAACAGAAGCCGAGTTTCTGTGAACGTATCTCTGAAGCCAGACACATTTGGCCGGAATTCTAAACTCACCTGCCTGTTCACCACTGACTGACTAACCAAGAACCAAAGAGGAAGCTTTCTACAAGCATCAGAGTGATGGGGACACTGAGCACACACGTGACTCCACCACCACCGACGGGCCACCCTCTCTCACGCTCCAGAATCGGAGAATATGCTACCACGAGGCTACTGCTCCTCCATTGCATTTTCTTGCCTGGTGTGCTGTAATTCGCACTCTGGAAGCAAACCCTCCTTGGCACCTTCCACATCTGTGCAGGGGTCAGGGACGGCTTTCTTCTTGTCCACACCTTGGTGGGGCTGTGCCCAACTGAGCCGTGCTGGAGGTGGGGCACCAAGTAGGCTTGGGTCAGCTCAGTCCAGGGGACGGCAGGCTGTCTGCGTCTACCACTGGCGCTTGCCTCTGGCTGGAGAGAAGGCTTTCTCTACCCTTTAAGCAGATATTTGAGTGCAAGTGTTGTCTCGGTCAAAGACAGATTTCCAATACGCTTTCCCGCTCCCTCCCTCACACCAGTACATACACATCTACACAAAGACCCTGCTACAGAAACTTAAAAAGAAGGGAAATCGTGGCAATCTACCAGGTCCTTCCCACTGTTCAACTCAACTGATTTCCTCAACTTGAACGTGGGAAACAGGCTTTTGTAGCCATCATACTCCTCCCACTACAAGTTATCTTCTCTGCAGATGGGATGGTCTACGTCCTGATATGTCTCCAGGACAAAGACAAGGTCATCTGTCTCCAGTGTGGGGCTGGACCACCGGCTGCATCTCCTCTCTCCCGTTCTTCATAGGCAAGAGTTGTTTGTATGGCTGAAAGTAGGCAGATGGATGGGTGGTTAAGCTGATTGCTTAAGAATTGCTGGGACTGGAGGATCTCAGGGCACCTGGAAATTCATCTGATCCTGCCTCACCCGCTAACTGGCTGGCTGAACGTTAGCCTTTGCTTGAACCCTTGTAGAGAGAACATCCATTTATTCCTGCAGCTCCTCCTGTAGTCACAGCCTTGAAAGGACAGCCCAGAGCTCCCTGCATTCTGATTCCAGTGTCTCAGTGTCTTTGGCGGCCTATCCTCTCCCTGGAAAAACTGCCTTCCCCTTCCTCTTCTTTTTTGGAGGGGAAGGGAGGCGTCTTTTCCCATTTCTGCCGAAGAAATGAGTCCAGAGGTAGAATCCTGCTCCTTCTCTTCTGATGAAGACCAAAATTGTTTTCTCTTCCTTCTGAGGATCCAGGGTGGTTTAGACTAGAGCCCTCTTCTGTCTTCTTGGAGGAATGGGACTTCCTGCTCCAACTCTGGGACCCAAAGCTGGGTTTTTCTGTTTTAGCTTTTGGGTTTTTTTTTTTTTTGGCCATGCCACGCGGATTGTGGGATCCTATTTCCCTGAGCAGGGACTGAACCCAGGCCCTAGGCAGCAAGAGCGCAGAGTCCTAACCACTGGGATGCCAGGGAATTCCCCCAAAGCTGTTTTGCTTACGACCCAGATCTAGCGTTGGCTTTTCTGAGGAAAGGTGGGCTCTGGTTCTACTCTCCAGGCACCCCCACCCTGGCCACGTGGCCTGTGGCTGCTGCCCAAGTTCTCTTTACCAGCCCAGGGAAAACAAATCCTGACGTACAATAGTTGTGGGCTTTGCCACGTCAGCTGTCTCCTAACTGGGTCGACTTTCCCTGCTATTCCCGGCTGCTCGCAGCTTTTCTTTCCTCCTGAGCGGGGCCCACAGGGGCTGTGGCCCTGGGTCCCCCACTCAGCTCCCTGCCACTTTGTAATCCAGGCTTTATCTCTGTTTCCTCATTGGCGTCCTCCTCCGCCCTAACTGGTTTACCACCTCTGGTCTCTGACCCCAACTCTCAGGCTGAGAACTTCAACCCTGAAACCCCGACAGTACGCCCGCTGACAGCACCGTCGCAGCAGGTCTCGAGTTAGTTGGGGGCGCGGTCAGGAAGCCACGGGATGAAGCAAGACAAGGAACCATCTCTTCCTAGAGCTGGGCAGCCACAGCCTGATAGCTCTTTCCACACACAGCCCCACTGCTAGCTCCCCGGAGGAAGCTCCTGCCAGAAAGGGCTCTATTGACATATCAGAAAATAGGACAGATGCTTAAGCAGCTTTTCTGACCACCTCCCTGCTTCCACAGCAGGTTTCCTGGTGGTACAAACGTTGACATCGAATGGCCTTCAAGGCAAACCCCAGGTGTGCAGTACCCGGGAGGAACCCAGCTCAGGGCACCAAGAGAACACCCAGCCACTCAGCAGGCTCCCTCCACCAGCAACCTCAGGGCATGTGGAGATAGCACAGGACGCAAAGTTTCCAGCCAAGGACTGCAGGAGGGTTGCACCTGGTCCAAATCAGAGTGTCAGCAAGCTGTGTCTTTCCTGACAGTTACAAAGTGTAAGGAGGGCCTCCCAAGTGTGCTGCTGCTTGCAGGGTTCAGAGAACTTTCACCTACCTTGTCTCCTGGGATCCTCACAGCAACCCTGTGAGGTGGGCAAGGGGGATGTTCTCAACCCCGTTTAGAGGTGAAGAGACTGAGCCTTCGAGAGGGGAAGGGAAAGTTCAAGGTCACACAGGAGGGTGAGGTGGGAGGGGCCAGCTAAACCCTGGGTCCCCTGCCTCCTGGCTTAGTGCTCAATCCACTAAGCCACACTCAAGACTTCCAGAAGTGTTGTGACAAGAGTGTCCCAGGAGATAGGACTCTCCAGCCGCATCCCCACCTGGCCAAAGCAAGCGCACCATGCAGAAGCATCCTCACGCTCACCAGACAGCTGCCCCAACTCCTTCAGCAGATAAGGCGCGGCCTCCTCCACTGACGCTGCTTGCCAAACATGAACCTCAGCCCTTCTAGCAGCCAACGAGCCCTGGCAGAAGCTCAGGGACAGGCCAGACTTCATCCAACACAACACCAGGGCCACAGATGCCACCTAGGCCAAGCTCAGCCGCAAGCATGCTACCCTGCTCAGAGCACCTGCCACTTTCCGCTCTCGTCAAGGCCACAATCTACCTGGGCCTGGGCTCTTCCGACCATTTGTGCTAGAAAGTTTCGGCCCTTGTCCATCTCCAGACTCGACGTCCTTACCTGGCTGCTGACTTTCACGTGCCAGTGGATCAGCCAGCAAAGCTCTTGAGCAGGACCCCTCATTCTCCCACCTCTTGGGGCCTAATGACTCCCACCAACCTCAGTAGTTCAGCGCATCCATCCTGCCCCCTGGGCAGCAGGTGTGTCATGGGCCCAAGCCTGGGAACAACACTCTCTGCTGTTCTCACTTGCTGAGCTCCTGGCAACTCCTGTTCCAAGCACCCCAGGTTTCTTGGAAAGGAAAGGGTGACAAACAGCTGGCTGGGGGATAAGGTGTTTATCGCTCAGTGGGAAGGGAGGGAGGGCTGGCCGTGCAGAGTGGAGCCTGAGGCAGGGTGGTCAGACACCCCCTGGCCTCCCACATGGGCTCAGGCCCATCCCCTGGACATAAGGAAGTAGCAGGGAGATTACCTCGGTTACAGATACTGCAGAAGTTGCTGGGCCCCTCGCTGTGCTTCTTCAGGTGGTCTGCCATGTACGCTGCCCTCAAGTACTTCCCGCATACCTGGCAGGGCACCTTGTCTTCGTGACAGGCCAGGTGGGAGCGCAGACGGTCTCGGGTGGCAAAAGAAGCATTGCAGGTCTGAGGGCAGAAAGGAAAACGGGGTGAGGTAAAAGCTGGCGTCCACACCCGACTCCCTACTGAGCACACTGTGGCACAAAGCCATTTCCGGCCAACACAGGGACTCGCTGTATAAAGAGAACTTCAGAACGCGGCCAGGCTTCCTCCCCAGATGCCAAGTAAGCCGCTCCTACTCCCCATGGTCTTCCCCACAGGACCCCTGAGCTAGGATGACTGGTTCCCACTGGCTCCCAACATGCACATTACATGGCAGGCTGAGTTCTGCAAAACAAAAGAGCTAGGGGCTTTTCATTCTTAAACATTTAAGAACTGATGTTTGTTGCAATGGCTGTAAGTGAATTTACAGAAGAGCTATTGGCATATAAACGGAACAGTCTTCACCTTCTCCACCCTGGGTTTCCCCTGGTTGCTTTATACAAAGAATCCAATTTACTCACTTTATTCAAAAGCGACATTAAAATCGTGGCCACAGGGAAATGGAAAGGAAAGGCAGGACAGAACACAGAGATTACTCTTCATAATATCCGTGTGCATTTGTATTGAGAAAGCAGCCCATAAAGTGACAGTGTCAATTTTGCGAATGTGAAAATTAGCAGAGAGTGAGGGCCGGAGGCTCCGGGGGCATCTGTGGAACCCCAGTGCTGGTGCCAACAAGGATGGTACCACCCTGCCCTGACCAGTGCCCCCCACTGTGCCAGGCAGGCCCCAGACTTCACCTTCAGAGGCCTTCGTCGCATGCAGTGCATCCTCATGGTGGCCCTCGATGCAGGCCGTGCTCTCACCCCACCGGCCAGGAGCTGCAGTCAGTACCACACCCTGGGAAGGCAGCCCTGGGTCCCCTGACTCGGTCTCAGCCCTGGGTCTACCCCCAACACCTCTCCCCCAGCCCAGGCCTGCATGGCTGCCCAGCCTTGGAGGTCATGGAATGTCGGGAAAGCCCTCAGGAGAGTTGAATCTGGTGACCTTCACTATTTTGGATCCACGGACATGTCTCAGGAGTTCTAGTCAAGGTTGACTCATTTCTTTTCTCTGTACCTGTGTTTACCATTTTAGAGCCACAAGAGAAAGCAACATTCACCTTTAATTGCATCACAGACCAAACGTTAACCCACTGAAGACCCGCCACCCCGTTAACTGGCTAGAATGGGGCTGTTCCTGCGGCTCCACTGAACAGAAACAGATCCTGAGATCCTGAGACCTTAAGGTAAGCATCTGAACACTGTCACCATGTACAACGTCTATCTATTGCTTTACTGTACAATCAGAGCAAGAAACAAATGCATTCGATGCTGTGGAGGTAGAAGACACCGTGGTTGCTACCCCAACCCCAAATGTCTGCATCAGGACCAGCTGAGCTCTTCTTAGTCGTTATCTTTTGAATAAATGTTACGCATTTGAATAGAACAATTTATGCTAACAAAATACAGTTGACCCTTGAACAGTTTTCCAGGGTTTGAACTGAACGAGTTCACTTATATGCGAATCTTTTTCAAGAGTAAATACTACGATAGGTGGTACACCATCTACAGTTTGCTGAACCCGCAGATGTGGAACTGCGGATGTGGAAGAATCACATACACAGAGGGCCGACACTAAGTTATATGTGTATTTTTGACTGCTCGGAGGGTCGACGCCCCTAACCTCCGTGTTGTTCAAGGGTCAAGTGTACTGCTTTCATGTTTTATATATTGAGTTTATTCATCTGACAAATGAGGGAACTAAGTTTAGAGAGTAATTTGCACAAAGCACAGGGCTCAGCTACTAGAGAAAGCAACACCCTGCCACTGCCGGGCCAGTGCCCTACCGATCCTCCTGGCCACCCTGGGGTATTCCCCTCCTCCCCGATTTACAGCCGGGCAGACAGAGGTCCTGAGAGGACTCGGGGCAGCTGGACTGAGAAACAGCCCCTGAGCGTGTGTTCTTACCACCTCCAGCCTCAGCAGAGGTAGCTTCTGGTAAAAGGTGTGGATAGTTTTTATCAGTGTACTTGGTAGCCAGGGCTGTCCTGATAGAGGTGACAGGTTCTGTGCAGGGAAACTTGAGCACTTAGGTGACTCAGAAAGCACCATGGGTGCTTGGTCTCATGGCCACAGGTGGGCCCCCCAGCAGGGACCTTGTGACCCAATCGTAGGCCACAGTGGGTGGAAAACTGAATCTTTCCCCAGCCCCACCAGACTGTAAACCAGAGTAAGGGGTGCCGTGAACACCTGCGGGAGATAGGGGTGCACCTGTCGATTTATCTGGGGACGAGAGCCGGCTTGGCCGGACAGCAACTTGAGGACCACCGCCACAATGGCGAGAGGCAGTGTGGTCTACACCGCAGAACTCAAAGGAGCCAACCATGGACCAGGTGTTAAGAAAATGCAGCTGAAAGCACACATTCAGGATCCCACCTTCTGTGGCCCCTGGGAGAGGGTGCCACTAGAGGGATGTGAAAGAGATGCCTTGTTTCTCTTGCCAACTTTCTTTTGGGATGTGTCCCTTAAAGCACTGCCTGTCATACTTTGCTAACGAAAGATAATGGACAGCCAGACTTCAATTATCCACAGGTGGATTATCCATTTGGGGGATTAGCTAAGCAAAATTAAAGCTGCAGACCAGGCTGAGTTCTCCCACCCTGTCCTCCATTGATTATCTCTCAAGGAATGAAAGCAAACTTTAGTCTGAGCAAACATATTTAGGAATGTAAATCTGCTGCTGGGAAAACAAAACAAAACGAAACACAAACGCAACAAAAACTATCACTGTGTTACAAAGCCAAGCTGAAATGGTGGTTCGCTTCTCTGTGCCAGGATTGACCCTTTGTGGCTGGAGTACCCAAGGCCTTCTGGAGGAACTGTGAAAGCGCCCAAGTCCGAGTCTAGGCCTGCCAGAAGTTCAGACAACACCAAACATAAAAGGCCTGGTCACTTAACCCAGGAGAGAAAGGAGAGAAAGGCTGAGGAGAGAGATGGATCTCAAAGAAGGGGGTGCCCGGAACCTCCATGCTGGGGCCACTCAAGAGAAAAACACTTCCTGTCCTGGAGGCAGGAAGAAGGCAGAGGGACCCTGACAAGATCAGCACCCCAATTGATCGCCGGTGGTGCTGGGAACGGCCGCCTCACCCCCAGCCCTGCACACAGGCAGCCTGCTATTGCTGGAGGCACACCTGCCAGGTCCTGGCCCAGCCCCCAGAGAGGTTCATCACCACTCAACACTGAGCCCCAGCCAGGCTCCCTTCCCTCCCTGCCAGTTTCTCCCCGTCCCAGACTTCCGAATGCTTTTCTTCCCAAGGGTTGAACAGCTCAGGAATGGGGCCTCATTGGTACCAGGGGCACCGGTGCACACCTACTCTTGGTGACCTTTGAGCCTGGCAGCCTCAGGGGGTATCTTAAGTAGTCTTTTCCATAGCCTTGGAAAAGCCTGAGGGCAATGCATGTGGGCTTAGCACCATGGGCCTTGCTGGACCCCTTCTTCTCAAGGGTGTTAGCTCCCTTATTCCCACTTCAATTCCTAATGAGTTATCCCTCCAGCCCAAACCCCCCAACCAGCCCCCAAGAAGTGGGGCCACTGGGAGCAATGGGAGAGGTCTGAGCTGTTCTAGCCTCTCGGCTTCAGGCTGAACTCCATCTGAGGTCAATGTCCCAGCCCACAGCACTCACAGATCGAGAAGCATTGGGACATCTGGGCCATTTAAGCACACTGAGGCCAAACCCCAAGGAGACTTGCGTGTCACTGCCAAGCCTGAGCCCCCATGCGCCCACGTTCGGAGGGCCTTTCCCCTCAAGCTGTGGCACCCGTCTCTGTAACTGGCCCCTACTGTCTCCTCTGTGGCATCAGGAGGGACCGAGAGGTATGGCCCATGCCCAGCTCTGCCAGGGGCTAAAGGAACCAACTCCCAGAGAGCTGTCTCTTCACCTCTGATACTTTCAGCAGACACACCATGCAAAACAGATGCCCCTGCTGTTTAACAAAGCCCAGGCACACCTGGCCAGCCAGCTCAGAGCCGGAGAGGCAGCATGTCTTCACCTGCACCTGCCAGGTCACTGTTAGGGGAGTTCTGGCTGTGGGGCTGGAGGCAGGGCCAGCAGGCTTGTGAGAGTGTGTGTCGGAGGGGCAGAGCAGGAGCAGGCTCATAAACCAAGGGACAGTGATGTCAGTGTTATGACACAGACCAAGGACAAAACACACAAAGCCTCAAACGTTAGAATGAAAACTTTTATCATCACTCCTATTATCCCCGCAGAGCCCACGGGGACTGAAGGGCACACCACTGGGATCCGACGGAGGTCTACATCTGCTTTATCAGCACCCAAAGCCATATATTGGGATGACCCAATGTAAAGCTACTGGTTAATCTAGTTCCTGAGCAGACCTGCTAATAAACCTCAAAACCACAAACGTCTAATTCACAAGCCAGAAATGAAAGCGGACCTGTGTGAGCGGGAAGGACGAGGGCAGCACGGTTGGCCCAGTTGGAGTTGCACCAGAGTCTCCTCTCCTCTGGAAGAGGGTTCACTCCCAGGGTGGGGGGAGGGGTGGCCAGGCCCCATTCTAGAAACCCCTTAGGGGAGGTGATGCCAGGGGAGGGGAAGCATGTAAGCCAGTGGCTTAGTTCCTAGGAAAGCATCAACCTCCAGGCAAGGTCAGACACCCAGGGGTACCATCTGCTAAAGAGGGAAAACAAGGCAAGAGAGCCCAGAAAGAAACGTGGAGACCATGGGGAGGACCCAGGAAGGAGCCCTTTGCTACCCCTATTTGGGGTCCTTGAGCTGGGAAAGAGTCCAAGTCACCCAGGGAGGAGCTGGGCATGGTGGGCAGGGACCACTCTGCTGGCCTCTCCCAAAAGCAGGGGGCTCAGACCACTGCCACTGCCGTTCCCCTCCACAGAAAACCCTCTCGGGAGGCCCCGGCTAGCCCACAGGCCACTGGGTAAAGGCCCGGCTGCCCTCTGGGGCAGTCCAACCCTGCCTCAGATAGCCCGGCGGGGCTGGGCAGAAGAGAGCGTTGCTGGAGGGTGCTGGGCCCAGGTTTTCAAGGGCTGGGAAGGATTTTTTTAGAGAAAGGGAAAAGGCGGTGTCAGGAACCGAATGGGACGACCTCCACAAAGCAGGCTGGGCAAAGTCCCATGATGGCAGGTCGCTAGGAAGAGATTCCAGGGGCGGCAGGCCGCTGCTGCTCCCAACCCACACCTGGAAAAAGGGCAGAGAGTGCAGGTTACCCCCCCAGGCCACCGGGCATGCCCCCACTGCCCTCTGGGCTCCTCCTACTCTGCTGGGCTGCTCAGCACACTACCTGGGAGAGTCAGAATGTGCTCCGTGATGAGAGACAGAGGGAGAGGAGGCAGCGAGGCACAGGCGCATCCCAGCAGGCCCACCCCTGGTCTCCTGGCCGTCTGGGAACACCACCGCACCTGGCCCCTGGGGGCTCTCTGCCCCACCTACAGCACATCCGTCCATCCCTCCCTATTATCGGTCTCCCCAGACCCTCCTCCTTGCCACCAACAGGATAAAGAGAAGCAGGTCACCCCATCAGACGTTGCAGTAAACACCCCACAACTCTGTTTCCCACTCAGATGGTAGGAACTTGGCCCAGGAAAGGGGGTACGACCAAGGAGAAGATAGAAGTGTGTTTTCCACCCACACAGGAATGCTCAGTGGCCAGGAGAGGAAGCTCAATTTTCTGGGCATCACAGAGCCCCCAGATATTGTTCAAGCAGACAAACCAAGGGTGAGAATCTTGCCCAGCCTCCCCTACCTACTGCTACACAAAGAGCTCTCAAGGACAGGAAACCACCTCGCTTTCCAGTTCTCAGAAGCCCTTGGCTGTGTGCACACGTGGCTCAGGATGGGTTAAGTAGGTGCCAGTGATCGCACCACTCCCTGCCTCCTTCACCCCCACCCCTGCGGCCTGGTGCTCTGAGCTGAGGGGACCCAGAAGGAGCTCCAACTCAGGTCAGGCTGCTGGGCATACAAGGGGAAGAGTTGTTGGCTGGACCACCAGGAGCCCTTAAGAAGCCATTCCCACCCCACGGTGGCCCCTGCAAACTGCTGGGAACCGGAAGCCGGACCCAGTGGGGTGCCAGTGCCCCCAGGACGACACTTGTCCAATGTGGCCCACCATCCAAGGAGCTGGCAAACACCAGGAGAGGAAAGCCAAGCAACAGAGCAAAGACAGAGACGGGTTGGGAACCAGGACCCAGCGACCAGGAAGGAGGGGACATCAGCGGTGGGAGGGAGGGGGCTGGGGGAGAACAAAGGAGAAGAGCAGACAGACGGTGGGGGGACAGAGGGGGAGGTGTGCACAGCGGTGGTCAGTCAGCCAGCCCAGCACGCACAGCAGCTGGCTCACGGCCGTAGCTGTGAGGACAGCGGCATTCTCTTTCAGCCCATCTCTGCCCCGGCCCAGCCCCTACCTGACACTTGTGAGGCCGCTCAGAAGTGTGCACCTGCTTGATATGTCCGTTCAAGTGATCAGGCCTAGAAAAGAGAACCAAAAGAGACTTTAAAACAAGACCTTAAGAGAGGGGGCTACAAACTTGGTCAGACCCCTGCCCTGACAAGGCTGGAGAGGACTCCCTCACCCCACCCCAGCATGACAAAGAAAAGTCACCACCCAGCTCTGGCTCTTGAGGCCCAGGCCTCTCTGCCCTGGATTTCTCTAGAGGGGGAAGGGGAGTGAGCATTTGTCTCTGACCTTGCCTACCCGCCTCCCCCCACCAGAAACTCAATGATTTCTAGGACCCAAGGAGGGGGCTTTAGAATGAGACTGGGCTGCCTTGCTGCAGCCTTTCCGGGAGGGGGTATGTGTGATTCATTGTCCAGACTAAAGCCCCTTAGAAACTCAGCACTCCCCTCCCCCAGCCTCTCCCACCACAGCAGCCAATGAATGCCACCCGGATGGAATTCAGTCCCCAGAGGCCAAGGGATGAAGCCTTAAGCCCCCAGCTGGGCTGGTAAACCAGATGCCCGACAGAGCAGGTGGGCAGGGGCTGCCTGACCGGTAAGACTGGTTCCTGCTTGGGGCCCCTCTGAGGGAGTTCTCCATCCCTACGTTCATACACACAAGGCCCTCAGTACCCAGGCAAGTTAAAACGAGCCTTTTATTCTGAATATTCTCTTAAGAGGAAAAACAACCCTCTGCTTGCAGACAAGTCTTCAGTTCCTTATCAGGCTCACTAAAAAGTCAATCTAAAATGACATCCTGCCCTCCTTCCTCTCTGTCCAGTGAACATAAAGGGGATCTGTGGGTTCAGGTGGGCTCTGGAGCCACCAGGTCAGAGCAGATCAAAGGCTTCGCTGTTCAGAAGAGACTCTGGGTGCCCAGCTCTGTGCCCCGTGATCCCGGGGCTGTGAGAGGCAAGGCCGGAGTCTACTGACCCAGGATTGCCAGTGCTGTGCGGGGGGACATGGAGGCATGGGAGCGTAAGGAGTCCCAGATGCACTTGTTTCAGTCCCTCCCCCGGCGGCCATTCAAGCGGGGAAAGTCGCTGGAGGAGCCTGGCCTCCCGCCCCCAGAGGGGGCCCCTCGTCTGGTGCCGGAAACACAAAGGGAGCCCAGGGAGAAGAATGGTGAGGCCCGGTGGCTGCGGCCTGAGGAATCCGGCCCCTTCCCACAGGCCCCAAGGAAGAGAGATGGTAGGGCACGCCTAGTGCCAGAGAACTTCCCTGAGGGAAGAGAAAGCAGTTCTTGCCCACATCATCTCAAAATCAGGGCCGTTAAAACACTCTCCCCAAACCTGACATGGCCCTGCAAGGTCAAGTGAGCCCCCTGCAAGTCTCACACCCCCAGCTCTTGGAGAGGAGCTATACCATGAGTTAGGAATAGGACAAGTCATGGGGGATGGGCACCATTCCTCACCTGGAGAAGCCTTTCCCACAGCTCTGGCAGATGTAGGGCTTGCCCACGGACCCATCGTGGGACCGCACATGGTAGGACATGCGATCTTTCCTCTTGAACCGCAGCCCACACACGGGGCAGGAATAGGGCTTCTCCCCCGAGTGGGACAGCTTGTGCCGATTGAGATGGTACACGTCACGAAAGATCTTGCCGCAGATCTCGCAGGCCACCTGCTTCCTGGTCCGGCTCCTCTTTCGGGGGCCGTCGGGGTCCTCAGAGATGGGTAGCCCATTCTCACCCAGCCTCGGAGGAGGAAGGTCGATGTAGCCCAGCTGGAGGCTGGTGACACCATGCTGGGCCTCGTGCTGCCGGAGCCGGTTGGCATCAGTGAACACCTTCCCACACAGGCCACACGGAAGGATGCCTGCCTCCCTCAGGCCCCCTGGGGACCCGAACATTGAGTCCAGCAGGTTGGCCTTCCTTGGGCGGCCCCGGCCTCGCTTGCCAGTCAGGGGAGGGGCACTGGATGCCACATTGGGGAATGGGGAAGTCAGCAGTTGGGGGGACAGGGGTCCGGCCACCATGGGCAAGCGGTCCACCCCAGGTAACACAGGCAGGGAGGCTTGGCTCGCAATGGCTGCACCAGCCGCCCGAGCTGCCTCCTCCTCAGGCTGCATGCTGCCTGCGATGCCATTGCTGTTGGCTGCCAAGGCTGCCCCATTGGTCATGTCCAAAGGGAAACCCAAGTCCGAGGTCCCAGGGGGACGAAACAGCATGATGTCAGCCCGGGCAGGGGGCACCAGGATCTGCACATTGGACTGTTTGATGACTTCCTGGCAGATCTCAATGACCGACCTCATCAGCAGAAACTTGGCGGCCGTCATAAGCTCGGGGAAGCTCTCCAGGCGAACCACAATGCGGGAAGTGTAGGCGAAGTCCAGGATGTCCCCGAACACCTTGGAGCTGATGGTGTGCATCTCCAGCTCCCGGCTGCCCCCAGTCCCGCCGCCCGGGGCCGCCGCTGCGCCCCCCACGTCAGCGGGACCCCCGTCCGCAGCTCCGCCGTCGCCCAACTGGGCGCTGAACACCGACTCAAAGTACTCGCTGCAGGCAGCCAGCACCGCGCGGTGCGCTGGGAAGCTCTCGTCGCCCACCCGCAGGAGCACGTCGCAGAAGCGCCCGCCGTTTTTGCGCTGCTGGTTCAGGTTGTGCAGCATCTCCGTGCTGTGTCTGCTCACCTGGTAGGTGTAGCAGCCCGACGGGCCGCAGGAAGCGTCGTTCACTCGCTCCATGGCCGCCGCCCCCTCCCCACAAACCGGGCCGCGTCACTTGCCAGCCCCACTCCCTTCCCCTAGGCAGCAAGAAGCGGGGTGCAACGAACGTGTCTACACTCCCCACACGTGCCGGCCCGGGGCTCTGTAGTCTCGCAGGTGCGCGGAGCGCACACACCCCCTGCCCGGATCGGACTGTCTAGACGGCAGGGCACACCACCTCCCACATAGCTGCCCCCACCCCTGCTGGATCGTGCACTCCTCTCTCCTCTCTGCCCGCCCGCCTCCCCTTCTCGGTCTACCTCTGGGGGGTACGCGAGCACAGAGGTGCGCCCCTCCCGCAAACGCGCCTGCCACCTCCCCTCCCGCCCGCCAGGCGGCGCCGGCGCGCAGCCAAGGGGGCGCGCGCGCGCGCGCGCGCGCGCGCGCAGGGAAGAGGAGGAGGGGTTTGTCGCGCAGGCGCGCGCGCCGCGGTTTTACCCGGGCCCGCTGGGGGCGCGCGCTGCGTCCCCTGCAAAGCGCGAGCCGGGGCGGGGGCGCCGGAGCGGAGGAAACAAAAGGCTAAGGCTAAGGCGGCGGCGGGGCGCGCACCGGGGCGGCAGCGCGGGCCGGGTCCCGGAGCTTGGCGGGCGGAGTCGGTAGCGAAGGCTGGAGCGGGCGGGCGGCGGCAGCGGCAGGGCGGGCCCTTTCCCGGGCCAAGCGAAGGCGGCGGCGGAGCGGCGGCGCTGCGGCCCTGGGCTCCGTGTGTTCGGAGCGGAGGAAAGATGGCAGCGGCTGCACTTCCTCTTGCACTTTCACCCCTGGGGGGAGGAGAAGGAGGGGGCGATACCAACAACACCCCCCCTCCGCTTGCAGAAAAAAAAAAGAAACGACGAGCTCGGCTTGGGGGGCCCCCGGCGCCCCCGGCCCTGCACGTGCGCACCCGAATCCCTGGCCCGGACCGCCCAGCGCTGCAAACTTTCCACTTTCTTTGTCCCGAGCTCCCCCCCCCTCACCCAGCCGAGGATGCACGTCCCCCCTTCCCTATTTATACACCCCCCCCCGCAGCTCCGCTCCCCCCCGCTTCCTGCCCCCCCTCCCCAGTCCCCTGCTCCGCCAATGCTAGCGCAGACTGAGCCCCCGTCCGGCCCCCGCCTCGCCACCCCGCCCGCGGGGCCGGGGGCTGCAGTCTCAGCCCCCCCGGACCAATGCAAACGAAGCGCCTAGCCAGCAAACCAGCTCCCACTGCCCCTCCCTCCCCGCCAAGAGTGGCGGAGAGCGGACGGGGCGGGGGCTGGGGGGAGACCGAGGGGCGCAGATGTGGGCCCCCCAGCCAGCGATGTGCACCCGTAAGTCGAGCGGGCGTTGGTTACCCTTCGGAGCCCCCCTTCGATGCCCGAAATCCCCAGAAGTCGTCTGCAAGCGCTTCCCCGCTACCAACCCCAGAGAGGGCTCGGGATCCTGGCTGGGGGCAGGCCGAACCTTCGGAGCTGCTTCTGGACCCCGCGCACTGACTGAACCGAAGGGGCTGCGCGCCCGGGAGAGCTGGGGATACGAGGCCATCGTCCACCCTCTCCCCCAAACCGCCACACGCCAAGCTTTGTGCCCCAGGGAGCGGAAAGTAACCAGCTCCGGGAGGCGACAACATAGAGGCAAGGGCGATGGGAAGGGGCAGGGGTCCCCGCGCACCCCAGGGAAATGGGGGTACTGGACCCTCCAGGGAGCACCCTTTGGCCTCCTGAGGTCGGGAGCATCCCCGGCGCCCGCAGCCCAGCGAGTCGCCGAGCGCTCGGGCCGTGAGCCCCGCCGGCGGGCCTGGCCGCTTTGTCCCGGCCGTCCGGGAGATGCTGCCGCGCGCGGGTTGGACACAGAGGTTCATCTGCTTGGGAAAAGCTGGCGGCCGCTGCCAGGCAGCCCAACTTGGAGCCCTGGGCTGCAGGCACCGCGTGTGCGGGCGGGAAGTTCCCACAGTTGCAAAGAGGGAGCGAAGTATGTGTTCCAAACTTTCCACGGTTCCAAACTGAGCGCTTCCATTAAGAAAAGCGGTGTGCGGGGGAAAAGCATTCTGGGTATTAGCATGCAAATGAACGGGCCAGGCTTCCAGCTCCGCTCGGGATTCCCACCGCCGCGCGCCCAGCTTGCGCAGAGCCACGCGTGCCCACGGGTTCCGGGGGTGGCGCCGCGGGAGGACCAGAGTTCGAATTCGACACCTGTGCTCTCTGGTTGAGTGTTTTGGTGACGGTCACTTGGCCTCTCTGAGCCTTAGTTAAACACAGTTTCCTAATATGTAAACCGGAGACAGCAACACCTGTCTCTTGAAGTGGTGAGGTCTGCACAGCACATAATTCTGGGCTGGGTGTCTCTCCTTACACAACTCCGCCCTTCCTAGGTCGTAGTAGTTGCCAAATGCCTGTTGGAGAAAATAAATGATGAAGCTTAGAGGGCTGAGGGAAGTTCCCCGGACCCGGAGCCAGGCGATCTGTGTTCTAAGCCCAAACTAGCTGTGCCACCTCGGGCCAGTGCCCTAACCTCTCTGACCCACAGCTCAGATTCTTTGGTGGATTCGGGGGACCGGCAATTTTTGTGTTTGAGAGCAGCCACAAAGAAAGAGGGATCTGGGGCTTCCCTGGTGGCGCAGTGGTTGAGAGTCCTCTTGCCGATACAGGGGACACGGGTTCGTGCCCCAGTCCGGGAAGATCCCACATGCCGCGGAGCGGCTGGGCCCGTGAGCCATGGCCGCTGAGCCTGCGTGTCCAGAGCCTGTGCTCCGCAACAGGAGAGGCCACAGCAGTGAGAGGCCCGCGTACCGCAAAAAAAAAAAAAAAAAGAAAGAAAGAAAGAAAGAGGGATCTGATTATTGAGGGCCTACAGTATACACACAGACTCTCTCCAAGGTAAATATATTCCCATTCTACCAATGAAGAAACAGGAAAATGAATGGCTTGCCCAAGGCCACACAGATAGTGGTGGAGCCAGAAATCCAACCGGTTAACCCGGGTGTGCCCCTTCCTTGCCAGTGGCTTCTGAACCCCCTCAGTGTCTCCACATGAACGAGGAATTGGTTCTCAGTCTGCCGAGCTTAGAAAAGAGGGTGCTGAGATGTTCCTCCCAGAGGGGTCATGCTGTGAACGTGGGTTCACAGAGTGCTCTCAGATCACTGATCCACAGTGCTCTGAGGAAAACAGGGAAGATGCACCAGCCCCATTTTGCAGAGAGGGAAGCCTGAGGCTCAGGGAGCTTGAGTGATTGGCCTAGGATCCCACCATGAGGAAGTGGCCAGACACAGATCCAGATCCCAGTCCTGACCGCAACTGGGAGCTTTTTCCTGCATGTCACGTTGGCGGTGTAATTGTGTAGGAGGCCTGTGATGATCTCCCAATTTCATCTATAACTGAACCTTCAGTCTTGCCTATATCTTAGGCTCTTTCTCTTTCTTTTTTTTTGAATTGGGGTGAAATTCACATAACATAAAATTAACCATTTTAAAGTGTATAATTCAGCAGCACTTACTACATTCCCAATATTGTGCAAACAAGACCTCTGTCAAGTTCGAAGACATTTCCGTTTCTAAAAGAAAATTCTGTCCCCAATCCCCACTTCCTCCAGCCCCTGGCAACCACCAATCTGCATTCTGTTTCTGTGGATTTACCTGTTCTAGATATTTAATATAAATGGAATCATACAATATTTGATCTTTTGAGTCTGGCTCTTTTCACTTAGCATAATGTTTTCGAGGTTCATCCACGTTGTAGCACTGTTATTCCTTGTTATGGCTGAATTCCACAATATGGGTATACTACCTTTCCTTTATCTATTCATCCGTTGATGGTCTTATGGTTATTGTGAATAGTACCACTATGAACATTTGAGTACAAGTATTTGTTTAAGTATCTGTTTTCAGTTCTCTTGGGTATATACCTACTAGTGGAATTGGTATCATATGATAATCTGTGATAATTCTTTGTTTAACTGTTTTCCACAGTGGCTGCACCATTTTATATTACTACCACACACGTCTTTTTATGAGCAATTTTAGAGCTGATCAAACCTCCCATTTTATGAATAAACATGCTGAAGCCCAGAGAGATTGAGTAACTTGTCCAAGGTCACACAGCAAGGTTCAGACTAGAACCAAACTTTCCGGAGTCCCTAGCCTTCCACCCACTAAGAGCCTCCCAACCTCCTTCAAAGGCCTGAACTACTTACCTGAGCATTCACTGATTTGACAAACCTGTCCAGTGAACAACTAAGTTAACTGTATTATGAAGCTCCTTCTCTTCCCTCAACATCTGTTGAAAGAGCCCACCGCCATGTTCCCAATTTCCAGGCCGCACCTTGACAAGATGCAGAGCTCACAATCCCTGCGTCTGCCTCCTGCTGCTGGCCTGGCAGGCCCTCTTCTGTTGCCATGGATACCACGCACCTCCGTTTTGGCAGTGCACCAGCTGGACAGCGAACTGAGAGCATCCTTGTCTCCCAAGCTAAGTGGAGCTTCAAGGTTACTTGCTCACTAGATCCGTATTTATTGAGCACCTACTAAGCACCAGTTCTTCGGATTTTTTAAAATTTGTTTTAGATGCTAGGGATACAGCAGTGAACAAATTAGACCATGGACTGTGCCCTCAAGGAGCCCACAGCCTAGGGGAGGAGACAGACAAAAAAAAACAAGGACATGAAAAAGGCTTCTCCTGGCTCTCCTCCCCCATTCTTCAAATTCTCCCATCCTTCCAAGCCCTGCTCAAACCCCACTTCCTCTGGGGTATCCTCTCCACAAGCCCAGATCCAAGTGATAGCTCCTCTCATCTCTCACAATGCTTATTTTTTTCCCCCCGATTGCAAAAGTGATATGTGCGTTGCAGGAAAATGTAGACAATACATGAAAACACAAAGAAAAAAAAAGATTCCTTATAATTTCATCACCAAGAGTTAAGTGCTGCCAACATATCCTTCTGGTCTTTTTCCCCTTCTACATATGTATAATTTTTTTTTGTTTTAAATAATTGGGTCCTGTTTTATATACTGCTTTATAATCTTGCCTCATAACAATATATTTTCTTCCCAACATGTTTCGGTGTTCCTGTTTTGGAACAGGGGGTTAACAATAACAGTGAACATTTATTGAACACTAACTGTCAGGTGTGGTACTGAGAGCATTACTTGGTTTACCCTCTGTGATTCTTGAAACTCCCCTGTGAGGTACCTACTCTGGGGTTCTCATCTTACTGATAAGGGCACTGGGGAACTGCCAGATGAGGAAGGGACAGGGATGGCTGAGTGTGCATAAGACAAAGTGGCACCTAGACCCCGGCCGCTCCTGGGGCCTTCCCCATGAACCCAGACTGCCAGGCTTTGGTTGAGTGATTGGCCATGAGCCAGGGACCCAACAAGAGGGGGTGATGGAGGGGCACCCTCGTTTCTGCCAGACAAGAAGAAAGCACCCTTCTCACCTTTATCAGGCTTGCTCAGAAGGCCTGTGACGCCAGTGCGCTTCCTTGGCTGACTCTCCAGTGCTGGGCTGCGTCTGGCTTCCTAATAACAGTAGGAAGGTCATTCATTGAGCCATCATGGCACCTCGTGCAGGAGCGGAGCTCAGGGTTTGGAGCCAGACAGACAGTGTAGCTTTGGGTGAACTGTGCCAGAAGTTTAGTGCCCCCAGCCCTCCTCTGAGGATAGGCTTACTGCCCTGTTTTTATAGGTAAGGTAACTGGAAAGTTAGGTGGTTCGTCCAAGCCTGCACTGGTGGAGGGTGGGGTCCAAGTCGAGTACAGCCCTCCCTGAGTCTAACAGCCAGTCTCTTAACACCGAACCCTGGGCCTCTTTTCTTTCTTGACTATTGGGTTTCCTTTGTGACTGGGAAGTGTGCAAATCATCTGCCTGTTCTGGAGGCCTAGCTTTTTGAGCTTCACTGAGGAGCCTGAAAAGAGGCCCAGGAATTCCTGCCTCCCCACCCCCACCCGGCTTATCTTGACCCCTCTGTGCTGTGGTCTCCAGGGCCTGACAGGGACCCTATGGGCCGTGGTTTATCATCAGGCTTATTTCCTGCCTCTTTGTCACCAGCAGGACTTTCTTTCACTTAATCGGGAACAAAAAAAAGCAAAAAAACTTTCTATGTAATTGTTTTATTTTTTCTATATGCAAATCTATGAGGATTTTCTGTTTTGTTCCTAATTAACTGAAGGAGAGTTATGGTGCCACTGGTGACATGGGGACGAGAAACATGGCAGATGATAAACTGTCACACGTGCACACGCGTGCACACACACGTACGTGAAAGACAAGTGGCCAACCAAAGAAAATTGGCTCCAGAAGCCAGAGAAGGAGTTAATATCCTTAACATGGAAAGAGTTCTTAAAGTGCAATTAAAAAGTAAACATCCCCCAAATTAGGGTATTTGTTTTACTGCTTATCTTTTTTTGGCTGCATTGGGTCTTCATTGCTGCGCACGGACTTTCTTTAGTTGTGGTGAGCGGGGCTACTCTTCGTCGCAACATGCGGGCTTTTCATTTTGGTGGCTTCTCTTGTCACGGAGCGGGCTCTAGGCACGTGGGCTTCAGTAGTTGTGGCGCGCAGGCTCAGTAGTTGTGCATGGGTTTAGTTGCTCCGCGGCATGTGGGATCTTCTTGGACCAGGTATCAAACCCATGTCCCCTGCACTGGCAGGTGGATTCTTAACCACAGCACCACCAGGGAAGTCCCTGTTTTATTGCTTTTTAAACATTTTGTGAACTTGAAATTTTTCAAAATAAATAAGTAAAAAAAGAACTCCACACTGCACGATATTGTGAATGTAGTAAATGCCACTGAATTATGTCTGTTAAAACGGTGAGTTTGGGGAAGGGTGGGGGAAAGAGATAGGGAGTTTGGGGTCGACATGTACACACTGCTGTATTTAAAATGGATAACCAACACGGACCTACTGTATAGCACAGGGAACTCTGCTCAATGTCATGTGGCAGCCTGGATGGGAGGGGAGTTTGAGGGAGAATGGATACATGGATATGTATGGCTGAGTCCCTTTGCTGTGCACCTGAAACTATCACAACGTTGTTAATTGGCTATAGTCCAATATAAAATAAAAAGTTTTTTTAAAATGGTGTTTTTTTTTTAAAGGAACCATTAAAAAAAATAAGTTTATTTATTTTTGGCTGCGTTGGGTCTTCGTTGCTGCGCGCAGGCTTTCTCTAGTCACGGCGAGTGGGGGGCTACACTTCGTTGCGGTGTGGGGGCTTCTCATTGCAGTGGCTCGTCTGTTGCAGAGCACAGGCTCTAGGCGCGCGGGCTTCAGTAATTGTGGCACATGGGCTTAGTTCCTCCGTGGCATGTGGGATTTTCCCAGACCAGGGCTTGAACCCGTGTCCCATGCATTGGTGGGAGGATTCTTAACCACTGCACCACTAGGGAAGTCCAAAAATGTTGAATTTTATGTTATGTGAATCTTACTTTAATTTAAAAAAAATTTTTTTTAAGAAAACCCTAAAGGAAAAAATGTGCAAAGGACACAAGGAAGCAACGCACAAAAAGAGGAAATGCAAATGGCCTATAAAAACCAAATACTATTTCCAGTGTACTGATTGGTCTCTGTTTAAATGTGGCTTCCCCAGACACCATAAGTAGTTAACTCCTCCTACGTTTCCAGTAGCGCCCAAAGCTGCTCCTTTCCCCTTTTCACAACACCTCTGACACCACTACTTCTCAAGGTAATAGTTACTCCTTAAATTGTCTTCTTTCCCACTAGACAGAGGCTCCCATGGCAGAGACTCCTCCTATCTTGTCCCCACAGTATCTCCACTGACCAGCACAGTGCATGTGACTCATAAATACTTGAATGAATCTATGAAAAAAATCATTTTTGGCTATCAAATTAGCAAATATTTTGCTAACTGCCATTATGGCTGCAAGGGCCCAAGAGGACCCTTATACCCTGCTGCTGAGAGGGTACATTAGTGCAACTTTCTGGAAAGCAGTCAAGGGCAATATGTTTTAAAAGTGTAGGAAATACACTTACCCTTTGATCCAGCAATTTCATTTGTTGGAATGAAATGATGAAATAAGCACAGCTGCGCTCTAAGATGTACGTTCAGGAATAGGCTTCCCTGGTGGCGCGGTGGTTAAGAATCCGCCTGCCAATGCAGGGGACACGGGTTCGAGCCCTGGTCCAGGAAGATCCCACATGCCACGGAGAAACTAAGCCCGTGCACCACAGCTATTGAAGCCCGTGCTCCACAACAAGAGAAGTCCACACACTGCAAGGAAGAGTAGCCCCTGCTCACAGCAACTAGAGAAAGCCCACGCGCAGCAACAAAGACCCAATGCGGCCAAAAATAAATAATAAAATAAAATAAATAAATTTATTTAAAAAAAAGATGTAGGTTCAAGAATGTTCACTGGAGCACTGTTTCTAATCATGAAAACTGGAAATCATCAGTTGGTTGCATGAACAAAGGTGATGGTGCTTGGGTTGAGTTAAGCTTTTAGCTGGAGATTCCACCGTAACATGTGGCCCAACCACCAGCTCCTTTTGAGCACTCTGTGTCAGCACAACCAGACTATAAGGCAGGATGGTCCCTGGGTCACTCCCGTTCCCCAGCCCTTGGCACAGGACACAGATCCTGGCGCACCCTCGGTGCTCAAAACAAAACATGTTTGCTGAACTGAACTGACCTCAATGGAGAGACCACAGGGTGACTTCCCATGGATCGCCATGCTGGGTCTCTATCTCGGGCTTTTCCCACATCACCGACATCCTCTGAGCCTCAGTTTCCTTACCAACAAGCTGGCTCAAAAAAGGTAACTCATTATTATGGCTTGCCATGGTGGTGGTCAACCTGGCTTGGATGCAGCCAAATTCTACACAAACGGAATCTTGAACTAGTACTGATTCTTGGGTGAAGTAAGATGAAGAAAGAGAAAAGATTCAATCTATCATTTTTATTTTTATTGTTCATTTTTCCCAAAAAGGATTATTTGGAAAACGAAGAAAAGCAGAAAGAAAAAGAAAAACAAATTACCCACAGCCCCATCACCCAAACAAAAGTTACTAAAATGTTGTATTTTTGTCTAGCCTTTTTTCCTCCATTTTTTTCTTATCTTGGTAAAATACACATAACATGAAATTTGCCATCCTAACCATTTTTAAGTGTACGGTTCAGTGGTTTTAAATACGTTCATAATGTTGTGCCACCATCACTGCCATCCATCTCTGTAGCTCTTTTCATCTTGTAAAGCTGAAACTCTGTACTCATTAAACAATAACTCCCCATTCCCTCCTCTTCCCAGCCCCTGGCGACCACCAATCTACTGTCTGTCTCTATGATTTTGACTCCTCTAAGTGCCTCATATAAGTGGAATCATACTGTATTTGTCTTTTTGTGAGTGGCTTCTTTCACTTAGCATAGTGTCCTTAGGGTTCATCCATGTTGTAGCGTATGTCAGAATTTCCTTCCTTTTTGAGGCTGACTCATATTCCGTTGTATGGATAGACCATATTTTACTTATCTATTTATCCACTGACGGACACATGGGTTACTTCCACATTTAGCTATTGTGAATAATGCTGCTATGAACATGGATGTATAAATACGCTTTTTTTCTATTCCAATGCATAGGTTTTTAAAAAATGTGATACTAATGAATATATACAATTTTATTCTGATTCTTAAAGTACCGGTATATCCTGAATACACTGCATGTTACCACTGGGGCTGGAGGTAGGTATGTTTGTGGGGCAGCTTCACCTCTTACCTTAAACGTTTCTGGAGTGTTTTATTTTATTTTTATAGTGAAAAGGGATTACTTTTGTAACTTGAAAAGCAATGAGGAATCCATAATATCATGAGTACTTTTCGAGTCATTACATAAACATTAAAAAATAAAATAAGTACATATCTTCACTCCCTGCAGAGTTTCCTACTGCGTGGTTGTATAGTACCTTGACTCTTTAATCAGTTTCCATGTTGGAAATTTAGGTTGTGTTCTTTTTCTTTGCTGTTAGAGTCAGCACTCAGATGAACATCTTTGCACATCAAACATAGCAGAAGTTTTTAAATGATCAACTGATTTTATACGTGAGGCTGGAAATAGAGGGAGACAGTTTGTTGGGCCAATGTGCTTTCACAAGGTGTTTTTTATTGGGGGGGAGGGGTGGGATATAAATAGAATTTGGGCAGGGGGCTTACAACAACAGAAATTTATTCAGAAGTCCAAAACTTATATTTTAAATTATTTATTTATTTAGGCTGCACCAGGACTTAGTTGCAGCACGTGGGATCTTTGTTGCAGCATGTGAACTCTTAGTTGAAGCATGCATGCAGGATCTAGCTCCCTGACCAGGGATCGAACCCAGGCCTCCTGCATTGGGAGCCTGGAGTCCTACCCACTGGACCACGAGGGCAGTCCCCTAGAACTTAGATTTTGAAATAAGAATTATCATGTAAATTACCAGAGTTTAGCTAAATGAGCCTTACCTCCACTCTGGCTCAGAAATTTGGGGTGTCAATCCAAACTGGTTAGTGGTGACTCACCTCAGTCCTGAGCTGGGGTGAGGGGTTGGGGGCGGGGGGTGGTGGTGGACGGGACACATGCAGAAGCTTGCAATCCGCCGTTCACATTTACAAAACCCCTGCCAAGCCCCTTGCAGTTCCCTCCTAGGGCGACTCCCAAGCTCCCCATCTGTGCAGCCTGACATTGTAAGATTCATGTGCAGAACCTGGAAAGTTGAGGTGATGGGGTAAACCCACAACCTCAGGGCTTCAGGTCTCCCTTGATTCTGAAAACCCCTTTCTAGCAACTGAGGTACAGAAAATAGGAAGAGCATCAGCTTCTTGTCAGGCAAGGAGGCCTGAATCCCCTTCCAGCTGTGAGATTTGGGGTCAATTTACTTTACTTCCCAGAGCCTAGGGGGTTCTTACAGAGATGAGTGAGAGAATTGTTAGGCACACTGTAAATGTCTAATCAAATGGTATCTATTTTGTTGATGTCTTTGTTGTTGTTGTTGTTACCTGCAATTCAGTGTTAAATGCCCTGATGAGGGAAGCACAAGAATTAAAACTCATAGCAGGCATGATGGATCTCAGCCTCGGAGTGCCAGGGCAGGCTTCCTACAGGGAGCCATGGCCAAATGCTGAGCGGTAAAGAAGGAAGGGCCCAGGGTATTTCTCTTCTGACAGCTGGACCTTTCTGAGTGAGAAAATAGCAGGGATTCCCAAACCTGTTGGGATGGGGGTGGGGGTGGGGGGTTACTTGAGACTGGGGACAGTGGCCTGGCGGGAACTGCTACTTCATTCTGCGAGAGGCACCTGGCATACAGCAGACCCTCAACCTTCACGACAGGCACAGGGATTGCTGGTTTTCTCGTTCCTGGCTTGCGCTCTGAAAGAAACACAGGATTGGAAGTCAGAGCTTGGAAACTAGCTGGAGTCTCCAGTCTCTGTGACCTTAGTTAAATCCCTTCCCCTCTCAAGGATTCCGTTTCTTCACCTATAAAACCAGAGAGTTGACCTAGATCAAGGGTCTCAAACTCACGTGCCTCCAGGGGCCAGGCTGACTTGGTGAGGTGTGTGAGGCGAGTGGGAACTCCAGGGTGAGGCAGGCGCCACCACACAGGGGCAACCAGGGTCCAGCGGGTCGTGGGAATAAGGGCCCAGTGTTGTCAGGTCTTTCCATTTTTCATGAGAATCTAGAAATCTGGAAATCTCCCATTTTTAAATGTGTGTCAAGTAGTCCAAAGTTTTTAGTGAACACGGTGCTGCTGAAACAGGCCAGAGGGCCCGAGTGGGCCCTCAGTCCCCAGTTTATCATCCCTGGAGTGGGTCCTTTCAGAGGAATCCTGTTACTCACAGTTTGCCATTGGATGTGCCTGGAAATGGCTCTTGGAATTCCCTGGTGGGCATTTCTCCCCCAGTGGGATGTAATATATGTTCTTGGGCCAGGAGGTCAAGTGCTTTGAGCCTGCAGGCTGTACTCCCATCTCAAAAGCGTTCTGAGATGGAGCCTGGGCCTCGAAACAAGTCCCTGGTTGCCTCTGAGAAACTTAGAGCTTTCTTAGAAATTCCTAGAAACCCTGCAAAATCTCCTATCCTTGAAAGGCTCATCTGATCCACCAGATCCAGGGTGGCCGGCAAACAAAATGTGGTCAGTTGGAACTTAGATTCACAGGATGTAAGCCTAGACTGAGCCTTAGGTATCATCTACTTCAATCCTCCTTTAACAGACCCCAAGTGGGAAGCAATCTGCCCCAAATCCAAAGGGACCCAGATCCCTGCAAAAGGGACAGTGGTCACTCGTGAGCACGTAGGAGCCAGACAGGCCTGGGTTTAAATCTTGACTTTGTCACTTGCCAACTCCTTTTCTTTTTTTTTTATTTTAGTTTTTTTAAAAGTTGGACTTTATTTGGATGACCAGTATACCTTAACATTTGGGACTGTTAGTCTAATGCAGGTTCGAATTTAGAGATGCCAGCTCCTTTTTCTAGATAAAAAAGTCTGTTCCATAATCCACTTCTGTTTCTTGCCTCTACACCTTTGCTTTTGCTGTCCCTCTATTAGGAATTCCCCTTTCCTTACATTTTTCTCTTCTAGAAAAACATCCTGCTTGTTGTTCAACAGTCAACACAGATTACAGCTCCATTGTGAAGACTTTCATGCATCTATTCATTTGCATAGGCAATACATTCAAAGTTCATATGGAATGAAATCTTTTTTCCTTTCTTTTTTTTTTTGATGTGGACCATTTTTAAAGTCTTTATTGAATTTGCTACAACATTGCTTCTGTTTTATATTTGGTGTTTTGGCTGCAAGGCATGTGGGATCTTAGCTCCCCAACCAGGGATCGAACCCATACCCCTTGAATTGGAAGGCGAAGTCTTAACCACTGGACCGCCAGGGAAGTCCCCATCTGTCTTTCTTTTTTAATTGAAGTGTAGTTAATTTACAATGTTGTGTTAGTTTCAAGTGTACAGCAAAGTGATTCAGTATATGTTCGGTATGCATATATTCTTTTTTCAGAGTCTTTTCCATTATAGATTATTACAAGATATTGAGTGTAGTTCACTGTGCTGTACAGTAAGTCCTTGTTATCTATTTTATACATAGTAGTGTGTATATGTTAAGAATGAAGTCTTTCTTGATCTCTAGCCTTTATTCCAGTATCTTTTTTTTTTTTTTTTTGGTCCATGTTGGGTGTTTGTTGCTGCCTGCAGGCTTTCTCTAGTTGTGGAGAGCGGGGGCTACTCTTTGTTGCGGTGCGCAGGCTTCTCATTGTGGTGGCTTCTCTTGTTGCAGAGCACGGACGGGCTCTAGGCATGTGGCTCGCAGGGTCTAGAGCACAGGCTCAGTAGTTGTCACGCAAGGATTTAGTTGCTCTGTGGCATGTGGGATCTTCGGGGACCAGGGCTCGAACCCATGTCCCCTGCCTTGGCAGGCAGATTCTTAACCACTGCGCCACCAGGGAAACCCTATTCTAGTATCTATGAATTCTACTATCATTAAACTACCACAGTTCCCAGTATGGGGTCTTGCAATGAAGGGGGAATGGTTGTGAAAATTAAGATTTCTCTCTGGGATGAAATACTATGCAGCATTTAAAATGAAGTGGAAGGGACTCTGGAAGTGGAAGCTCTTTTGGAGACAAACAGCAAAGACGTATTCAAACTAGCTTAAGTGACGAGAATATGAATTTACCAGAAGGGCACTGTCACATCTCACCGAATCCAAAAGTAATGGGTGCTTCAGGAGGCCTAGCACAAGGCATGGGAGTCCTGAGAATCAGTTAGAACTCTTTTGGTTGCAGGTAACAAAGTCAACTCAAGCTCCTTAAATAAAAAAGGACTTCACGGGGCTTCCCTCGTGGCGCATTGGTTAAGAATCCACCTGCCAGTGCAGGGGACATGGGTTCAAGCCCTGGTCGGGGAAGATCCCACATGCCACGGAACTACTAAGCCCGCGAGCCACAACTACTGAGCCCATGTGCCACAACTACTGAAACCCACGCACCACAACTACTGAAGCCCACACGCCTAGAGCCCATGCTCTTCAACAAGAGAAGCCACCACAGTGAGAAGCCCATGCAGTGCAACGAAGAGCAGCCTCCACTTGCTGTAACTAGAGAAAACCCATGTGCAGCAACGAAGACCCAATGCAGCCAAAAATAAAATAAATATATTTATAAAAAAAAAAAAAGGAATTCACTTGAAAGACCCCACTGTGTCTCCTGGAACCCACAAGCAGGAATGCCAGCGGGCCCAGAAGGAGGGAGAAGAGCACTCTGGGGACCAACGAAGGCCTTTCTCGCCATCATTTGTCACAGACATGCTTTTCCCAGGCTGCGTGCAGACCAGATTCTCTGTTTCTTTGGTCTAGAACATGTCTGCTCCCTAGTTTCCAAATGCCACATGTGTAGTTCCAGCCATGGAGAAATTCCTGGGGGAAGGTCTCACTGGCCAGACTTGGATCTGCTGCCACGTGGGTCCAGTCAGCTGTGGTCAAAGGCAAGATCACATGGTGCAAACATGGCTGCCTGGAGCCAGCCCTCATCTCTTCTTTCTCCCAAGCAATCTTGCCCTCTACAGATTGGTTTTCTCTATCTATACAGGCACATGGCACAAGAGGGCTACAGTATGGATCCCAAATTTTGTTATTTTCCTCATCCCAGTCACACTAGAAACCAAGCAGAACTGCTGAACCCCAATGCTTAGTCCCTTGGAAAGAGAATTGGATGAGCCCAATTCAGGTATCTTATTCACCCTGGTACCATGCCCTGTGGCCAGGAGAAAGGAAGGGGCCCTGTCCTAACAAATGGCTCCCCACTGTGGGGAGAGGGCAGGTCTCAGAAAATGTGGATTGTTATGAACTGGTCAGATACCTTACAAGATGAGGGGTCTTCCTGGTGCAATTACATCGTGTCATAGCTGCTAAGCTGCTAAGCTTGAAAGCATCTTCACAAATGAGGGGCTAGCTTTGCTATGTTGCATTGAAACACCAGAAAAACTGGGGCATCTTTTCCTTTTAAGGACATAAGGATGAGAAACCTTTGTGCACACTGACTAATTCAGTCTGGCCAACATATTGAGTATTTACCTCGAGCTAGACACTCTACTGGGCCCTGACCATCCAAAGACAATCAGATATCATCTCCACTCAGTAGAGCCTGCCCTTGCCCCCAACACTGTGTTTATATTAATCAAGTTCATTTAGAAATCTGTTATGTCCGACACAGCCTGCTTTGCAACTTCCACCTGACTGCATTAGGAGGCACTAAACTGCATGAATTCATCTGAGAGTTGAGATCACAGGAACTAATAATGTACTTGATCTTCTTACTTGGAATCATAATTTTTTAAAACAAAAATATTATGAAGGCCATTGATGGTGGTGAAATTAATATCCGGTTAGGATTTCCCAGGCAGCCGCGGAGGCCTGTCATTATAGAGCAGAATCTGGGCCAGACACACTCGTGATCCTCTCCAGTGTCTGCCTTGGCTCCTCGTGTTACTAATGGTTCTGCTGAAGGCATGAGGGGAACACACTCAATGCAGGATGCAGACCCATGTGGATACCAGTCCAGATCCTTCCATTTATGAGCTGGGCACTGTGGGTGGCTCATCTCCCCTCTCTGAGCCTCAGAGAAAAGGGCGCAGAACAAGGGACTCACTGCCACAAGTTCTGGGTGGAGCCAGGGATTTCAGTGAGCAGCAAAAGGAAATTTGCACATATTGCTTCCTTAGATAGTTTCTGAATTAACTACGGAGAGCTTACGTAAATCTTATGATTTTTAAAACAAATTTTAAAGATTCCGAGTAGAATGGACAAAGACAAATTAAAAAAAAAAATTGATGGGACTTTCCTGGCAGTCCAGTGGTTGAGACTTCGCCTTCCAATGCAGGGTGTATGGGTTCGATCCCTGGTCGGGGAGCTAAGATCCCACATGGCTTGTGGCCAAAAAACCAAAATATAAAAAAAAAAAAAAAAAAAAAACAGAAGCAATGTTGTAACAAATTCAATAAAGACTTTTTAAAAAATGGTCCACATCAAAAAAAAAAAAAGTTGAGCATCAGCTTTTAACATATGTAGGTACATGTTGCTGCTAATATCATTTTGAATTAAAGCTAAATAAACTGTGCTGCTGTCTCAGCCAGGTTTTTTTTCTCTTCTTTTATCTCATGTGCCTCACTCAGAAGCCGAGATCCCAGGGTTTTTCTCTAGGCTGCCCCCAGGGCAAGCTCGCTAATCTGCAGGAGCCCGTGCAAAATGAAAATTCAGGGCCCCTCGTACAAAAAACAGGAAGAAAAGTGCTGTTGAAAGTAATAGCATGTAAGGCTTTCTCCTTTCTTCTGTGGTCTCTCTATTATCTCAACTTGTCATGGTGTTTTTCATTTGCTATTTAATGTTGTTCTAAGGAAAGAAAAAATAAAATTGTAAATTATCAGCACGAATTTTACCATTTGTGTTCACATTGTGCAATGCCAGTTTTATTTTATTTTATTTTTTAATATAAATTTATTTATTTGTTTTTTTAGCTGCACTGGGTCTTCGTTGTTGCACGCGGGCTTTCTCTAGTTGTGGCGAGTGGGGGTTACTCTTCATTGCGGTGCATGGGCTTCTCATTGAGGTGGCTTCTCTTGTTGCAGAGTTTTAGGTGCACAGGCTTCAGTAGTTGTGGCATGCGGGCTCAGCAGTAGTGGCTCACAGGCTCTAGAGCGCAGGCTCAGTAGTTGCGGTGCACAGGCTTAGTTGCTCCGCGGCATGTGGGATCTTCCAGGACCAGAGCTCGAACCCATGTCCCCTGCTTTGGCAGGCAGATTCTTAACCACTGTGCCACCAGGGAAGTCCCTCAATGCCAGTTTTAAATGCAAACATCTATGAGAGTTTAACTCACGTGTGGAATCACTGTATTACACAGTTTGCATTTTGTAACTTGTCCACGCGTTTGTATTTTGTGCTTGCCACAGTAGTGGAAGTGTTGCACAGAATATACTCAACTGTTTTTATTTCACTTCTTGAGACATGCACGTTCCAGCCACAGCTTACTGATGAGTCAGGGAAGACTGGAAGGAAAAGGAACTCTGGGTTGCTCTGTCTTTTCTTTTCCTTCTGCTGTCATCTTCAGCATAAATAGTTGGCTAACCCCAAGGCACATGAGTAAGAGAGAATATGATAGGGTTCTTTGGTCATTCATCTTTCTTAGAACATTGGCGCCTTCTTTCTGCAGTCAAGCAAGTCCCAACTCAAATGGAAGGCGTGGCCTCTCAGGGCTATGTCCCCACTTATTCTCAGAGTAACCCTTTTACCTTGTGCTTGCCTTGAGTCTCGCTGAATTCCCATGCAGCGTGGGTCCACTGGAATCTGTGCTCACCGGGCATCGAGAATGCTGGGACAATTCTCAACATATCAGTATACATCCTTATACATAAGCAAACCCATGCTGTACTTCTCTCCTCTGCTCACTGTCCATGGGCCTTCACTTACAAAACACCAGTTCAAAGATAAATTTTTAAGAATTTCAAGACAGTGACAGCAGAGCATTAAACTCCAAGGGCGAGGCCCTTATGGGGGAGGGCCCCATGGGGCTATATAGGTCGTACATCCGTGATGCCAGTGTGGCTGTTCCCCACCTCAGCACAGTGGAGCCCACACTGGCCACAGCAGTCAAGTGCAGAGAGCTTTGGATGGGAAGCTAGGAGTCGTGTTCTGGCTCCAGTGATGCTGCTAGTTTGGGCAGGACCTCACGAGGTTCCAGATACACCTATAAGATTATTTTCTGCCAGCACCAAAGCCCACCCCAGCTTTCTCTCGGTCTCAGGTCTCAGCTTAAACACCACCTCCTTACAGAGGCCTCCCCTGACCACCCCAACAAATCCCACCCTCAATATTGTTTCTATCACTATACCCTCTGTATTTCTGTCATAACACTTCTTCAAATTGTGATTATATATTGATTCGTGTGTTTGGGTTTTTTCCTGCCTCCACCACCAGAGTGTCAGCTCTTCCAGGCCAGACAATATGTTGGTTGTAGCACAGAGCAGGTGCTCGGAAAACACCTGTTTGAAGGAGAGGTGAGCTCCAGGAGTATTTCCCCACAGGGATTCTGATGAACCACGATTGTTAATGAAGAGAAAAGGTGCTCATGATATATATTGAGTTCAAAGAAACAGGGGAAACAAAACTGGATATAAAGAATGATTCCCGGGACTTCTATGGTGGTGCAGTGGTTAAGAATCTGCCTGCCAATGCAGGGAACACGGGTTCGAGCCCTGGTCCGGGAAGATCCCACATGCCTCAGAGCAACTAAGCCCATGAGCCACAACTACTGAGCCTGCGCTCTAAAGCCCTTGAGCCACAACTACTGAGCCCACGTGCCACAACTACTGAGCCCACGTGCCACAACTACTGAAGCCTGCCCACCTAGAACCTGTGCTCCGCAGCAAGAGAAGCCACCACAATGAGAAGCCCGCGCACCACAACGAAGAATAGCCCCTGGTCACAGCAACTACAGAAAGCCCACACGCAGCAAGACCCAACGCAAAATAAATAAAATAATTTATATATTTTAAAAAATCATTATTTAATTATTAAAAAAAAAAGAAACAGACTCACAGACATAGAAAACAAACTTATGGTTACCAGAGGGGAAAGGGCGGGGAGGGATAACTTAGGAATTTGGGGTTAACAGATACACACTACTATAAATAAAATAGGTAAAAAACATAGCACAGGGAACTATATTCAATATCTTATAATAACCTATAATGGAAAAAGATCTGGAAAAGAATATGTATATATATGTATAACTGAAACACATTGTTGTACCGTGAAACATTGTAAATCAACTATACTCCAATTAAAAAAAAAAAGAATGAGGGCTTCCCTGGTGGCGCAGTGGTTGAGAGTCCGCCTGCCAATGCAGGGGACACGGGTTCTTGCCCCGGTCTGGGAAGATCCCACATGCCGCGGAGCGGCTGGGCCCATGAGCCATGGCCGCTGAGCCTGTGCGTCATGAGCCTGTGCTCCGCAACGGGAGAGGCCACAACAGTGAGAGGCCCGCATACCGCAAAAAAAAAAAAAAAAAAAAAAAAAAAAAGAATGAGTCCCAATTTTGTCTAGAGAAAAGTAAATGCAGAGAAAAATGTCTGCAGGATACATGGATAAATGCTAAGTGGTGGGATTATATGTGATTTTCATTTTCTTCTTTTTGTATATCCGTGTTTTCTGTTTTGAAGATTTGTTTCTGTATTGAATATTTATTATTTTTGTAATGAGAAAAAATCAAACTACTCCATGTGTGCATTGAAAGAAGCCCTAGAAGGAAATTTAAAAATAATCAAAAAATAATGGTAGTGGATACTGGAGCTGTAGGTGTTTGATATTCTTTTCCTTATACATTTTTCTATATTCCAAACTGTCTACAAGAAGACTTTTTTTTTTTTTGACCCTGCCGTACAGCTTGTGGGATCTTAGTTCCCTGACCAGGGATTGAACCCGGGGCCCGGCTGTGAAAGGGCCGAGTCCTAATCACTGGACAACCAGGGAATTCCCAAGAAGACATTTTTTAAAACCATAATTTAAACATAATTTTAAAAATTAAAATCAATCAATCAATTAATTAAAAAGCAAACAAAGAACTGAAGAATCCTACCTTTTCCAGGGATGCATTCCATTTCATGGGTCTAGGTTCAATGTAGTAGTGTCTTCCTATTGAGATAGATTTGGGAAAGAGAATGGTCAGGCGACAGTCATAGGATTTTACGCTTTTGACCCAGAAGGGCAACATGGGACCATCCATAGAGGCATAGAGTCAAAATCCCTCATTTCAACTGACTCCTTAAGATGTGTACAATTACAGTCCATTGGTATTTCTATTACTATTTTTAATATATAATTTTAAATTTCAGAAGCAATATTCTGTACATACTTGTTTTAACAGGTGAAACTATCTTTTTAAAAAAATATTTATTTATTTGGCTGTGCCAGGTCTTAGTTGTGCCACTCGGGATCTGCGGCATGCGGGATCTAGTTCCCCAACCAGGGATCGAACCTGGGCCCTCTGCATTAGGAGCAAGGAGCTTTAACCACTGGACCACCAGGGAAGTCCCCACAGGTGAAACTATCTTAATCATCTCTTCCCACTGGCCTCTCTTTCCACCCCATGAATGTAACCAGGTTTTGCAGCCCAGTGTGTGTCCTTCTACCTCTTTCTCCACATCCATACACATATCTGTGGATAAATATAACTACATGTATGTATAGGATTTTTGAAAAACAGACTTTAACTTTTAGGACCGTTTTAGATTTACAGAAACTCTGAGGAGAGAGTATAGAGAGTTCCCATATACCCCACACCCAGTTTCCCCTATTATGAATGTCTTATATTAGTAAGGTTTATTACAATGAACGAACATTATTGATACATTATCCTTAACTAACGTCCATGGTTTAAGATTTCCTTCATTTTTACCTAATGTCCTAGATCCCATCCAGGACACCACATTATATTGAATTGTCATGTCTCCTTAGGCTCCTCTTGGCTGTGACAGCTTCCCAGACTTTCCTTGTTTTTGATGACCTTAACAGTTTTGAGAAGTATCTGCCAGGTATTTTGTAGAATGTCTCTCTACTGGGATTTGTCTGATGTTTTTCTCATAATTAGACTGAGGTTATGGCTTTGGAGGAGGAAGACCACCATTCATCACATCATATCCAGGGTACATACCATCTACATGACTTATCACTGTTGAGGTTGACCTTGATCACCTGGTTGAGACAGTGTTTTCAGGGTTCTCCAGGGTCAAGCTACCACCTCCCTCCATATATGCTATACTCTTTAGAAAGAAGTCACTATGTAGAGCCCACACCTAAGTAGTGGGGACTTCTCGTGGACAGAGTACCTACATAAATCATTTGGAATTCTGCACAGATTTGTCACTTCTCCCCATGTATTTATTAACCAATAATTTATACCAGTATGGACTCATGGATATTTATTATTTATACTTTGGCTGTATGCTTCTTTTCTTTTTTTTTTTTGAATAAATAAATAAATTTATTTATTTTTGGCTGAGTTGGGTCTTTGTTGCTGCACACAGGCTTTCTCTAGTTGCGGCGAGTGGGGGCTACTACTCGTTGTGGTGCGTGGGTTGCTCATTGCAGTGGCTTCTCTTGCTGTGGAGCAGGGGCTCTAGGCATGCAGACTTCAGTAGTTGTGGCTCATGGGCTCTAGAGCACAGGCTCAGTAGCTGTGGCGCACGGGCTTAGTTGCTCCGTGGCATGTGGTATCATCCTGGGCCAGGGCTTGAACCTGTGTCCCCTGCATTGGCAGGTGGATTCTTAACCACTGCACCACCAGGGAAGCCCTATGCTTCTTTATTTATCTTATTGCTCAAATTGTTCTAGCTTTGGCCATTGGGAGCTTGTATCTGCAGGACTTTATCTGAGGTTTTTTGTTTGTATTTTCATAAAAATTAGGTAAACTACCTATTACTCTATAAATTAATTTTCCACCTAAAAATAAAAGTACCATGTATAGGGCTTCCCCGGTGGCGCAGTGGTTGAGAGTCTGCCTGCCGATGCGGGGGACACGGGTTCGTGCCCCGGTCCGGGAGGATCCCACATGCCGTGGAGCGGCTGGGCCCGTGGGCCGTGGCCGCTGAGCCTGCGCGTCCGGAGCCTGTGCTCCGCAACGGGAGGGGCCGCAGCAGTGAGAGGCCCGCGTACCACAAAAAAAAAAAAAAAAAAAAAAAAAAAAAAAAAAGTACCATGTATATCCCACCTAGTTAAAAAAAATAAAGATCTTAAAAAAATAAAGATCTTACTCATTCCTTTTTAGTATCTATGTATAATTCTATATTGTTCATATACAGAATGGATTCTACTGTTTTCTTACTGATGGACTTTGGATTGTTTCAGGTTTTTGTTGTTTTTTGAGGGGGGGAACTGCAAACAATACTGCCATAAACATTCTTGTACTTATTCAGGAATTATATGATAGATTCCCCAAAGTGGGAATAAAGGGTCAAAGGGCATGTATGTTTTAAATTTTAGTAAATACTGTCATCTTATTTCCCAAAAGGATTATAACAATTCACCTTTCTGGTAGCAAGGAATGAGAATGTTCCTTTTTTCCACATTCTCACTAGCACTGGATGTCATTTCTCTATTTTTATCAATATACTGGGGACAAAATGTTATCTCATTGTTTCTTTAATTGGAATTCCCCTAGTCAGTAGACAGGGTAAGCAGTTTTTCCTATATTTACTATTTGGGTTTTCTTTTCTTGGAATTGCATGTTCATATCCTTTGCTCTCTCCTCTGTTGGATTGTTCATCTTTTTTTCACAACAATTTTTAGAGGCTTTTTTTGTATAGTAAGAATGATAAACCTTTGTCTTTCATATGTGTTGTAAATATTTTTTACCAGTTGGTTATTTATATTTGATGTTGTTTTGAGTGTCTCCTGCAGTCCAGGAGACATGCAAAAAAATATGTTGTTTTGTAGTTAAATTTGCCAGTCATTTCCTTTAAGGCCCCTGGGTTTGTCTTATTTTAGGAGGCTTCGCTTACCTAAGGTTTTATAAATGTTTTCCTAAAGTTTCTTCAAATACTTTTGATTATAGTCCTTTTAAAAAGATTTAATATTGTAACATTTCATGTAAAACGTGACACTCTTACAATAATATAATGCCATTTACACCCCCAATATTGTCCTTTATGCTGAGAGTCTTATATTTCATGAGCATATACAAAACTCACAATAAAATATTACTGTTTTTGCTTTAAATAGTTGTCTTTTTAAGAAAATGCAAAAGACAAAATTTTCCAGTTTTACTAAGACATAATTAATATGTAATTTAAGACAATTTAAAAAATATTGATCTACATATTTGTTATTTCCAGTGCTCTTCATTCCTTTTTGCTCATCTGAGTCCCATCTGGAGAATTTCCTTGAGCATTTCTTGTGGCTGGCAGTGAACTCTCTTCAACCTTCGTTTATCTGAGCACATCTTTATTTCACCCTCATTTTCTTAGAATTTTTTTTTTTTTTGGCCTCACCACTTGGCTTGCGAGATCTTAGTTCCCTGACCAGAGATTGAACCCAGGTTCTTGGTAGTGTAAGTGTGGAGTCCTAACCACTGGACAGCCAGGGAATTCACTCCTAGAATATTTTTACTGGATAGAATTCTATTGTGTATTCTAGAGAACACTTTCTCTATTTCAGCACTTTAAAGACCTTGCTCTGGTGTCTTCTTGCATCTGTTTCTGATGAGAAGTGAGTTGTCATTTGTATTGTTTTCCCCCATATGTCTTTTTTCCTCTGGCTGCTGCTTAGACTTTCTCTTTATCCATGGTTTTCAGCCCTTTGGATATTATATTCCTAGGTGTGTGTTTGTATTTATCCTACTTGAGGTTTGCTGAGCTCCTTGGATCTGTAGGATGATGTTTTCTGCCAAATTTGGGAAATTTTGGCCCTTATTTCTTTGCATGGTTTTTCTACCGTATTATCTCCCCTTCCCTTCTGGGCTCCTGATACAGGTATGTTACAGTTTGATATTGTCCCATGGGACACTAAGACTATGTTCATTTTTTTTCCCCCCAATTTTCTTCTCTTTGTTTTTCAATTTAGATAATTTCTATTAATTCTTCAAGTTTAAAGTTTTCTCTGCACTTTTTAATCTTCTGTTGACTTTATAAGGTGAAATTTTCATTTCAGATATTGTACTTATCTGTTTTATAAATCCCATTTTTAAAATATTTTCCATGTCTCTGCTAAGATGTTCCCTCATTATGTCCACTTCTTCCTTTAAATCCTCAAACATGTTTATAATAGTTGTGTTAAATCCTTTTCTGCTTATTCCAACATCTAGGTCCTCTTGGGGTCTTTTACTATTGATTTTTTTCTCTAGACTATGTATCTCACTTTCCTTCAACTGTGCACAGGTAATAATTTTTTATTGTATGGAAGACATGAATGATATATTATAGGCATTCTGGATTTTCCTGCATTCTTTTCAAGGGTTTTGAGTTTTGGTCTGGTAGGTAGTTAAGTTACTGATGGAGCCTCTTGTTCCTTTCACGTTTGGTTTTAAGTTGTGTTTGGGAGAGTCTCTTTTGGTTTTGTCTTTGATCCTTGGGCATGGCCTTTACTCTAGGACTTAGTTCTTACTCCTAAAGCATGGCCTTTTGGGAGTCTCAACTGAATGCCCCAAATGTTCAGCACGTCCACTATGCCCGGGCTTGAACTCCATGTTCCAGTATTGAGCAAACTTTGGTATCTCTGTTCAGCTCTCAGCCCTGAGCAGTTGCTCTCTGCTGAGCCTCACAGAGTCTCACTCTGTACACACAGAGCCCACAGCCTAGCCTTCTTTGGCCAAAGAATCAAGAGGAATTCCCATGTAGACTTTTGCCTCCTCCCACCCACTGTTGTGCTGCTCCTGTACCCTGACCTGCAAATTCCTGCTACTTCAGCAGCCCCAAATACTGATTTCTGCCTTTTCAGCTCAGGGAGACCACTCCTTTGCTTGGGATCCACTGCAGTTGGGAAATTGTCACCAGGCAGAAAGCCAGGACAAACATGGGGCTCATCTTGTCTATTTCCCTTTTCTCAAGGATCACAGTCTGTGTTGCCTGTTTTACAAAGCCTGAAAGAAATCGCCTCTGATTTTGTCCAGTCTTACAGTTGTTTAGAATTAAAGGATTAGTTCCTCATCATTGGAAGTGGAAGTCCTACTTTCTCTGTCTTTTCGTAAACATATTTTTGGAGGTATAATTGACATACAGTACATATGTAAAGTGTACAGCTGATGAGTTTTGATTTATGAATATCCCCATGGAACCATCACCATAATAAAGAAATGAAGATAATGAACATATCTATAACCCCCAAGTTTCCTCTTGCTTTTTAAAATTGAAGACGTCTCAGCTGTAAAACCATCTGAATCTGGTCCCTTCTAAAATGATTGATTACTTTTCCAAACTCTTTTAGAGTTACATACTAGTCTCTTTAGGTCTTCTTTCTCTGCTGGGGGAATTGTAGTATTTTATTTTTTTGCCAGGAATGACAATATTTCCTTAGATTTTCTAATCCTTTGGTATAGAGTTATACAGAAGAGCCTTTTGCAATCATTTTAATTGCTATTATTAGTGGTTATATGTCCTTTCTGACTCATGGTTACTGTTTATTATTTTTTTCTATCCTTTACCCATGTTTCAGGCTTGCCAGGATATTTTTCCTTCCTATTTTATTGGGCCTTTCAAATCCTTTCAACTGTTTTGACAAACTGTTATTTTATTAATTTTCTATTTTAATTATTTTTAGAATTTTCTTTCTACTTTACATGGTTCTTGTACTAATTTTAAATTTTGAATATGTAACTCATTTATCTTTTTCTTTTTTTTTTTGTGGTACGCGGGCCTCTCACTGCTGTGGCCTCTCCCGTTGCGGAGCACAGACTCCGGACGCGCAGGCTCAGCGGCCATGGCTCACGGACCCAGCCACTCCGCGGCACGTGGGATCTTCCCGGACCGGGGCACGAACCCGTGTCCCCTGTATCGGCAGGTGGACCCTCAACCACTGCACCACCAGGGAAGCCCTATCTTTTTAAAAATAATTAAAACCTTTAAGACTACACAATTTCCTCTGAGTACAACTTTAGCAGTATTCCTATGGTTTTGTATGAAACGTTTTATTCATAAGATTATAGATAATTTGAAATTTCACTTTTTATTATTTATTTATTTATTTATGTATAGTTGAGTTACAATATTATATTAGTTTCAGGTGTACAACATAGTGATTCAATTGTTTAATAGAGTATACTCCATTTATTTATTTGATTTATTTTTATTTTTTAATTTTTTGGCCACGCTGTGTGGCTTGCAGAATCTTAGTTCCCCGACCAGGGATTGAACCCAGGCCCCCAGCAGTGGAAGCATGAAGTCCTAACCACTGTACCACCACGGAATTCCCAATACTCTATTTAAATTTATTACAAAATAATGGCTCTATTTCCCTGTGCTGTACAATATATTTTTGTTGCTTACTTATTTTATACATAGTAGTTTGTATCTCTTACTATACCTCTATCTTGCCCCTGAAATTTCACTTTTTAAATTTTTTTTAGGAGAGTGTTTTTTAATTTCCAAGTGGTTACATTTCCCTCATATTTTTGTTGCTGATATTTAGTTTAATTGGATTCTGTTCAGAGAAAACAGCCTATATAATCTCTACTATTTGGACTATATAGAAAATTTTAAAAATACAATTCAGTGGTTTTTAGTATATTCACAGTGTTGTGCAGTCATCTCCACAATCAAGTTTATAACGTTTTCATCGCCTCTAAAAGAACCCCCTTCCCTTTAGCAGTCATCGACTCACCATTCCCACCCCACCCCCAAGTCCTAGGCAGTCACTAATCTACTTTCTGTCTCCATAGATTTTCCTGTCCTGGACATTTCATATAAAATAAATCTTATAATATATGGTCTTTTGAGACTGGCTTCTTTCACTCAATATAATGTTTTTAAGGTTTTGCATATTGTAGCATGCATCAATACTTCATTCCTTTTTATTACTTAATAATATTCCATTTTATTGATATACCACATTTTATTTATCCACCATCAGTTGATAGATATGTGGATTATTTCCACTTTTTACCTATTATGAATAATGCTCTTTTTCTTCTTGTTTGCATTTATCTGGCACATCTTTAACCATCTATGTATCAGTCTATTTTCATTCTTTTATTTTTAACATTGCTTTGTCAATTGTTTAGGTGTTTTTTTCATATTTAAGAACCAGCTCGATTTTTTAAAAATCCAAATTTCTGTTTTATTTTAAATTAGTTAATTAATTATTTTATTTTTTGGCTGTGTTGGGTCTTCGTTTCTGTGCGAGGGCTTTCTCTAGTTGCAGCAAGTGGGGGCCAGTCTTCATCGCGGTGCGCGGGCCTCTCACTGTCGCGGCCTTTCTTGTTGTGGAGCCACAGGCTCCAGATGCGCAGGCTCAGTAGTTGTGGCTCACGGGCCTAGTTGCTCTGCGGCATGTGGGATCTTCCCAGACCAGGGCTCGAACCTATGTTCCCTGCATTGGCAGGCAGATTCTCAACCACTGCGCCACCAGGGAAGCCCCCAAATTTCCGTTTTTGAAAGGGGAATTCAGTCTCTTTATTGTATGATAACAGATATATTGGATGTTATTCCTTTCATTCTATTTTATGCTTACTATTACTATTATTTATTACTATTACTATTGCTATTTACTATCTACCTTATTATTTTCTCTTTTCTTTTTCCTTACTTTTGCTGCCTTAATCATATTCCTTATCCCTCCCGTTATTTTAGAAGACCTCCTATACTTTTCAATTCTACCACTGTTACCTTCCCATTGCTTGCTAACATCAGAATTGAATGTCTATTTCTTTATTAACATACCACAATTAAATATGAGTAAGCCTTTGGAGGCACATTTATTTCTCTATTCTACATCCATTTTGCTAAACTAGGTTGACATTTCTTAATAAGATTTCTCATTAGTTCATTTATTCAGTTCTGAGCATACTTAGAACAAACAATACACGTTTGGGGATATTTTTACAATTTTCTCAGGAGAAGGTTAAGGAAAGAAAGTGAATTATCTTTTAGCAAAGTACTGTTTGCTCTTTACCCAAAAAATGACTGCCCATGCTGACCGTATTCACAATCTCAGGTGAGCAGGCTGTCTGTTGATGTTTAGGAATGATTTCCTGTTTTGGGACACCCTTAGAACACACACTTGCTCCAGCCCAGTGGCACTTGTGAAGCCCACAGATGTGTGCTGTGCTTCCCTCTTCCCTGCCTTTGCTCATCTGCCTGGAATGTTCCCTTTTTTTCATCTCCATCTTCCTGGGCACGTCTCGTGCGGAGCCGTTTTCTGACCCAAACCAGATGTAGGCACTTCCTTCTTTGAACCCCACAAGGTACCTTGTTTATATCTCTTCTGACACTTGCCTCACTCACTGGGCTTTGTATTACTGAGTTTTGGGTATCTTCATACCTTTACTCCTCTCCTGGGGGTTAAAAGGCATCTTACCTTTGTATTCCCAGTACCTAGCACAGTCCCTCGCACATAACATGTACTGAACTGAAATGACTAGACTATTATATGGGTCAAGGAATCACCCACTTGAATGGCAGAAGAGGCAGACTTTTACTTAGTGAAGACTTTTGTGTATTTTCATTTTTTTGCATCTAAGAGACAAAGTGTTTGTAGAGAATTGTCTTCATCATGCCCTAGATGTGCACATTCTTGAGAATCCCCCATCTAAAAGCAAAACATACATCACTCACTACTGGTATTAATACCTATCCTTCATGGAGGGCTTCCCACCCTCTACTGTTAGGGTATCTGGGAATTTTGATCTGTTTAGAAGCTAAGCTTAAAAAAGTGGTTACATGGATTTTTCATGTATCATTATCCTGTTATTTCTCCTGCCACCAACCAGACACAGTTGTTTAGCTCTCAATTACTATGCTGTCTGTAATAAGGTATAAATGCTCATTTAGGAAAGAAAAAATCTTTCCTGCTTCTTCTTAAAAATTCTTTTTTCCTGTCCCCTTGTTTTTGTTTCCATTTGTTTAATAAATATGTTTCAAGGGCTTGCTGTAGCTGCCCCAATGCTGGTGTTGGAGATTTATGCTGCTCCTCCCTCGTGGGCCCAGGGGTTGGTGGGAAGTCAGAGGAGTAACCAAGCAGGGTGATTGTGCTCTGATGGGGTAAGAACCTGGGGCAGCCATCGGTGGGCCTCTACCCAAGCTTGAGTTCCAAGGAAAGCATCTCAGAGACGGTGTGGATCAGAAAAGATGTGGGTGGTAGAAGGAAAGGGTGGGAGAAAAGCATACTGAGCAGAAAACGCAAGTGCAGAGAACACCTGCCCATTTGAAGAACCAGTTATTTCAGAATGATTGGAGTGTCCTGGCAAGAGACAAAGCTTTTCTGTCTGTCCTTCCTCTGTTTCATTAATTTTTTTTTTTAAGAAATACAATGCCAAGGCGCTAGTGGTTTAGCCCTATGGCAAACAGGCCCTCTGTTGTGGTTAGTGCCCAGCAGACCTGGGCTGGCTCTGGCTCTTAGAAGCTGAGCTTAAAGGCCTGGCCTTGGCTTCCCAACCTAGATACTTCTTAAGTGCAGGGACAGTATCTGATTCACTCTCTGCTCTGTCCTCAGACCTGGTACGGTGCTAAACAGCAGAAGGAGCTCAGTTAATATTTGTTGGATGAATAAGATGGCCACCTACGGGCTTCCCTGGTGGCGCAGTGGTTGAGAGTCTGCCTGCCGATGCAGCGGACACGGGTTCGCGCCCCGGTCCGGGAAGATCCCACATGCCGCGGAGCGGCTGGGCCCGTGAGCCATGGCCGCTGAGCCTGCGCGTCCGGAGCCTGTGTTCCGCAACGGGAAAGGCCACAACAGGGAGAGGCCCGCGTACCACAAAAAAAAAAAAAAAAAAAAAAAGATGGCCACTCAGTACCCTGAGGGAGGTCAATATTACCCTTTGGCACAATCCTGACAGTTTTGGGCCCCTAAGGTGGGCCCTGGGGTGTCTTTGAGCAATGAAGTGGTTAACTTAGCTGCAGGTTTCCTGTGACAGATTTGCTAAGTAGAACCTACTCGCAGAGCATCATACCCTTGATATTGTCAGCCAATTAATTCCTTAAGTACTCTAAGTAAAGTCCTGCTGATTTGATTTTATCTGTTTTTTAAGACTGATCTTTGATCATATCCCATTCCAGCTGGACTTCCTCTCCTCTCCTTCCCTCCTCTATTACTGACAGTGTGGGATCTAATTACCTCATCACCCCTTAATTTATTTATGAAAAGGCTGAGGTTAAAGAAAAGAAAGAAACTCCTGAGCCCTTCGGGACCTTCTGTAAAAGCTTGCCTTTTCCCATTCCCTCCTTTGTGCCAGATATAAACCTCCTTTTGCGTCTCTGGCAAGTTGGAATTGGTCTTACTTACAATTTTAGATAAATAAACTTCCCTCCCAGGGCTGAGTGGAGGCCAGCCCTGCAGGTTAAGCCTGGCCTGCGGACTCCCGATGGATCAATCAATCTATCAACAAGAATTCATTGATCCCACAGGAAGCAGCTTTCAAAATCAGCACACAGCTCCTGGGCGTCCTGGCATCCTCTTCACAAGACACTTGGGGAAGAGGCGTCTTTTGAAATTTTAAATTCTATTATAATTATTACACAAATAATACATGGATATGTTAATCTTTAAAAAAAATTGAATGACACAGTAATATGTGGAATAACAAGTGAAAGGCTTTCTCTGCCTTTCCTTGCATCTTATCCCACTGTTAACAGTTTGAGATTGTATCCTTTTATTCAGACCATTTAACAATGCGCTTTCCGACGTGTACACCTATATAAATAAACATCTAATTTTAAAACTAACATAAATGGGATCACAACCTAGTGAAGTTCTGCTACCATTTTTTTTTTAAACAATATGTCCTGGACATCCTTCCAGTTAGACCACACAGATCTATGTTTTAACGGCTGAAATAATATTTCACAGCACAGAGGTACCACTATTTATTTATCCTTCACATAGTTTCGAATTTTTCAGTATTTCAAGTACCGGTTCTCTGGGAATTATCCAGTCAATCATGCATTTATTGTGGGCTCACTATGTGCCGCGCACTCTACTCGGGGTTGGGGGTAAACAAAACAAACACCTAAAAATAGTTTTGAGTGATGGAAAGGGGGCATTTTCTTTTCCCAAGAAGACAGGCTGAAAATCGGTCTCTACATCGACCCTGGAGGCCGAGGAGTCCCCCGCCGTGTCTTCCCAGCCGTGAAAGGGGCCCCAGGACCCGTCGGTGCCGGCGAAGAAGACGGGTGGACGCCGCGAGCGCGCTTTTCAGGGAGAGAGTCTGAGAGCTGCGGGCCTGCAGCGAAGAGTCACTCATCACACACTACGTGCCGGGGGCTGGGCGCGGAGCAGGACGCGGGGCGCAAGTCCGGCGGGGCGGGGCCGAGCGGCGCGCGACCCTCGGCGCGCTCGGAGAGGTAAGGACCGGAGTGGCCTCTCTGGCCCCCATTCCCGCGGGCTCTATGACACCGCGCTGGCTCGCGGGACGGGGCGCGGTTGGCTGAGGAGGAGGAGACCATTTCACGCTGTATATCTCTCAGTAAGTCTCGCGCGGAACTCTCGCGAGAAATAGGAAGTACCGCGCTTGCGCACTGCTGTAGCGCCTGGTGGCGGTGGAAGGTCCGCTGGCGGGTGTCCGAAGGGAGACTGTCCGTGTGGAGGCCACTGCGCCCCCCGCGACTCACCACCATGAGCAGCACTTTAGCTAAGATCGCGGAGATCGAAGCCGAGGTAATGGGCGCTCGAACACTTCGTCCGAGCGTTCCTCTTCGGCAGCGTCTCTCCTGCCTGAACTTCTCTCAGCCTCCTCAGGACCGGGCCCGCGTTCCCCGACTCCCCTCATCCCGAGCCCGCGTTCTACACCTGTGCAACTTAGTCAGTGCCCCCTTCCAGCGTTCTGCGCCTGTCTGAACATTGTTTCTCTCAGTCTTTTCTTCTTTTTATGTGAGCAACACTGAATCCTATCCCCCCACTTCTGCCCTGACCTGCTCGCGTACTTCAGTATCTTTCTTTATCGCCCCTCGAACCGCCCTCCCCTTCCCCAGTCTCTACTTTGATGACCCCCTTTCCCAGAGTATTGCTCCCGGGAATATGATCTGGATGTAAATTGTCATCTGCGGTGGCTGTTGATTCCACCTGGATTGTTGTGTGACTGTATGGTCTGAAGTGCTCAGAGCTCTTTAAAATCGGTGGGGGCACACCAGGTACAAGCAGTTGAAAAGGAATCGGCAGCTGAGTTTTAGTCTAATCTGTGAATGCTGATTGTAATGACCTTGGTCATGTTTCTTCTGTTTGGGCCTCAGCTGTTTGCTCTGTAATGCGGGGAATGGTCTGCGTGATGGAGAGAATGGATTTTTACTCTTTTAAGTCTGACTTAAAATGGGTGTATTGAAGTTAGTGGGACCTAGATAAAAAACATCATTCTCTCAGAGCTGGGGGAGCATTCATTCTGGATGTTTTAACTTGTAGGAACTGCTTCTGATTTATGGCTGTGATTCCTTCCTTATAGATGGCTCGGACGCAAAAGAACAAGGCCACAGCACACCATCTAGGGCTGCTTAAGGCTCGCCTTGCTAAGCTTCGCAGGGAACTCATTACTCCAAAAGGTGGTGGTGGTGGTGGACCAGGAGAAGGTTTGTGTTTTGCTTCGACTTTCTTTTTCTTGGTATAATTTTTATTAAAGTAATAAAGGCATATGGTTTAAAAATAATTTAAAATTTTATATCAAAGTCGGTTTGTGTTTCCTAAGCCTAAATTCTTGAATTGTGTTTATTTTATTCTACTGATTTCTTTCTTTTTCTTTTTTTTTTTTTGGCCATGCCATGCGACTTGTGGGATCTTAGTTTCCTGAGCAGGGATCGAACCTGGGCCCTGGCAGCGAAAGCACTGAGTCCTAACCACTGGACTGCCAGGGAATTCCCAATTTTACTGATTTCAAAGGCAAATGAATATTCTCTAAGTGAACTAGGGTTTTATTTATGTATATCCTGTACTGATCCAAAATAGATTTACATTGGCTCACTGAAATATGTAAATAAATAGTCAACAAGATAAAGGAAATTAATGCAAAGGGAAGTGAAGGTAGAAAGAACTAAGTTGAAGCTGAGAGATAAAGTTAGGATGAAAAGTAATGTCATAAAGTCTGTACACTTCTTAGAGAAGGGCCACAAATTTGGCTTTGAATTTGTTTGCAACCCACTGTAAGAAAAGAAAACTCTGTCAGTGACACAGTCCCCGGAGTTTATAAGAAAAAAGAAAAGAAACCGATTTTTTTGATCAGTGGTTATATAATATTTGGGCCCTAAATACTGTGGGTACTAGAAAGGTATATAACATGTAGAGGTGTAAAGTTTTTATATCAAACACTCCATTTAATTTAAGAAAAAAAAATGTTGTGAAGAACCTAGGGGTAAAACAGGAATAAAGACACAGACTTACTAGAGAATGGACTTGAAGATATGGGGAGGGGGAAGGGTAAGCTGTGACAAAGCGAGAGAGAGGCATGGACATATATATACTACCAAACATAAGGTAGATAGCTAGTGGGAAGCAGCCACATAGCACAGGGAGATCAGCTCGGTGCTTTGTGACTACCTGGAGGGGTGGGATAGGGAGTGTGGGAGGGAGGGAGACACAAGAGGGAAGAGATATGGGAACATATGTATATATATAACTGATTCATTTCGTTGTGAAGCAGAAACTAACACACCATTGTAAAGCAATTATACTCCAATAAAAAAAAATAAAATAAAATAAACAAAAAAACTCCACTCCATTAAATATTGTGAATTGCTATGGGGGAATTTTGTGTGCTTAAGCTCTACCCTAGAGATAAAATGTAAAAATTTGGAGAAATAGGTTCTAGAGGGATAGGCAACCAGAATGTAAAAGGAATTACATGAGTCTCAACACTCCCAGGGATAACTTTCCTCCTCCTTTTTATATTTGTTGATGTTTTAGGATTTGACGTTGCCAAGACAGGTGATGCTCGAATTGGGTTTGTGGGTTTTCCATCTGTGGGGAAGTCAACACTGCTCAGTAACCTGGCAGGGGTATATTCCGAGGTGGCAGCCTATGAGTTCACTACTCTGACCACTGTACCTGGTGTCATCAGATACAAAGGTGCCAAGATCCAGGTGAGTCAGGCCTGCAGGCCAAGGAAGGGAAGAAATCAATTCTTTCATTTAAAAAACACTTATTTGGAGCTCTGTATATGCCAGGCCTGATCTTTGATCTACCAGGCCCTCACTGTCTAGTAGGGGAGATAGAGCAGTACATAAAAACAATAATACAGTGGGATATCGTTTGTGAAAACACAGAGAAAGGAAGGACTACTTTTTCCACCTGAGGATGGAGGTGGGGGAAGGTCTGGTAAGGCAGAAAAAGCTGCATGTAGAAAGTGACAATGGGGTGGGTTTTGAAGTTCAAATAGAATTTCACCAGCCGAAGAATGTAAAGGACAGTTTTAAGCAGCCATAACAGTGAACAGCCTGCTGTGGTGTGAGCTTAGCTGTGGGACAGTGAGTAGTAGAAACAATCTGGAAAGGTAGGTTGGAGCTGAATTATGAAGGATCTTATGTTTCTGCTTAAGAAGTTGAATTTTATCTTGTACATAGCTAGGAGCCATCAGACACTTTAATAAATACCATGATCGGACCCTTTTGGTTTATTTATTTTTAATTAATTAATTTATTTTTGCGGTACGCGGGCCTCTCACTGTTGTGGCCTCTCCCGTTGCGGAGCACAGGCTCCGGACGCGCAGGCTCAGCGGCCATGGCTCACGGGCCCAGCCGCTCCGTGGCATGTGGGATCTTCCCAGACCGGGGCACGAACCCGTGTCCCCTGCATCGGCAGGCGGACTCTCAACCACTGCGCCACCAGGGAAGCCCACTCAGACCCTTTTTAGAAAATAATTCTTATCTGTGAGGCTTAATGAAGTTGTCGTCTTGAGAAGTTCTCAGATAGATGATAGATTTAGGGCTCCCAAATGAGGAGTCCACTTGGGTATGAAAGAAGGAATGTGTAAAATGTAATGGAACACATTCTTTTTTGCTCCACAGCTAAGAAGGTAAGGTTCTGAATTTCATGGCATTTGAATCTAGACTAGAGGTTCCCAAACTTTCTAGTTCACAGGACCCTTAGTGTCTCAGCAATTATTTCCTGATAGTTTTCTGGTCCCAGTAATTTTTTATGGTGCTCCAGGCTAAAAGAAATAACCTAATGGTTCTGTTTGTTAAATAGTTAGATCCAAACAATTATTTATGTCCTTACAGCTACAGTTATTTACTAATGGGATATGGGCACTGCTGGGTACCATATAACTTCTCAAATTTTGGAATCAGATTGGATACTGCCACATTTGTTTCCTTTTCGACACCGATTTTTGTGTAGTGCTTATTTTTTACCATAGTAATCGCTGAAAAATCCAACTTCCCAAAGATTCGGATCTGATGTGATTGAAAGCAGTGTACTAGGATCTAATGGTGAAATTGTGGGCTTCTTGGATTTAGTAGTTCCCTCAGTGCTTGACAGATATTAAGAACTGCTGTTTCTTTTGAAAATTTAGAACACCCTGAGTGCCTTGGCACATCATTTGGAAACTCTTGGTGTAGGTATTTGTTTTCCCTCTTGCTGAGCTACACAGTGAGTTGTGAAGTACATTCATGCTTCTTTATTATAGAATCTGAAGTAGTGAGGGACCAGTGTCCTGGTGGTATTTTCAGTGGCTTTTTTTCTTTCTGGTTAGGTACCCATGCAGATACTGTTAGGACATGTACCTTTCTAGGACTCCATGTCCAAATGTATATAGTAACAAGAATGAGGACACTTGGGCATATCTGGACCATTGCTTAATTTCATCTGGTTTCAGAGTCTTTGGCAGCTCAGAGAGTAACCTCTTTCCTGATGAGATGTTATGGCACCTCTCTCAGGGCTTCTGGGTATATCAGAATAAATAGCCACTTAACCCCTCTCTTTCCTTGTCTTTTCCTCAAAACCTTCATTTATTTCAGTCTCTTGATCTTTTTAGGTTTTTTTCTTCCTTTTTTCCATGGTACTTTCTTTTCCGTCTGTGCCCTCTGCCTCTGTTTTTCCTTCTGACTTTCTCCAGAAACCAAGTTAAGTAAGCATACTAGTAGGTGTGTTTAACTGGATTAAAATGCCCTCAGATGTTCTTTTAAAAGGCTGTTTTGTGGCAGAGGACTCATTATCTGTGACTTGGTGGGGAATGGTGTACAAAATTAGAACCACCTAATAAGAATTATAAAGAGGTAGAGTTCTGTTTTCTTTGTTGTTGTTAGGAAAGAAGATCTTTTTAACAATAAAGGTGCCTAAAAATGGAATGGTACCTCTTGAGGTAATTAATTACTATGTCTGGAGGTGTTCAAGTAATGGCTGAACCACCACTTAACCAGGGATGTACATATGTATACATATATATGTGTATACGTATATATGTGTGTGTGTATATATATATATATGTATATATATAGACTTGTACCTGCTTTAATCTCTGAAGGCATTTGAGTTTGAAGTAGGTTAACATTCCAATTCTTAAAATCCTACAGTTACATGATTTGAAGAAATATTTTTTATTTTCTCATCTCTTAGTTGGTTATAATCTGAAATTCAGAATTGTAAAGCATAGACTGTTTTTATTGGATGAAATATAGTTGCCACATTCAAATAGTTCAATGTAATTTTAAATATTTAAATAGTTTAATGTAATTTTAAATATTTCCCTCTCAAGAAAAGCTAAAGTTAACTTGCTTTTACATTTGTAGGGGCTTCAATAAATTTCTCCGCCATGTTCAGGTGCCATGGCTCTTGCTCTCTTGTCTCAGTATAAAGCCTTTTGCTGATGGAATACTTTTTTTTTTTTTTTTTTTTAAGCAGGCAGGGATTTACAAAGTGGTGGAAGTAGATTACAGAATCTTTGGGAGGGCTGAAGAAATACACTTTAGACTTAATTTCTTAGGAACAACTGGTGATAGACGTTTTGTTTTTTCAGACATCTTTATTGAAATGTAATTCACATACAGTTAACTGCACAGGAAGTATACAATTTGATAAGTTTTGACATATCTATAAACTGGTGAAAATATCACCACAATCAAGATTGTGAGCATATCATCCCCAAAGTTTCCTCATGCCCCTTTCATCCTGTAGTTTACATGTTAAGAGTTTTATATAAATAAGACCATGTGTAAATATAAATGAACTCTTTTTTGGCTGGTTTCTTTCACTTAGCATAATTATTTTGAGGTTCTCTTATATCACCCTGCTTCCCCTAATATTAGCACCTTACATAAACATAGAATAATTATCAGTAATAGATTAACTCTGGTGCAGTACTAGTCACTAAACTATAGAACTTGTTCGAATTTTTACCAGTTTCCCGACCAGTGTTCTTTTTCAAGATTCTATTTGTGATCATCCCATTTTACGTTCGGTTCTTTCTCCTATTCTGCCACCTGTAATAGTTCCTCAGTCCTGTCCTTCATGATCCTGACACTCTTAAAAGAGTGCTGATTAGTTATTTTGTAGACTGTTCCTCAATTTGGATTTCTCTGATGTTTTCTTATGATTATACTGAGGTATTATATTTTTTTGGCAAGCATACTACAGAAATGGTGGTATGTCCTTCTCAGTGCATCTTAGGGATTCATGATGTTAGTATATATTATTGGTAATATTGACCCCCATCAGTTGGTTAAAGTGGTGTCTGTGGGGTTTCTCTACTGTAAAGCTATTATCTTTCTTTTTGTAGTTAATAAATATCTTGGGGGAGATACTTTGAGAAGATACAAATCCTGTTTCACAAACTTGCCCACTCATTTTAGCATTCATCTGGATCTCATATGCAACAGTTATTACTGTGCTTCTTGCTTAATGGTGATTCTCTATTTTTCTCTTTCCTACTACATTTGTTAATTGGAATTCTATTATATGGAGGAGCTATTCCTTCTCTCCCATTTATTTATTGAATTTGTGTCATTGTGGGCTCATGGATATTTATTTCATGGATTATAATCCAGTACTACCATTATTTTATTACTCACATTGTTCCAGGTGTGACTGTTAGGAACTCCTTCAGGTTGGCTCCTTTGTTCTTTCCAGAAGCCCCCATCTTTTTGTGTGTAATGCCTTATTTTTTGGTACCACATGATGTTCCAGGCTAATCTTATATTTTCCCTGCCCCAGCCCTGGAATCTGCCACTTCTGAAGGAGTGCGCGTTCCTTTTATTGGAGACAGATGTTTAGAAATCAAGATCTGGTGTGCTCATTAGCCCCCATGTAGCCTTTTAAATCAGTGTAACTAAAGTTTCCAAGTCAAGGCAGGTGTATTGAACATAAATTACGTTTTTTGAAAGAGAAAGGGTAGCTCAGTTTAACTGGTGCGTTGTATCAGTTTTAGAGGAGGTAATGTTATTTATTATGTAGTGAGGAATAGGAAGGACATTTTGACCAGGTTCTTGAATGGAAAAGTTGAACTCTCTAAGCACCTCCTGAGTTTGTTCTTTTTCCTTGTGGTTTATTTAATGTGAAGTTTATTTCTGTGATATCAGATATGCTTATAGCAAAGACTAGTTATTGTTGTTGCTGTTTTTTGCCTTGCCGCGAGGCTTGTGGGATCTTAGTTCCCAGACCAGGGATCGAACCTGGGCCCTCGGCAGTGAAAGCGCGGAGTCTTAACCACTGAACCGCCAGGGAATTCCCCAGCAAAAGCTAGTTTTAAATGATGTTTTGATAAGCTGCAGCTATATACCTGTCTGTTCATATGGATAATTCAGTATTGGCCATACAGTAGTATGGCCCTTGGTATTTTCAGATTTTACATATGCTCTTAACAGACTCTCAAGGGCTTATAACTATAGTTTGTGAATTTGAATCATCGGTGCTATGGATTTGGTTTTGATGTTCTCATCATTAAGTACATACACTGTGACTTCTGTGAAGTTTTACTTTATTGCATTTCCTGGGCAATTGAGTGGTCATTTTCAACTGGGGACACCTATCAGAGTCACCCATGGAGCCTTCTGAAATACAGATGAATATCTGAATCCTGCTTTGGCCCTTCCAAATCAGAATTTACAGGGATGAAGCTCAGATATCTGCTTTTTTTTTTTTTTTGGCGATACGCGGGCCTCACTGTTGTAGCCTCTCCTGTTGCGGAGCACAGGCTCTGGACGCGCAGGCTCAGCAGCCATGGCTCACGGGCCCAGCCGCTTCGCGACATGTGGGATCCTCCCGGACCGGGGCACGAACCCGTGTCCCCTGCATCGGCAGGTGGAGTCTCAACCACTGCGCCACCAGAGAAGCCCCTGCATTTTTAATTGTTTTATAGGTGATTTTTATGTGCTTGCCTGATTAAGAATGGCTGCAGAAATTTTTGTGAACTGGAGGATTCACAAAGGTCTCAGGATTTATTGCTTGTGAATGTCATGATCCACTTATTATCTATAGTAAGGAATTTGTATGGAGCATCAGCCTTCTGAAAAGTGGGGGAATATTGAAAAATATTAGTTAGAATAATGGATTAAGGCCCCCAAAATGTGGATTATAATCTTGTTTATTAAGACTGTGACTTTGGGCAAACCACTTAACCTCTATGAATCTCAACCAATATCCTTATTCACAGACTTACTAGGCATTTTGAACTAGATAAAGTATGTAAGAACCTTGCAGCTGACATTTAGTAGATGCTTAGTAAAAGTAAGATTTACACATTCACTTATAAGGAAGATTGGATTTGGATCTCCTAAATTTTGACTACTTGAGAAATAAATCATTCTATTTGATCTGTTCAGATTTATAATCAGTTTTTCCTTTTCTCTCCGTAATCTTCCAGCTTCTGGATCTCCCAGGTATCATTGAGGGTGCCAAGGATGGGAAAGGTAGAGGTCGTCAAGTCATTGCAGGTGAGTGTTCCAGGGCCACCATCCCAGGATATCATCCCTTTACTGGGTACTGTTCCTTTAGATGGGACTGTTGGGCTTGGAGTTGGTACCACAATGAAGGGCATAGTTTTACCTGACTTCTCACTGGAGTAGAATGTCGGAACTTAAAGGGACCTCAGAGAGTATCAGTCCAGATCCCCATTTGCAGAGAAACACTAAGGACAGGAGAAGTGAAGTGCGTTGGTGCAGTGTTGCACTGTTGTGGCAGATTCAGAGCTAGAACTCAGGTTTCCTGACTCCCACCCATGCCTTTTCTTCTTCTTTCCTTTTTATTTGAGGTAAAATACTATAAAAGGATAATCATAGGGGAATTCCCTGGCAGTCCAGTGGTTAGGACTCTGCACTCTCACTGCCGAGGGCCCGGGTTCAATCCCTGGTCGGGGAACTAAAATCCCACAGGCTGCAAGGCACGGCCAAAAGTAAATAAATAAATAAAGGCTAATCATAAATTGCAATAATCTGCTACCCCACCTCTTTTCACCTTTAGTGTCATTCTCCATTGGCAGGTACTGACAAGTCTTCAACTGTTTCTTCTATTTCATATTTTAAAATGTTATGCTTATCTTGCTATTTCATGACTAATTAATTTTAGATACCATCTGTTGGTTTCATGTTATGGTAGGAAATTAGCTCTCATACTCCATGTCTCTTTTCCTATTCTTTCAAAGAAGTTGTATGATAATTTTTAGTTAACTCACTAGTTGTGGTATATATTATTATGTAATGACTGTCTGACTTTTGTTGTACTGAGATAAGTAGTGTGTTATGACTTGGTTTCTTTTCTGTTGAGATCTGTTTTTGAAGTTTGTTTTTCATGGAGTTAATAATTGGTTCTTGTTTTATTTTGTTTACTTTTCTGTTTGTTAATATTTTTCACATGTTCCAATAGATCAAATGCCTATTAATCAGTAGTTTTCTAGATACTTGAATACAGTTCCAAATACAGTCTTACTGCTTTCATTATCTCCCCTCAACCCTGACACTACCTTCCTTTACCCTTTGTCTTTATGCCTCAATCTGGATTGATTGCTTTCTAGACCAACACTGTCCAGTAATGGAAATGTTCTACAGTAATGGAAATGTTTTGAATTTGTGCTGTCCAATATGGTAGTTGTAGGTGTGTGGCTGTTGATCACTTAAAGTGTGCCTGGTGCAATTGAGTAACTGAATTTTAAATTTTATTGAATTTTAATTAATTTAAATTTGAATAGCCCCAGGCAGCTAGTGGATGCTGTATTGGATAATGCAGCTCTAGGCTTTTTGCATGGCTGTCATCCTGAGATTTTCTTTTGTGTTCTTGTGTGGGATCCCCTATTTCTTAGAGTCAGCGTCTTACCTTTTTTGGGTTATTTTAATGTTTTGCTGAAGCACATTCTTTAGAAACTTACTGAAAAAGAGTGAATGATAGGTACATTGTTCTGGTTTTTCTTTTCATGTTTGAAAGTATTTTTATTCTACCCTTATATTATTAATTTAGCTATTTATAGAATTATAGGTTTGAAGTCATTCATGGATGACTATCAGAAATATGCTAAATTAAAAGAGCCAGGCACAAAAGACTAAATTTTGTATAATTCTATTTATATGCAATTCTAAAACATGCAGCTTAATCTAGGGTGACAGAAAAGCAGGTCAGTGGACTTCCCTGGTGGCACAGTGGTTCAGAATCTGCCTGCCAGTGCAGGAAACACAGGTTCGAGCCCTGCTCTGGGAAGATCCCACATGCTGCAGAGCAACTAAGCCCGTGTGCCACAACTACTGAGCCCACGTGTTGCAACTGCTGAAGCCCGTGCGCCTAGAGCTCGTGCTCTGCAACAAGAGAAGCCACTGTAGTGAGAAGCCTGCATACTGCAACAAGAGAAGGCCTGTGCTCAGCAGCAACGAAGACCCAATGCAGCCAAAAATAAATAAATACATTTTAAAAACAGAAGAAGAAAAGCAGATTAGTGGTTGACAGGGAATTGAGGGGAAGATTCATTGCAAAGGGGTATAAGGGAGCTTTTGGAGGTGATGGAAATCCTCTGAATCTAAGTTGCTGTGGTGGTTATACAGGTATATACATTTGTCATCAAACCACGTGCTTAACACTATTTTTTATAAATTATATCTCAAAAAAGTCGACAAAAAATATGCTAACTGGATAATCTTATTCTTTTAGAATTCTTACTGTTTTAAATCTTTCTGAACTTTTTCAGGAATTCAGGTTATTATCTTCATCCCAAATTATTTTTCTACTAGTGTATCTAGAAGTTGACACATCCTCTAGATACACTAATAGAAAACAAAGAATACATTGCAGATTGACTTCTGGCATAAATCTTTGGAAAGCTTAAGAACTTCATGTGTGTCTGTGTATTTATAAAAAAAAAAAAATCCTTTGTCTCTTAAGTGTAGGAACTCTAGACCACCCCCTCCCCCTTTTGGAGTATTTGAATTATGTTACCACCCCCTCCCCCTTTTGGAGTATTTGAATTATGTTACCACCCCCTCCCCCTTTTGGAGTATTTGAATTATGTTCCACCCCCTCCCCCTTTTGGAGTATTTGAATTATGTTAAGTCTTTAATGAGCTTTGAAAAAAATTTTATTTTCAATTCTTCAGTGGCCAGAACGTGTAACTTGATCTTGATTGTTTTGGATGTCCTGAAACCCTTGGGACATAAGAAGATAATAGAAAATGAGCTGGAAGGCTTTGGCATTCGCTTGAACAGCAAACCCCCCAACATTGGCTTTAAGAAGAAGGATAAAGGAGGCATTAATCTCACGGCCACTGTAAGTGGAAAAGGTGATATGGGGCAGGTTGCTGAAGGAACTGGGGTGGAGAGTGGATTGTGGTACATAGACATTGACATTTGGAAATTGCCTGGCTTCTCCCAGCACTAATTGAGGTAATACAATGATGTTGTAATGACTGAGAGAGTAGGACAAGAGTCGGTCTCAGACTTACTTACCTTTGTGACTTTATTTCTTCCTTTGGGTTATTTGGGGTGATATGGGACTAAAGACCAGTCTTATGTTTGCATGAAGTAGATGGCTGCTGATATCATCTATTTTCATTCATTCAACACAGATTTATAGAGCACCTACCATGGGCCACACATTGTTTTAGGCTTTCAGGGGGAATGGAAGAGGGAGCAAAATAGACAAAAATTCCGGCCCTTAGATTCTAATGGGGAAAGTAGCAAACAAAATTAATGAGTGATTATAGTATATTAGATAATGATAAACTAAGGACAAAAGTAAACTAGGGAAAGAGGATGGAGAGTGTTGGTGGGAGGGTTGCAGTTATTTTTTTTTTACATCTTTATTGGAGTATAATTGCTTTACAATTGTGTGTTAGTTTCTGCTTTATAACAAAGTGAATCAGTTATACATATGTTCCCATACCTCTTCCTTCTTGCGTCTCCTGGGTTGCAGTTTTAAGTAGGTTGATCAGAGAAATCTTCACTGGGGTGACATGAAGGAGTGAACCAAGTGAATATCTTGAGGAAGAGCGTTTCATGTTGAGGGAACATCCAAGTGCAAGGCCCTGAGGTGGAGGGTTCCTTTGCACATTTGAGGAACAGAAGAGTGAGCAGGCAGGAGAGTGGTAAGAAACAAAGTCATAGTATAGGGCCAAACATGCTTTTACTTTGCAGGAGATGGGTAACTTTTGGTTGGGTTCCAGTCTGTGGAGTAAAATTGATTCAGGTTTTAATGGAATCAATCTGGTTGTTGAGAACAGACTGAAATGGGTTAAGTACAGAAGCACAGAACCCATTTAAGAGGTTATTGCAATAATCTAGTCAAGAAGTGATGGCTTCTTAGACCAGAGTTGTAACAGTGGAGGAGATGTGGAGTGATTGATTGTGGAAAGATTTTGGAAATAGTTGGTAGGAATTACAGCTGGACTGGATATGGGTTGTGAGAGAAGGAGGTGATGGTGAGTTTTTGTTCTGAGCTAGAAAAATGGACTCTCATGACTAAAATAGTAGGACTTTGTGTAGAATAGGTTTGGAGAGGAGGGGAAGATCAGATGTTCAGTTTGAGATGCCAGTGACACTCAAATTAGACCTCCAAGTGTTACTGTCAAATAGGCATGTGAGGAATGATCTGGGTTGGAGCTATACATTTAGTGGTTATCAATTTTAAAGCCATGAGCTTAGCTGAGATAACTTAGCTGAGGAAGCAAATATAAATAGAAAAGAGGTTCAAGGATTGAGCTTTGTGACACCTCCCTCCATCCCCCACAATGATTAGACGCTGGGAGATGGGAAGAATCAGCAAATAAGACATCTCAGACAAAGAAGAAGGAAAACTGGAAGAGTTTAGAATCCTGGAAGCCAATTAAAGAAAGTGTTGCAGATTGGTAGAACGATCAATTCTGTCAATTGCTGCTTCTAAGTCAAATAATTGAAGAATGAGAATTTCCTACAACATTTAACATTCTAGAGGTCCAGATTATTTGACTGGCATAGGTTTAAGCTGTCCTGCCCAAAAGATCTTTTCTATTATCCTGTCATAATGTTTGAACATTCTTTCTGTATTTTTGCTAAGGCTGCCGTAATAAAGTACTATATAGACTGGGTGGCTTGAACAACAGAAATTTAATTCTCTTAATTTTGGAGACTGGATATCTGACATCAAGGTGTGAGCAGGACTGGTTTCTTCTGACACCTCTCTCCTTGGCTTGTAGATGGCTGTCTTCTCCTCTGTCTTCATATGACCTTCCCCTCTGTGTCTGTGTCCTAATCTCCTCTTCTTGTAAGGATGTGAGTCACATTGGATTAGGGCCCACCCATATGACCTCATTTTAATTTAATTACCTCTTTAAAGACCCTATCTCCAGTCACATTCTGAGATACTGGGATTAGGTCTTCAACATATGAATTTGGGTGGGGATGGGGACACAATTCATGCCATAGCACATTCCTTTGAGTTTGGAAAGATTTTTAGTTTTTGAGTATTTCCTACTAAAAGTCAGGTACTCTCATCCAGGATAATGGTCCTTAGAAATAAGTTTGCACCTTATCTAGGATTATCCAGGTACATCGGTAGATACTCTTAAGAGGTTTTTTTTTGCTCTCTGACCAGTCATTGTCTTCTATGCCCATTCAGTGCCCTCAGAGTGAACTGGATGCTGAAACTGTGAAGAGCATTCTGGCTGAATACAAAATCCATAATGCTGACGTGACTCTGCGTAGTGATGCCACAGCAGATGACCTCATTGACGTGGTGGAAGGAAACAGGTGCTGACTAAATGTGCCTGAGTTTGAATTTGAAGCCTTGTAATGGCAACAACATTGGATTATGAATCTGGCAGACATTGATTCTAACTCCAGTTGTGCTGTTATCTTAAATAATAGTGGGCCTTGCGTTCTTTAGCTGTAAAATGAAGGGTTGGTCTTGATTACTGACATCCTTCTTTGCTCTGCAATTTGATCATGATAATCTAATTGCTTGTTTCAGTTACTTGCTATGAACTAGGCTATCCCCTAAGCTCTGTGTCATATGATGGTTGAAGCTCTGTATCATATGATGGTTGAAGAGGGTAGGTTCTCAATCTGCTCTCACAGAATTAATTCATCTGAGAAATCTTGTAGGCTGTTCTGAAGAACTGAGAGCAGACTGGCTGTGTCTATTTTCTCTAAGGGAACAGAGCTGAAACCCTATTCCATGAGACATTACTATTACTAGTATTTGAAATTAAATTATAATTGAAACTACTGTTAAAATTATTTCTGGCATTTTAAAATAAACTATTTATTTATTTATTTATAGCTGCGTTGGGTCTTCGTTGCTGCACGCAGGCTTTCTCTAGTTGCGGCGAGCAGGGGCTACTCTGTTGCGGTGCGCGGGCTTCTCATTGCGGTGGCTTCTCTTGTTGTGGAGCATGTACTCTAGGCGCACAGGCTCAGTAGCTGTGGCTTGCAAGCTCTAGAGCACATGCTCAGTAGTTGTGGCACCTGGGCTTAGTTGCTCCACGGCATGTGGGCTCTTCCTGGACCAGGGCTTGAACCCATGTCCCCTGCATTGGCAGACAGATTCTTAACCACCGTGCCACCACGAAAGTCCATTTCTGGCATTTTGAAAACAAATAAAAGCTAGTGCTTTGAGTTACGTGTTTTGGAAGTGAGGTAATTGAAGCCTGAGAAGTTGTGGCTTGCCTAATTATTAGTAACCTTAGCTGCCCTATTGATTGAACATTAGGATTATGACTTTGCTAGATGTATTAAAAATTTTTTTTTATTCTTTAAAAGTTATATTATTAGAAATATATTTACATTCTTACAGTTCATAAAAGAACTCTGGGAACTGGACTCTGAGACTTGCCCAGGGACACATGTATAGAAAGCGACAGAGCTGGGAATAAATTCATTCTTTGTGACTCCAAAGCTTGTGTTCTTTCCACTGCAGGATGCTTTCTCAGTAATTAGTTGCATGACTAGGGACTACGGCTTGAGTTTTGTTACTTCTCAACCCATAGTTCACTTTTTGGTTGTTCTACCTGATTTTGGTAGGAAGCTTTTTCTTTTTTTTGGCTGACTTTCTTATGACCCCATTTGAGAATCTCTGATTTGGGGTCCTGGGTGAGAGGGTGCTGATAATCAGACTGACAGTCTTGTCCACAGCTCCAGACTCACGTACTGTTTTTCTTCTACAGAGTCTATATCCCCTGTATCTATGTGTTAAATAAGATTGATCAGATCTCCATTGAGGAATTGGATATCATCTATAAGGTGCCTCACTGTGTACCCATCTCTGCGCATCACCGCTGGAATTTTGATGACCTGTTGGAAAAGATCTGGGACTATCTGAAACTAGTGAGGATGTAAGTCTTAGTGGATAGGGTAATATTACTGTAGGATTTAAACCAGACTGTCCTAAAATGATACCCTCTAGAGCTCATTAACATAATCTATTTTTGGAGATATAAATAAGTTAATTCCTCTCATCTGCGAGGCTATATTGAGGGCACTTTCTTCCTCAAGATAGAGGTTATCTGGGTCTGATCTCCGGGGTGATGGAGGGTTGATTTGCATTCACACATGAAACATTCCAAGAAGTAGGCAACCTCTATTCCCTCTGTGTTCTAGTTACACCAAACCCAAAGGCCAGTTGCCAGATTACACATCCCCAGTGGTGCTGCCTTACTCCAGGACCACGGTCGAGGATTTCTGCATGAAGATTCACAAAAATCTTATCAAAGAATTTAAATAGTAAGTATCGTGGGCCCATGGTGCCTTCTTTTCCCTGTGAGCTACTGGTTCTACTAATAATTCTTAGGATAGTATTATAGAAATTAGGCATCAGGAGATGCTTGCTTGGTTAGAACTTTGCAGGGTCTTCTTAAAACCATGCCAGCTTGGAGCAGGAAGAACCCTAAAAGCCTTTTCAGGTTGGGAGGGCTGACAGTACAAAGTGCTCTGACTTTCTCTTTTTAATTCGTCTTCCTCTTGGCAAACACAAAATGTTAATTCTTCCTGCCAGCATCGTACTGGGCTTCACTGGGTACTGAGGGCCTCTCTAAACCTTTTGCAGGAGTAAGTCCCCCTGATCTTTCTCATACTCCTCACTGCTGATACAGGTGGAATTTTTTTTTTTTTTTTTTTTTTTTTGCCACAATGTGTGGCACGTGGGATCTTAGTTCCCTGACCATGGATTGAACCCATGCCCCCTGCATTGGAAGCGTGAGTCTTAACCACTAGACTACCAGGGAAGTCCCGAAATATACTTCTTTTAACATCTTATTTTGAACTAATTTTAGACTTACAGAATAGTTGCAAAAATAGTAATAGAGTTTCCTTATATCCTTCACCCTACTTTCCCTAACATTATCAGCTCACATAAGCATAATACAATCATCAAGAACAGAGGTTAGTATTGGTACAATATTATTAACTAAACTATAGACCTTATTTGAATTTTAATACCTTTGCTACCAGCATCCTCTTTGTGTTTCAGGAATCTACATGGGATTTTAGCTGTTACTTCTCCCTAGTCTTCCAGTCTGCCAGTAATATTTCCTTAAGTCTTTCAGTGTCTTTGATCTTGGCCTTTTTGAAGAGTACTGATCAGTTATTTTGTAGAATGTCCCTCACTTTGGGTTTGTCTAATGTTCTCTCATGATTGAAGTGGGATTATGCATTTTTGGTAAGAATACCACAAAAATGATGATGTGTCCTCAGTTTGCATCATATCACCGGATTCATGATGTTGATGTATCTTATTATTATTTATTTTATTTATTTATTTTTTTGCGGTACGTGGGCCTCTCACTGTTGTGGCCTCTCCCGTTGCGGAGCACAGGCTCCGGACGTGCAGGCTCAGCGGCCATGGCTCACGGGCCTAGCCGCTCCGCGGCATGTGGGATCTTCCCGGACCGGGGCATGAACACGTGGCCCCTGCATTGGCAGGTGGACTCTCAACCACTGCACCACCAGGGAAGCCCTGATTATTATTATTTTAAAATTTATTTTATTTATTTATTTTTGGCTGTGTTGGGTCTTAGTTGCTGCACGCAGGCTTTCTCTAGTTGCGGGGAGTGGGGGCTACTTTTCATTGCAGTGCGCGGGCTTCTCATTGTGGTGGCTTCTCGTTGCGGAGCACAGGCTCTAGGCATGCAGGCTTCCGTAGTTGTGGCTCGTGGGCTCTAGAGCGCAGGCTCAGTAGTTGTGGTGCACGGGCTTAGTTGCTGCACGGCATGTGGGATCTTTCTGGACCACGGCTCGAAGCCATGTCGCCTGCCTTGGCAGGCAGATTCTTAACCACTGCGCCACTAGGGAAGCCTGATGTTGATATATCTTATTGATGGTAATATTTACTTTGAAAACTTGGTTATGTTGGTGTTGGCTGGGTTTCTCTACTGTAAAGATACTGTTCTCTCTTGTTTGATAAATGTCTTGGGGAGGTACTTTGAGACTATGAAGATCTGTTTCTCTTCAGATGTTTACCTGCTGATTTTAACATCTATGGTGGAGCTTGTCTGCAACATTTATTGCTGTGTTGTTTGCTTAATGGTAATTCTTTATTTCCCTCTTTCATTTTACATTTATTTATTGGAATTCTATTGTGAGTTATAGCTAGCTCTTCTCCCCTGTTTATTAATTCATAATTTATTTTTATTAGTATGAGCTCTTGGATATTTATTCAGTGGTGTTATAATCCAATCCTGTCGTTATTTTGTCACTCAAATTGTTCCAGCTTTTGCCGTTAGGAGCTCCTTCAGATTGGCTCCTATGTTCTTTTTGATAGGCTGCCATCTTTTATTTATTTATTTTTTAAACATTTCCTTACCTTTCGGCACTACTAGATGTTCCTGATTCATAGTGATTTTTCCTACACCAGCCCTGGAATCAGTCACTTATCTAAGAAGCCTGGGTTTACAAGATCTGTGTGCTAGGCCTCCTCATTGTTAGTGGGCTGTTGTTGCTTGTAAGGCCCTCTTAGCAGACAGAGTTAGGAAATGTATGTAAGGATACTAACCTGTACTTACAAGTCCATCTGTATTTCTTTATCTCTCTTGTCTTATGTATGTATCTATTTAATTTACCCATCCATCCTATCTATCTATATTAAGAACCATCAGTTTATTTATTGTTACCTCTGATTCCAGTTCAACACCACAGGGTTCATTTTAGCCTTCTCCTTTTTCTTATTTTAACTTCTCTCTCCAGCAGTGAGAAACGTGGCTGTCATTATCTATAATCTACTTATTTAATTCTAGTATATATAAAAAGTAGTTCAGACCTGCAACCTATAATTCTGTGAGAAATATTTTAACTAACTGAATTACAGTATTTATCAATAATTCTTTTTATCTTTACAGGCTGAAATTTTAAAAATTGTTTTAAAAACAAGAGAAAAAAACAAAAATAACAAAAAAAATAAAATAAAAACGAGAAAATAGAAAGTAATTGTAGAAAATTAGGAAAGCATAGAAATAGTTTTTATTTAATTAATTTATTTATTTATTTTTGGCTGCATAGCATGAAGGATCTTAGTTCCCTGACAGATATTGAACCCATGTCCCCTGTAGTGGAAGCGTGGAGTCTTAGCCACTGGACTGCAGGGGAAGTCCAGAAATAGTTTTTTAAATATTCATACTTGTTTCTGACCCTAAGAATACTGAAAGAGTGAAGTCCTTTATTAAGCTTCACATTCCTTTTATCAAAAGTATCCACACACAGGTGCTAACTTCTATTTCCCTCAAATCATTATATTTTGACACATACTTGAATCAGTGAAGGAGAATCTTGGGAGAAGTTAGACATTTTCTTTTTTCAAAATTTATAGATTTCTGGATAGTTCCTGCCTTCCATGGTAACAGAACACTGTTCAAAGCCTCTGAATTGTAGCTTAACCAAGGAATTAAAGGGGAGAAAAATATTTTGGAGAAGAGACATATGAAGGCAAATAGAATTTTATTTGGTCACTATTTTCCTGTTTTTGTTTTTAAATTATTGCACAAGTAGCATTTTAACTGTCTTAATAATAAAAAAAATTCAGCTTTAGGCCTACTAATTATGACGTGTCCCTGTTGCATTCCCTTTGTGTCCTTGACCACATGCACACATCCTTTGATAATTTACTATATAAATGTTTTCTCTGTGTTATAAGATTTATATATATAATTTTTATAACCATAGTTTTCCTATCTTTTGCTACTTTATGTAAGTTTCTAGTCTTAACGCACAGACCTTTCCCTTTTTATTTCTTTAATCCAAAAGTAGGATTAATGATTATATGGCTTATGATATGTTTTGCTGCATTGCTTTCCGAAAGGGCTGAACCTGTTTACATTTTGCCATCAGCAAAATACAAGGCACTGACTCTATTGCAGGCATTGAATTTGACTGCTAAAAATTAGTTTTCTAACTTAAGATAGTAAAATGGTTACGCTGCATTTATCTTGCTTGTTAGTACATTTGAAAGATTTTATATATATTTGTTTTACTAATGGTGATGTATCTCTTCTTGTTATTTGTTTATCTGTTTTTATTTAAAAAAGTGAAATCTTGTTTAATGATT